>NC_072405.2:133828833-134450666 GCF_028858775.2 Pan troglodytes | reverse complement strand
ATTCTTCATTCTTTTGGTTGTCCCCACTAGTTATTTTAGGGTTATCCTTTTATTATAGCACTCCCTCCCTCTTCCTGTTCCCTCAATAAGAAATGGCCTATTTTATTTGAAAATTGTGAGTAATGTGTTTCTTTAGAGCACTATGTCATAGTTTCTGTCAGGGATGTATGTCTTGATTTATCAAAGGGTGAGATAGGACCCCCGCAAAAGTTAAAAGCCATTTTCTCTTGTTCACGCCTTCATTCAGCACTTTTGGGGATCCTTTGTATGCCACACACTGTTCTAGGCACTAGAGCCTTAACAATGATTAAGAAAAACAGAATTTCTGATCTCCTGGAGCTCCTATTCTTGGTGACAGAGACGCTCATTTCTCCTGCCTCTTGGTTTTATGCATTGAAATTCAAGGTGATAGGAGGGAGGCAGAGCTGGTAGGAGTGAAGCATTTTATTACACACGATTGCTGATAAAGCTTCTTCCTCTGAATCACACATGGACTGGGCATTACTTGACTGCGGAGGTATGATTGATTTCTTACCCCAGTACAAAAATCTGAGATTCTGCTGAGGCAGTGGTCTTGTGTTAACTTACCCATTCGCCCTAAAAAGATCAGGACTTCTTCACAAGTAGGTTTGGTTGCTGGCAGCCATTATAATATAATCATGGGAGATATAAGAAATATATAGAATACATGGGGTAAGGTTGAGGGATAGAGAGGGAGTGGCAGGGCTGTCTGAATTAGTAAAGAAGTGCAGTGGACTTTTATTACAGGTAAAATCATGAGTTAAAGTCTAGATGGTCTCATTCATCCTTTGAACTGGAACCCTGGCCCAACTCAGAGTAGCATTAAATGTCCTATGACCTAGAAATGTTTCGTGAAAACATGTATATATGTAGTCTTTCATTCCCATTGAGAAATCTTAGCCCCATAGGCAATGACTTGCACATATAGGCATTCAGAAAATATTTGAAAACTGTGGGAAAAAATATAAAGCTTCTATTGATTTTAATTCCTCCTTTACACATCCATCAATAGTGGAGTAATAATAATATATCTAACTGTAATTGCAATGCTTTAC
This sequence comes from Pan troglodytes, assembly GCF_028858775.2. Classification (NCBI taxonomy): domain Eukaryota; kingdom Metazoa; phylum Chordata; class Mammalia; order Primates; family Hominidae; genus Pan; species Pan troglodytes. The sequence continues at coordinate 134,449,590 of NC_072405.2, read as the reverse complement.
TGATCACTCACTTTGTCCCAGGTTTGTTTATTCTATTAGTCTATCAATCATAGCAATAAGCAAGGTAGGTCTCCCTTATGTAGATGAAGAAATGAAATCACAGAGATCAAGTAACTTTTCCAAGGTCACACAGGCAACAAGCCAACCAACTGGAATTTGAACCCAGGTCTGTATGATACCAAAGCTGCCTCCCAACTTATTCATCTAATTGCCAGAAAATTGGACTAGAAGGTTTTTAAGAGCCTGCCTAGCTCTAACATGAGATGATTCCACAATTGTCTTCATAATCACCATCCAATGGTATTCGTCTTCTTGAGTCTCAGTTTTCTCATCTGTCAAATGGCCAGATGTTTTCTAGGGCTATCTGGCTCTAACTTCTGGGATTGATGAAAGGCAGAGTTAAGGACTTGATGGCTGGGAGAGACTCAAGAAATAAGTCCAAAACTCATGGAAAAATGGTCTCCAATGTACAAAACAGACTTATTTCCAGAGATCATTCACAGGTAACTTAAGCTCTGCTGAGCAGTATGTTATACACTAAGAACTTCATCCAGTTCTTCTAATTTGAAGTAGAGTCAGCTTAAGAGGAGCTAGCTGATTGCTAGGATCCAGAATGCTTGGAAGAGAGAATAGAAATCAACAGAGAATAAGTTAGGGCCACAGTAAGAGGATTGCAGCTGCCCCTTTTTTCTCTACTCTTAGTAAACTCAGCTCTGGCACTTTATAACTTGCATGGTGTTTCATGCATGCCCTTTTTGGCTATGGCACTTTATAACTTGCATGGTGTTTCATGCATGCCCTTTTTGGCTATCTGACAAAGTAGATGGCGTTTTTATTACCATTTTACAGCCAAGGAAACCAAGGCTTGGTGATATTTGCTAACTGATGTTACAAAACCAGGATTTGCACCAAGGTCCTTTGATGCCAAACTCCATTCCTCTGCTACGTTACATGTCTAAGTGACACATTGTTCTGGAAGAAAAAAAGTAGGCTACTTATTTAATAATGAATAAATGTGCTGTTTCTGAAATATTCAAGAGGAACCCTGTAATTGCTGTCATTGCTCTGGCATTAGTATATGCTTTTGATCTCTATCTATCTGTGGGTTGGCTTTGGATAGCTTAATATTATAGCATAGCATGGCATGGCATAGCATAGCACAACCCATATAGCAAATAGTCAAGTGAATAGGACTTGTGAATAGACAGATCTGCATTTGAAGCCAGGCTCTACAATTTACTAGCTGTGTGATCTTGGGTAAGTCACCTGCTCTCTTTAAGTCTCACTGTACTGAGGCTATTAACAGCATGTGCCCTATAAGGTTGCTTTGAAAAATAAATGAAATAACACATATGCAGTGCTTAGCCTAGGGCCTGTTAAAGGAAAGCCTTTAACTATGGTAGTTGTTAACTTCAACACTATTTCATCAACAGAAACATGCAGTTTAACAGAAAACATCTTCTGCCCATAGAGAAAGTACCAGAAAAGTCCCTCAGGCCCAGATTCCTATAGGAAAAGAAATGCAAAGAAAAGGGAGGCAGAGAATATTAAATTACTTCTGTCCTAGAGATAGGTGTCATTTGTTATCATCATGAAGAGCCTTGCGCCAGCTCCACCACCCTGCTAGAACGGTTGCAATGCATCTCTCGGGCATTGGGAAGGCTGCAGGGGAAAGGTGTTTACTGACGGCTTCGATAAATGCCGCTGCTCTGGGTATCGTTCCTCACAGAGGTTTCCTGTCCTGTTTCAACCATCAGCATTCAGCTCAGCACCAAGGAGAGGTCATAAGCTAATAATATCCTCTAAATGTAATTTAAAATCAGAGCTAATAAAAATAGACAGTTCAAGAGACTATCTACTAGCCTAATGATATCCGTGGATGGGAGACAATAAGAAAAGATCCTTGAGAAGACTGGATTTGTCATACCACATATATAATGTGCCAAACTGCCCCATGCCTACAGAAGGGATGCCTTCAGAGGCTGAGAAGTGATTGCATTTGGAATGGACATGCCTTCAGCAATGATTATTCCTTATTAAAACACACCCCTGACTGGAATTACATGAGGCATTCTCATATGCTAATGGAGGAAAGTATGCTGACAAAATCTTTTAGGAAAAGGAATACACACACACACACACACACACACACACTGCATATGTATGTATGCATGTATTTAAGTGTATATATAGTTACATCCACATACATGCATGTACATACATAAGATCATATATGACCACAAAAATACACATGTAGTTGTATACAAATATATACATGCATACAACTACATGTGTGTATTGTATGTCATATATAATCTTATATGCTGAATGTAGGAATTCCATTTCTGGGTAGCTAAGTTAAGGAAATAATTCAAAACTCAGAAAAAGTCTTGTGTACAAAGCACAATCATTTTTCTTTTGGATGTTCAAATTGTCCTATTTGCCCCACTGAGATATCTCAGACTCATTTTGGATTTTATCTGCCCTAGACCTGGAGTCAGCCGTTTCCCCAAAAATCCCTGATTTTTGTTTCTTTGGTTGGTTGGTTTTTAGTAGGAGCTGATGTATAGAAACCAGGATCTCGGTGCTAGGAGTCTTCTTTGCTACTGGGTGATTTTACTTCTAGATTCTTCAGTGGATAGAGCTTACAACATATTTGTTAAAAATCCATGAATCTATAGTGATAACAATAACAACAAAAAAAGCAAGGGAAAAATCATTAGAGATGACTCTTATACCAACTCTGAATTCTAAAATTTGGTTATTAAGTGATATAATTATGTATTTGTCCTATCTTTTTTGGGGGTGGGGGAGGAGGGTGACTGATTTATTTCCAATTGATGAGGGAAAGCTCTTTTTAACAGATAAATGCCAACCAATAAATGGAGAAAAAATGATAGTAGATAGGTAAATAGATCGATCAATAGCTTAGACAGACAGATGTAAGGAAGGGTTAGAAAAATTTTTATAAAACCAATGAAATAATTAAGATTGCCAGTAGTTATTAGAGCCTTTGGGTAGAGCAGAACAGGAATTCCCCACACCACCACGTTACCCTTTGCTAACTGCGAAGGGGAAAATGTGCCTTTACAGTGAAGAGATCTTGTATTTACCAACATAGTCAAGTGAGCAAACACAGCATCACTAATAGTGAGCCATCTGATAGCATGTGCCTCCTGGCATGATCCGCTATGGAGTAAACAGTATCACATATTAAACAACTTGATAAATGCTGTTGTATCTAACTTACACTTCACGGGAAATACAGAGGATAGAGAATAAGATAAGCAATATGATGAGAAAACAACCAGATAAAGCAAGCCTAGTCTCATCAAATAGTCAACATGAGGGGAAAATGTCAGAAGATTGTTTTAACATAGACCAAAGAGATATAATAATGCAAAGCAGTACATAAACCATGATTGAGTCTTGTTTTGAAAAGGAAACAGCTATACAAGACATTTTGGGGGCAGTAGGGCATTCTTTTTCTAGATGGAGACATGAATATGGTGTGGATATCAGATTATATTAGGGAATCATTATTTACTTATATGTGGTGACAGCATTGTGGTTATGTAGGACACTGTCTATATTCCTGAGAGATGCATGCTGAGGTATTTAGGGGTAGAGTGACAGAATGTCTACAGCTTAAATTGTTCAGTCAAAAAATAGGCATATATACATACAAATACTCAAATATACTTCATATATCAATGGAGTATACCCAAATATATTGACAAAATAAATATGGCAAAATATTAGCAAGTGTTGAATCTTGGTGGTGGATCTATGTCTGATCATTGTTCCATTTCAACTTTTCTGTGTGCTCAGATTTTTTAAATGAATAAATGTTGAGGACAAACACAATAATTAAACTGGCATTTTTATTTTGAGAATATAAAGAGTTAATAATATTGCTAGTATAATGTAGGGGAATGCTCATTAGAAAACTGAGTGGAACAAAATGAAGAGGCACTATTTTAAGTATGGAATGATTACTATTATGTAAAGGGAACTAAAATTTATGCATAGAGAAAATATTAGGAATAACCAAACCATTAGCAAGAGTTTTCTTTAGATGGTATACATATGTGTGCTATTTTTTCTACCTTTTTGTGCTTTTCAAATTTCCTATACATTCACATTGTACACCCTATCTTAAAAATAATCTTTATATAAAAATATCTCCCTTGTCTGCTCCTGTCTGATCTTGCTAAATACTATTTAAATGATCTATCTACCACCATCCCCAGCTAAGTTGTGAACTTCAGGATGCTAAGAATTTATCTTATTCACTGTTGAATCTTTAGAACATAACATATAAGTATGTAGCCATAATAGATGCTGACAGCTGTTTTTCACATCAAACTGGAAGCATAGAAACCTCCCTTTGAGTTTTGGTTGTTGATGTACCGGGGATAGAATTTACCTTGGCTGCCTGTCGATTTGTGGGATTAACTTGTAAAATAAATGTTTTAATCTTTGTCTCTTAAAAGAGTGATTTCTTAAAGGTTGCTTTGAGTAGGATGACTTGGGATAAGGCATATAAATTGCATAGTGCAATGTGCTTCACGAAGAACATGGTCGTAGATATTCCCTTTCTTTCTCCCAAGGGTCCCCATTCCTCAGCAATCCCGTGGAGCTGTTTTTCATTTACTGTGAGGACAGCCACATTCCACATTCCACACTAGAAGCTGTGTGATCTAAATGTCTAAATGATACTGCTGGGGGGACACTGATAAGCAGCTTTAAAAATAAATCTGGCAGGTGGCAGTGGCCATAAACAAACCCTCTCTCGCCTGCCAGCAACTAAAACCAGACAGCCATGTTCGAATGCTGCCTTCAAAGAACGGGAGGAGAGTGCACACGGAGTTGGAATTAGAGAATGTCTAGGCTGGACATGCATGTTGGAGGCACCCAGTCTAACCTAGTGATTTTATACACATGGAAACAGAAGTGCCCCCAGGTATGGCAGGAGTTTTCCATTACACCATTTACTCTGGACCACCTAACTTGCTACCCTATTAGGAGAAAGTTATTTTCTTAATATGGTTATTGGTTACTTAAGGGGGAAAGAGTGTCAGAGGCATTTGAACCAGAGCAACTCCATCTTGAATAGGAGCTGGGTACAATGGAGCTGAGACCTACTGGGCTGCATTCCCGACAGTTAAGGCATTCTAAGTCACAGTATGAGATTGGAGGTCAGCACAAGATACAGGTCATAAAGACCTTCCCGATAAAACAGGTTGCAGTAAAGAAGCCGGCCAAAACCCACCAAAACCAATGACCAGAGAACAAGAGTGACCTCTGGTCATCCTCACTGCTACACTCCCACCGGCGAGTGCCATGATAGTTTACAAATGCCACGGTAGTGTCAGGAAGTTACCCTATATGGTCTAAAAAGAGAAGGCATGAATCCACCCCTGTTTAGCATATTATCAAGAAATAACCATAAAAATGAGCAACTAGCAGCCCTCGGGGCTGCTCGGTCTATGGAGTAGCCATTCTTTTATTCCTAAATAAACTTGCTTTCTCTTTACAGACTTGCCCTGAATTCCTTCTTGCCCACGATCCAAGAGCCCTCTCTTGGGGTCTGGACTGGGACCCCTTTCCTATAACAAGAGGACAAGGGTAGCTGGAATACATCCCTTCTGCAGGCCAAAGCAGGGCTTTCAGGACCAGGTTCCACACTGCTCAGCCAAGGCTCTGACCATGGGCCACTGATATGCATGAAGATGAAGTCAATTCTTATTTTCCCTTTAGGAGGTGTAAGGGCAACAAATAAAAATTAAAAATGAGAGGCTTAGTTCTCCCTGTTGAAAATGGGAAGAGATTTCCTTCCCCCTTTTCTTTTCTCTTAGAGCATTTACTTTAGAAAAGTTGTAAGTACTTTCTCTTCTCTCTGTAACGTATATAAATTGTTTTGAAAGCTGACAGGCCTTTTGTCTTTAACACCCAGGAATGTTTTTTTCAAGGATCTGAGAACTATCTCCTTCAAATGTAAACATCGAGAGAATAGCACCCTATACCCCAGTTTCTGTGGGAGGGTAGGAGGCTAACTTTGGTGAGCACTTTGCTCCAAGTTGCACAACTACCTCCTGTCATAAAGATTTGAGAAGACTGATTAAACGACACTGCTGGAGGGGAGGGGGGGCACTGATAACAGCTTTAAAAATAAATATGTTTAAAAAATCTCTGGCAGGTGGCATAAAGATTTGAGAAGTTTGCTTTTCCTTTGGATAAAACTAATCAAGTAACATAAATGGTCATCTCGATGACCATGTGAATCTAGAACAATGTGTGACAAATGGTGCTGTGAATTCCTCCTGAGAACTAGTTATATTTTCTCCTGAAAATATGTATGTAATGGGTGATTGCTGCTCAGCTATATAAAAGGATGAAATTTCTGTCTTTGCAATCTCTTAACAGGTTGCTTTTAGTGACTACTCAATGATAAAACTTTACTAGCTTTTGAGTTGGGAGACGTTGTTTTAAATTGTATTTCCCCCAGAAATATCACCTCAGACTTCACCTCTGTGGTGAAGATTGCTGGTAACCCCAGGACAGTTTGGATGTCCCTTCTGTCTCTATGGCTCTTTGACAGAAAAGGAAGTATGGCACAGTGGTTAGGACTCAAGAGTGTAGAAGTGAACTGCTTGTGTTTGAATCTCATCCTTCCTGACTAGCTGTGTGATATGAGGCAAGTTACTTAAGCTTTCTGTGCCTCAGCTTCCTTCTCTATAAAATTGGGATTGATTGATTATATATTTTTTCAGGGGGTTTTAGCAGATAAATGAATTAGTATACATTCAGTGTTTAGTGCTGTGGAAATCAACAAAGATCACCAATATAAGAACAAACAGAGGCTATTTATTTAGAGCTACCATCACTTAGGTAGAGAGGAAGATACAAGAAAAGGGAAGTCATTGGATATGTTCTGACTGAAAGGTGCTCGTGTGGGGAAACTGGAAGCAGGCTAAGTAGGGGGCCGTCATATGTGATTAGTTAGGGGAACATATATTAGGGAAGCCTGCAGTCATTGCCCAAGCTCTGATGGTTTGGGGCTGGTTGCTGCAGAGCTTGTAGCTTTATTGTCACGTGTGGTCTGACCACTGCTGTTTGTATGTTCAGTCTTTCAGAACTGGTTCTGGTAGTCAGTTCATATTAGCAACGCTTGTTACTACCACAGTCAGAGCAGTTGCCGGTTGCTTCTCTTGTCTGTCTTCCCCTCAAGATAGCAGCTTCTTGGGGGCAAGAGTTGCATCCTATTCATCTCTGTATTCAGGATATCCTACCAAAGCCCTGCCCAGGGGAGGCTTTCTGTAACTGTTGAAAAATGAACTGCTGAAGGAGCAACATGATCATCTAGACTCAGGAAAAAACTACATTGATAGAAATGAAGAGCATTTAATTAGAAGCTCCTATCCTTACTACAGAAAGTGATATAGGAGTTAAGAAGAAATCACTTAGGCAGCTAGTAAGGGTATGGGAGTCCTCGGTAAGGCCTTTCTCTTTAACGAAAAGCAGCCCCAAATCATTTTCTAACAAAGAACAGCCTGTAAAGTCGAACTGCAGACATAGGCAAGCTGGGAGTTTGCACGGGTGAATGCTGGCAGGGACTAGGGACTAGACATGTTCAAGAAGGCGGCTCCATCTTCCCTTCTGTCAGCCACGTGTACAGTAAAGAACTGATAAGATGGTGCCAATCAACTGGAAAGCCTATTTGAATAATAAGATTAGGGTGGAGCAACCAGCCTTTCCTGGGCCCTATGTAAACGTCATACCTGATTGAACCAATCTGTGAGCCCTCTGTAAATCAGACACCGCCTTCTCCAGCCTGCCTGTAAAATTTGCTGCAGTCCGCAGCCTCACCACTTTATTGGACGTGTATCTCTCTCTCAAGGAGCTCTTCTCCTTTCTTCTATTAAACTTTCTACTCCTTAACCCATCCACACGTGTCCATATCCTGAATTTTTTCTCAGCATGAGACAACGAACCCCCAGACAACGTAGCCATTTCAAATCTTTAAAACAATCTCCTGTGAAAATTCATCATCATGGCCAATTCTTCAGGAGAATCATTTATAAAGTAGTTAAGAGTATGTTGCTAGAGGTTCTATTCTTCCCCCCTCCCTCCCTTTTTCTTTTCTTTCCTTTTTTCTATAGAGACAGGGACTCCCTATGTTGCCCAGGCTGGAATGCAAAGGCATGATCATAGCTCACTGCAACCTTGAACTCCTGGGCTCAAGGGATCCTATTTCCTCAGCCTCCTGAGTAGCTAGGACTACACGTAGGTACCACCATGCCTGGCAAATTTTAAAAATTTTTTGTAGAGACGGGGTCTTATTGTGTTGCCCAGGCTGGTCTCAAATTCTGGGGCTCAAGATGTCCGTCTACTCCAAAGTGCTGGGATTACAGGTATGAGCCACCACACCCAGCCCCATCTTTTTTCTTACATTTACCAAAAGTGTAACCCCTAAGGATTAGATGTTAAAATTGACTAAGATATTTAGGTATTTTGAGTTTGAGGCGTTTCCCTCATCCTGGGGCCCAGAAGGAGATGGGAACAGGGAATGGTCAAAACAGTTTATTGCTGAGTAATGGCTCAAGCGAAAATCTGACATTTATTGAACACTTAGAATCTGTGTGCCTGGAACATACTATCTCATTTCAGGGTTATGACAGCTCATGAGGTATATACTTTAATTTTCTCAATCTTTACAGCTAAGAAAGCTGAGGCTTATAGTAAAAGTTCAGACAGCTGGTAAATAATAGAGCCAGACTTTGAACCCAAGATGGTTTTTCTTATTTCTTAAAGGATGGAATCCAGGAGTCAGTATTTGTTGTTATTATAAACAAGGTCTCACTGTGTTGCCCAGGGTAGACTTGAGCTCCTGGGCTCCAGAGATCCTCGTGCCTCGGCATCCCAAGTAGCTGAGACTACAGGTGCATACCACTGTGCTTGGCCCCAGTTAGCTTTGAATGCATTGCTTATCTGCTGACCTGGGGCCGTTCTAGGGTGGAATCCACCCCTCTCATTATTACTGATCACAATCCCTAGGACAATCCAGGAAGCTTTTAAAACTTTTAACACAGACATGCATTTTTTGATGCACGGAAGTCCTCTGTGGGATCTTAAATTATAAAATGTGCATGTCCTCATAAAAGAGGCTTCTCTTTTATGATAGGACTATAAGAGGTGATCTGGCCTTAGTGGCTCTGTTAGTTCTTCCCTCATGAGACCAGAGACAAAGAGGGATCTTCAAATGGACCCTCCGAAGCACAAAAGCAGAAAAACTCTGCATTGAGTCAATCAAACCAGACAGTAAATTTCCCACATAAATGTCTCACTTAAGGCCCAGTCATTACAAAACTATTCAACAAATGAATTTAAATCACTATAATAACCTGACATACCTAGGCTCTGGCAAGGCAAGGACAGCATGGAGAGAAGGTAAAAAGTCATGGAAATTGCCACTACTCTGGTACCTAGCAGGTGGGGCTCAGATCATAAGCTCAAATGCTTCTACGGATCTTAACACAGTCTAGGAAAACAGACTGCCACAGCCCAAATGTTCATCCATTCGCCACTGTGTAATCTATCTAAATCTTTTGATCCCCTTGCCATTAAAATCTACCTGTCTTCTGTCATTTCTTTATTCCTCTCTGGCTTGTAAGCTGACACTTAGATAATCATATAAATCAATGTGTACTAATGTGTTCATTTTTAAAGAACATTTACTGAGCACTTATGTGCTCAGTACACTGAGTAAACAGAAGGAAACCTTATAATCTCTTGGCCGGGCGCGGTGGCTCATGCCTGTAATCCCAGCACTTTGGGAGGCTGAGGCGGGCGGATCACAAGGTCAGGAGATCGAGACCATCCTGGCTAACACGGTGAAACCCCATCTCTACTAAAAATACAAAAAATTAGCTGGGCTTGGTGGCGGGCACCTGTAGTCCTAGCTACTAGGGAGGCTGAGGCAGGAGAATGGCGTGAACCCGGGTGGTGGAGCTTGCAGTGAGCCGAGATTGCACCACTGCACTCCAGCCTGGGCGACAGAGCGAGACTCTGTCTCAAAAAAAAAAAAAAAAAAAAAAAAGAAAACCTTATAATCTCTTATACTAGGGTCAATTAATTATTCTTGAATTAATTGATTCATTCAATAAATATTTGAGTATTATGTGCTACATACCACATTAGACACTGAAAATTAGGAAAGGGAACAGAAAGCAAAAACATACTTTTTGGACTCAAATTGCTGACAGTAGAAGAACCATGAAGTCCATGGACAAGTTCAAATCAGTGTGTCAAGAGATACATGTAGGGAAGTAGAAGGTAAGCCCACCCAGGCTGAGGATACCCAGGAAGGCTTCTCAGAGGGGCAACTGCTAAAAATAATCTCCAAATATTTAAGGACTAGGAGTTTTCTCAGAGAAAGGGGCTAAGGCAATCCAGGCAGAAGGACCAGTCCACAGACCAGACAAGCAAGAGTCCGGGAAGGGTTCAGGATGGTTGAGAGGGGAGCAGTGAGAGATGAAACTGTGGAGGTTTCTAGATAATCTACACTAACCTGCTTCTCATTCACTCAACAATCCACATTCATCTACTTCTGTCTTTGCCATTCCACTAACATTGCTTTTAAACAATTGAGATATAATTCATATATCATAACGTTCACTCTGTTTTTTTGTTTTTGTTTTTTTTTTTTTTGGAGACAGAGTCTCACTCTGTCGCCCAGGCTGGAGTGCAGTGGCACGATCTCGGCTCACTGCAAGCTCCGCCTCCTGGATTCACACCATTCTTCTGCCTCAGCATCCCGAGTAGCTGGGACTACAGGCACCCGCCACCACGCCCAGCTAATTTTTTGTATTTTTAGTAGAGACGGGGTTTCACCAAGTTCACTCTTTTAAATTATACAATTACATAGATTTTAATATGTTCACAAAATTGTACTGGCATCGCCACTATTTGATTTCAGAACTTCTTTTTTAATCACCCCAAAAAGAAACTCCATACCAGTTGCTCCCCATTCCCCTTCTACCCTACCCCAGTCCCTGGCAACTAGTCATCTATTTTCTATGGATTTGCCTATTCTGAGCATTTCACATAAATGAAATCAGACCAGTATGTGGTCTTTCAAGACAGGCTTCTTTCACTTAGCATAACATTTGCAAGGTTCATCCATGTTGTTGCACGTATCAGTATTTCATTCCTTTTCATGACTGAATAATATTCCACTGTATGGATATACTACATTTTAAAAATGGACTTATCAGCTGATGGACATTTGAGTGTTTCTGCTTTGGGGCTATTATGAATAATGCTGCTACGGACATTCACAATGCTGCTTTTTAAAAGGTCACCAGGAACCTCCATGCCATTAAGTCCAATGGGCACATCTTTGTGGCTTCTTCTTTAAACTCTCAGGAGCACTTGACACAGTAACCAAGTGCCCTTCTCCAAAGAGCCTCCTCTCTGAGTTCCTATTTCAGCACATTTTTACTCTTTTTTCTTACATCTCTGCCTAGTCCTCTCTCTCCAATTTTGACCCTCTTCTGACCATTGTCTACACAGCATTAAGGGGATGTGTTTCCTAGGTGAGGCAGATCCCCTCCCTGCTGGAAACCATGCAATGGCTTTCCTTTGAGAATGAAGTCCAAGCTTTTCACCATAGTCTCGAGGCCTGTGTGATCAGGCTCTGGTGTCCTCCCCACTTCACCAGCACTGCCCTCATGCATCACACGCCAGTTATGGGAGGTTTTTGTTCATTGGGGTTTTAGTTTATCCAAAGCACTAAACTCATTCCTACCTCAGGCCATTCGCCTGTGGAATTTGCTCTGTGGGAAATGCTCTTCCTCCTGTGGCTCACTACATTTCATTCATCAAGTTTCAATTTAGTTTCACAGGCACAGAAAGGCCTTTCCCTGCCACCATAGTGAATAGAAATCCCTGCATTGGGTAAGCTTTGATTCAGTGCTTTGTCTTCTGCCCAGCCTTTGTTCTAAGTCATTGCTTTCTTGGAGTATGTGTGAGTAGCTAGCTGTGGTTTTGCATGTATATGTCTGCATTGTCTGAACTTGACTTTAGACTGTAAGCTCTATGATAACAGAGACCTTGTCTGTATTACTCATGTCTTATTCCCAGGGCCTATCATTTAATAGAAGCTCAGTAAATATTTGTTGGATGAAATGAAGAAATAAGTAAATGACATGGAAAATGAGTAATTAGGATTAAATAACAGGAGTCTGTATATATCTCTCAAAATCTAAAGGGATATATAATATAATAGCTGCTATTATATGATCATGCATCTAAATTTACTGCTTATTAATATACAGAAATTAGAATGATGTCAAAGGATAAGAGTTTGGACTTCTGGGCCTGGCAATCCCCATTTGTCAACCTTGTAGTGTGCTCAGAAATTTTGATCAGAGGGTTGTTAGCCTTCTACCAGGAGCCACTTTATGCCTCCATACTGTACTCATCATGGTTCTTTCACTTGGAATAGATATCTACTCTTTTTCATCTATAAAATGCCTTTTCATTGTCCTTTGTCCTGTTTGAACCCTCAACTCCATCAGGACAATTGCATCCCTCCCACCTCTCCATTCCTTCCCTGCATTTCACACCTTGGTTATTCCACGCATGACTGGATGTTGAACTGTTTGTCCCTCTCACTGGACTCTGAGCTGGCTGAGAGCAGAGGCCGGCATGTAGTAAACCCTCATAAACTACTTGAGGGGGAATGAAACTGGCTGGAGCCTCTCCAGCAACCTCACCAATCAAGGGGATCCAATTAAGAATGGATAGAAGAGACAAACTCTCAGAAAATACAATAGAACTAGACACCATGAGGTCAGACCAGCAACTCCCATTTACCCAGTGAGGTACAAGGGGAATCCCTGCCTCACACCCACTGGATCCTCAGAGCAGAGACAGAAAGAGAAATGGGTCTCTATCCAGACCTGCTACCGGAAAAATCCTGTCCTAGGTGTGCTTTTGCCACAAGGCACTAGAAGCAGAGGGCAGAATGCACTCATCCCAAGGGGAGGCTAGCAGCAGAAAAAAGACCCTGCTATCAGTCTCAGTACCTTTTTCCAACCTCGCTAAGTCATCCCTGCTGGCTTACAGAGGATCAGTGAAGGAGGTGAAAGAACAGGAAGAAGAAACTGTCTTCCCAATATTTGTGAAAGGTCAAAAATTCCTCCAAACACATACCACACAATCTGACATGCATTGGCAGGAAGTGGACAATTCGGGAAAAGGGATAAATGGCTTCTCCTGCTGTCACCTTCTTTTAAAAGGATGGATCACTTTTAAAATCATGTCTTACATTTGAGGATGAAGGCATAAGGTAATTGCATTGAAATTGTACATTACTCAGGACTTTATGCATAATCTTAAGAAATGTTGAAAAAAAATTAATGCCAGGCGCATAAGTTCAGGCCAAAAGGATAGAAAATCACCTCAACATAGATAGCTAAGTCTTCTTGCATTTATAAAGCTTTAAAAATTCTTGCTTCTTAGCAGAACCTCTGCATGAAGGGTTCATGTCATTTCAAGGCATTTTACTTGAAGTTCACAAAATGACTCAGTGGAAAAGCATGATGCCCCCAACTTCCCCCATCTCCTCCACCTCCTATAGCTGTCACTTACTGTGAGTTCTTTGCTTTTAGAAAAAGGCCACCAGCCACGCACACGTTTTTGCTGGAATATAGAGATCTTGGTCTCCTCACTTGCATTTTCAAACTTGGCAAGATCACAGGCTTTGGCAGACTTAGCTGCTCGAGGGAAACTGTTGAGGTTCATTTCCAGGGTGCCTGTGGAGAGATGACCCTAACAGTTAGGGAAGCATTTTCTAAAAGTAACAGAAGAGCTTCTCAATCACCATCCTCGTTCATTCATTCACCCTTCACTTCCTACTCATTCAATCAGTACCATATTGGATCACAACTATGTGCTAGGTATTGGGAGTACAAATAGGACTGAGCCACGTTTGGTGCCATCAAAAGATTAATCACATGGTAGCAGGTAGAAGACAAAGGAAGAGCTTGTTTTAACTCTTAAGTTAACAATACTTAACTTGCAAGCCTCAGCTGCAGGTAGCTTCACTGCTGACCACCTCGTCTGCTCCCTAAGCCTGGATTATTGGCTTCAGCCTTCCCCTGCTTTAGCACTGACAACCCCATGAGAGCCTCCTCACCCCACTTCACCTCCCTCTTGGTGTCCACTAAACCCCTCCAGGTCAGAGACTAGTCTTATTGTCTTTGTATCTACTCTCCAGGACAGGAAGTGAACCTTAGTGGGTTCCCAACACTGTTTTTCCAATGAGGGAACACAAGGCAGAGTAAGAGATTGCCATGAGTTCTATATCTCTTTAACCATTTTTTCCTATTATAAATTAACATTTGTTAAATATGGAAAATTCAGAGCATATATACATGGGCAAAAACATGAGAATGGAAAAATTTTTCATAATTTCATCCCTAAAATGTTGACCACTGCTCTGTGTATTGGTGCTTGGCCCTCTCTCTATGACTATCCCTTTCTCCTATACATATAAACGTAGTTTACAGAAATGATATTTTTCTCTTTTCACTTAATGTATCCTGTACAACTTTCCAATTCATTAGATATTCCCATATTTTTAATGTTTGCAGGACTATCACTTGAGTGTGTAAGCCAAAAATAAAATTTTAAGCCCCCCAACCATCTGAATAGACTCCTCCTCTCCACCAAAGGCATTCTAAAATTAACGTGAAAAGCTAGTTCAGGCCATTGATGGGAAGGGGGAGTCAGATATGCCTCATTACTGTTAACATCAACAAAGACCTTAAGACTCATAGAACAGACTCTTCAAGTCTGATTATCTTCTCTAAAGTCTGTTACGTTGAGGCTTCACATGCATGAAAAAACCTTGTCTTGGTCTTCACAACCCCTTATCATAATCTAGACATTCCTTTCTATTGATTCTAGGTTTTTAGACAAAAACCAATTTCCAATTGGAAAATCTTTGAATCTGCCTACGAACTGGAAGCCCCCACTTCCAGTTGTCGCTAACATACATCTTACGTGTATTGATTGATGTCTTATATCTCCCTAAAATGTATAAAACCAAGTTGAGGCCTGACCACTTTGGACACATGTCATCAAGACCTCCTGAGGTTATATCACAGGCATGTCCTTATTCTTGGCAAAATAAACTTATAAATTGAGACTTGTCTCAGATACGTTTTGGCTTACAAATGCTTACTATGTGTGAGGCACTACGGAGTGCTCTTTAATTGTGTTACAACAATTACAGCTCCGCCCCTCTCTGAAGTATGTAATATTACTACCCTCATTTTACAACTGAGGCACAGAGCAGACCAGTAATTAGCTCAAAGTTTAATGACTTTTTAGTGATAGATCAATTTAAGTCTTTTAGAATATGTAGTGGTCCATCATGTGGATGTACCATCACTCATTTAACCATTCCCTATTAATGGCTATTTGGGATGTTTCCAGGTTTTTGCTATCATAGATAGTGCTGAAATTATTAGTCTTGTAACTAAATCAGACCAAGCTCTCCAAAAGCTGAGACAAAACCCTTAACATTAATATGTGCTTGATGAAGCCACTGGCTTACCCAGGAAGTCATCTGAGGACAGCCTTTCAAAATCCCAAACCTGCAGCACCAACACAGCGGGAGTCTTACACTCCATCTTCTCTAAAGAGAAGATGTTCTCCCTCTTGGTAATGACCATTTGCTTCTCAGCTGGGAGATACTGAAACGGAAACAGGAAGCGCCAGTTGAAGTTGCCCTCTCCAGTCAGGGAGTTGTAATGCACATCTGTCTCCTGCTTGTCATCCTCCAAACCCTTTAACCACCTAAAAAAAGATTCAAAAGAATTTAAACACTCAGAGTACATTCTCCAGGCATCAGTATAATCATAAGTGATTTAGCTTATTTCAATGTGGTCACAGATCATAGTTTAAAAATCATTGTAATTAGATTCAGTTGGAAGTTTGCATTTTGACTTGAAAGAATAAAATAGGGGTCAGAGGGTCTGCCATAACAGAAGAATGGCTCATTTCAAGGCAGGGTTGGGGAAGGGTCTTCAATTGCTTGTGTAGATCTGAAGCCCCATGCAATCAAGATAGAAAATTCAGGAAATAGGAAGTGAAAATGTAATCTGAATCTCTGTCACCCTGGGAACCCTCTTTGTAAGGGATGCCACCTCTATACTTGAGTGTTAGAACAAGATTACCCACTACACTGAGGACTCTGAAATTGGGCTGCTGTAGACCTGTGCTGTCAGGCATGCACTGGGCTGGTATAGGCTTGTGTTGTCAGACCTATGCCATCAGACTATAATTGGTCCCCTCCTCCCTGGTTCTAGGCCTAGAAAGCCCAGCAGGCCTGGATTGGTGTGGCATGGAGGGTGGGAGGGCTGCCTGCACCCGTCTGGATTCCAACTCTGATTGTACCACTTACTATGTAGACATAGGTAAGTTATCTAACCCCCCTGTGCCTTTGTTTCATCTGTACACTGGAAGCAATTATAGCACCTAGTTTATAAGGTTGTTCTGAAAAATCACATGAGATGATGCCTAAATGTACCTTGGACATTCCAAATTATCTATCATGTTCTTTAATCTTAGTATTATATGGTCTTCCTCCTCCATCCCCAGCATAATGTAAGTTACAATTAGTACATTTATCCCTACTACTTGGTCCATGGTGAATTAATTGAGAAGATAAGTACTTTTTATTCAAACTAGTCGATAATTTCAAACCGTGTGCTTTCTGAAAGCAGACATCCTTCCTTCCCAGGGCAGGGAGGAGGGGAGTGAAGGCCTTTCTCTTCACAGAGGAATGTCACCACTCAGGGTATGGGCCCAATTATTTAGCTAAAGATGGTGTTCACTCAACCAATACATTTGTGGTGTCTGTTCTGAGGCAATGAGAGAGTGACGCCAGGGGAGTGTTAGGGAGCAGAGATGGTCCTTGCTTCATGGAGTCATAGTCATAGGGGAAAGGGGAGAGAGCGATATGAGTGAGTGGCAGAAGTCACTAGAGAGAGATGTGCAAAGGCCCTGTGGAAGAAGAAATAAGGATGCAGCCTTAGAAGGTCTTTCTTCTTAGTTCTTCTTCAGAGAGCAAGGGGGCATGTGGTATGAAGTGAGGCTGGAGAGAGAGAGGCAGGGGCTAGTTATTTGGGATATTTTAGGATGTATTAAGGATTTGAATCTCCGTTCAGAGAAAACGAGATGTCATTGAAGGGTTTTAAGTACAGGACTGACATGATCAGATTGTGTTTTGAAAAGATAGCTCATGTTTAAACATAGAGAGTGAACTATTGGAGGGCAAGAATGAATATGGAGAGGCCAATTTGGATGGCATTGGTATTGCTGTGGTCCCACCTAGCAAGAGATGATGGAGGAAAAGACAATGGTGGGATGTGGTGAAGATGGAGAGGATGAACAGTGCTGATGGCCACTTGGGAGGTGAAATGGACAAGCTCTGACAGCACATTAGAAATGGGGAAGTCAGTGAGCAAAGGGTCTGTAGATTTGGGGTTCTCAACCCAATGGATGATGGTGCCAGTCACTGAGATAAGAAACTGTAGAGAAGAAACAGTGTTGTAGGATTGTTTTGGTTTTAGACTTGTTCAGTTTGAGGTGCTGCTTTTGAGGAATCTACACATTGGGAACAGGAGTTGTCAAGAATGAAAATTAAAAGGTGACAACTGAAGCCATTGGTTATTTGAACTACTTGATTCAACTGAAGTGTTAGTTGAAAATGGCAGAGAGACAAAATAGTGGGAGATGAGAAGTTGGCCCAGGACAATGCTACGAGCTATTTAACTGCTAGACGGCAGAAAATGAGCTTTCGAAGGACATGGACAAGAAGTGATCAAGAGGATAAGAGAAAAAACAGATACATGTGTTGCTACAGAAGTTAAGGCAAGAAGGTGTTTCAAAAAGAAGAGATGCTTAGATGTGACAAATGCTCCTCAGACAAATGCAATAAGGACTAATTTTTTAAAACATAAGACTATTAGATTTAGCAAAATGGAGAGCACTGTCACTTTGGTGAGACCTGCTTTGGTGGCATATTGGGGAGAAAGCCAGACTGGAGTTGGCTGAGAAGCAAGTGGGAGGGAAGGAGACAGAGAGTGAACAAACATCGCCTTCATCACATTTTCCAGAAGGTCAGCTTCTGGAAGTCTCAACCCGAACTCTCCCAGAATCCTTCCATATTTCAAGCCATGGTAAAATACCTATTTACAGGATACATTAATCTTTCCTAAACTGGTGATGAGATAGCAATTTCAGAGGCTCTTAAGTCTGTTTGTTAAAATCTTATTCATGTTGCGTCATGCTCCTTCTATTACTCCTTTGTAAAACTTTAATTCACTTCTATATTTTTATTGTGAAAAAAATGAGAATTTTGAACCACCAGATGTGGTATGACTGCAAATCATTGATAACGTACATTCTGGAGACAGAATACTTCCTGTTAGGGGAAGGCAAAGAGATATTAGCATAAGGCTGAGATAGGTTTTGGTTAAGGTACAGATTTAAATCACCTGTTTTCTGATGCTATACCACCTCATCCCCCTCCCTGACTAGTGGCCAAAAGGAAGCAGAGCCAAGATGTAAAAGAGATATAAAATGCTTCCCTGGGTCTTAGGTTGTATCTGTTTTTAATCAATACCACCAGCAAACAGGAAGGTCTAAATTTTAGCTTCCCCATTAGCTTCACAATCTGTTCAAAATATTAATCTTTCATTAACAGCACCACATCACTCTGCTTCCTTTTGTTTAAAGGTAGATATCTGACAAATGTCACTGAATAAGTTTAGGTATCCAACGTTTAACTGAAAGATGTATATGTAATAAGATTTCCTCATAAAAATATTTTTATAAGCTAATAATTTTTAGCAAAATGACCAAATAAGACAAATATTAGACAAAGAAAGTGGCCTTAAAAGTAAGATGGCTCCCTTTGTGGGCTGTGGGTTTAGTATCCTCCATGAGGCATAGATTTAGTTAGGGTTTAAAAAGGTGAGGAGGGAAGGAAATGGGAGGTTGGAGTTTGTTGACAACCTTACCCTTTCACATAAATATCACTTGATTTTTGGCCTGTGAAGATATTCTCATCCTCTAAAATGACATCTTCAGTGTTCCAGATGGTCACTCTCAATTCGTATCTGGGATGGGAGAAGGAAGCATTAGGTCGATGACCTTGAAAGCTGAGTCAGTTGGTGTCTGTGTGGTTCTAGCATTGCCTTTGGTCTGTAAGTTTCCTAAAGTTTGCCAAGTTCAGAAATATTAACACTTAGGGGCTTGGTTCTGTCAGAACCAAGTATCCTAGCTGGAGACCTTAGAACTGTCAAGGACATGAATTCCTCTGAGCAGGTCTTCCTTCTCTTAACTAGCATTTTTCAGATGAGGAAGTGGAAACTCAGAAGCCCCTCCCTTAAGACAGGGGCCACCACCAGCTCCTGCAAAACTGGCCAGGTGGATAATGAGGTATGATGATCAGGTAACCTGTCAGACACCAGATAAAATGTCATGATTCTTTCGTCTGCTACCCTGGTCTCTTCCCCTAAAGCTGGGGCTACAGCTGACATACCCTTTGGGTCGCCTTGGAGAGATGTCAACAGGAGGTCCAGGTTGAGGCATATCCTTGGGAAACATGTCCACCCACATCTGCAGGCGGCCCTTGTTAAGAAAAAAAATATCTTCTTTAGCTTTGGGAGGGGGCTAGGGGACATGGGTAATTGATAATTCATGGTTTTATAAGATCCCTTTAGTAGAAATAGGTGTTAAGTATAGCTTGGTAGTTTTATAGATGTCTATTTAGCATATCTGTTGACAAAAAAGTATGTATGTATATATATATATATATTTAGGAATTAGAGCATAAATTAAGAGTAGGTGAAGGGTGAGCAAACCTTTATTGAGCATCAACTAGGGGGTAGACATAATGCTATCTATACACTTGACACACATTATCTTATGAACTCTTGCAACATCCCCACCAGGTAGATGTTACTATTCCTGTTTGACAGAGGAAAAAACATTTTGCCCATGCTTAATAGACAATATGTAGCAGAGTCTGGATTCAACCCTTGTGTGTTGACCCCAGAGACCTTGCTCTTTCTGCAAACTCCTAAGGATTAAAAAGATAATCCCAACTGTCACAAATATCATGCTTCAATGTACCTTTACCTCCATTATCTCTGTTAATGTTCACCCCAGCCAGGATTCTGTTCTATACATAAAGAAACTAAGCTCAGATAAGTCAACAAAGTGTGTCTGAAGTTCTGTGGCTAACAGTGGCAGAACAGAGCCTCCCATTCATTGCCTTGAACTCCATACATCAGATTTTACCCTGGTACAAGAGATTTAAGAGCCCATGTGAGGAGAAGCCCTGTGGATTCCATGCTAAGCTCTGTTGTATACATTCTAAGAATGCTGTCAGCTCAGGCAAGAAGGGAGTAAGGGATATGGGTTGGGATGATGGGGCAGGGGTGGATTTTATAAGAATGAGGTGGGACTCCACTAGAGCATGAAGGAGATGCAGGATTTGGATGAGGAAGGGCCTTTGGCTAGAAAATAATGGCTCTTCAGAGGAAGAGAAAATGTAAGCAAAGGTTTAGCATTTGGGAAGAAAATCAATTGAATAGAGAAAAGCAGGATGATTTATTTTCTAAAGACACATTAATATTCATCCTTAATCAAAAAGCCACATCTGACCAGCCAAGTGAAGGATCCTAGTAACCAGATGATTTCAAACACCTGGCAGTGAATTTCAGGAAACAATCATAAGCTTCTACATCTGATAATGGTTTACCCTCTCAACGCGCTCGTCCACACATGCAATCACTAGGTCTATATCCCAATAACTCTGGGATAGCAGGGTAAGTGTTCCTGACCCATTATAATCAAACTCACATGATTTTCCCCTCACACAGTGAGTGAGTCCAGAGCTGGGACAGAAGCTGGCTCGGGGTGTGAACCTGGCATGGGCCAGGGATGCAAATTGCCTGGGCTAAATTCCATCTCTACTACTACTCATCTCTATTACTCCCCAGCTGAGTAATTCAGAGTAAATTAATTGAGCTCTCTGAACTTCAATTTCCTCATTGTAAAAGTGAGGATCATAATAAGCCCATCATGAGGCTGCATTAAGGAATAAGAGGAAGGTGTCACTCCCTTGTTTAGGAAAATCCTGGTGTGTGTTCCTTATACCAGCTTGATTATTAACAGTGCCCTCGTTCACTCCCAAATGGCCCCAGTTTGGATAAACAATTCTATGGTCATCCTAAATAGTTGAGATAATTTACGTAAAGGTCCTAGTACAGGGAAGGCTCTTCACAAAGTTTATCTTGTCTTCCCTTCTGACTCCTAGCCCAGCTCTCTAGGTATTTTTTCTACACAGCTTCTTCTTGCCAGTTCTTTAAGGTAACCTACCACCTATTGCTTCTCTGGGAAAATTGTGTGTTTGTGTGTGTTATTACTAGGCTGTGTGGCTACAGATAGATTTTGGACAAAGTCCTGGGCATACCCAATGGGTTAAGTTTTTCAAATGTCCAATATTCTTCCAAAAGAGTTTGGTAACTCAAATCATAAAAAGCAGTACTAAGTTGAACACTGACTCCAGGGCAGGGCTTCTCAAATTCAGCATTATTGACATTTTAGGCTGGATAATTCCCTGTTGGAGGGAAGCTGTCTTGTGTTTTCTAGGATGTTTAATTTAGCAGCATCCTTGGCCTCTACCCACTATATGCCAGTAGCAACCCCACCTACTTGTGACAACACAAAATGATTCCAGACATTGCCAAATGTACCTGAGGGAAGGTCAAAATTGTTCCCGGATGAAAACCATTACTCTACGGTACACAAGATTAACTTTTAGGGCCAGAATAGTCTTGCCCACTACCTGCTCCATTCCTGGCTTATCCTTGTGGTACAGTGGCCGAGTTTCTATGTGTTCAGGGACCAGCCTACACCCGACTTCCGGGATATCCTCCCAAGAGTGTAAAACCTTGAGGGCCAGGTGTTCATAAGACTCCACTGTCTCATCTGCAGGAAAGAAAGACAAAGAAACTTGTCAGATGTGTGTTCCTGCAAGGAGACAGTGATGGGCTGCCACATGGATTTTTAAACACTTAGAGGCTTATTTAAATGTACCAAGGGGCTGGGTGCAGTGGTTCACACCTGTAATCCCAGCACTTTGGGAGGCCAAGGTGGGTAGATCACTTGAGGTCAGGAGTTCAAGACGAGCCTGGCCAAAATGGTGAAACCCTGTCTCTACTAAAAATACAAAAAATTAGCCAGGTGTGGTGGCGGGTGCCTGTAATCCCAGCTACTCAGGAGGCTGAGGCAGGAGAATCGCTTCAACCTGGGAGGCAGAGGTTGCAGTGAGCTGAGATTGCGCCACTGCACTCCAGCCTAGGTGACAGAGCAGGGACTCTGTCTCAAAATAAATAAATAAATAAATTTACTAAGGAACAGGGAAAGAAAAACCGAAAAAGAAAAAAGTAAGGATGGAAAGAGATGGAGAGATAGAAGGGAAGGGGAAAGAGATGGAAAGTTTAGAGAGAGGGAAATAAGACTAGTTCACAAGAGGACCCAGAGAGCAGTCTTGGTCCTGGAGTAGGGGCTCCACCCACCTCCTAAAGATCTACAGATCATAAACATGGCTTCAAGGTACTGGAGAGGGTACATTTTTGAAGGTGCAAAACTGTTTGCTAACATACTGTGAGAGGACCTGGAAAATCAGGGTGGCCCTAAGCGAGGTGGTGAAATGGGCACAATGTCCATCCATAGGGACGTCTTTTGTCTCCTCACGGTTGCTTTAGATTTCTCTCCTACCAACACCCACCCACAGGAAATGTCCTCTCATCTGCCATTCTATCAAATAAGGTTATTCATGATAAAAACTACAGGTGGAAATGATACGCACAAAACAAGACAAAAATTGTTGAATAAAACATTGACAAAGTTTAGAATGGCCTAATTTGATATAGGAAAATTGAACTTGTCTTTAAAAAAAAGGGGCCACAGTGCCCCATTTTACAGGGTGTGATCGTGATTATACATTGCATGCCTGTATAAAAATGTTTTATTTATCCCATAAATATAAATACCTATTATGTACCCACAAAAATTAAAATAATAAAAATAATTAAAATAATAAAAATAAAGGGGCCACAAAAAATCTCCCAATAGCAATAATTACAATCAGTAAAAGTTGATAGAGACAAACAAGAAATCAATGAATAAATCTTTGTTAATCTTATGAACATGATTTCAGACTTCTAGTGGGCAAAAAAGTGGTAATTGTTTAATCATGTAGAATATTGACCAAAGAACTAAGTTGGCTTAATAGAGTATATTGTGAATAAATATTTTTCTCAATATATCATTAATGTCCTATCTAAATATCAATAATCTGCATGTAAGAACCTTCAATGGGTTTCTGGGCTTGAAATAACAAGGTAAAGGAAATCTTGGTATCAAAGTGGTAGGGGTCAACATAGTGTCAAACCATCCTATGTATGGTTCAGTACTTTTGATGCAGTGACCTCATGCCCTTGGCTCATTGCATCAAAAGTACTGAACCATACATAGGACACTTTAAAGCATCAAAGGCATGAGCAAGTGACATGGTTTGGGTCTGTGCCCCTGCCTAAATCTCATGTCGAACTGTAATCCCCAGTGTTGGAGGTAGGGACTGGTGGGAAGGTGACTGGATCATGGGGGCACTTTCTCACAGATGGTTTAGCACAATCCCCCTAGTGCTGTTCTCGTGATAGACTTCTCACAAGATCTGATTGTTTAAAAATGTGTAGCACTGCCAGGCATGGTGGCTCACACCTGTAATCCCAGCACTTTGGAAGGCTGAGGCGGGCAGATCACCTGAGGTCAGGAGTTCAAGACCAGCCTGGCCAACATGGTGAAACCCTGACTCTACTAAAAATATAAAAATTAGTCAGGTATGGTGGCACATGCCTGTAATCCCAGCTACCCGGGAGGTGGAGGTTGCAGTGAGCCTAGATCATGCCGCCGCACTCCAGCCTGGGTGACAGAATGAGACTCCATCTCAAAAAAAAAAAAGGGTAGCACTTCCCCACTTTCTCTCTTCGTCCTGCTCTGGCCATGTGAGTGCCGTGCTGGCTCCCTGTTTGCCTTCCACCATGACTGCAAGTTTCCTGAGGTCTCCCCAGAAGCCAAGCAGATGCTACCATGCTTCCTATAGAGCCTGCAGAACTGTGAGCCAATTAAACACCTTTTCTTTATAAATTACACAGTCTCAGGCATTTCTTCACAGCAATGCAAGAACAGACCAACACAGTGTGACAGTATGAGAATTCTTCTGTATAATTAAATTAAATGTGATTTTTTTTTTCCCTCACCCTAAATGTATGGAAGCCTCTCTGGGATCTTTGTGTTATGTCCCAGGATGTTCATGTGGAAAATCTACGACTTGGTGTTAAAATAGGATAGTTATTGATATAACATTTATGGGGGTAATTTGGGTCATGTTCAATTATTTATGCTATATAATATTCACTTCAAGAATATTGCCCACCTTCTGACGCAATAATTCTACTTCTGTGACCTATACTATAGAAATATCAGAAACACACAAAAATATGTATAAGGAAGTTCATTATAGCATTGTCACTACAAAAAAAAGAATACAATGTGAGTAAATGCCATAACCGTAAAAAGGCATATCATCACTGATCATTTCAAAGAACAAAGGAGAATCATTATAGTCTATTGGAAATTTTAAAAGCTGGGCACAAAACTCTGTGTTTATTTATAATTCTGTAAAAATGTGATATATTTTCAAGTCACAGACAAGTGCAAGAAAATATGCCAGCAAGCAGCATGGTTGTATCTGAACTTGGGGATTATAAGTGATATTCATTATTCTCCTTACTTTTCCACACTTTCTACTATGAGCATGCATTACTTTTTTTTTTTTTTTTTTTTTTTTTTAGACTGAGTCCCGCTCTGTTGTTCAGGCTGGAGTGCAGTGGCACAATCTCTGGTCACTGCAACCTCCACCTCTTGAGCTCAAGTGATTCTCGTGCCTCAACCTCCCCAGTAGCTGGGATTGCAGGCACCTGCCACCACGCATGGCTACTTTTTGCATTTTTAGTAGAGATGGGGTTTCACCATGTTGGCCAGGCTGCTCTTGAATTCCTGACCTCAAGTGATCCACCCGCCTCAGCCTCCCATAGTGCTGGGATTATAGACGTGAGCCACTGTGCCTGGCCACATTACTTTTATAATTAGATGTCCCATAGCCAAAAATATCACTAGAATCAGGATTTTCAAAAGAGCAACACCAGCAGGATATTTTGCAGGGAGTTACCAGTGTCCTCTTCAGTGAAGATAGTTTTTCCAGAAAAGACTTGATTTCCTATCTGTATTTTCCCAGGGTGAAAGTAGGGTCCATCCAGCTTGTTGTCTTTGCAGAGCTTGGTGAGGATTTCGGTGGGTTTGGATGTGTCTCTCCAGGCATTGTATCCTTCTCTGAAAAGTGGAGGGAGAACACACTTTGAGGTCCTCACTTAAAGAACCACCCAGTATGATCTGTGCAGTTTCTTTCAGATTTAACTTGCTATTCTATGTACCTGGGGTTAGGGGTTTTGTTTTCTCTCTTTTCTGGCCAAACACAGCTTGCCTGAAAGGCAAGATTTCTGAGTAGCTTAACAGAAAAATCCTTTGAAGGTAGCTTTTTTTGTTTTTGTTTAAGTAATGTACTTTTCATTTTTTTTAAATTGAAGTGAAATTCACATAACAAAATTGACCATTTAAAAGTTGACCAATTTAGTAGCATTTAGGATATTCACAATGAGGTACAACCATCACCTTTATCTAGTTCCAAAAAGTTTCATCATCCCAAAAGAAAACCCTGTACCCAGAAAGCAGTTACTCCTCTTTCCCACCCCTCAGAGGCTTTGGCAATCACCAATCTCCTTTCTGTCTCTATGCATTTCTTTGCAGGTTATATTTGTTTAGTTTTATTAAGTCCCTAGCAGAACAGCCACTCGGCTGCTGCTTATTCCAAGTTTCAAGGTCTCTGCTTCGTCCCTCCCTTCTCCCTACCCCACCACCCCGCCAAAATCATAGTATATATCCATGTCACAGATACAGTCTTGATGTGTTGTTTCTCTAATCAGTGGTAAGTTTTTAAATCTCCCCAACCTATTCTTTCCTTAAAAACTAGCTGTTTGGTTAAAATTATTAACTTGCAATGCAGCACTCCCTACAAGCCAGGACCAAGATAAGCTTGATGTCTCTGCTCATTGGGACACCAAGTTCATCAGAATTTAAACAAATCAACATGGCTTATAAAATGGAGCTATCAAGTAGTTTTCCCACATTATGCCAGAGAATCCTGAAAAGGTCATCCAAGCCAGTTCCAGAGCCACACACAGGCCTTCCCAGAAATAGGCATGCTTGTCTTGTTTTAAAAACTTTTCAGTGAATAAAGGTTGCAAGTCCCCAGACAACTATACTGCTACCTGGCAGGTCAGCCAGGAAATTCTTCTGAACAAAAGATGCACCATTTGCCTGTGGTTTCCTTCCCCAATTTCAGAGTGAGAACAGCTAATCACTGTCTGAATGGAATTCTCTCAGGCACTTGGAAAGCTATGTAAATCCCCCAAGAGGCATATGGTTCCACTAGGGACTGAAAACTAAACAGGCTCTCTAGGCTCAGGGAAGAATAGACCAGAAAGAGAGACTGTATGAAATCATTCCACGAAGGATATAGGCGCTCAGAGTCTGTTACGGTGTAAATTGGCACAACCCTCTGGAGGGCCATTGTGACATATGTATTAAAAGTCCCAAAATGTGCATTTCTGTTAATGGAGCAGTCTGTCTACTTTGATGCATAAATATTAAGTCAATTATCAGAGAGGTGTGCAGTGGCTTTTGTATGAGAATATTCATAGCAACAATATTTATAACAGAATAAAGAAAAATACAAATGCCCTAAAATTCAGGAAGGCAAATTGGTTTTACCATCTTATAATGCCTATGATTGAATTCTATAGATTATTGAAATAATGATTATAAAGAATATCTAATGACATAAAATGCTTGAGATATAAGGATAAGTACAACAAGCAGGTTACAAAACTGCGTGGATAGTAGAGTCTGGTTAGGGAGAAAATAGCATGGAACATATTGAAAATGAAATACTACACAAGAACTTTTACATGAGTGGAATAATTTGAGAGTTATTTTGTACTTTGTGTTTTCTAATTTCAATGAGTGTGTCATATTTAATAAAAATATTTTTAAAATTATGCCATACTCTTAATTTTTTAAAGCTATCAGCTACAACATGCTTTAAAAAAATAAAGCTGGTAGTCTATATTTTAAAATTAAGCAGCATTCAAAATATTTGTAAAAAGTGGGAGTTTGGGGGAGGGAGACAGAGGAACACCAAATTGAAATTATACACACAAGATCAGGTGAGCAATCACAGTACCTGGTTTTAACATGATATTAAGCAAAGAGGCACTAAAGAGGGTAAGAAAGACAGTCTTGAATTGCCTATGCCACTCCTCCCCCATTCCCTGGCAGTGGCCCTGTAGCATGGAGAGAGGATCTGTGCACTTAGGGAAGGAAGAGCACAATAATTATGGGACTTCGGATTGGAACTCAGTGCTACCCTGTCACAGCAGAAAGAAACACCAGACACAACTCAGAACTCAGCTGGTGCCCATGCAAGGAGCATTTAGACCAGCCCTAGCTACAGGCAAATTGTCCATCCCAGCTGTTGGAACCTGAGTTGAGTTTCAGCAAGCTCCGCCACTGCAGGCTAAAGCACTCTGGGGGTCCTAAATAAACATGAAAGACAGTCTTGGCCACAGGGACTGAAATTCCTGTGCAAATCCTACTGCTATGCTGAGCTCGGAGCCAGTGGACTTGGGGTGCACATGACGTAGTGAAATACCAGCTGGGGCAGCCATGGGAGTGCTCACACCACCTCTCCCCTAATCCCAGGCAGCACAGCTCACAGGCCCAGGAGAGACTCCTTCCTTCTGCTTGAGGAGAGGAAGAGCAAAGAGGATTTTGTCTTGCACCTTGAATACCAGCTCAGCTACAGTAAATACAGCACAAGGCAGAGTCTTGAGGCCTCCAT
Source organism: Pan troglodytes (assembly GCF_028858775.2). Taxonomy (NCBI): domain Eukaryota; kingdom Metazoa; phylum Chordata; class Mammalia; order Primates; family Hominidae; genus Pan; species Pan troglodytes. The sequence goes on along the minus strand of NC_072405.2, from coordinate 134,421,413 downwards.
TCCAAGCCCCAGCTCCCAGACATTTCTAGACATAACCTGGGCCAGAAGGGAACGTGATGCCTTGAGGGGAAGAACCCAGACATAGCAGGATTTATTTCCTACTGACTAAAGAGCCCTTGGGTTTTGAATAATCAGCAGTGAGAGCCAGGTAGTACTTGCCATGGGCCTTGGGTAAAACTCAGAGCAGTGCTGGCTTCAGGTGTGACCCAGCACATTTTCAGCTATGGTAGTGATAGGAAGAGATTGCTTCTGCTTGACGAAAGGACAGGGAAGAGCAAAGGGGACTTTGTCTTGCAGCTTGGGCACCAGCCTAGCCATCGTGGAGGACAGAACCAAGTGGGTTCCTGGGGACCCTGATTCTAGACCTTGGCCCCAGATGGCATTTTTGGACCTGCCCTAAGCCAGAGGGCAGCCCACTGCCCTGAAAGGAGACACACAAGCCAGGCAGCATTTGCCACAAGTGAACACTGGCAGTAGCCAGGCAGTACTCACCATGGGCCTGGGGCAGTGGTGGCCATGGGGAAAGACCCCTCTGCTTGAGGAAAGGGGAAGGACTTTATCTTGTGGTTTGGGTGCCAGTTCAGCCACAGTAGAATAGAGCAGCAGGTAGATTCCTAAGGTTCCTAACTCCAGCCCTTGGCTCCCAGATGGCATCTCCAGACCCATCTGGGGCTAGAGGCCTGGGGGGAAGGACAGAAGCCTGGCTGGATTTGCCACCCATTGACTGAAGAGCCCCTGGGCTTTGAGTGAACACAGGTGGTAGCCAGGCAGCGGTCACTGCAGGCCTTGGGCAAGACCTAGTGCTGCGTTTGTGGCCACATGGGTGTGTGTGTCACCCCTCCCCCAGCTCCAGGCAGCTGAGCACAGAAAGATAAACCCCATTTGTTTGGGGAAAAGAAAGGAGAACAAGAGTCTCTGCCTGTAATCCAGGGAATTCTCCTGGATCTTACCCAAGACCACCCAGGCAATATCTCTACAAGTCTGCAGGAGCCACAGTATTACTGTGCTTAGTGTCCCCTAATGCAGATATGGCTGCAGTGACCAAATATTTAGATTATAATACCCAAGTCCCTTCAAATATTTGGAAAGCCTTCCCAAAAAGGATGGGTACAAACAAGCCCAGACTGCAAAGACTACAATAAATACCTAACTCTTCAATGCCCAGACACTGATGAACATCCACAAGCATCAGGGCCATCCAGGAAAACATTATCTCACCAAAAGAACTAAATAAGGCACCAGTGACCAATCCAGGAGAGACAGAGAGATGTTTCCTTTCATACAGAGAATTCAAAATAGTTGCATTAAGGAAGCTCAGCAAAATTCAAGATAACACAAAGAAGGAATTCAGAATCCTATCGGATAAATTTAACAAAGAGAGTAAAATGATTAAAAGGAATCAAATTCTAGAACTGAAAAATGCAACAGACATACTGAAGAATGCACCAGTCTCTTAACAGCAGAATTAATCAAGCAGAAGAATTAGTGAGCTTGAAGATAGACTATTTGAAAATACACAGTCAGAGGAAACAAACAAAAAAAAAAAATGGAAAAGAATGAAGCATGCCTACAAGATCTAGAAAACAGCCTCCAAGAGGCAAATCTAAGAGTTACTGGCCTTAAAGAGGAGGTAGAGAGAGAGAGAGAGATCAGAGTAGGAAGTTTATTCAAAGAGATAATAAGAAACCAAGAGAAAGATATCAATATTCAAGTACAAGAAGGTTATAGAACACCAAGCAGATTTAATCCAAATAAGACTACCTCAAGACATTTAATAATCAAACTCCCAAAGGTCAAGGATAACTTAGGGATCCCAAAAGCAGCGAGAGAAAAGAAATAACATACAAAGGAGTTCCAGTATGTCTGGCAGCAGACTTCTCAGTGGAAACAGTATAGGCCAGGAGAGAGTAGCATGACACATTTAAAGTACTGAAGGAAAAAAAACTTTTAGCTTAGAATAGTATATCTAGGAAAAGTATTCTTTAAATATGAAGGAGAAATAAAGACCTTCCCAGACAAACTCTGAGGGATTTCATCAACACCAGACCTGTCCTATAAGAAATGCTAAAAGAAGTTTTTTAATCTGAGAGAAAAAGGATGTTAATGATCAATAAGAAATTATATGAAGGTGGGAAGCTCACTGGTAACACTAAGTACACAGAAAAACACAATGTTATAACACTAAGTGTGGTATATTAGTTATTCATATCTTAAGTGGAAAGATGAACATATGAACCAACCAAAAATAACTACAACAACTTTTAAAGACATAGTATAATAAGATATAAGTAGAAACAACAGAAAGTTAAAAAGCAGGGAGATGAAGTGAAAATATAAAGTTTTCATCAGTTTTATTTTTGCTTGTTTTTTTTTTTGTTTATGCAGTTAGTGTTATCAGCTTAAAATCATGGGCTATATTATTTTCAAGCCTCATGGTAACTTCAAATAAAAACACATACAACAGATACACAAAAAATAAAAAAGCAAGAAATTAAAACATACCACCAGAGAAAATCACCTTCACTAAAAGGAAGACAAGAAGGAAGAGTAGACAGCAAAAACAATCAAAAAACAAATTTTAAAATGGAAGAATTCCTTACTTAACAATAACATTGAATATAAATGGACTAACCTCTCCAATCAAAAGACACAGAGTGGCTGAATGGATAAAAACACAAGACCCAATAATCCGTTGCCTACAAAAAAACATACTTTACCTATAAAGATACACATAGACTAAAAATAAAGGATTAAAAAAGATCTAACATGCAAATGGAATATAAAAAAGCAGGAGTAGGTATACTGATTATAAAACAACATAGATTTCAAGACAAGAACTATAAAAAGAGGCAAAGAAGGTCATTATATAATGATAAAGGGGTGAATTCAGCAACAGGATATAACAGTTGCATACACACACACCCAACCGTGGAGCACCCAGATATAAAGCAAAGAGCTAAAGAGAGGGAGACACCCCAATACAATAATAGCTGGAGATTTCAACACCCAATTTTCAGCACTGGGCAGGTCATCCAGACAGGACACCAACCAAGAAACATTGGACATAATTGACCCTATAGACCAAATGGACCTGATAGATGTTTACAGAACATTTTATCCAACAGCTGCAGAATACACATTCTTCTCCTTAGCACATGGAACATTCTCAAAGACAGACCACATGTTAGGCCACAAAACAAGTCTTTAAAATTTTTTTTAAATTGAAATTATATTAAGTATCTTCTCTGGCCACAATGGAATAAAACTCAAAATCGATAACAAGAGAATTTTGGAAACTATCCAAAACATGGAAATTAAACAATATGCTCCTGAATGGCCAGTGGGACAATGAAGAAATTAAGAAAGAAATTTAGAAATTTCTTGAAACAAATGAAAATGGAAACATACCAACAACACTTATGGGACACAATGAAAGTAGTACTAAGAAGAAAGTTTATAGCAATAAGCACCCACATCAAAAAAGTAGAAAAACTTCAAATAAATAATGTAACAATATATCTTAATGAATTAGAAAATCAAGAGCAAACCAAACCCAAAATTAGTAGAAAAAGAGATAAGATTAACAAAATGAAAAGTTGGTTTTTCAAAAAGATAAACAAAATTGGCAACTCTTTAGGCTAAGAAAAATGGGAGACCTCCTAAATAAATAAAATTACAGACGATAAAGAAGACATTACAACCAATACTGCAGAAATTCAAATGATTATTAGAGGCTACTAATGATATGTTAGAAATAAATTGGAAAATTTGGAAATTAGCAAATAAATTGGAAAACCTAGAAGAAATGAGTGAATTCCTAGAAACATACAACCTACCAAGATTGAACCATGGAGAAGTTCAAAACCTGAATAGATCAATAACAACTAATGAAATTGAAGCTGTAATAAAAAGTCTCCTAGCAAAGAAAAGCCCAGGATCCAAAGCTTCACTGCTGATTTTTACCAAACATTTAAAGAACTAATACCAATCTGAAAAACAAAGAAAAAGGATATACTTCCAAAGTCATTTTACAAGGCCAGTATTACCCTGAAACCAAAACCAAAGACACATCACAAAATGAAAACTATAGGCAAATATCCCTGATGAACACTGATGCAAAAGTGTTCAAGAAAAATTTTCAACAAAATACTAGCAAACCAAATTCAACATCATGTTAAAATGATCATTCATCATGATCAGGTGGAATTTATTCCAGGGATGTAATGATCATTTGACATACATAATCAGTCAGTGTGATACATCATTATCAACAGAATGAAGGACACAAACCATATGATCATTTCAATTGACACTTAAAAAGCATTTGATGAAATTCAATATTCCTTCATAATTTAAGAAACCCTCAAAAAACTGAGTATAGAAGGGACACACCTCAACACAATAAAAAACATACACAACAGACCCACAGCTAGGATCATACTGAATGGGGAAAACTGAAAGCCTTTCCTCTAAGATCTGACACAAAACAAGGATGCCCACTTTCACCACTGTTATTCAACATAGAACTGGAAGTCCTAGCTAGAGCAATCAGATAAGACAAAGAAATAAAGGGCATCCAAATTGGAAAGAAAGAAGTTACCCTTGTGGGTAGATAATATGATCTTATATTTGAAAAAAAAATACTAAAGATTCCACAAGAAAACCATTAGAACTGATAAATTCAGTAGAGTTGCAGGATACAAAATCAAGGTACAAAAATCAGTAGCATTTCTGTATGCCAACAGTGAACAATGTGAAAAAGAAATCAAGAAAGTAATCCCATTTACAATAGCTACAAATAAAATACCTAGGAATAAACTTCAGGAGAAAAAGGATCTCTACAATGAAAACTATAAAACATTGGTGCAAGAAATTGAAGAGGATACAAAAAACCACAGACATATTCCATGTTCATGGATTGGAAGAATCAGTACTGTTAAAATGTCCATAGTACCCAAAGCAACCTACAGATTCAGTGAAATCTCTATCAAAGTACCAATGACATTCTTCACAGAAATAGAAAAAACAATCTTACATTTACGTGGGACCACAAAAGACACAGAATAGCCAAAGCTGTTCTAAGTGAAAAGAACAGAACTGGAGGAATCACATTACCTGACTTCAAATTATGCTACAGAGCTATAGTAACCAGAAGAGCATGGTATTGGCACAACAACAGACACATAAATCTTTTTTTTTCTTGTCTTTTTATAGTTCTTGTCTTGAAATCTATGTTTGGAACAGAATAGAGAACCCAGAAATAAATCTATTCATCCACAGTGAACTCATTTTCAACAAAGATGCCAAAAAGATATATCAGAGAAAGGACAGTCTCTTCAATAAATGGTGCTGGGAAAACTGGATATCCATATGCAGAAGAATGAAAGTAGATCCCTATGTCTCATCATATGCAAAAATAAAATCAACATGAATTAAAGACATTAGGTTAAGAAAAATAAACCAGGCACAGAAAGACAAACTTTGCGTGTTCTCACTTAAACACTTGAACTCATGGAGATAGAGAGTGGATGATGGTTAATGAATACAAAAATATAGTTAGATAGAATAAGATACAGTATCTGATAGCACAACAGGGCAACTATAGTCAATAATTTATTGTCTATTTTAAAATAACTAAGAGAGTATAATTTGATGTTTATAATATAAAGAAAGGATAAATATTTGAGGTGATAGATATCCCATTTACCCTGATGTGATTGTTATGCATTATATTCCTGTATCAAAATATGTCATATACCCCATATGTGTGTGTATATAATATATACACACATACACATTTATGTACCCATGAAAATTAAAAATACATTTGAAAAAAGAGTGAAAGTTGGGTCAGTTCTTCCTTCATTTGTAAAATGCAGATAACGCCTCAAAGGGTGGTTCAGAAAACTCAATGAGATACTCCATGTAAAATGCTTTGTTATCGAAAGTACATGAGTGTTATAATTAGCTTGGACGCTGGCATTTGTATTATATTAATTATTCTTCTAGCATTATTCTTCACCAGGGAAACTCTATTTCAAGGCACATCTGACTGAGTGAACACATACATTTAGCTCTTGACTCTTGAAGAACCTGCCCTTGGTTCTCAATCAGAGCTGCCTCCCCAGTCACGATGACTCTCAAATGCACTGAACAGAGTCTCCCCAAGCAAGCTCTGCTGATGTGGAGCCCATTTGAGACATTAAAGCTGAGCCTGGTCTGGCCTTCCTAGAGATGGACAACTGGGATGCAGAGTCTGGAGCCCTAAAGGCTACAACAGCTTCAGAATACCAAGTGTCTCCCAGGGAGAAAGAACTTACATCTCATACTGGCTCTGCAAGCCACAGATGGCTCGGTGTTTGCTGTAGAAGCGGTTCTCCAGGTCGATCTTGGTCTCACCAATAAGGTCATCTGTGCCAATCATGTCATGGTCATAGATCAGGATGGAGAGCAGGGACTCTTTTGGGAATGTGGCTTGGATCTCAAATGACCTGCAGTCCAAGCAGAGACTTCAAGAGTCAGTTAACATTTGGTGACACAGGGAACCATTCCCAGCTTCACTTTTAGCTAGCCCGCTATTCATGTGAACTCATTAAACACTCAGCAACTCAGTTAATACTTAGCAGATATTTGTTTGGTTTAATTTTTCATTGCAGTACAATTTTCAACTCTGTTATCAATTTCAAATGGCCAATAATCTCCCCTTTTCATGGGCCACATCTTGTAGTCTTCAACTAGGGTGACAGCACGATGGAGAGGAAAAACTTTGGATTTTGGTTTCAAACAGGACTGATTTTTAATTTTGGTTTTGAATCTGCAATTTCCTGATTGTAAAACTTTGGGAAAGTTATTTAATTCCTCTTAGCCTCCATATTATAAATGAGTATATATGTCTTCTTTATAATTTAACATGGGGTTTAAATGCAATATTGTTTCTATAAAACATGTATTTTACTTTCAGGCGTTCAACTGGTGCCCAATACATTGCCATTCCCCTTCCCCTCCATTGTTGCTTTATCAACAAGTACTAGCTACATTTATTTTAAATGAAAACCTTATCAAGGATGAACAATTATAAAAACATAGAATTGCAAGACCAAAGCGTTGTCTCTACAAGACTATGAGCCCCTCGAGAATAGGGACCTGCCTTTTTTTTTTTTTTTGGTCTCTGCATTGCTGGAGCCTGCACTTGACCTGCAGGAAGTGCACACAAAATAAATGTTTCCATGAACTGTAAGAGATCTCAGAAATCACCATATCCAATCCCCTCATTTTATAGATAAATTGAAATCTAGAGAACACTAGCAACTTGCCCAAGATCATCAATCAGGCCAATCTGAGATAAGTGCCAGGTTCCTAATTCCTAGCTCGGTGCTCCTTCCATGAAACCACACCAACGCAAGGTGTCTCAAGGAACATTAATGCTGTCTGATTTTCTGTGATGATAAATTACCCAATGCTACTGCATTGGGACTGGTACTTGAAAATTAACTGCGTTATAGGGAAATGCCTTCCTGAAAACAAAATCAAGGACACAGCAGTATTCTCCAGCTGTGTAGACTGTCTGCTCTGGTACAGGATGAACTGGGCTGGGAGCGATGGACAAAGAGGAGGGGGAGAAAGGAGAATGCGAGCCCATTGTTTCCCTGCATGTCCACAGGGCTGTCTGGGCTGCTGCCCTCATGGTCAGATCCACTTAACCCTGACACTTACTCCCCAGTGAAGCAGGCACAGCAACTGCAGCATGCCCAAGCCAATTAACCCTCCTCAGAGAGAGAAAAGCAGAGGCGCTGGACAGCTCCAGTGACTGTAACTGACAGAAGTGGCTGTAGCAGGCCAGGGATATGGTTGTGTGGGAAAGAAATCCATATGTCTTCCATCTGAAGGCATAGTATTTCCTGCCTGAGCTCCAAGATTTACATTCTAAACTGTAATTGATACTCTGCAGGTGCATCACAAGGAAGCCTCCAGCCATGTGCCCCTGAGCCATCACCATTACTGTCACTGAAAGGACTTATTAAGGGCTTAACTGCTGCTGGCAACCATGAAGAAGACTTAATCACCCTGGCCCATCTCCCCAAGCTGTGGGTCCATATATTAATCTCACCTAAATTTTAAACGGAGCTGTCAATAAAAGTTACCAAAAACAGGGCCGGGAGCGGTGGCTCACGCCTATAATCCCAGCACCTGCCGAGGCAGGTGGATCACTCGAGGCCAGGAGTTCGAGACAAGCCTGGCCAACATGGTGAAACCCTGTCTCTACTAAAAATACAAAAATTAGCCCAGCGTGGTGGCAGGTGTCTGTAGTCCCAGCTACTTGGGAGGCTGAGGCAGGAGAACAGCTTGAACCCAGCAGGTGGAGGTTGCAGTGAGCCAAGATCGCGCCACTGCACTCCAGCCTGGGCGACAAGAGCAAAACTCCATCTTGAAAAAAAAAGTTACCAAAAACAGCCCACTATGGTTGAATTTCCAGTTACCCAGGGAAAAATTAGCCTTATACCAACTTGTGTCAATGAGGTACTATCCCTAGATGCAAGGGTGGTTTGGGAAAACAGAATGCATCATGAAATGGGCCAAAACTGAGACGGTCAAAGCATGAAGAACCTCTGAGCTTCAGAGGAACAATGTTCCATTGTTCATTTGGTCATTCATTCATTCTTTAATTTATTCATTCGTTCATTCAGCATTTATTGTGTGTCTACTATGTGCCAGGCACTGCGATTTTTAAGAGATAAGTAAAACAATTTCTTTCCAGTGGAGAAGGCAAATAAGAATATGGCTAAATCAGGTGGCAGGAGCTCCAACAGAGTTATGGGCAGGGTGTTACTAGTACACCTGTCTGGGGAGGGGTGACAACAGAAGGTTTCACAGGGATGACTCTTTGGCTGAGCCTTGAATGCAGATGGGAATTCTCCCTGCTCCAGATCTGCAGAACTTCTAATCTTAGCCATTTTCCCAACCAGGTCAAGCTCTCCGATTACACAGACTCAAAGGCCCCTGTACCTCTCCCTTATAGTATTCATCATACAGGCAATTTTATATCTGCCTGCTTTTTCTTTTTTTGTATTCCCTGCCTCCTCCATAAGGGTGTAGGTTCCATGGAAACAGGGTCATGCACCCTTTATACCTCTCCAGTAGCTGGCACATAGTCTGTCACCAAAATGATGACCTGATTGGAAAGAAAAAAACATTTGCAATCTACTCACAGGATGACGGTCAGTTTTCATGTGTCTACTTGACTATAGTCTCCAGTTATTCAATCAAACGCTAATCCAGGTGTTGCTATGGTGGCATTTTGTAGATGTAATTAACATCCACAATTAGTTGACTTTAATTGAAGAAGATTCTCCTTGATAATCTAAGTAGGCTTTAACCAGTAGAAAACACTTAAGAGCAAAAACAATAATCTCATAATAAAGAGCAAAAGCAGTATATATTGCTATGGGTTGAATTGTGTCTCCACCAAAAGATAAGTTGAAGCTCCAGATCCAGCACCTCAAAATCTGACCATATTTGGAAGTGAGGACTTAATAGAGGTAATCAAGATATAGTGAGGTCATTAGGATGGGCTGTAATGCAATATGACTGGTGTCTTTGTAAAGAGGAAAACTTGGCACAGAGACAGATGTGCACAGAGGGAAGATGATGTGGAGAGATGCAGGGAGCAGGCCATGTGGAGATGAAGGCTGATATTGTAGCAATGCATCTACCAGCCAGGGAGCACCAGGGATTGCCAGCAGATCACCAGAAGCTGGGAGGGAGGCAGGGAGGCAGGGAATAGAGGCTCCCTTGCAGCCCACAGAAGGAAGCATCCCAGAACATCATACTTTCAGTATCCCAAACTGTGAGAATGAATTTCTGTTGTTTCGGCCACCCAGTTTATGGTACTTTGTTAAGGAAGCCCTGGGAAATTCTCTCTCTCTCCTCTGCTAGGTCCCTTCCTGTGGTGGAACCCGGATTGATACCCATAGTTCCTGCCACATCACGTCCTCCCTACACTCTGGACTTTGCAGGGCAAAGAACACCCTCCCTACACTCTGGACTTTGCAGGGCAAAGAACACCCATCCCTTCCCACCCCCTCAACACTCCCAAGAGGGTCTTATGCCTTCCCAGGGTCTTCACAGGACTTGCAGCAGCCTATTGTAATCACGCATTTATTTGATGTTCTCTCAATATTCATGGGCACCTTGAAGGTACAGACTGTGGCTTGATCCTCACTGTGTCCCAGCACTTAGCAGTGTGCCTGACACATGGTGGATTCCCAGTAATTGTGAGGAATAAATGAAGTTCTGCAGGTGGACAAGAAAAGAAAAGGCATGTCATGGTGAGGGCATAGCAAGGACAAAGTCCTGCAGATGTGAATGAGTAAGGGGAGGCCGAGCTGGTTTATTAACCCATTAGGATCTCATCATTTTGCTTTATGGTTAATTATCAAGGTGGTGGAGACAATGGCAAACATTCTGGGAAACCATAAGAGCCATGAGGAAGAAACTGTCAAAGCCTACAGACATGCATCATATCAAGATGATGTGGAGATAGGGCCCCATTAAATCCCACTGACAACTGACTGGCATTTTGTTCATCTGGCCACCCACCCACCCATCCATCCATCCATCTGTTCATTCCACAAATGCATATTGAGCACCTGCTCTGTGCCAGGCCCTGTCCTAGGTGCTAGGGATGTGGCATTAACCAGACTAGACTAAGTCCCTGCTCAAATACTTCTTACATTCTAGTGGGGAGATGGGAGATGGCCAATAAGCCCATAAACATCTAATCCATGTCAGAGGCTACGAAGAAAGGTAAAGCAACGCAAGATACCAGGGCACCAGGGGTTGGAGGCTGTGACACCCTCACACCGATACTGAGGCACTGAAGTTATGAGGAAGGATTCCGCAGACCGTGGCTCAGGCACAAGAACCCTCTACTCTTCCTGCTGGAACACTGTGGGATTGTGCTGGAAACTTTTGTTTCTAAGTAAAAATTAAACACATATCCAACTAAACATCCACATCTGGAGAGCTTTTGGATGAGGTGCTGCAATGTCAGAGGCAGGAGAGAACATTGACTTCATCGTCCTCTTCTCGTTTGCCATGGCCATATAGCACGGATAGTAAAACAAGTCTAGTTCATGGCACTGTGGTGAAAGTAGCTCATAAAAAGTGCCTGCCAAGCGGTTGTCACACTGAAGCACTAGTTACATAAGTGGCAGGTGATGATAAAGGTCATCACTGGATGAGGGAAGAAAGGGTGTTTCCCCAGCACTGTCATTCTCATTAATCTGGACAGGCAAGATCATTTATTGCCCTCATTTCCTCAGGAGCAATAAAATGTAAGAGGCTAGTGCTGATTAAATGTCAGAGGCTCCAAAGTGATCACAGATGTGTAAATGAATTTAAATGGAGCCAATGGAGATTTTATCCCATGTTCCTGTTTACTCAAGATAAAAGAAATTAAACACACTAAAGATGTATCCATTGCTACAATAATTACTAAGGTGGGGAGCAAGGGAGCTAATGTGTTCTGAGTGTCAATTGTGTGCTGGCATAGGCAATGTGATGTGCTAGGTGCTTTACACATTTAATCATCTAAAGGAATATGAGAGTCAGGTGTCACTGTTGCTGCTTTGCAGGTCAGGAAAACTAGGAACAGAGAGGTTAAGCCATCCGCATAAGGTTGTAGAGCTTGTATGTAGCAGAGTGAAACCCAGGCCACCTTGATTCCAGAGTGAATGACAGACAGGTGCACAAACTCAAACAGGGAACACCAATGCTTAGCACATCATATTGGAGGATCAGTGAGCATGGCAGGATTGCTGTGAGCTGGCAAATGCCTAGTCCCCTTACACAAATGCAATAGCTTTTAACACTTTACAGGAAAACAAAGCACAACTTGAGGACAAAGTTCAACTCTTTGACCTCAGGGGTCACCTCAAATGAACCACAAAATAATATGATAGAAAAATCCCTTTAGTAGGAGACAAAAGACTAAACTTCTGGCCCATTATTCTCCAATTGTGTCATCTGAACTTGAATATGTTTCTTAACCTCCCTAGACCTTGGCTGCCTTGTTTATAAAAAGGAAATCTCTGCTCTGTTCAAAAGCACAAGGCCGAATCCAATGACCCTGCAAGATGCCTATTAAATCTAAAATCCAGAAAATTGTAATTAGAAAGCTGTGGGTATATATTTCTCTACTTAAGTTCACAAAAAAAGAAAAAGAAAAAAATTACAGTAAAGAAAGCTATGGGTAAGAAGATCACCAAGTACCACCAAATTCCTCAGGGGACCATGAAAGAATTCAACCCTGCTCCATGGACGTAGGTTTGGTTGGTTATTACCAAGAGCAGAAGCCAGTATTTAACCTCCTGGAACCATTTCACCCAGGAACACAAACATACACGCACCATCCCCACAGAAACACAGCAGGAGCAAATGCAGAAAGGACAATAAAACACAGCCCAGATGGCCACTGACCTTCCAAATACTGGGTTCAGTTGTTTAGGGATGTATTTATCCCGGTCTTTGATTTCTGTCTTGCCAAGCTTGATCACAATGTAGGGATCTGATTTGCCATCTGGATCAGCTGGACTAAGATTAAATGCCTGGAAAGGAAAAAGAAAATGTCTTTGGTTCAATAGCTCTCAACATTGGTTGTACACTGGGATTACCTTGGTGCTTTCAAAAATGCTAATGCCTGACTTCTGTCTCTAGATAGTCTGATTTAACGGGCCAGGGCTTTGGGCTTTTGAAAAACTCCCTAGATAATTCTAGTGTGCAGCCAAGGTTAAGAGCCACTACTTTAGCATCTACATTTTGCTGCTAAAAAGAAAAATTATTGGCTTTGCCCAAGTGCAACTTTCTCTGGAGTCATCTCCTCAGTGGAAAGAAGCTCTTGGCACAGAAAAATGAGAAAAATGCCGGACCAGGAGGCAGAAGGCATGAGTTTGAGTTCTAGTTCTACAGTCAGTCACGCACCGCTTAATGATGTCTTGGTCAAGGACTGACCACATGTACGATGGCAGTCCTATAAAATTATAATGGAGCTGAAAAATTCCTATGATCTAGTGACATATCTGTTGCAGCATTGTAGTGCAACACATTACTCGCATGTTTGTGGTGATGCTATAAACAAACCTACTGTGCTAACAGTCATATAAAAGTATACAATCATGTATAGTATATAATACTTGACAATGACAATAAATAATGATGTTACTGGTTTATGTATTTACTATACTTTTTAGTCTTTAGAGTGTACTTTTTCTATTTATTAAAAAAAGTTAACTGTAAAACATCCATAGGCAGGTCCATCAGAAGGCATCCAGAAAAAGGTGTTATTATAAGTGATGACAGCTCCATGCGTGTTAGTGCCCTTGAAGACCTTCCAGTGGGACAAGATGGGGAGGTAGAACACAGTGATATTGATGATCCTGACCCTGTGTAGGCCTAGGCTAATGTGTGTGTGTTTTAGTTTTTAACAACAAAGTTTAAAAAATAAAACAATTTTAAAATAGAAAAAAGCTAATCGACTAAGGATATCAAGAACATATTTGTGTACAGCTGAACAACGTGTTTGTGTTTTAAGCTAAATGTTGTTTTGACCAGCGTCAAAAGTTAAAAACTTAAAAGTTTATAAAGTAAAAAAGTTATAGTAAGCTAATTTATTATTGAATAAGGAAAAATATGTGTTATAAATTTAGTGTAGCCTAAGTGTACAGTGTTTCTAAACTCTACAGTAGCAGACAGTAACATCCTAGGCCTTCACATTCACTCACCACTCAGTGACTCACCCAGAGCAACTTCCAGTCTGGCAAGCTCCATTCATGGTAAGTGCCCTAGACAGGTGTACCATTTTTTTCAAATCTTTTCTACTGTATTTTTACTGTACCTTTCTGTGTTTAGATACACAAATACCATTGTGTTAAAATTGCCTACAGTAGTCTATACAGTAATGTGCTACACAGGTTTATAGCATAGGAGTGCAATAGGCTATACTATCGTGTAGGAGGCCATACCATCTAGGTTTGTGTAAATACAGTGTGACACTTGCACAGCACTGAAACAGCCTAACAACACATTTCTCAGAACGTATTCCCTTCGTTAAAAGACATATGACTATATTTCTTCTTTTTCTTTTTTTTTTTTTTTTAGACAGTATCTTGCTCTGTCACCTAGGCTAAAGTACAGTGGTGCAGTCTTGGCTCACTGCAACTTATGCCTCCCAGGCTCAAGTGATCCTCCCACCTCAGCCTCCCAAGTAGCTGGAACTACAGGCATGAGCCACCACGCCCCACTAATTTTTGTATCAGAGATGGGGTTTCACCATGTTGCCCAGGCTGGTCTCAAACTCCTGAGCTCAAGCAGTCTGCCCACCTTGGCCTCCCAAAGTGCTGGGATTACAGGCATGAGCCACTGCACCTGGCCTGACTACGTTTCTAAGTAGTGTGTGATATTGGGCAAATCATGTCATCTCTCTGAGATCTATCTGTAAAATCATGGGGTGGACCTGAAGGCCCTTCCCAGAACTAATGGTCTCTGAATCCATGACCCTATGACTCTTGCATTTAGCACTGACCAGTTGAATGATGATCTTTTCTGAGAGTAAAGTCTGATTCTAGACAACCTAGGCCTTAAACTGTCAAAAGCAAATACTTTCTAAGGAAAGGCCAGAGTAGAAGGATGGTAAGAAATGGTATCAAAAAGATGGAGAAACTCTGCAGCAATGAAAGCTGAGAAACAATTCCATATTTAGGACTCTATCCTGTAGATAGAATAAGGTGAGCCTATAAAGCTGTATGTTCAAGGATGTTCACTAGAACACTGTTTAATAGCCAAAAATTATAAGCAACCTATTTGTTGATTACTTGGGAAGAAACACAATGCAAAACAGTCCTTCCCATTTCTTCTTGTCACATCAGCCAATTTTAATTCTTTACAAAGCAGTTATCTCTGACACAAATCCTGTTAATTTATCTGTTCCTTTGTTTATTTTATATCTTCTTAATTCCCACATCACTCTCAACTAGTATGTAATCTCCATGACAGCAATGGCACTGTTTATCTTGTTCATTACTTTACCTCTAGGACATAGAACAGGGTCTTAATATTTGTTGAATAAATGAATACATTTATTCAAGAAAATGCTATACAGCTACTAAAAGGAATGAAGACCTGTACATACTAATCTAGAAAAAAATGGCCAATCTATCTTGTAAAGTAAGGAAAAAAAGAGGTGGGGAAATTTGATTTCTTTCTTTATGCGAGTTTTAAGTAGTATTTTTTTTACTTGTTAGTGTTCTTTTAATTAAAAGGTTTGAGAATCCATTTAATTATTAGTACGAGAGCAAACCACACATAATCAAACTACTAGAAATATCAGTGAAAAGTATTGACTGTCCATAACTGTAGTGAATTTACCTAGGACTGCCATCTTCTGACTCCCTGTTTGTTCAAGTCCCTCCTGTTGTCAAGTTCCAGCCCAAGGCCTCCCTCCCCCATGCTACCTCCTGGACAGAAACCTGATCTGTTTATCTGGCCTTTGCCTAGAAGATACTAAACACATAAAAGGTGTGCAGTAGATATTTTCTGAATGAATACATGAATAAGGAGACGGATCTTTCTCCAATCTCTGTAGTTCACAGAAATTCTTCCCTCTCCTTCCTACTGTTCATACTATTTCTGGATTCCCCAAACTGTATCTTAGAGAACTATAGCTCTGTAAGATTTTCTGTAGGGGGAAAAAAGGTATGAGGCAAAAGTTTAGAAAATGCTGTTCAAGATTACTAAATAGGTTTGTTTGCTTCTGAAATTCTCAGAGCCTTGAATGTGCTAATGAGCTTTGTGAATCTCAAAGCCTGGAGAAGGAAATACACGCTACTTCTCAAATTTATTTGAACATACATTCTGTTTGCTAAGGAGTGCCTGTTTCTCCCAAAACACAAGTGACTTCCTGAACAAAATTTTGAAAAGGTTAGTCTAAAGCATCCTGAGGCATCCTGAGGGTGGTGTTTCATGTTGACTACCCAACATTGTCAGTGACTCTAAGTTCTTCTCATCTTTCCAACTACACTGTGACTTCCCTGAAGGCAGAGACTATGTTCTTTTCATCGCAACATCCCTGGCACATGGTGGTTGTGGTGAAGATGCAGAGGATGATGAAGGAAACCTGAGAACTGCATGATGGAAGAATATTTATTTCTCCCTTAGCATTAAAGGATAATTCATTTTTATTTTATGTTACATTTATGTTTCTTTGAAAGAATGTAGGCAATGGAAGCAAACGGCTGATATAAAATAAGAGCATTATAATAAAATAATACAATTACAAAAACCACATCCAAGGTCAGGAGATTAAAACAAATCCATGAACCATTGGGGTTCATACAGTTGCTTTGATCGAGCATTAAATTTGGCCCTGAGCTTCCTGCTAATGAGGCCGAAAAGTTTCATAATCAAAGTTTTGTGCTGTCATTATCAGAAAGAGGGAAGCTTAGAGGAGTTAACATCTTTCTTGGAAATACATTCAAAGTGAAATTTTCTACTGCAATAGTGCAGAGGCATGGCTGTGAGGAGAATTTCACAGTAACAGCTGCCCTGTTCTGCCTTGGTCCTTCCCCCCATCTTTCCTGTAGTTTCCTGCTTCCCTCCTATTTGGTTCCCTCTCCTGCCGTAGGCAACCATAGGGAGCAGATAAAACTACACAGACGGAACAGTCCTATATGCTCAGAAAAGCCATAACATGTCTGTTTTGCCAGCCTAACTTCATACCCCTATATGTTGAACCCCTAACTCCTAAGGTGACTGTAGTTGGAGACACAGCTTTAGGGAGGTAATTAAGGTTAAATGAGGTCATAGTGGTGCTGCTCTAATATGACAGGGCTAGTGTCTTTATAGGAAGAGGAGGAGATATCAGAGCTCGCACTCTCCCTATATACACGTGCACAGAGGAAAGGCTGTGTGAGGACACAGCAAGAAGGCAGCCATCCACAAACCAGCAAGAGAGGCCTCATAAGACACCAACCCTGGTTGCAACTTGATTATAGACTTATGGCATTCAAAACTGTGGGAAAGTAAATTTCTGTTGTTTAAGCCTCCCAGTCTGCCATATATTTTGTTATGGCAGCCTGAGCAGATAAATACACCCCCTGAGAGCAAACAAGAATGGCTCACCGCGACAATGTATACTCTGATCAGCACTGTGACAGGGTGATTGGGCGGAATCCCTTGCTGGATTCTCAGCTGCCCGCTGTCCTCAGAGCTAGAATCCTGGGGGCTTTTGTAGATGCAGAAGGAGCCCTGGAACCACAAAATGCAACCCATTGAAATGAGATGGTCATATGTCCCACCAAAACCCACAGAGAGCACAGTGCTGGGAAAATGAGCACAGCTTGGGAATTTGCAGGACCTGGTTTGGTGCTAAACTTGCCAGTTGGGTGTCCTTGGGTAATTTATGTAGCCTGCTTGCATCTGAGCTTCTTCATGGTACACCAGTGAATTGGCATTGTACATTAACACCCCCCTCACAGGACTGTTGTATGAAGAACAGAACAGATGGGACATGAAGTGCCTTTTACATGTGGGGTGCTGTGCTAGTGCTTCCCCCATTATCTCATTCAATCCTGCTGCAGTATTCCTATTTCCAGACAGCAACTGAGGCTTAGGGAAGTGAAGCACTTTGTTCCAGATCATGCAGCTGGTTAATACTATAACTAGAATTTGAATCCAGATGGGCAAACTGTAATGCCTGTGCTATTTCCAACATAGCATGCTGCATAGAAAGGGCCCAGCTTGTAGTATGTTTATAGTGAATGCTGGCTACTACTTTGTGATGTTCACACTGTAAGTCTGCCAGATGAAGGGCTTGTGTTGCTTGATTAGTTTAATCGTCCAACTGGTAGGTTTGCATAAATCACACATTTGGTATGCCAGAGGGGAGAGAACAAAGTAAAGTTCAGTGTTCCTTTCAGGTAATGACTCTGTCTCCTTATTTTTCACCAGACTGAGCTCCAATCCACTGGTCACAAACCAAAAATATCTTAAAAGACTGGGGCTAGGTTTTGTGGAGTTCTAGAGAGGGACTTGAGTAAAAATTAAGGATTTTCCCTACACACATCCCACACCACAATTCCATTAACAGAATCGAGTCATACCTGACATTTATGGACAGGGAGAGCCAAATAAAAGGATTAAAAATGGAACCTGCCTTAAATTTTCCTATGACTCGGTCTCCATCAAGACCATGGTCATCTTCCGTAGATTTGCCTCTGAAGAGCTCAAAAGTTTTCACCCAGTCTTCAAAATTGTTGAATTCACTCTCGAGATCACCGTCATATATCTTTAGGGAAAAGGGAGAAGATTGTGCTAAGAGGAAGGAAAGCCCAGGATTGATTTAATGAGAAATGCCAAGACTCTCCAAAACCAGCCTTGATATATGCCCCTTGGGAAAATCTGAGGCCACTGGTAATTTATCTTCAGTAAGATAAGGAACATGGATTGGCTCAGCACTCCTGAAACTACTACTATGAATTTTATGAAATGTTCTGATGAACTTTTAAATTCCAAAAAGTATAGGTAAATTTAAAAATTGTAATATATAAGTATAGATACAACAAACCTTTTAGAGCTAGTTGATGCCATTGGTTGTTGGATATAGACTATAATACTTTGAGGAGATTCAAATCAATAATGTTCATTAAATATCTAATTCTTAACACATATAAGGCGATGGAATATTTGTTTTTATTGTAATGCATATAGACATGAAGTTTCCAAGTGGAAATTATATATATGCTTTGGAAATGCAAAATTGAGTTGAGTTTTAGGTTTGGTAGTATATATAATTTACTTATTCAACTTTCCTATATAAATTGCTTACCCAAGTTGGTTATCTATATATATAATTTTCACCCTTCAAATTTTCATAGCCATCAATATATCTCTAGCTAATACCCTCTAACTAATGTTAAGATTGGCCTAATGGAGCTGACTTTAGTTGGAGTTAAATCTCCTGTTACCTTGAGTGTGTACACATTTGCATCATGATGACAAGCACCTAGAGATGGGCCAAGGGGAGCTCAAATGCTGTAGATTACTTTGTAAGGTCCACGTTAAACAATAAGTTACGCCCCTTCTCAATATGAGGGTATAGGAAATGGAAAATGAACAAGCTTCCTGTCTTGGCTTAAATGCACATCAAAGTTTACTTCTCTACATCGGTGACAATGAAGACAAAATGTCAAACAAAGGCATGACTAGGGTTGACCAAAGCACTCACAGAACCTCATTGCTGAGCATCCCTCCCCATCAATGGCAGAGATGCCTGTGTCCCCACATACCTGCAAGATGGCCAGGTTGGGGATTCCATCATCTTTGGGTTTCTTCTTGAGCATTTTGTCTTTCTTCTTCTTTGGCCCATCTTCTATATCTACCACTACCTCATCTGGCTTTGCCTCTGTGGATATTCAGCAGAAATTAGATTTCTCATGGCGGTTGAGATGAGAAGGAACAAAGCCAAGCTCTTTCTTTCCTTTTGCTGACATGTCCTATGTTGTGACCCTTCAGAAATAGTAACTTGTGGCCAGGCACGGTGGCTCACACCTGTAATCCCAGCACTTTGGGAGGCTGAGGCGGGCAGATCACAAGGTCAGGAGATCGAGACCATCCTGGCTAACATGGTGAAACCCTGTCTCTATTAAAAATACAAAAAATTAGCCAGGCATGGTGGCGGGCACCTGTAGTCCCAGCTACTCGGGAGGCTGAGGCAGGAGAATAGTGTGAACCTGGGAGGCAGAGCTTGGAGTGAGCCAAGATTGCACCACTGCACTCCAGCCTGGGCGACAGAGCAAGACTCCGTCTCGGAAAAAAAAAAAAAAAGAGTAACTTGTGACCCTTCTTTTAAAAAAGAAATAGTAACTTTTTGCTGTAGGATTGTTACATACAGTCTGTACACTGCCTGACTGCAGGGCACCCCATGCACATATGAATCCAACGTCAGTGGATCCCCTAGGGCTGAGCAATAGGAATAGGGCAATGGCCCTAATCTATGGGCCAATGGGTTACAGTACATGTAAGAACTCATTAAACTAGGCACAGAGAGAATAAATAATTTGCCCATTCACCCAACTAGCAAAGAACAGACTCAGAACTTGGACTGACTCCAAAGCTTTTTGGAGTCACACTCTCTCAGATCCATTAAGGGAATTGAGATACATCTAGTTCAATATGAGGCTCAAATATCCTAAGGGTCTTGCGCAAAGTTGTTAGGGGGATTACTCAGTAATTTTTTAGCAGCAGGCTCTGCAGGGGAGAAACCACCTGATACGGACTGTAGCTCTGTTATTTTCTAGCTGTGTAATGTTGGACAAATTACTTGACCTCTTTGTACCTCTCTTTCATCATTTGCAAGGTGAAGATACTATTTCCTATGACATGGGGTTGGTCTTAGAATTACATGTGCTAATTAGGAGTGGTCTGAGGAACTGAGCCTGGCTCTAGTTTTTCCACTTCTATCATCGTCAAATGAAACAACATTGGCTGCTTAACGTTACAGTTGTATTTAGGCTGAGACCTACTGTTGGCTTGAATTGAGTTTGTGGTCATTTGAAATCTGACCTTCTGCCAAACAAGATCTATCCAATCCTGTAGACTGAGTTTTGGAACTCACCTCTAATAAAGTTTATCATGTTGATTTTGGCCAGTCATCCAGATTGCTTCTATTTTTATTCTACGGTTTCTACATTAAGACTGTCAACATAGGAACTTGAGCCAAAGGGTCGATTCCAGCACTGAGCTGAATTCAGAAGAACTGAGATCTGGTTCCAGCCCAGCACCAAGAGCTACATGACCACATTTTAAAGTGCTGTCATCTTCCTGAGATTGTTTCTAAACTCGGGAAAGGAGGGAGTTGAGCTCTATCTAATACACCTCCCGTGGCTTCCATTTTACAATTTTCTCGTAACGATGGCCCTATTCTATGGACAGATGTCCCCAGAATAACTGCTTACCTGTATTGCCTTTTTTTCCCTTGGGATTTCTCTCCTTTGCCTTTGAAAAAGGAGACAATATTATTGACACCACAATACTTGATTTATTAATTGACTGCTAACAATTATCTCAGCCCTCTGCATTCCCAGAGACACTATTTTAAAAGAGTATTCAAACAGTCTGTAAGCAGTCCCCCAAAATGAAGCCGCACTGTAAAGATCTGGGGGTTAAGCCCAATAGGATGCCCTATCCTAAAAAAGAGGTATCCGCACTTCCAAGAAAAGTATGATCAAGCTATAGACATCTTTGTCCCTTATATGCAGTACCCTCTCAGCCACGAGGCAAGCAAATTATCTCCCCAATATTTTTCCACCTCCCTGGAGCATCTCCCTCATCTGCACCATGAGTTGTGTCTGTTGGCGTTTCTGGTCTTTGGGATGGTACCATAGGTTGGGGAGGTTAGCAGAGAAAGGGGAAAGGGCTGAGTTCTCACAGGAAGTGATAGTGTCCATTGCAGCAAAAGGAGGGAGGTTGGAGGCAGGGACTAACATTTGCTTTTTCGGTATGTATCAATATTTGAGAAATAGTCCTAGATGCAACCATAGCCTTTCCAAACTAAAGAAGCAGAAGTGCATTCAATTAAATACAACATCGGAGTAATTTTTCTTCCCTTTTGTACTCAGGGGTAAGAAATCTTACCATATCCAGTTGCTGAGCTTTTGCCGGACTCTCCAGGCCTACTCCCCACTGTCTCTCCAGCTTCATAACTAGATCTGTCTCATTCCATGGACATGAGGCCCTGCTCTTGCTATGTAAACCCACTTATAATACCATTTCCTAAGGCCAAGACCTCTGCCTTTGATAATTTCCCATGTGAACTTAGAATCCTGCTGAAGACTTGGGGTCCTTAGACTAGGGTATCTCCTGAGGCCTCAGTCATTGATGCCCACCTATCCAGAGACCCCATTTCTCCCTGCTGGACCCCCCTGAGTCTGGCTGTGGGGGCAGATCCTCCAGATACCATGCTAGACTGAACATCCTTCCAGTATTTACAGCAGAGCTTATGTCCTAGGGCCAGCTCCAGCCAAAAAGTAGGAATTTTGTAATTCCATATCTCTGGTTCTTCCAGGCTTTTTACCTTTCTGCAGTTAACAGAACCACACCTGAGTAGGGTCTATGTATAGTGGCATTTAAAAGGAGGTTATGTAGGACTTAGTGTAGGAGAAGGTGCTGTGTTTCCTTATTGAGTCTCTTAACTGCCACAGGTAGGGGAGACTCTACCTTCTGGGCTTTCTTCAGGGAGGCATAATACTTAGACCACCAGTCAATCACGTTTTCAGCAGATTCATCTGCTATGGTCCTCTTTCTCCTCTTAGTGGACCTCCGGGAAGGCTTCCTGGGATCCTGGCAAGGGATGAGGGAATGGGTTATTAGTTCAACCTCATTTGGCTGCATGCTGATGGTCAACTGGCTTGTGAGGAAGAAAACATTTAGGTGTCCACTGGAAAACACACAGAGGTATCCACTGGTTTTGTGATAGCAGCTCTCTGTATCACTTCCACAAATGAAAGTTCAAGCATCTATTCATTCATTCATTTAGCATTTATTGAGCATACATGAGATACTGTTTTTGACATTAAGGATGTGTGGAGAATTAGACACAATCCTCTTCTGGATACAGTACAGGAGCTAGGCACGCAACAAATGAGAACTAGACTACATGATGCAATGCAATATAGCAGAAAAGGCATTATCTTCATACTGACCTGGGTTATAAATCATTAAGCAATTAATATAAATGTTGTAATCCTCAGTTTCCTCAACTAGGGACAATAATACCCACAACTGTTCTGAGGATTAAGTACATAATTTAGGCAATTCTTTGGTGTCATTTCTGATTTGAATGGGTACAAGTAAATGACTTCTATCACATAATTGATGGGGTGGCAGGAGAGGGAGTGATAGACGTGTGGCAGAAAGGTGGCATTCGTGGAAGAAGACGGGTGTCCTGCTGGAGCCTATGGATGCAGCACTCATCATGCATTCATCTTCCATTCACTCGCCAAGTCATCTCTTAAGTTGTACTATGACCCAGGCACTCTATTGAGTGCGGGCGTATAGAGATGTTGAAAAATTATCTCTGCTGAGGCTCACAATTTTATGATTAATCTGAGATGAACACTGAATGATGAACACTGAATCCGAGAAGTCAACAGAAAGTCACAGGTGCAATGCTAGGGGAATGCAGCAAACCTGGTAAGGCGTCACAGAGGGTCGCTGACCATGGATGAAATGAGAGCAGCCCGTGCAAATGTCCATGCATCTATCTCACTTTTCCACTCTTCTTTTTATCTCAGCCTTTACCATTTGCTGGGCAGGCTGTTCCTTAAGAGCTGCTTTTTTTTTTTTTTTTGAGATGGAGGCTCGCTCTGTTGCCCAGACTGGAATGCAGTAGCATGATCTCGGCTCACTGCAGCCTCCGCCTCCCAGGCTCAAGTGATTCTCCTGCCTCAGCCTCTGGAGTAGCTGGGATTACAGGTGAGTGCCACCACACCTGGCTAATTTTTTGAACTTTTTTTTTTAGTAGAGATGGAGTTACAGCATGTTGGCCAGGCTGGTCTTGAACTCCCGGCCTCAAGTGATCTACTCACCTCGGCCTCCCAAAGTGCTAGGATTACAGGTGTGAGCCACCATGCTCGGCCCCTTAAGACATTCTTAAAATGGCCTTCTCTTTTAATTCAATTGATACACCAAGATTTTTCACTCAAATATATTATTTAGAAAGATTAACTATATCCTTGTTTTGTGGTTCTTTGTGTACTTGTCAATCTCTCCTTCCAGAACCGTCACTAACTGTTTTCCTCCTCTTTGGAATCCAAAAGATGCATCTTCTTGGTCCCATATGATCTTGTACAAAGTAGGACCTAAATAATTGTGGAACACACTTGGAGGAAGAAACCCATGGCCTTTCCAAGCTAATGAATTAAGAAGAGTTTCTGTTCCATTAAATATTACTGTCACATTTGACCAGCACTTTAATTTCATGCACATTAACCTTCTGATCCTATAACAAAGCTGTGAAGTGGGTAACAGTATCCTCATTTTACAAAGGATGAACCGATACTCAGAAATGTGAAGCTGCTTGCCCATGGTCACACTGCAAGCAACTTCATATTGTCTGAGACCTGCAATGCAAACTCCAATGAGCCTTGTAAATATAGAGAGGGATTTTAGTCTGACCTTAGTTTTTCCATCTTTTGGTGGCTCCTGGGCTACAGGTGTGTGTTCAGGCTCCAGCATCGGGGATGAGTCAGGGACGTCAACCAGGATGGCCGGCTGGGCCTGGGCAGAGTCGGGCACCACTGTGGGAGGTGGCTCAACATCCACATAAATGTGATCTGCTGGGGGATCCTGGCAGGAGCTGTGGGCTCCAGAGGACTCAGTGGCTGTTAGCGAATCTGAAATCTCTGAAATGAAAGCACATCAGGTCAGGGAGCTGGGCTGCATCACAGGGTGGTCGTTTCAGGGACCTAATACTAGGAATCAGACAGATTCGGATTCAAATACATCAGGTTGCTAATATTTCTGAACCTCATTTTCTTATGTATAAAATGACAGTAAAAATACCCATCTCACTAGGAGGATGAAATGAGACCATGATGTAAGGCATCTGGCACATAATGGGTCATCAATAAATGGTTGTATTTGTTATTGATTCCTCAAAGTAATTTTAATCAATAGTGGTCATTGGGATTATGAAAATCAAGGTTTAGGGTGCAGATTCTGTGTCTAGGGGGATTGTCCCCCTGCTGTGTGTTAATCTGGGGAGGCTTTGGAGCTCCAGAGAGCCATGAAGCCGCCAACTGTAGGCAGAACTCTGGGCACAAAAGTACATGTGCTTGGCAGGGAGCAGGGGTATGTCCAGAGTTCATGAGATTCTTAACTGGGCTTCTGATGCCATAGAAAGGTTATAATGCTGTCCTTCACTGCCAATGGTCCTCATCTCTCCGTTTTATGCTGTAGGAGTCAGCACTCAGGAACATTTCCCAGTTCGGTACCCCCATGGCTGCCACAGACTCCTGAGTTTCTCTCTCCCCATTTGCTGACTTTCCAACAGCAAATTCAACCCAACAAACTCTTATGGGTATCTACTCCATACTGGGCATAGACACAAAGAAACCAGTGAGACAGACTAGAAATCTCAGAAATGGACAGGGGATGTATGACAACTTGGTTTAGAGAAAGATGGCAGTACAAATCATTGGGAAAATGAATGATAGGTTAGCAGACCCTTTGGGGGAAAATGGTGCTCTATATGGAGAAAAATGCAGCTGAGTCTCCACTTAAAATCATATATAAATGCAGATGATTAAAGATCTAAATGAGAAAGCTAAAACTATAAAGCTAGCAGAAGAAAATATAAGATAATATCTTTGTGACCAAGGGGTGAGAAAACATTCCTTAAACAAGACTAAAAATATAAACTATAAAGTTTAAAACATGGAGGGGTCTGAGTATATCTCAATTAAGGATTTCTGCTCATAGATAGGAATTATAGACAAGGTTAGTAGTTATCATACTAGGAAAAGATATGAACAATATCTACAATCTACAGGATTTTAACATCTAGAAAATACAAAGAATTTGTGAATCAAAAAGAAAATTAAAGCACATAAAATATGGGCAAAGGACATGAACTGGCATCACAGAAGGAAGATTAATATGGCAGCAAGGGTATGAAGGGTATGCAAACAGTAGCAAGCAGAGAAATACAAGTTAAAATAAAAATTAGATACTAATTTATGTCCACAGGGTAGCAAAAAACTAAAACCAAACCAAAGCAAAACAAAAATCTAGAAGGTTGGATAATTGCAGGTGCTGCTGAAGAGGAGAAAAATGGGGTTCCAAACGCAGAACTGGCAGTATAGACTGATGTAGACTGGTGTAGATCAGTGCAGCTCTCTGGAGTGGCCCCTGGCGCTAATTAATGAAAATACATGTGCGTATTTACTGGGACCTAGTGATCTCACCCCTGGGTGTACATTCCAGAGAAATTCCCACATAGCGTCTTCCCTCAGGGAACACACACAGGGATATTCATTGCAGCACTGATCATGGAAAGGGGAGTTGAGGTAGTCAATGGGTCTAATATGAGAGGAAAGGAAAAGTGTTGTAGATGCAGCAAGTAATAGTAACAGGCTAATGTACACACAGCAATATGGATAGAGCTTAAAACAGAGAATTGAGTGAAAAGAATAGGAAAACAAATGAAAATTATAGCATCATATTATTTAGGTAGATTAAATCGACTTAAATTTGACAAGGATGATGGCATAAGGCCTGCAGTGGGGAGGGCACTGGGATTAGAGATAAGGAATAAGGAGGACAGTGGATAGAATGAGAGAATCTTTGAATAGACCAGTGATGATTGTAGAGCATGGAACTGAGACGTGCAATGAACTCAACTTTGTGCACCTGAGATCCAAAATTGAACAAACTAAAACAACATCAAGCACAGAGCCAAGTAAAATGTCAGCATGGAGGCAGAAAGGAGCTTAAGTCATATTCAAGGAAGGCATGTTAGAGTTACTGACCCAATGTGAGTCAAAGTAAGAGTGTGGGAGCCAAATAAAGCAGAGGCCCCTGCAGGAGCAAGCTCATCAGAAAGATCCACCCAGCCACTTGGCTGTGGGGCATCCTCTTTGAGCCAATCCCACAGCAGGCACTCTGCAGGCACCATGACTTTATAGTTACAGCTACAAAATCTAGGAGCAGCTTCTCACCATGCCCAAGCTGGGTTCTATCCACCTGTGTGATGGGGGCAAGGGGCTCTCTGAGTTTACACAAAAACTGCTTCAAGTAGTTGATGGTGTAGGTGCCCACAAGGGTACTCCTCCCGAAAGCTCTCCAGTCCACCACGCAGATGCTCAGTGGCGGGTGCAGAAGCTCGTTCTCAGGCAGTTCCTGCAGAGAGAGGATGAGATGAAGAAGGGGCTAGGCTTGGCTGCTTGAGCCCTGGTGACCCTTCCATGGGCAGACCCAAAGCCAGCTGGGCATCCAGCCTCCCTTGTCTCTGCCTTGCCATTCTGTCCCTCCTGGCCAGTCCTGCAGATTGCCAAAACTCTGGAGCAGTGTCTTCCCGAGCCAGGGAGTAGTTCACCCAAACGAAGTCTGCCTTAGTAACAATTTGTCCCAGGTTTAAATTACAAAACCTCTCACCTCTGCACTCTCTCTGACAGTCATTTTCAGACCTCTTTATTTTGTCATTATCTGCCAACAGAACTCTCATCTCCAATGACAGCTTATCCAGGCCCATTATATAAAAGAGATGAAAGTCGAGCCATTTAATACAGAGCTGAGAGTGAAGGGACAGTGCCCCAGCCACCTGTTTTCCCTGGTGGCCCCCAAGACTCAATGCAGCCTGATACAAAAGGTTTGCAAACACCATGCACATTCTTCCATTGTAGGCTTTGCTAACTGGGGATATATGTCCAGTGGAGCAGGCTGGGTTGCGCAAAGCAATTTTTTCTTTGCAATTAGTTTCAAATCAAAGCACAAAAAAGTATGCTGAAATATTGAAATAAATAAAAGCACAGATGTCAAAAAAAATCACTTCAGAAGCATAAATTCACATGTAAACTCCTGACATTCTAAGTACAAATACTTTTTAAAAAACGTAGCCATTGAAATAAATCTTATTACAGTATTTTCTAGGCCAGTGGTTCTCAAATTTTATCATATATCAGAATCACCTGGAAACCTTCTTAAACCAGAGACATCTGGCCCTCCCTGCAATAGTTTCTAACTCAGAACAGCTGGGCCTGAGAATGAGCATTTCTAACAAGTTCTCAGGTGATGCTGATGCTGATGAATTGGGGACCACACTTTGGGAACCACTGTTATAGGAAAAAGTTTGTCAACCTGCTTTGATTGCTGTATGATCCACACTGGAAACGTTTCAAAACAAAACAACAACAACAAAAGTCTATTTTATCTCATTCTGAAATTCTGGCTTTTCACTAAATTAATTCTTTCTCGCAGGTAGTGGACATCTGAAACCCTAAAACATCTCATCTGTGCAAAAAAGAGGAATGATCCAGGTTGGGAGAGTGAGAAGCTCGCACCACTTCGAAAGCGTCTGCCTGGATGCTGAAGTTCGGGTTGTTCTTGTAGCTCTGGATCACACAGGACTTCACACCTTGTCCTCCGCACTCAATGAGAGCCTGAGGCCGATCCACAGAGAGGAGCTGCACCTTCTTCATTTCCCGAACTCCCCAGAAGAGAACCTGAGAAGACCAGCAGAGCCATCATCACAGATCCACGGAGGAGCCCCACACCTGCCCTGGCTCTGTGTGGAAAAGTCAGACCTGCTCCCTGAGAACCACGCTGTGTTCCTCCAGGAAAGAACTGCACAGCTTTTTGAGGGCTCATTCTTTTTCTCTAGGTCTCCCGCCCATTCCATACCACCTCTCCTACAATTCAGGTGGGGCCACTGCCCTTGAGTGCCACAGAACAACTCAGCTCCTCCGCTGACTCGTACCTCCACTCGGTATTTGCTCAGCACCGGCCGAATGTTGGCAGGAACCGGGTAGATCTGGGTGATGTCTGGTGGCTCAATGGGTGGGAGGCCTTGCAGCCCGGAAGAAGGAACCTACCGCACAAGGCAAGTATGAGTTAGACGCTGGAGAGACACAGGGAAGGCAACAGTGCCACACAACCACCTCATCAGTAAGATGTTCACTGTTTTGCCAACAAAAGTAATGTTTCCAGCTTAAAATACAAGGACCATGCATTTTACCATATTTAATTATTTATTAATTGATAAATGCAGTCATCTACAAGGGTAACCAACATTTAGTGAGCACTTAAGATGTACCACAAGGCTAATAACACAGAGCTCACAGTATAGAGGGGAGAGAGAAAAACAAATACGGAAGATGGTCTTTACAACTTAATAAAAGTACACAAGAACCACAGCAGGGTAGTGGAGAAGGAGCTTCTATTAGTTTCCAAACATTTGAGTCTTAATGATCCCCACTCCCTTCGGACTTGTCAAGATCTCCAGAAAAGCCATTATGCACTACTACTGCTACTAATACTACTACTACTACTACAATAAAAGGATGTACATTTAATCCAGCAGAGACTGCATCCTAATCAGTGAAGCAGAAAATGAAATGTTTTGAAGGCAGATGAAAACTTGTCACTTCTTGTGCACTTGGGGTTAATGAAACTTCAGGACAATTTCAGCTTTGCTGAAATTTCACACAAATGACTTACAGAGTTCTACTGAGAAAAGGGTCTTTTTCACTGTGTAGGCCATCCCACACTGCCCTCAAAACCTGGTTCGACACATACATCTTTCAAGAAGGTTTCCCCAAAGAAAACAAAAAATAAAAGAAGCTTTTTCTGACCCTATCCCAGCTGCTTCTACCATTCAATGCCTTTTGAATGCAACATGTCCTTTATGCAGATTTCGTGCAGAAATTAGAGGACTGAGTCCAGAAATAAGGCTCTGCTGTGTGACCCTGCACAAGTAAATTTCCCTCTCTGAGCCTCAGATATTGGGCCAGATGACCCATCAAGCTCCTTGGGAATCAGATGTTCTATTAAACATTGCTTTGGAGCAGGTGGTTCTCCTTACTGGGGCTGTTTGTCTGCCTGAACAATTTACAGGGACTTGGCCAATAGGAAGTCTTTATTTACTTCATTCTCCAAGCCCCTCCATGTACAGTGAGTTCTTGATAAATGTTTACTGGTTGACTGACATATTAGTCCACATGCTCCGTGTGCTAGAAAAAGCCTAACTGTGCATCAAAATCTGCAAAATGCAAATATATCACCATTCTGTTTTCACAGACATATTCTCGTTGGCAACAGCAGATGCGGTTAAGCTAATTACAAGAAAGCTCAGAAAAAGGAGAGCAGACATTGCAAATGTGAAATAGGCTTAAGGTAATGAAGCTGCAGGATACACCAGCCCAGATCAAGAAGCTGGTAAATAATGAGGATGGCAATGCCCAATACTGCCTGGCAGTGAAGAGGTGAGCAATTTAGCCTGCGAGCATCACCTTACTGGGAAAATTAATAACCCCCCAGGCTTTAAAGGGAAAGCCACGAAACAGCTGTGATGGTGGCATAGGAGGGGCTGCCTCTAGATGTGCTTTTTAAAAAGCATCATATGTTTTATCCTGGGGCTCCTGAAGTGTCTTGGGAAATGGCCAAAGAAGTTTTGCTTTGTAAGTGCCTGAAAAATGCTGTTAACAGCTCAACACAGCCCTTAAAGAATCCTATAACATTGTGGCAATTAAATGACTTTGCTACTAGCAAGATTAAGCTTTTTCCAGTGAAATGGGTTGGTTGCTGGCCTATAAAACCATATGATATGCAGTTACTCAGCACATAGGCCAGGGAAAAACAAGCGATTGTTATAAAGACAAAATAGTAAGAAATGGTGGTGAGCAGGATGGGTAGTTGGTCTGAAAGCCAGACTGCTCTAATATCCCCATGGAAGTAAAATATCAGGACCTCAAAGTAGGTCCAGCTTCAGTTCCAGGAGAAGGGTGAACCAGTGTGGCACACAGGGTACAAAAGTTAAGGAGGCACTCACTCTTAGGGTCATGCATGACCCTAGTCCCAGCCCTGCCCATCTGAAGAATCACTGATGCTCAGAAGCCTTTCTCCTTTCTGTCTCCCTCAGCCCATAATTTATATTTCTATTATTTCTTATCTTTAGTACAGTGGTTACTTGGCCTCTATCACTTACTAGCTCACTACATATTTTTATGTAGAAATGTCCAGCATGCAATAAAATATGGCATGCACAGAGATAAGATAATGTGATTAACAAGAGAAACTAAGCAAAGAAAGACTCAGAGGATTCAGATAATGTGGTAATCAGACATGAACTTTAAAGTAACAATGCTTAATCTGTTCAGTAAGAAACCAGATAAAAAATTTAAATAGATAAATGAAATCTATAATAAAAAAAGAAATGGAAATTCTATAGCTGAAAATTTAGTCACTGGAAAGAAGAACTTAGTGAATAGGTTTTAAAAAAGAGGCAGGAGAAGTGAGCTGGAAGATAGGCCACATTATGGATAAAATAAAGCTCAGAGAGACAAAATGATAGACAATGCATAAAAGAAGAGGCACAGAGTATCTGATTAAAAGGTCTAATATACATGTAATTGGAGTCACAGAGGACAGGCAAAAAGAGGTGAGGCAAGGAAAGGAGAAAAGGGAGAGAAGAGAAAAGAGGAGGAATAGAACAGGACAGAAGCAATCTTTGAATAGATAAAGGCTGACAATTTTCCAAAACTAATTTAAAACATCAAGCCAGGGTTTTAAAAGCTCTATAAAATCCAACAAGATGAAAACAAAACTGTGCTTTATTACAACATAGTAAAACTGCTAAAAACCAAAAATAAAGAAAAATACCTTAAAAACAATCAGATGAGGGAAAAAAAATAAAGATCACTTTTTAAGGAGCAACAATAAGAATGATAACCAACCTCTCAAAAGAGAAAGCACAGCCCAAACAATGGAATAATATCTTCAGCTGAAAGAAAATTGTTTCCAACCCAGGCAAACAAAACAAAACAAAAAAACCTAAGAGGAAATTTAATGGGCACAGCGTCAAATAGTGAGATTATGGCAAAGCCAGAACCACCAGAAGAGGTAAGTATGAGCTCTGGGATAAAGTTGGTGACTTGAGGAGATCGTCTTGAGGGCTTGAGCAGGGTCTCTACTGGAAGGTTTTTTTTGTTTGTTTGTTTTTTGAGACAGTCTCACTCTGTCACCCAAGCTGGAGTGCAGTGGTGCGATCCCTGCTCACTGCAACCTCTGCCTCCCAGGTTCAAGCAATTCTCCTGCCTCAGCCTCCTGAGTAGCTGGGATTACAATTGCATGCCACCATGCCCAGCTAATTTTGTATTTTTAGTAGAGACGGGGTATCACCATGTTAACCAGGCTGGTCTCGAACTTCTGACCTCAGGTGATCCACCCGCCTCTGCCTCCCAAGGGTGCTGATTACAGGTGTGAGCCACTGTGCCTGGCCTGGAAGTTCTTAATAATATGTAAGGATCAGCCTGCTTTCCCTCCCTGACCCCTCACTAAGCCTATTTTAGGGTGGATGCCTTCTGCAAAGTCTTCATTAGCAGGTCAATAATCAGTTAATGACACTTTACCTTTAAAACAGGGAGAAAGATCACACAGAGACACTGTCTGAAGCTAATTAAATCATCTAACTCAGACCTCTAATGAGAAGACTTAATGAGTGCCAAGATCAGAGAAGAATATCTCATTTTTTAAGCCAATAGAACTTAGGTTAAATCTATACCACATAGACAAAGAAGATTAAAAACAAATGAAAAAATTAGAGAACATTCACATGATGGTAAGAGAAAGAGTCCTAGAAAGTTGAATGAAAAGGAAGAATGGATTCTAAACAGGCAGAGTTAACACATAAATCCATGGAGGCTGCACAGTGCACAACTGTAGGGGGGGCCAGCCACATAGACCAAATAGCAGTGGCCCCTTGTGGGGGTGTGTAGTGCACTAACCCTGTAGGTAGGCTGAGATATTTCTAGGAATTGGGAAGTGTGTTGGGCAGAATAATGACTCCCAAAGATGTTCATATCTTAATCCTCAGAACCTGTAAGTATGTTACCTTAAATGGCAAAAAGGGATGTGGCAGATGTGATTAAATTAAGGCTCTTGGAATGAGGAGTTTATCTTGGATTATCTGGGTGGGCCCCATGTATTCTTGAGGGTCCTTATGAGGCAGCAGCAGGAGAGTCAGAGTAGGAAGAGATGTGATAATGGAAGTAGACGGGAGGCTGGGGGGAGAAAGAGACAATGAGAGAGACTTGAAGAAGCTATCTGGCTGGCTTGAAGGTAAAGGAAGGGCCACCAGCCAAGGAATGCAGGCCATCCCTAGAAACCAGAATAGACAAGGAAACAGATTTCCCCCTAGAGCCTCCAGAAGGAACACAGACCTGCTGATGCCCCGATGAGGGACCCTTTCAAACATCTAACCTGCAGAACTGTAAGATAATAAATTGGGTTGTCTTAAGCCACCATGTCTGTGGTCATTTGTTAGAGCAGCAATAGGAAACCAACACAGGAAGCAAAACATTCTAAGAAAGGGAGGTGGACTTTCCAGAAGGACAACATTCAAGCAGCAGAGGAGAGGAAAACTGTAATAGGAGAGAGAGGGTTCTGAAAACAAGAGAAACATTATAAAAGTAGGGGAAACGAGTGTTCTAAGTATGGAGAATGGAAAAGAAGGCCAAAGTGTGAATAACAACAGATAGTTCTGAGATTGCAGAAGGGGACATCGCTCTGAGGGGCCCAGGGAATGGCCCAACAGTTGAAATCTGGCTTACACACAGAATTCCATGAATGTTTGTTCATTGAATGAGTAAACAGATGCATTTTTTTTTCAAGACAGGGTCTTGCTCTGTCACCCAGGCTGGAGTGCAGTAGCATGATCATAGTTCACTGCAGCCTCCACCACCACACCCAGCTAATTTTTTATTTTTTGTAGAGAGGTGGTCTCGCCATATCGCCTAGGCTGGTCTTAAACACCTGGACTCAAACGATCCTCCTGCCTCAGCTTCCTAAAGTGCTGGGATTACAGGCGTGAACCACCAGGCTCAGACAAAATATTTTACTGTGAGTCTATGACGTGTAAAATGTTGTGGGCTTTTCTGTGTGATGTGGAGATAAACCTCACATGTCAAATCTCATCAGTTGATCCAAAAGACTCTACTTTTAAGATATATGCAGAGCCCACCTCTCTTCCTTTCCATGGCTACACTGATTAAAGATGCCTTTATCTCCAATCTGAGTAACTTTAAGAGTCTCCCAACGGGCCTTTCTGCTTCTCTCCTTGCCCCTTCGGAATACACTGGATCTGGCATCTTCGCGTTGCAACATTAAGTCATTGTGCCGAGAGTCCTCTCTTGGCTTCCCATCTCTCCCAGAATAAAAGCCAAAGTCCTTACCAGGCCCCATGTGATCTTTTCCCACTGGCCTCATCGCCTTCCCGCTTCCTGTCATTTGTCCATTCCAGCCACATTGACCTCCTTGAGCATGCCGGGCATAGTGAGGCTTCAGGGTCTGGAATTTGCTCTTCCCTCCGCATCTAAAGGCTCTTTGCCCAGTTAGTTGCATGGTTGCCCAGTTAACCATGCAGCTAAAATGTGAGGCTACAAAAGTAGTCTGAGGACAAATTTCAGGACAGCTTAATAGCCAGGCTACAGAAATGTGACAGTCTCCTATGGGGCAGATTTCCTCTTCAGGGAATATTAACACATCGTGAAAAAATGTTTTGTGGTCTAATACCTTTGGGAAATATCAAGTTTTGAAAAAGAAGTTAAAAAAACGTTCTTTGTTGCAGGACTTCTCAGTTTCTTTACCATGGTAACTGGCATTTCAGATCCCCAAAAGAGATGTGATATAAAGCATTTCTCAAGCTTTCTTGTCACTGTATTTGGAGGGAGTGATGTTCCAAAAAAAACCAGACTTTGAGAATGTTCCTGGTGGTAAGAAGTAAGAGCCACTGAAGATTTCTGGAGAGAGGGGTGGTAACACCAACTAGTGTTCTGGAAGGAATGTGGAGGATGGAGTGAACAGGAAAAGTAAAGAAGGCCAGTAGCCCAGCAAGGAGGCCAATGTAACATTCAGATGAGCACTAAAAGAACCCATGGAAACAGGGGATGGGAACCATTCAAGGAACAATCTACAGGGCAGGCCTGGCTGTGGATAAAGACATGGTGTAAAGAATGAAGGCTTACTGAATTTTCAAGCTGGAGTGTCTGGGAGAACAACGGGGCTATGAGTCAGGATAGGGAGGACGGGGGCAGCTAACTTGGATAGAGGAGGGAAGTAAAAATAATGAATTCAGTCTGGTGCATAGGAGAACAAAGGTATTATATCCTTCATGTGTTTTTGAGACAGGGTCCCTTGCTCTCCTGCCCAGGCTGGAATGCAGTGATGTGATCATGATGTCACTGCAGCCTCGACCTCCCAGGCTCAAGTAAGCCTCCCGCCTCCACCTCCCGAGTAGCTGGCACCATAAGCATGTGCCGTCACACCCAGCTGAATTTTTATGTTTTGTAGAGACGGGGATCCCACTATGTTGCTGAGGCTAGTCTCAAATTCCTGGGCTCAAGTGATCCTCCCCACCTCTAAATCCTTCTGAGCAAGGGCAGTTTCAGTAATGGAGATAGAGAAACTGATGCCAGACATCCACAAATGAAAACTGAGAACAGCTGGTAACAAATGAAGGCATTTTCCAGCCCCTGTCTTCTCAGTATGTATGAGATCCACATGCTAAGACAGTCATGCTGGTGATCAAATTACTTTTTGAACAAGTGATCAAATGAGAAGAAGTCCTAATGAAATCCTAATGAATTGTATCTCAGGCTACTTACCTCTGACAGTGCTTACTTTATTAAGTCGGCTGTCAGGAAGCAGCAGGGCCTCTCACCAGTGTGCCCAGCTCAGGGCTCAGCCCACTCCAAATACAGTGACAAGAAAGCTTGAGAAATGCTGTCAACCTCAGGAGGGAGGATGAGAGGTGGGGCTACAGAACCCAGACAGCTGAGCCCACAGAGAGCATTTGGGGATCCACCAGTCCAGCCTTCATTGGCAGATGCAGCCTCTCAGACCCAGAGCACTTATTAGGACAGCATTGTGTAGTGAAAAGAGAGTTGACTGAATCCAATTCAGTTAGCATTGAGCCTCAGCTTTCTCACATGCAAAATGGGAGTGCTGGACTAGATCTCATTTTCCCAAGTCAGCCATTCCACGACCACCTTTACCACTTGTACATCCCACAACCATTTTTTTTATTTGACACTTTTATTTTTAAAAAGGTAACTTCATCTTGCAAGGTAAAACAAGTACTACTTGACAGAAATGGAAAGTCACTTTAAAAAGAAAACCAATGAAACAAAATAGTGTCATTGGAATATGCAATGTGATGCTGTTTTGTTTGTTTGTTTGTTTGTTTTTTTGAGACAGAGTCTTGCTCTGTCGCTCAGGCTGGAGTGCAGTGACACGATCTCGGCTCACAGCAACTTCTGCCTCCTGGGTTCAAGTGATTCAGGCGCCTCAGCCTCCGGAGTAGCTGGGATTACAGATGTGCGCCACCACGCCTGGCTACTTTTTGTATTTTTAGTAGGGATAGGGTTTCTCCATGTTGGTCAGGCTGTCTCCAACTCCTGACTTCAGGTGATCTGTGCTCCTCGGCCTCCCAAAGTGCTGGGATTACAGGTGTGAGCCACCACACCTGGCCAATGTGAAGCATTTCTTTAACTTTCTCTTTACTGTATTTGGAGGGACTGGTGTTCCAAGAGGTAGACTTTGGGAAATGTTCCCATAGGTGTCACTGATCTCTTTAGGAAGGGACTGTGCCTGAAACCTGTGCTATCTCTTATTAAAAAGGGAGGTTTCAAGTTGAGAGATATTCGAGACACATGAACATCAAAAGTGGCTTTCTTCTACAAGTAGTTAGAAGGATAAAACGTGGCAAAACTCCCTTCATATCAATCCAACACTATTTAATGCTGGTTTTGACCTAAAATCACTCATTGAAAGTCTAAAATCAACAGGATTCTCACTTAAGACTGGACCAACAGTTTTGAAGTTTACATTCAGTTCTGATAGTCCATTTTACTGTGCAACACAAATCTATTTGACTAGATCTGGTTCTATTAGAATCCCATTTGGTTTTAAGATTTGTAAGACAAAGATTTTTCTAGTCCTACCCTCCTAGGCTGCAGTCATTGTGGAACTAGAGCCAATGCTTGAATTCCTGCTAATCCATTCCCCCAAGAACTCTCACCCAGCCTCAGCTCCCCTAACAGAGAGCTCACTTTTTCTCCAAGGCAGCCATTCCATCCTCAAAATTTTCTCCCTTACATGGAGCAAAAACTAGACCACACTGAAAGTCTTTGATAAGATGAGCTTAAGAACTCATTACTGTAGCCGTGTGCAACCCCAAGGCTGTAGACCTGGGCAGGGTCTGGGTTTGAATACAAGTGTGTCTAACCCCAAAGCTGCTCCCTTCCTCATTATGCTCCCCAGAATCCCCAGCTCTGGTGGGACTCTCTGGATTCTAGGCTCTCACTCGCCTTATTGAGCAAGTAATTACCTTTCTATCCAGCTCAGTTCCTTTACCTGAAATGCATGGTAGAATTGGACATCTTGCTTTAATATTCTAAGGCATCATTTTCAGCTTAAATAGCTATTTGTGGAGTGTTTATTCCATGCCAGGCACTTTAGATAGATTGACTATAATCCCCATTTTGCAGGTGAAACCCAGATTAAGTAGCTTACACAGGGCCACACACTAATAAATGGTGAAACTGAGATTTCTACTATGAGGTTGAGGGGCCTGTATCAGAGATTTCTCCCCTTGACCTCCTACTCACTGAGGCACCAGGAGGTGCCTGGTGGTACTTTACCTTTTAGTCAGATCAACACCTCTGTCTTGTCTTAGGTTGCTTAGGCTGCTACTATATAATAGAATTCTATAGACTGGGTAGTTTAAACAATAAATGTTTATTCTCACAGTTCTGGAGGCTGGGAAGTCCAAGATCAAGGTGTCAGCCGACCTGGCATGACTGGTATCTTCATGCGACCAAGAGAGAGAGAGGTTATCTCTCTTTTGTCTCTTCTTATCAGGGCATTAATCCCATTGAAAGTCTAAAATCCCAGTAAGGATGCTAGCTCTAGCACCTTCATTCTTAACTCATTCTGTTTGTGTTAGGAATGCTTGCCTTCTGGTTTCTATACTAATTGAGTTTTGGCTTTATTTGATGTTTTTTGTTTTGTTTTTAAATTGGGATTTCTGAAAACTAGACTTACCTATATAGACATTGTTATGAACTGAATGTGACTCTCCAAAATTCATATGTTAAAATACCAACTCCAATGTGATGGTATTTGGAAGTGGGGTCTTTAGGAAGTAATGAGGTCATGAGGGCAAAACGCTCATGAATGGGATTCGTGTCCTGATAAGAAGAGACACAAGAGAGATAACTTCTCTCTCTCGGTGGCATGAAGACACCAGTCATGCCAGGTCTGCTGACACCTTGATCTTGGACTTCCCAGCCTCCAGAACTGTGAGAAATAAACATTTATTGTTTAAACTACCCAGTCTATAGAATTCTATTATATAATAGCAGCCTAAGCGCCTAAGATAGAGGTATTGATCTGACTAAAAGGCGAAGTACCACCAGGCGCCTCCTGGTGCCTCAGTGAGTAGGAGGTCAAGGGGAGAAATCTCTGATACAGGCCCCTCAACCTGCTCACTTCTTTTCCAGGTTCTGTCTACATCCTGTGTGTTCCTCTCCTAGACTGCTGGACTTCAGGGACTCAGCTTCTCTTCCCAATACCC
Source organism: Pan troglodytes (assembly GCF_028858775.2). Taxonomy (NCBI): domain Eukaryota; kingdom Metazoa; phylum Chordata; class Mammalia; order Primates; family Hominidae; genus Pan; species Pan troglodytes. The sequence continues at coordinate 134,383,015 of NC_072405.2, read as the reverse complement.
GCTTCTGCTTTCTGAAAAAGTCTCCCCAGACACACGTTCATAAATCCCCGTTGGTCTTAGTGGGAAGGACTAAGATCTCTTTGTCTTTGCAAAACTATATAGTGTAAGGAGCAAAAGGCCTTAAAGGTCTAAGGTCAACTCAGTTCACCCAGCTGTGTGATAAGTCAGTCAATCACTTTAATCCTAAATTTACTATCTGTAAAATGGGAATCATAATACCTACCTCAGCAGGACTGAGGGAGCTTTAGTGTGATGAAAGGTATACGAGACAACAATCACCACACCGGACACATGGTAAGTGCCCACATGTTTGCTTCCTCTCTGTTTTGTATCCTTTCATGGCCTGCATGGAGGCCTGCAAGCTCAGGAATTTGCACACAAGGCTGCTCAAGCATTGTTGGCCAAACCCGCAAGAATATTTCATCCTGAGATTCTGACTTATAAGCTCAGGGTATCTGGGAATAGTCCAAGTCACCTGAGTTCTTAAGCGCACCTCTCAGGTCCCCAGGAGACACATTCAGATGTGGGATTGCAGCGAGGGATCAGGCACAGCTTCATTGAAGTGGCATTTGTGGTGAGGCCACTTCTCTGGCCAGGTAGACCTAATAGATCTGGTGCCACATCTGGTTCACTCACCTGCAGCAGTTCAAATACAGCAAGGAGATCCCCTCCAGAGAGATTCCCACAAAAGATGGGGTGATAGCATAACCTGGGGGGCTCATAGTCCTGGTCAGCCAGCTTCACAACAGGAGCAGCCACTGTGGCACCCAAATATTCTGGCTTCCCCTAAAGAAGAAAAGAAATGAGTTTGTATTTCCCGATCATTAATTACCTGGTTCTGATCCACATCAATGCAGTTTTACAGATAACCTCCACAAAACCATCAGCTTCCGTGTCTCACTCTTTTCTCCTGCCAAGCTCCTCTTGCCCATTTCCATAGGTCTGGGGAGCAATGGGTTCCACTCATGCTCCTAAAAGGGTCATCCTGGCTGGCCAGGACCCTGTATGATCCTAAAAGGACCTGTATGATCCTAAAAGGGTCATACAGGCACGGTAGCTCAGGCCTGTAATCCCAGCACTTTAGAAGGCCGTGGCAGGTGTATCATGAGGTCAAGAGATCAAGCCCATCCTGGCCAACATGGTGAAACCCTGTCTCTACTAAAAATACAAAAATTAGTTGGGCATGGTGATGCACACCTGTAGTCCCAGCTACTTGGGAGGCTGAGGCAGGAGAATCGCTTAAACCCGGGATGTGGAGGTTGCAGTAAGCCGAGATCGCACCACTGCACTCCAGCCTGGTGACAGAGAGAGATGTCTCAAAAAAAGAAAAAAGAAAAAAAAAAAAGGTGGCGGGGGTGCTCATCCTAGGGGCTTTCTGGCCCAAAGCTATCTTAGGGGCTATCTCTCTCCTCATATATTGAGCTCAGTAGGATATAGTTAAAATAATTATCCAGGGAAGACTGGAAGGGGAAAAGGAAAAATCAGGCGGCAGCAAACATTCCAAAGGATCTGCAGGGCAGGGCATCACTGTGGTTGGGAGCACGAGCTTTGGAGCCAGGCAGACTTCAGTTTGAGCTCTCACATCTGTCACTGTCTAGTTCAATGCCCTTGGGCCAGCTGCTCAACCTCTGAATGCCTCACACCTAAAAAGGATTCAAAAGTAATACCTTTCCATAGGATCATGAGAACTAAAGGAATGTTGTATAGGCTTTGCATAGGGACTGGTATATAAGTGCCCAATACATAGTAATGATGAAGATGATCAATATGTCTAAGTGATGGGGCAGTCCTGCCCTATTTTTCTTGGTAGCAAAAAAGGATATTAAAATATTTTTGTATGTATGTATGTAGGCCATATGTTTCTATAAGAAGTATGCGATGCGATGGCTCTGCTTCCTGCCTCTTTTGCAAGACTGTGTGCACATTCCCCCAGAGGCAGCATGGGGCTGCGCAGTCATTCTGCTGTGCTATTTGTCTCAAGAACTGCTAGAATATAAGCTCCTTGTGGGCAGAGTTGCCTGCACTATTCACTGCTGTGTCCCCTAGCACAGGGCAGATACTCAATGCATGCTGGTTGAGTGAAAGCTGTTGGACCTCTGCCATCCAAGGTCAGTGCCCTTGCTCTTTTTGGCTGAGGCTGGGTTTTAGCAGTCACACTGCTTCATTGTCTCTGGACTCCTGAAGCAATATGTGCAACCCCAGCTGTAGAAGGAAACTTGGTTGAGGTGGAAACCAGGCTTTTGTTCAACCACACTTGAAAACAAAGCTGCCTGCTGGTGTCCACTAGTGGAGACAGACCTGTTTTGGGGATGGGTGGAGTTAGGGCAGCTGGCTAGGAAATCAGTGATCTGCCTAACAATTTGTTCATTAACCCAGCTGGGAATGGTTAATTCAAATTAGCCCTGGAAACAAAAGAGTAAACATAGCCCAAGCAACCAATTTTCCAAATATAAACTCATTTATTCCGGAACCAGCAGATTCTTATGAGGCCATTGGGAAATGAGGTAAGGTTCTAGACTGGAAGCATGGGTCCAGCAGATTCTGATTCTGTTAATCTGAGCATCACCATATTTTGGGCCCTGTTTAGCTGCAGTGCACAAGGGTGAACAAAAGTTTTTGCATGTCTACATGTATTTCTCTGGGAGCAAAGTGCATATTTTCATATTCCTTTCTCTCCCACATTTCTTTTTCCCTTTAGAGTCAATAATGTCAGCTGAATTTCTCCATAAAGGGCTGACTTAGGGTTGGGCCAGAAAAAGCCATTACTGAATGGAGATCTGGAAGGGAAATGGAAAGCAATGGGACAACAAAGGGAAACACAGCCAGCCCAGCAGGTTAGTGTAACAGGACTATGGCCTACATACAAACATACAAAAATATTTTAATATCCTTTTTTACTACCAAGAAAAATAGGGCAGGACTCCCTCATCACTTAAACATATCAATCATCTTCATCATTACTACGTATTGGGCACTTGTATACCAGTCACTATGCAAAGCCTATACAACATTCCTTTAGTCCTCATGATCCTATAGAAAGGTATTATTTTTAACTCTTTTTTAGGCATGAGGCGTTCAGAGGTTGAGCAGCTGGCCCAAGGGCATAGAGCTAGAAAGTAGCAGATGTGAGAGCTCAAACTGAAGGCTGCCTGGCTCCAAAGTTTGTGCTCCCAACCACAATGGTGCCCTGCCCTGCAGATCTTTGGAATGTTTGCTGTCACCTGATTTTTCCTAGTAGAGTGTTCAAAGACGCTCTACTGCTATTTATTGTTTTCTGCATAGAAAATAAACACTAACAATTGAAAGCATGTTGTTAAGAACAAAATTGAAAAGGTAATGATTTTGTGGTCTTCCCTACAGAACATCTATACTACATGCTAAATAGTAGAAATCCTCTTCCATAAATATACACATCTATCCCCAATTTATAGATAGGGGAATGGGGCCCAGAGGGAGGGAGTGGCTTGGAGGGCTAGAATGTGGATGTATAGACTGCTACACTAGCCTCCACCACCTGTACAGGCAAAAGTGGGCACAGGGGACCTGGTTCAGCCTCCAACCAGCTATGGCTTTAAAGAAGGTATTTGAGCTTTCTGTGTCTGTTTCCTCCTCTAGGAAGCAAGATGGGAACTTCATGGTCTCCATGGTCTCTGCTCCCCTTCTGTGATGCTCACTTCTTGATTCCCTCCTGACCTTGACCCAAAGACAGGGGCTGTCAGGAGTACTGCGAGGAGGTGGGGAAGCTTTAGGCAGGCTTCCTGGAACTACTGTTTTACTTAATATATTTGTGCTTCTGCAACCTCATGAGGAGGTAGAGATATTAAATAAAGAAACAAACCCTTTCCTTTCATTTTAGACTACCTAATTTAAGAAAAGAATATTTCTGTAAGTTAAAAAAATCCTCCAGTAAGCTTTTGACTCTATCCAAGGGTTCAGCACACAAACGTCTTTGGAGAACAAGAGGTTTGGTTTACATCATAAAAGAAAAGGGATAGAGATGAATGTGTTGTGAAAGGCGTCGAAGCAGCAAGCAAGAGAGAAAGAAACACAGAAAGGCTGAGAAAATACCCATCCATTTCTTTTCAGCCAGGGGAGATCAGTAAAAACCTCCTGTCTCCAAAAAGCATGGACATTTTTATTAGACAGCAATAGGACCTGGAATTAGCTGGAGGCTGGGTACAGTTGCAGGTTGCTTTATACAAGTATCACATTCCTGAAGAAGTGTGTAGACTGACGTTCTGTAAACCAGATCCAATTTTAATTGCCATTTAAATGGAAGTCAGTGAAAAACTCTTTTAGTAAAGCAAATGATCATCACCAATCTTTTTGGTTCTGTGAACTGTTTTCAGAGGTCAAGTTTGCCTCTAGGTACATCTAGTGTTCTCACCACTCACAGCGTCAGGACTTTATTTACTTTAAAATAAAGTAAGTGAGTTCAACGTGGCATTTTTTATGAGGTGTGGTCAGCGCTGGCCCAGGGGGACACTCACCACAGCGTCGCTGTCATACAGCTCCACCACCACTAAGGGCGGGGACTCTGCCAGCTCCTTCACATCTCCGTGCAGCACCAAATCATTGAACAGCAGCATCTGGTTCCAGGTCGGAGAGAGGGTCTGGGAGATTATCTGGAAGGAGGGACCAAAGAAAAGCAAAAGATCATTCAATTGAGTTATAGGGTCTCTAAGGTTCATTCATCAAATACTTATACAGGGGAAAGAGAACACATCATCATTGTGATTGCTCACCATTCAATATTCAAGTGACTATGTAAACTGAGCAGCTACTATGTACTAAAGAATGCTAGGGAACACAAAGACTCCCAACCGTGGAGAAGCGTACATTCTTAAGTTTCATGAGCAGAGCCCCTACATGTTTAACACCCTCTTTGCATACATACTTTCAGCTCAGTCCTCACAGTAGTGCCAATGATAACACTAGCCACTTTTTTGAGCATTTATGGTGTGCTGGGCACTGAATTTCACATGCACTGTCTCATTCAACCCTCACAATAATTCTGGGAGGTAGGTTCAGTTATTTACACACATTTTACAGATCAGGAAACTGAGGCTTACTTGTCCAGAGCCAGCAAGTGGCAGAACTGAGGTTCCACCTGGACCATCTGGCAGCAAAGCCCAGGCAGGTTGCTAACCTCACCCACTCTCGCCATGTAGATGCTAATATTATCCCCATTTTATGAATGAGAACACGGAGGATTGGGGAGATTACATGATTCTTGACTTAGGAGCAAATAAAATTTTGTCATCAAATATCCTGAAGTTGGGTATTTTACCTAATATTCCTTATGTGGAATTCTACTGTTTTGTGGTTATTGACTGAATTAAATAGATCAAGGTTTTCAAAACTGCTCTCACCATTTTGCATGACAACTTTCTTACACTGATAGTAGACTGTACCATTATACAGATGGAGCAGTCAATGGATACAGAGGATAATAATCTGCATAATTGCCCTCAGACCATGAGCATCTTGCCTAGAAGTGGCTTACAGCCCCCTCCTAGGCCATTTAAGTGGTGCCCTCAGAAGGGAGGGCATATTTGGTCTTGCATTTTCTTCTCTATTTAATTGGATGTTTGGAAACCTGCCAATTTCACACAGCCGAAGACTGGAGTTGTTTGCAGGGCAAGTGGACTCTGCACCTGGGCAGAAGCTATTCCATTAATGCAGGAGACTAGTCCTGGAAAGAGTTCAAAACCACATTTCTTTCTCTTCCAGGCAAATGAGTGATTTCATAGGTGAATGTATCACAGCAGCCGCTGGGTCCAGGGGAAGTTTCCGAACTGTGCCTTTGTCTGTCACTGTTCAATCTAGGAGGGAAGTCTGGACAGAGACCTGGCCTGGACTCCAAAACTCGTATCAACTGTCATCTCAGCATTTTACATCGAGTCATTTCTAGTCACAGCATTAAGTCATTTGCCCTGTGGTCACAAAGGAATATTTTTATTGCTCTTCTTTATGTGGGTCATAAAAATATTGTGCATTTTCACAATTTCCTTCTCTTCTTGCTTTTTCACTTTTAGGGTACTTTATGTCTGAGACACAACAAGATTTTAAACGTTTCAGAGAAAATCTAACTTTTCCAATAGGAAATGAATGACTTCAACCAACTAATAACAGAAGTTAAAAAGCTGCAATGCAAAGTTACCCTGTGTCAATGACATCACAAAGAACTGTGTTTTTATGATGCTTTTCAAAATAGAAATGTGATGTGTCTTGTAGCATGCACTTCACAGCGTAATACCAAAGCAATTTGTGATCTTCACAGCATCTTTCCTATAGAAATATTTTGGTATCTTCTTTGGCACTGGGCTGTAAATACCACTTAATAAGATTCCAGAGACCAGCATTTGTTCATTCACTCATTCATTATATAAATATAGGATTCAGGACCTACAATGTGCTAGGCACAGTATTAGACACTAACACAGCACTCTGTGCATAGCAGATGCTCAATAGCTATTTGCATGAATAAGTGTGTATCGACCTGTCCTTGGAGTTGCTCCCATGAGTAAAAGGACTGCATGACCACCTCCAGGAGGTACTAAAAGGTTCACCCAAACAAACATACATTCTCCTACCTACCTCAGAAAGAAGGTAACTTCGTCCTCATTCAGTGACTGAGCATAAAAATGAGAAGACAACAGACTACTTTCTCTTTACTATGTTTTGAGAGTTAGTATGGAGCGTGGTGATGATGAATATAGACTCTGGAGCTGCACTGCCTGGGTCGAAATCCACGCTCTTCCATTTATCAGCCATGTGACTTTAAACAAACCTCTCTTTGTGCCTCAATTTCTTTATCTGTGAAATAGGGATGGTAACCTTGTACATTCCTTCCAGAGGATAAAATACTCTGCCAAGGTGCCTATAATTCGCCTCATTTCTTAAGGGCTTTCTTAAAGAGTTATGCATTGTAACTGAGTTAAATGACATTATCTGGAAGTTATGGTAGCACTTAGCTAACATTTTGATGACGGAGCCAGCTGTCATGGACAGAGTATAGCTTTAGAATCAAATAACTCTGGAGGGAAATTCTAGTTTCATTACCTACCTGATGTTGGACTTGGGCACGTTGGATATTAACCCTCCAAACCTTAGTTTTCCTCATTTAAATGGGGTTAGCACCTACCCTGCGGAGTTATGAGCATTGTCCAAGAATATTAAGTGCTTGGCACACATCAGGTGCTCAATAATTGCTTGTTACCCATCCTACCCGATCCCAGCCCATATTCTTTTATAAATGAGTAAACATTTACTGAACGCCTGCCACATGGCAGCCTTGGTGCACTGGGGTAAGAGACCATTCACGTCCTCAGGACTAAGCCCCAGCCTGGTTGTTGCAAATGGCAGGTTCCGTGCTTCACCCTCTAAGATTTCCTCCCCTTCTCCTCTAATGCTCCCTCTTAGCCACTTAGTCTGTTTCCCTCTTTCATCCCAGAAGCCTTTCTCTGTCGGAGCTTTCTCTCCTTCCCTTTGTATTTCAATCACAAGATTTCTATGTCCCATATATCCCCAGTGATGTTGGGAATGACTGGATTCCCCTCTTTGAAATACTTCATTCCATTAAGTCACTTTATAAAGCACTGGTTTTTCAGGAACAGCCTTCGGAGGCTTTTTCTCCCTGAGCCCCGTGTGGTCAGGTGAGTGCTACCAGCTGAACAGTGGCACTCGGCTATGACTGCAGGGGCCCAGGTTCAGCTTTCCTCATCATTAAAAATACATAAAGGGGGCATGTCACCTGCAGACAAGTCCCTCTGTGTTAGCGCAGAAGTGAAACAGGAGAGGGAAATTGGTACCCTTTCTTATGAAAATGGAAGTGGAGTGGTTAAGCAAAGTGACTCTGGAATTGGACAAACCTGGGTTTCTATCTTGGCTCCACCATCTTCTAGCTATATCACTTCCAAGCCTTACCTTCCTCATCTGTAGAATGAAGACACTAATAACATCCAGCTTTGGGCTGCAGTGAGATGTAGCATATAATGATGCATATAAAATGCTAAGCATTGTGCCCAGCACGTGGGGAGCTTTTAGTAAATAGCAGCTATTATTATTAACAAAAATGAGGTACTTGGCTTAAAGTTATGGAGACAGAGTCCAGAACTCAACAGAACCTATTTTCCCTTTCAAATAATTATTTGACAAATAAAAGCCATCTGTTCCTTTGAGATATGGATGTAAATCAAATGAAGATGCTGTATGGAGATACCAAATACAAGGATAATTACACAGCAGACCAAGGATTTAGTCCAAATCCTGTACTTCACTAAGGCCCTGGAATTCCACAGTGTTGTGGCAGGTGGAGGAGGGCTCCAGGGGTCCATCCTATGAGAACTCCCTTGCTGTAGGAAGGAAGCCTCAATTACAACAACAACAAGCAGTCACATAGGCCTTAGTTTTAAGCAAGGTACTGTCCTGGGTATTTTATCCTCTGGAAGGAATGTACAAGGTTATCATCCCTATTTCACAGATAAAGAAATTGAGGCACAAACAGAGGTTTGTTTAGAGTCACACAGCTGATAAATGGAAGAGCATGGATTTTGACCCAGACAGTGCAGCTCCAGAGTCTATACTCATCATCACCATGCTCTATACTAACTCTCAAAACACAGGAAAGAGAAAGCAGTCTGTTGTCTTCTCATTTTTATGCTCAGTCACTGAATGAGGATGAAGTCACCTTCCTTCTGAGGTGTCTCCTGACTTCTCCCCCAGGTAGAACTAACCCTTTCTCTACCTGGCTCTTGTAGGACTCTGTACAGCCCTGCACCCTGAGGCTTATCATAGTGTAGTGACTCGTGTGTCATGAGGCCTGCATCCATGCCTGGATTGCATATTACACTGGAGCAGAGTCTGGTTCCTCTCATCCTCCAGAGCCCAGCATGTGGCCTGGCAAAAAGCCAGCACCCGACAGGCACTGGTTCAATGAACGTGAGGCTGGTTCACATCACGCTGTCAGTGTGCGAGTCATAAATCAAAATGCAGTCTACTCTATCATCCAGGTCATGGGCTTTGCCCTGGAGAACAATGTTAGCCCTCTCAACATCAGCCAATGTCATGGCCAGCATTTATCAATCATTTTATAAACTTAAATATCTGCTTCTTCATGACAGTCCCATCTTAAAATGACAAACCTGAGGTTTAGTGAGTTGTGTTACTTGCCCAAAGACATGCAGCCGAAGAGGAGATGAGCTAGAAAGTAACCTTAGGGCACTGTGTGTGCTAACCCATGGTGCTTAACTCCCTGAGATGGGCAATTCTTTACTGAGTTTTCCTCTTTTCAAAGCACAAATCAGAGAACAGAATAAATGTTTAAAGAACAGAATCTAATGAGAAAAGCATCCTACTGGATTTTTGCTCATTAGGAATCCTTTCACATTTTAGTACTAGTTGTATAGGATAGGGAGAAAGACAGAGGAAACAGGCACAGACCCATACTATGATTTGCATATTTGTCTTTTCCAAAACTCATGTTGAAATTTAATCCCTAATGTCACAGTATTGAGAGGCGGGGCCTTTAGGAGGTGTTTGGGTCATAAAGGATCTGCCTTCACAAATGGATTAATCTATGATTAATAGGCTGTCATGGGAGGGGAACTGGTGGCTTCAGAAGAAGAGGAAGAGAGGCCTGAGCGAGCATATTAGCATGCTCCACCCCCTTCCCACGTGATGCCCTGTGCTGCCTCGGAACCTGCAGGGTCCCACCAGCAAGAAGGCCCTCATCAGATACGGCTCCTCAACCTTGGACCTCCAGCCTCCATAACTGTAAAAAATAAATTCCTTTTCTTTAGAAATTACCCAGTTTCAGGTATTCTGTTATAAGCAATGCTAAATGGATTAAGACAACCCATCTCCCTTAATACTCACAATATCCATTATGAAGTATTATTTTCCAGAGGAGGGGGACTGTGAAGCATAAAGATGTTAAAAGCATGCAAAGCTCCCCAGCTGGTGAGTGCAAAGTCTAGCGCATCTTGACCACAAAACTGGAAAATGTTTCTCCCCACTGAGACCCCTTCATAATGATTGGATCATAAACCTCCTGCAGGTTGATCTGTGCTGTTTCCTCATTTGCTCCTTCCCCACTGCACTTGGCCTCGTGCCTGGCACTTTAGCCTTCTCCTCCTCACTCCTGTTTTTCTCCCAGCCTTCCTTCGCCTTCATTGTCCTTTGCCCTAGGACAATGAATCACACTGAAACAATAGACCTTCCCCACACCAGTCCTTCTGGGCACATATTCGCTTTTCAGTCTGAAACACCTACACACCCAAAGATGCAGGTATTTGCAACATGCCCCCATTGTTTCTTTCCTGGGATCTTCTGTGGGTCAGTTGCAGGCTGCAGGAAAGAAGCAGGCTGTCTTGGTTACCCTGGTTACCTTTGTTGTCTGGCAGTGAGAAAGGAACGTGACTTTGGCAAAAGGGTCTGAAAGTCCATTGCTGTCAGCTGCGATGAGGCCCCGGGCTTGGTACATGTGAGCCCTCAGCTGAAAAACATGCTGTTCTGTGGACAAATCATGGAAGGGGGCAGGTGTTAGTGGGCTTTTCAAGAACAGTGTGTGCACATGTGTGTCTGTGTGTGATGTCCATCTATGTATCCACAGACAGACAAAAGGAGACCACCAACCACATCCACCCTCCTCTGAGACAGGAATGGAAGCCCTGAAGAAAGGGAAGAGGTGATATTTATGGGGTACTTTGAACCCAGGCATCTTCCTTCGTGCTTTCACCAGGTTATGTGTCTTATTCTTCACTAAAACCATGCGAAATAGCATGCTCTCCACTTTATGGATGAGGAAAAATGGCCCACAACCAGGTTAAAAGACTTTCAAAAGTTTGCACAATTAACCCATGCCAGAGCATCGATTTTATTTCTGATTCTAAAATCCTCTTCTCTTTCTAAAATACCACATTTTACTCCCCAGTAATTCTCCTGTTTATACAGGCATGAGTGTGTGCATGTGTGTGCATGTGGGCATGTGTGGGTGTGTGCGTGTGTGTGAAAGGGGCTGCTCCACATAGTTTTCACTTCAATAAACACAATATATGTCTCAAGTCATCCACTCATTTTCCATTCAGCCCGCCAGGGTCATTCTGAGCACCTACTGTGTGCAGTCTTGATCTCTGAGGATTCTGTGGTAACTAAGACAGTCCCTGCCCCTGGAGAGCTCCTGGGAGAAGGCAGAAGATAAGACAAGCACCCACATCACAGGCAGGGGGTCAGGGATAAGTGTCCTGTGAGAATGCTGGCAAGGGACACAGGGGGTAAAGGACAGGAGTGAGCACACTGTGTGCTGGGATAGGAGGCCTCAGGTTGGGGCAGCTCAGGGTTCAGTGGGGAAACCTCAAGTAAGAGTTGAGTTCATCACAATCCTTGGTCCATGATACTTTCTGATCACTGCCCCTTGCAGGGCGCCTCTTGGTTTTTATATTCACTTATCCCTTTTTACTTCTTTACCCACTCCCATTTCGCGGACTCCCCCAAAGCCACGGTGTTCAGTGTGTCTGTTTTTGTGCAGACTTGGGGAGTGGTATACAGAAGCTCTTGTGGACTAATTTGAATAACTCTACTTAGTTAAATTAAGGGTACAAATACCCTGTGAACTCCCCCACCCCCTACAATGCCATCCCTACACTTGTCTCACACAGATCCATATGGGGACTTGTACATGGCTACTAATCCTTTATTAGTGTGCCTTTATTTCCTTATTTGTAAAATGGAAGTAATAATAGTTCCTCATAGGGTTATTGAAGAGAACTGAAGGGCTGAGAATGGTGCCTGGCCCATGGGAAGAACTCTAAAAGTGCGCTGAAGAGGCTGGAGTGTTGTTACTATTGCTCATTGCAATGTGAGCCTGTGGTGAGCACCTGGAAGCAACCTGTGTGTCCATCACTGGGGTAGTGCACAGGAAAAATGTCAGGAAGTTTGGGAAAGCAGTTAGGGGCAACGAATTAGAGGTACACATGGCAAAATGGATGGATCTCAAGAATCTAAGTGCTTAGTGAGATAGGGTACTATTCATGTAAAATAAGAATATGTGCACGCAAAGGAATCATTCACATTCGCCAAAGCACACTCAAAGAAAAAGGGGCAGACCATAGCGGAGGTGGTGCTGCCCTTTGAGCAGAACCCTAAAGGATGGTAACATTTGAGAGACAGAGATGGAGGTGCCAAGACACTGGTGCAGGATGAGTCAAGACAGGGTCAAAAACACCAGGCCACATGGGGCAAGAATGTAGTCCAGTTTATCTAGAGTCTAGGGACACAGACAGCTGTAGTCGTATCACTGAGGACCTAGGAGGCCTGAACGAGGCAATCGGAAACTCTTGAAAGTCTGTGCACAGGAGCTGGTGCTAGCAGAGCAAAGCCTCAGGACGATAAAACTGAGTCAAGCTAGCCATGGACAGAAGAGGTGTCAGGGAGGAGAACCAACAAGGAGACAACAACGCCCCCTCTAGGCCAGAAGTTTAAGGACCAGAGTTTAGGCACTGCTGGAGGGGATGGAAATGAGGGGGTGGGAGGGACATGGCGGCCCTGGTTGCTATAGGCCTTGACCCCTGATTGGCAGGGTGAGGAGGGACAGGAAAGGCAGGGGGTGCCAAAGACAACTCCTTACTTGATTGTCTTGAGGCTCACACACGTTTCTGTCCCTCTACCCTCCACCCCATGCCACTGTCTGGCTGCATGGGGACCAATATGGAGCCTGAGAACACAGCAACCATATCGGACCCACTCTAATCCTGCAAAGGATTTGGAAACTTGAGCTCTGCACACTTCCCAGTTAAGTCCAGGTATTTGCAGTGAAAGTTCTCCACACTCTGTCAAGGCAGGGAGAACCAGAGAAGTGATTCCTTTGGACTCAATTCTAAGTCTGTCCCCACTGTCCCTCTGTCCCCACTGCCACATACACCAATAAACCCTCACAAAACGGGCTGGGCCCTGCTGGCAAGGGAGCCCCTTAAAATGGCAACAGTAAATGATGGAATGTTCAGCAGATGGCACAGGGATTTCCCGACAGGAGTGTTTCTAGAGATGGCCCATGTGTTCCTTAGCATGCTACATAGTTTGGCAAATTTCTCAGCTGACAGTGAACTTGGAAATGGTTCATCTGATGAAAATGTTCATCAGCTGCCCTCGAAATGGCTAACCCTGTAATTTTAGCAGAACTCCCAATGGCAGCCACACAAGCTGTGCACTGCACAACACCAGAGAGCACCATTTACTCAGTGTGAGTTTTCATTTTTCTGAAACCTTGAGTCTTACTAGTTATTTTCCTGGGACTAATCTAGTCACCCTCCTCACACTCTATTGGTACACCTCTTGTGCTATGGCTTGCTTTTTACTTGTGGTTATGAGAGATGTGTCTGTTATCCCCACTTGAGGGCCAGAATCACCTCTCACTCATCTCTACGTCACCCACTAGTTTTTCCACCATGCCTTACGTATATAGGTGCAAACTAATTATTTGCTGAACAGGTATTTTCTGGAGCACAAAATTCTCCAGTAGGTGTGGAAGGCAGCCAAAGCCATCAATGCCAGTGCACAGCAGGAAAAGTTTATTAGGTCACTCTATGAAAACACACTGCAGAGGATCAGAAAGCACTGGGAAAAGTCTTTCCTCTTCTCTGAATTGTTAGTAGCTGGGATAGCAATCACATCCAGGTCCTTGGGTCTCTAGAGATAGTCGATAAAAATAGGAAGCCAAGTTAGGTTCCTATTTTTTCCTATCAAGTTAATGTGGATGTTTTTTACCCAAAGATGAAAACTCTCTCAAGGTATGGTGGAAGACAGTAGAAAGAAAGCAGGGTTTGGAGACATTTTTTTCCCCATAATTTACTAGCTATGTATCCTTGGGCAATTTTTAAGCATCTTTGCTACATAATTTTCTTCATCTGAAAGATGAAGAGTCTTCCCAGGGTTGATTTGAGAAGTCAATGAGATCTTATGCATAAAGTGTAAGGCACAATGCTTGGCATGTGGTATTATGCATTTTCCAAAGACAATGCTCTTATGCATTTATATCGGGTACAGAAACCATGAGCTGAACCATTGGATATGTATTTCCAGAACCTTGTATTCTCTGACTATTGAGCAACTTTGATTCCACTGGCAGTCTAGGTTCAACCAACATCAGAGGAGCCTTGGGCCACAGAGAAGACCTGACTCTACAGAAAATTCTCCAGTGTTTCCAACATTGGCTCAACCCAAAACTCAACTTCAGCAGAAATGAAGGTAAAACTGCAGGCTGCTTTATCTGAACTCAGCAGCAAGAGATAACATAAATGGAAGTAATTTGGAAGCAGAAAGCAAAATGCAAGTGTAAGGAATATTTATAATAAAACTCAAAAATGTATCAAAACATAAACATGATGGCACTTACAGAAAATAACTACATAGAAAAAGGATTCCATAAAGCATGCTGAATTTTAAAAGCAGCTGAGCCAAGAACCAAGCTGGAGAAATATGTGTGAACCTACTGATACCAGTCTCCACTGGGTTACTACTAGGAAATGTGAATATCTGCTGTTGATATGTCAAAACTCCAATGCCACATAAAAGTAAAATCTGCCTTCATTCCACAGATCATGTAAGCAGAAGAACTTATTGACATTCTGACATTTTTTGCTTAAAACGCGAACTCAACCTACATAATCTGCCTACAAAGAAACTCAAATTACTTCCTCTCTATTAACAGAGAAACATAAGTGTTTATTCCGGATGTGTTCAATGATTTTACTCTTTTTAGATGGGACAATGGAAGGTAAGGTAGAACACTTAGAAACTGTACTTAAGAAGACCAATAAGTTGGCCCTAAAATAATGTGCAAAAAACTCATGCATGCTGCCCTCCTTATTATCTTTTCAGAAGACCACCTGAGACCTCGAATGACCCTCTTTGCCCAGTGGGGACCCTACCTTGGTAGAGCAGGTTAGATGGGGGGTGATTGGTGCCAGCCCCTTTGGAGGACATTTCTGCTTCATAGCCTACTGGCAAGTTGTCCAAAATGGCACTGGCATGCTTGATGGAGCCCAGCCACAGGTACACGTCGACTTTTGCTTGCACAGACCAACCAGCTGGTCGTTTCCCAGGAGGCTGGAGAAAGGTTACAAAAAAGACTGACTTGTTAGTAGGAGATAATTATAGGCCTCCCCTTTTGAGAAAAGAAGTCCTTCCTGGAGACACATCTGGAAGTATGTTCAGAGAGCAGTTCTCAAGAGCTCCTCTTAAATCAAAATAAAGGCAATGGCCCCAATTGCCTTGATGCACAACTCCATATCTCCAGAGGAAGATCCAGGTCTAGTGGGACCTAAAGCTTAAACCTGCACTGTCATAAGCTCTTCCAAGCCGTGGGTCATTTAAACTTAATAGGTAGTAGGTGTGTTTATTGCCACCATTTGATAAATGGGGAAACACAGGCTCAGAGAGATAAAGTAAGTTGCCTGCGATGGCTCAGTTTTTAAGTGACAGAGACGAAAGTCAAAAATAAAAGAGATGATTCCAAATTTAGACTCTAGACTCTGAACCCCATAGCCTGACTGTCACTCTGAGCTGAAATCTTCTTCCTGGAACTTCCAACTGTCTGGAGTTCCAACCTGACTTTTTACCTCTCTGTTTCATGTAGAAGAATCAGTACTTCTTCCGCAAGTCAGGACTCTATGACTTAGAAGAATCTACCTGGCCTGCCATGCACTTTCTTCCTGGCTAAACACCTTCACCGCTTCCTCATGCAGTGTGGTCTCAGATTCCCTTACTGCTCTGCTCTCTCTCTTTTGAATGTGCTCAGATTTGTATTTTTATTTATGTTTGCTTTAATTTCTATGTTTCTGTCTGTATGAGTGGGGTAGTATTAGTATGCACAGGGAGTGTGTGCATGTCCACATGTATGTGTGTACATATGACTGTGTGTGCATGTACTTAGGTATATGTGTGTATATGCCTGCATAGGGGTGCATGTATTCTCAGAATCTAAAGACAAAATGTAGGCAGTGTGGCTCCTTTATTTCTCAGTCACCAGGATAAGGGTACTCCCTTACCCCTCTAAGGAGTCCCAGGCCCCAGTCTTGGCTGTTGCCAGCAAGGCTATCATTCTGAGAGTAACCTATGGCACTTAGCTGCTACCTCTCAAAATGTTGTCAACTCTTCTTCTAAGTTCCTCTTCCTGGTGTTTCTTAGAATTTCCTGTCAGTAATTTTCTTCTTCTTCTTCTTCTTTTTTTTTTTTAACATCACTTCCTTTCCATTGAGAGTCACAAAATCCTATTATGAAAGGCCACAACTTGCTCTGACAATTTCCAAGGACCCCATGGAGAGTCTCTGAATCCGAAATTGAGCATGGCTGTTTGCCTTTCTATTGTGCTCTGCAGGTTCCACAAATGGATTTTGAGCAACTCAGCTTAGCAACTACTGCCAGTGCTGCTAGGCCCTTGCTGAGGGAGTGGGGCCAGAAGACTCAGTCCTGGCCCTCCCTCCAGGGCTCACAAAGAGGCCACTCCACTTGGCCACTTACCTTCACCTACTCAAATGCAAAGACAGAAAGTACTGAGGAAGCTGAGAAGTAGCAGCAGTGATTTCCATCCTTCCTTTAGGATTCAAATATTTAGCTGGGCTTTAATGGGCACTTTAGTTGGATCCCAGAAAGAGAGGAAAGTGTGTGAACAAAGATTTGGGTAATATGAGCTAATATTTAGCAAGTGCTTACTCTGTGCCAGGAATGATGCTAAGAGCTTTCAGGAAAGAAGTCACAACCAGTAAGCATAAGAGCTAGACAGAGAATGACACAGATGAAGCTGAAGAATCTTGCTCAGTATGTGGAGGAGCTGGGACTGTATTCTTTAAGCAGTAGGATGCCAGTGTTTGTTGAGCTCAAAAAAAAAAAAATCAAGTAAGTTTATTTTGTTGTTGGTAAAGGCAACCACTCTACAACCTGTAATTTACAAAATTATAAGACAAATCACCCTCAACTTATCACTTCTCTAATAATAATAGCCAAAATGTATTGAGGAATACATTTATAAAATAAAATTAATATGTATTGAAAGCCTAAGATTATTTTCCTATAATAAAAGCAATCCCTCTGCCATTTGTAGACATCACTAAGACATCAATTCATAAAGAAAGGGATTTTTGTCTGTTGCTTCACTGCCGTGTCCCCAGTGCCTAAAAGAGTTCTTGGCACCCAGGAAGCATGTGGTAAATATAGGTTGAGTGAATATCCTTTATTTACTTTTCTAACAATAATAATATTTAACACATGTTGAGCACTTATATCATTCTAGGCCCTGGTCTAATGTTTCTCTCTTCACACAGAATGTTCTATTGCCTGCAAGCTATCACCAAATCATAGGTTATCAGGGTTAGAGCCCAGACTCTCAGCCAATGCTCCTCACACAATACTGTGAGCATATGGATTGCCAGGGCATCTGGTTAAAATGCACACTCAAATTCAACTGGTCTCTGGGAAAATTTGAGAATCTGATTTCTCCTGATGGACGCTAATCCTGCTGGTCTACAGATCTCAGTTTTAAGTATTTGTGCAGCAATGCTCTTAACTTAGTGTGCTACATTGCCCTAAACAAAGCAAATCTGAGATTCTGCAGGGTTTTCTTTTCTTTTTATCCCCCTCCCACCCTGCCCCCATAGAGTCACGCTCTGTCACCCAAGCTGGAGTGACGTGGTACAATCTCAGCTCACTACAAACTCTGCCTCCTGGGCTCAAGCCATCCTCCCACCTCAGCCTCTCAAGTAGCTTGGACCATGAGCAGTCACCACCATGCCTGGATAGTTTTGTATTTATTGATTATTTGGGGGGTAGAGATGGGGTTTCACCATGTTGCCTAGGGTCATCTCAAACTCCTGGACTAAAGCAATCTGCCCCCTTTGGCCTCCCAGAATGCTAGGATTACAGGCAAGAGCCACAGAGCCTGGGCCTGTGTTTCTTTTCTTTTTTTTTTTGAGACAGTCTTGCTCTGTCACCCAGGCTAGAGTGCAGTGGTGCAATCTCAGCTCACTGCAGCCTCTGCCTCCTGGGTTCAAGTAATTCTCATGCCTCAGCCTCCCAAGTACCTGGGATTGCAGACATATGCCACCACACCCAGCTAATTTTTGGATTTTTAGTAGAGATAGGGTTTCACCATGTTGGCCAGGCTGGTCTTGAGCTCCTGACCTCAGGTGATCCACCCACCTCGGCCTCCCAAAGTGCTGGGATTATAGGCATGAGCCACCATGCCAGGCTGGCCTTGTGTTTCTTAAAGTAAAACAAAACAATGACAAAAAACGTCATTCATTTCTACTGCTACTGAACAATAAATGGGTGTTTAAACTCATGGTTAAAACCAAAGACTCAGCTAACGTCTTGTGAAAGTGTTCCACAAAGACTGTTGCTGCACTCCTAAAGTTAGCAACTTGTACATTTAAAAAAAATATGCAAATTGGAATTGCTGGCAAGATAATGCAGTGTCTCACTTAAGTATCTAAGTTGGATTCATTCAACATTATTGAGCACCTTCCCAGGTGCTTTCAGGAACAGGATCCCATTTTTAATTTCTTGTGTACTTTCAGCCTGGTTACATGTCTGCCCCTGCCTTCCCTCAACTGGGGCTCAGAAAAAATGAAAGCCTCAGAAGCAAAAGTGTTTCTCTGACCTCTTGCCCTCTTATCTCTCAGTCCCATTCACCCCCAGGTTAGCCATAGAAACTAGAATCTCTCTTCCCTAGTGCAGGTCAAAGAAACCAGAACCCCATTTCCCCAAAGCTGGCTATAAAACCTAAAAATATGACTCTAACTTTCCCTCTGCCTTTCTATGTAAAAATTGGCCATAAAGAAATTATCTGACCTACCTTGTGTAACTGTAGCCCATTCCAGAGAGGGTTCTACTCCACATCCAGAAGGAAAGAATGCTACAGAGAGGCCAAGAAGCAGCTAGGCAGACAGGCCTTGCTGTTTCCCCACTCAGTCCACTAGCATTAGATTATACCCTTTTTACTGAATCGTATTTCTACATGTCCGTCCATGCTTTGTTGAACCTAAGCATAAAAATGGATGATTTCCCCCTATTTTGGGATCTTCCTTGTAAAGGCTCCCATATATTAATCTGTATATTTAATATATACATTAAATAAATTTGTACGCCTTTTCTCCTATTAATCTACCTTTTGTGAATTGATTTGTCAGCGAAGCTTCAGAGGGCCAAGGGAAAGCTCTCCCTTGGCTCCTACACCTGCTTCCCCACTCTCCTTCCTCTCTCATGTGCCCCTGAAGCCTCACCAACCACAGCAAGGTATTTCCCTCTGAGAATAGCATGGAAAGGTAGGAAAAAAGAAAACACAACAGAGAAAAACAATTAAGAATGCAAAAATGCATCAAAAAGCTGTGATCATCCATATATAAATATTGCATGAGACAGAATACTAAAGGCTCAGTCTCCCCTGTGCCTTCCCCACCTCCCACGGGGTCCTGGTGCAAGACAGCCAGCTCAAAAGGAAGAGGAAGTCTTGGCAAGTGAGAGAAGGAGAGAGAGAGGTAGTAACTCACATGAACTGTGTTGGAGTTGGTCAGTATTAGTGAGAGTGAGGTTTGTTTATGTGGTAGAGGTTTTACTCTGTGGCAGGATAGAGAAAGGTGCTATTTAGTGATCACTTCCTGCTGCATCCTAGGAAAAGCTAGATGGAAAGCTGGAACCTGGAGAACAGGACATGGACTCCCTGTTGTGGAGAGAAGGTAGGATAGGGATGGCGATGGGAGTGAGGAGTGGACTCAGCACAGAGCTAACACAAGGAGAAGAGGAAGGTTGAGCGCCACCCTCTGGGCTCTGAGAGCATCTAGCTCCTTCCTTAGGAAGGGTTTCCTTTTGGTGATGAATTTCCATTTCCACATTTCCAGCCATCAGGAGCACAGTGGGGATAAGACTAAAAGGAGAGGATCATGAACATGAACTTTTGAGGGGTGAGTTGGGATGAGTTCTGCAAATTCTGTTCCATCATTTTTAGTAGCATCATGAATATGTTTAAATTAGAGAAAAAGGAAGATCATGCAACCCGGGACCGCAAAACCTTCGTTGCTGTTACTGATCAACCATTACTTAGTCATGTGACTACAGATGAGGCACTTTGTTTCCTCTGTATTAATAGTTCCCAGGAAGAGAAGTTTCCTAAAGCTTACAAATAGTTATTCGGGATGCATAAGCTTGACAAATGTGGGCTTAAAAAGTTAAAGATGTTTCACACGGTACTGGTACCAAAACAGACATATAGACCAATGGAACAGAATAGAGACCTCAGAAATAACACCACACATCTACAACCATCTGATCTTTGACAAACCTGACAAAAACAAGCAATGGGGAAAGAATTCCCTATTTAATAAATGGTGCTGGGAAAACTGGCTAGCCATATGCCAAAAACTGAAACTGGACTCCTTCCTTAAACCTTATACAAAAATTAACTCAAGATGGATTAAAGACTTAAATGTAAAACCCAAAACCATAAAAATCCTAGAAGAAAACCTAGGCAATACCATTCAGGACATAGGCATGAGCAAATATTTTATGATGAAAATGCCAAAAGCAACTGCAACAAAAGCAGAAATTGACAAATGAGATCTAATTAAACTAAAGAGCTTCTGCAAAGCAAAAGAAACTATCATCAGAGCAAACAGGCAATCTACAGAATGGGATAAAATTTTTGCATTCTACCCATCTGACAAAGGTCTAATACCAGAATTTACAAATAACTTAAACAAATTTACAAGAAAAAAACAACCCCATTAAAAAGAGGGCAAATGACATAAATACACACTTCTCAAAAGAAGACATTTATACAGCCAACAAACATGAAAAAACTCAACATCACTGATCTTTAGAGAAATGCAAATCAAAACCACAGTGAGATACCATCTCACACCAGTCAGAAAGACAATTATAAAAAAGTCAAGAAACAACAGATGCTGGCAAGGCTATGGAGAAATAGGAACACTGTTGGTGGAAGTGTAAATTAGTTCAACCACTGTGGAAGACAGTGTGGCGATTCCTCAAGGATCTAGAACCAGAAATACCATTTGATCCAGCAATCCCACTACTGTCTATATACCCAAAGGATTATAAATCGTTCTACTATAAAGACTCATGCATACGTATGTTTACTGTGGCACTGTTCACAATAGCAAAGACACAGAACCAACCCAAATGCCCATCAATGATAGACTGGATAAAGAAAACATGGCACATACACTCCATGGAATACTATGCAGCCATAAAAAAAGAATGAGATCATGTCCTTTGCAGGGGTATGGATGAAGCTGGAAGCCACCATTCTCAGCAAACTAACACAGGAACAGAAAACCAAACACTGCATGTTCTCATTCATAAGTGGGAGTTGAACAATGAGAACACGTGGACGGGAACATCACACACCGGGGCCTGTCGGGGGATGGGGGACAAGGGGAGGGAGACCATTAGGACAAATACCTAATACATGCAGGGCTTAAAACCTAGATGACAGGTTGATAGGTGCAGCAAACCACCATGGCACACGTTAACCTATGTAACAAACCTGCACATTGTGCACATGTATCCCAGAACTTAAAGTAAAATAATAAAATATAAAAAAGTTAAAGCTGTTTCGCAACTGCAGGACTTCTTGGAATCTTCCACTGGTTAATGGGCACTGTGACACTGCAAGAGTTTCCAAGGTTACAACTGCAACTTCTTAAAAGCATTTGAACATGGAACATTTACAGAGCCACTCAAAGAACAGCAGCTCCACAGAATAAAGCTTGAGGAAACTTTAGCTTAGAGAGTTTAGAGATTTACATTCCATGTTCCCCTCCCCGCCCCCGCCCACCTTCACTTCCTATTTCCCAGCTAAAAAACTGGA
Source organism: Pan troglodytes (assembly GCF_028858775.2). Taxonomy (NCBI): domain Eukaryota; kingdom Metazoa; phylum Chordata; class Mammalia; order Primates; family Hominidae; genus Pan; species Pan troglodytes. The sequence goes on along the minus strand of NC_072405.2, from coordinate 134,361,135 downwards.
GTGAGTGGCAGATGAGGGAATACTCAGTGTCCCTGGTGCAGCCTTTGCTTTTTCTGGTCTTGCCCATTCAGTGAAGAGAAAGGGGCATAAAGAGAGATGGTGGGTGAGAGCGGACTTAAAGTCAGGAGTGAAAATCAAAACAGGAATGAAAATGGTCTCGCTGAATCATCTTATCAAGATATTTTATCGAGTTTATATAACTGGATTCAACAAGATCCAGAAAGCTACTGCCCAGAGCAATTCCAATGGCAAAAGGAAAATACAAATAAAGAAATAAGCTAAGGCTTACAGATGAAGATAATATTCAGATGATGAATGCTCCAGGGCAAAAGTTCTGCATTCTCAACTCTTCTAACCTCTGACTTTATTTGACAGCTGTTCTTTGTTCTAATTTTAAATAGTGCCAGGATACATCAAAATATTTAGAAGTGAGTAACTTTATACCACCTTTCTAGTATTTTTAGCACAGGGCCTTCTGAAGTGTTTTGCTATTTTTAAGATAAATATTTCTTGCCTCCTTAGCATTCTTTGAATGGAGAAAGTTAAAGAATTCTTGATAATTGTGGTGAATGACTTGGGTGAAAAACTTTGTTTTTCAGTTATAGTTTTACCGGAGTGGGTTTAAAAGCCATTTTAGGCTAGGCACAATGGCTCTCGTCTGTAATCTCAGTGCTTTGGGAGGCCAAGGAAAGCAGAGGAATCACTTGAGGCCAGGAGTTTGAGATAAGCCTGGGTTACATAGTAAGATCCCATCTCTATGAGAAATAAAAATTAGCCAGATGTGGTGGCACATGCCTGTAGACCTAGCTATTCAGGAGGCTAAGGTGGGAGGATTGCTTGAGCCTAGGAGTTCAAGGCTGCAGTGAGCTGTACTTTTATCACTGCACTCCAGACTTGGCAATAGAGTAAGGTGCTGTCTCTAAAACAAAATCATTTTACATACATGATGGAAAATAACACGGAGAGCCTCAAACAACTCGCTGGACATGTGGGGGACAAAATTACAGCAATGTCCTCTGGGAATGTGGATGTCTAGTTGTTCGAATGCCAGCATTTATTGAGTGATTACTCTGTGAGGCACAACATGTTCTTTACTTGCATTTATTCACTTTTTCCTCACCACGATCTCCATTTAATGAATGAAAAATAGGATGAACATTCTTTATCCATTTGAAAGTTAAAGAATGTTAAATTGCCCAAGGTCATACAACTAGTATATATTGGCCCTGGAATTCTGTTATGGGTTGAATTGTGGTCCCACAAAATTTTTATGTTGAAGTTCTAATCCCCAACACCCAAAATATGACCTTATTTGGAAATAGGGTCAATGCAGATATAATTAGTTAAGTTAAAATGACATTGTACTGGAGTAGGGTAGGTCCCTAATCCCATATGACTGGAGTCACAAAAATAATGTCATATGAAGGGACAGACACAGAGGAAGAATGTCATATGGAGATTGGCGCCATTCTAGTAAAAGCCATGGAACCAACCAGAAGCTAGAAGAGAGGCCTGGAACATGTTCTTCCCTAACACCTTCAAGGGAACATGGCCCTGCCAACACCTTGACCTAGGACTTCTAACCTTCAGAACCATGAGATAATATATCTCTGTTGTTTAAGCCAGTCAGTTTATGCTACTTTGTTACAGTAGCCCTAGTGATCTAATACAAATTCTAGCCCAAATTCACCTTATTTCAAAGTCCATGCTTTAAACCATTATCCCACACTGCTTCTCATGCTTAATAATAGGGCCCTTCTGTCTGCAACATTTAAAAAAAAATCACATCTATAGTAAACTCTTGAGGTTAGATGGCACTTAGAGGCTATTTAATTTAGCTACCTGCTGCCATGTTTATATCAAATAGTTGCCTAGGGTGTGCTAACACCTCTAAGGATGGGGAATGCATTATGGACTTCCATTTAGGAAACTATTTCCCTGTAATGTCTTTGTAGGGCCTGATTTTACCTGCTGGATCTCTCTCTCTCCTATACCTCCCCTCCATCTATATACTGCCCCACAGACACTGAAACTACATTCTCATGCTGTCAAATCTCCTCAGCTAAGAACTGCTATCTCTTTACCTGTTCCTCTATGGCATGATTTTGAGCCTTTTCACCCTCCCTGAGTTAGTAAAGGAATAATTATTTTATAGCAAGAAACCAGAACTGATATTGGGAGGACAGTCAGCTATGAGTTAGGAAAAGTTAATCAGTCAACTTGTACTCTTGTCAGTTGCTGGTGGGGGTAAAGGCTTTGGACACATTTTCCTCTTATTCATTCATTTCTACTCACTGGAATAAAAATGTATTTGTAGTGGAGGTAAAATACCCAGGGCCTCCAAGCAAAGCTCAAATCTTGAGTTAGAGACAGTAGAATCTGTCCAGAGATACATGTCTATAAGGGCCCACCCAGAAGGCATCTGGGGACTCTGTCTTGATGAAGGGTGCAGGACCCCCCAGTTGAAAATTTTATATTTTTACAATTTAAAGTCACAAGGAATCCTGAACTAGCTGTTCTGTCCTTCTTCTAATTTTCTTTGAAGCTATTTTAAAATACAGATTAACTCATGTGAGAAGATGCCATGGACAAATTACACAAGTGAAAAGGTAATGAGGAAACTGATAGAAAAATGTTCATTCTAAGAAATCATAGATGACAAACAAATGCAAATACCTCCCATGCTCACGGATTGGAAGAATCAATATCATGAAAATAAGCATACTGCCCCAAACAATCAACAGATTCAATGCCCTTCCTATCAAAATATCAACATCATTTTTTACAGAATTAGAAAAAACTATCCTAAAATTCATATGGAGCCAAAAAAGAGCCCAAATTGCCAAAGCAATCCTAAGGAAAAAGAACAAATCTAGAGGCATCACATTACCTGACTTCAAATTATACAAGGCTATAGTTACCAAAACAACATGGTACTGCTATAAAAGCAGATATATAGGCCAGCGGAATAGAATAGAGAACCTAGAAATGAAGTCAAATATTTATAACCAACTGATCTTCAGCAAACTATACAAAAACACAAATTGGAGAAAGGATGCCTTATCAATAAATGGTACTGGGAAAATGAGATAGCCACATGTAGAAGAATGAACCTGGATCTCTATTTCTCACCATATACAAAAAAATTAACTCAAGATGGATTAAAGACTTAAATCTGAGACCTGAAACCATAAAAACTCTGGAAGAAAACCTAGAAAAAAATTCTTCTGGCAAAGAATTTATGACTAAGACACCAAAAACAAATGCAACAAAAACATAAATAAATGGTACCTAATTAAACTAAAAAGCTTCTGCACAGCCAAAGCATCATCAGAGTAAACAGAAACCTAGAGAATGGGAGAAAAGATTTGCAAATTATGCATTCCATAAAGGACTAATATCCAGAATCTACAAGGAACTCAAACAAATCAACATAAAAAAATAATTCCATTAAAAACTGCATAAAAGACATGAATAGACATCTCCCAAAAAAAATATACAAATGGCCAACAAACATGAAAAAAATGCTCAACATCACTAATCATCAGGGAAATGCAAATTAAAACAATGATTGAGATACCACCTTACCCCAGCTAGAATGGCCATTATTAAAAAGTCAAAAAACAATAGATGTTGGCATGGATGCAGCTACAAAGGAATGCTTTTATACTGCTGATGGGACTGTAAATTAGCACAACCTCTATGGAAAACAGTATGGAGATTTCTCAAAGAACTAAAAATAGATCTACCATTCAACCCAGCAATCCCACTACCCACTATTGGGTATCTACCCAAAGAAAAAGATCAAAAAGACACCAGCACGTATATGTTTATTGTAGCACAATTCAAAATTGCAAAGATATGGAATCAACAACATAAGTGTCCATCGCCTGATGACTGGATTAAGAAAATGTGATATATATACACCATGAAATACGACTCAGTCATAAAAAGAATGAAATAATGTCTTTTGCAGCAACTTGAATTGAGCTAGAGGCCATTACTTATTCTAAGTGAAGTAACTCAAGAATGGAAAACCAAATACTGTATGTTCTCACTTATAAGCAGGAACTAAGCTATGGGTATGAAAAGTCATACAGAGTGGTATAAAGGACACTGAAAACTCAGAAAGGGGGAGGGTGGGATGGGGATGAGGGACAACAAACTACCTATTCATACATTGTACACTACTCAGGTGACAGTTACACTGAAATTCTGGATTTCACCACTATTCAGCTTATCCATGTAATCACAAACCACTTGTAACCCTAAAGCTACTGAAATAAAAAAAAAAAAATTGGCCAAGTACGGTGGCTCACGCTTGTAATCCCAGCACTTTGGGAGGCCGAGGCAGGCAGATCACAAGGTCAGGAGTTGGAGACCAGCCTGGCCAACATAGTGAAACCCCATCTCTACTAAAAATACAAAAAATTAGCTAGGCATGGTGGTGGGCATCTGTAATCCCAGCTACTTGGGAGGCTGAGGCAGGAGAATCACTTGAATCTGGGAGGCGGAGGTTGCAGTGAGCCGAGGTCACGCCACTGCACTCCAGCCCGGGCGACAGTGCAAGACACTGTCCCAAAAAAAAAAAAACCTTAAGGTTCATTGTTATTAATACTAGTAATCAAAGAGGTAAAAATTAAAGTAACCCATTAGATTAAAAAAAGAAACTTATGTGTGTCTGGTGATGTAAACAGTTAAAAAAATTGAAAAAATTCCACCTAAAGGTGGTCTACTGAATTGCAATTTGAACCAAGAGGCACCAAGGTGTTCTAGTTGTCCTCCTACCTTTGAAAGCACTGGGGAATGGTCAGAGCCATGGACACACACTAGAAAGTCTGAGCCACCCTAGAGAAACAGAAATCTCCCTTCTTTTAGTTAAAATACTGCACACTTACTTTGAGGAAGTGAGTTTTGATCTTGCCGCAGTGTTTGCCCATCTGCCCCGCGACAGGGGAATAGAGGAGGTCTTTGGAGGCGATGCGGGCATAGGCCACTCTCCTGTTGTTGCTGAGCATCCAGATGAAAACGTCAGGGATAGTGTGCTGGGGCTGTGGGAATAGAGGGAGTTGGGATTGAATAGGAATGGGATTTGAAAGGTTGGCATTGAACAAAGGCACTTGCAGAGTTCTGCTATCCTGAAATATTCCCTCTTCGACAAAACAAATGCTGTGACTGACACCATCTAGGCACTGAAACATCTATGCCATCAAGCAAATTAAGTGCAGTTTCCTAGAGAAGAGAAAGCCTTACTTAGGTCATGAGTTAAAAGTGCATACAGCTGGGCGGCAGTGGCTCATGCCTGTAATCCCAGCACTTTGGGAGGCCAAGGCACGTGGATCATGAGGTCAGGAGTTCGAGATCATCCTGGCCAATATGGTGAAACCACGTCTCTACTAAAAAATACAAAAATTAGCTGGGCGTAGTGACACTTGCCTATAGTTTCAGCTACTCAGGAGGCTGAGGCAGAAGAATCGCTTGAACCCAGGAGGCGGAGGAGGTTGCAGTGAGCCGAGATCATGCCACTGCACTCCAGCCTGGGAGACAGAGCAAGACTCCATCTCAAAAAAATAAATAAATAAATAAAGTGCCTACAAACCCACATGCCAAATTGCTCATATGAGAACATGCAAGCTGGATCTGTGATTTGGCATCTTTGGTAGCCTACTTTTCTCATCTGCAGGACAAACACTTTTGCACAACTTCCCATGGATTTTTTTTCCAATCTTGTAATAATGATTTAGTTTTAAGCACTGCTCAGAGTCAGATAACATTTCCAGAATATTCAAATGAAACAACAAAAACAAAAATCTATGAATGTCTTTGAATGACTTTCCTTACACTTGCTCTTAGGCAAGTATTTCTACAAGGAACTGTGTACCTATAATATGATTGCAAAATATTTTAGTTCCATTTTAAGTGGTTATTCAGCAGGAACTCAGCTAAATTGCACAGGAAATTAGAATTTAAAGTCAAATTAATTAAGATAGGAAGAGTAGAATTCCATGCCAAGTGGCCCATTATGTTATGGGTGTTTGAAATTCACATTTCTGAACAAACAAAACTCTCAAAACAAAAAGGAAGTATATTGTTTTAAACAAGGGTTTGACATTCCTGGACTGGAAGCAGATGCTCTGTCTTTCCAATCCCTAGTGATCAGGTATAACTAATCCCCAAAGAGGACATCCCTTCTCTCTTCTGCGTGCTTATTCAAATTCCTATGTCTACTGACTGCCTGTCTCACCGAGTAATATGCCTCCAGGGAATGACTGATTTGCAACAAGAACTACAACTTTCAAGAAAAACAGAAGCAGTAAATCTCGCTTCCTGAAATCTTCCCACATAAAACCCTGTTTTAGAAGTTTCTACACATTTGCAAGCTTCAAGAACGAGTGTCAGTATCTGACAGATGCAAATATGAGGGCCGTTTTTAAACAGGTCATTCTAGAAGTCACCAGAAGACACTGTTTACAACTAACTTTAAAATCAGACGCTGCCGTGCCCTTTACTGGGCACGAATTTAAATCCTTTTATAGTTGAAAACCTATCAAAGTTCCTGGGCTTACGTTGACTTCACTTGAGCCCATTAGCGAATGTGCCTTTTATTTTGCTGAATGTTCAGGCTTTGTGAAAAAAAAAAATGAATAAAGCTGTACTTGTTTGGTTTAATTTAAAAATCTCTTCTCTAAACTAGGAGTGCCTGCGTAGCCCACTAGGGCTGGGGAGAAAAACATTGATTCATATTTCACCCGTACCAACCATTCAAACCTCCCTGGAAGACATTCCATCTAACCTTCCAAATGAGGTTTGCCTTTAGAGTCAGTTACCTCATCAACAAGAAAGCGGATTTTTTCCACAAAGTTTTGGGCTTCGTGAATCATTTCATCAACAGATAACTTTTTCTTCTGCTGCTGAATGATCCCCTTGGCCTCCTTGCACATTGCTTCCTAAAACAAGACAAGAGTCAGTGGGGGTCTTTCGAGAGATCTGGACAACAAGCAGCGTCCTGTTGCTGAAGAGACCTGAAGGTCCTGGTGAGCTCCACACTGAGTCACTCACGTGGACTGTTGCAGGGTCTGCCACCGTGCATGCTGCCTCCTTGGTGGAAATTTCACAGGATTATGGAGACTGTAATATCATCTCACCTCTGCTTGACAGATGAGAAGCTGAAGCCCAGAAAGGCTACAGGTTTATCAAGGTCACATGGCTTATTAACCAGCACCTGAATCCACGCTGACATGGTTTGGCTGTGTCCCACCCAAATTTCATCTTGAACTGTAATTCCCATGATCCCCACATATCATAGGAGGGACCCAGTGGGAGGTAATTTAATCATGGAGGCGTTTACCCTCATTTTGTTCTCGTGATAGTGAGTAAGGTTCTCATGAGATCTGATAGTTTTATAAGAAGCTTTTCCCCCTTTTGCTTGGCACTTCTCTTGCCTGCCACCATGTAAGATGTGACTTGCTCCTCCTTGCCTTCCACCATGACTGGAGGCCACCATGGCCTCCTAGCCATGTGGAACTGTGCGTCAATTAAACCTCTTTCCTTTATAATTACCCAGTCTTGGGTATGTCTTTATTAGCAGTGTGAGAACAGACTAATACACAGGCTTTCTGATATTTAACAACAACTGCTATGATAATAGCAGCTTAAGGTGTACTGAGCTGTTCCTCTGTGCCAGGCAACATTCTAACCACTGTATTAATCCTTTGTTACTCCTCATAACAGCCTTATGAGGTAGGTTCTATTTTTCCCATTTTACAGCTGAGGAAGCAGTAACGCAGCTACTGAATGGCAGAGCCAGAGCTGACCCCCAGCTGCATCCAGAGTCTACATGCTTAAACACTGCACTCACCACCTCTTCCCAGAGGTATGGTGGCTGCTTTCAGACCAAGAAGACATCGTATGAGAAATGCTGCCAGAAAGCTCAGTATAAGTGGTTGGAAAACCCAAAAGTGTTTATTTTGATTCATTTGTTCAGCTCACATTTATGTGCTTAGGAAAAAAAAATATTTACAGTGACTTCTAAGGCCCTGTGTGCATTGGCCCTGCCACTGTCTGCTTCATCTTATAATATTCCTTCCTCACTCACTGTGCCTCAGGCACACTGGTCCTCAGAAGCCCTAGAACATGACAAACTTTGTCCATCCTAAAGCCGGTGTATTAGTCTGTTCTTGTGCTGCTAATAAAGACATATCCAAGACTGGGTAATTTATAAAGGAAAGAGTTTTAATGGAGAACTCACAGTTCTACATGGCTGGGGAGGACTCATGGGGAGAATCATGGGGAAGGCAAGGAGGAGCAAGTCACATCTTACATGGATGGCAGCAGGCAAATAAAGAGAGCTTGTGCAGGGAAACTACCCTTTATAAACCATCAGATCTCATGAGACTTATTCACTATCATGAAAACAGCATGGGAAGACCTGCCCCCATGATTCAATTACCTCCCAGCAGATCCCTCCCACAACACATGAGAGCTCAAGATGAGATTTGGGTGGGGACACAGCCAAACCATATTATCTGGTATGCCTGGTGTTTCCTCTTGCTCAAATGTTCTTCCTAGACTCTACATGGCTGGTTTCTTCTCATCTTTCAGGCCTCAACTTAAATGTCACCACTGTATTACATTCCCCCATGTTTTCCTGATCCCTGTGGCTTCTTAGAATTTCCTTTTGAATCACAATCTGTAATAATTTTTATGTATTTTCTGTTTACCTATCTATCTTCTGTCTTAATCATTAATGTGTAAACTTCAGTAGGACAAGGACCTCCTCTGTCTTGTCCTTATTGTATGCTCAGTGTCTAACAGAGCTCCTGGCACATAGGTGTTAAATAAATGTTTATGGAATGAATGAACTACTCAATCTAGAAATTCCTCAAGGACAAGCACCACGTTCTTCTAGCTTTGTTCCCAGCATCTAGAGGAGTGTGTGGCACATAGGAAGCCTCTGCTAATGTTATACAACAGGCACTATGCTTGGAGCCCAGGTCTGGAACAGGGAGAAGAAATAATGCTTTATTTTCCTGAGACATTGACAGTTTGGCGAGGTGAAAACAATACATGCACATAATTAAAATGTATGAAGCACTGTGGTACTAGACAGGGGCAAAGCTGGTTACCTGGAGAATATGACATTTGAGCTGAATTTTCAAATGTGAATAGAATTCATCAGAGAGTAAGAAGACAGAGGGAAGAGTTACATATAAATATACATAATCATCAAGGATTCAAAATTGTCAGAGCATAGATACATAGGAACGAACTAAAGACGGATAAGGTTGGGATGCTAGGTTGGGACCAGATAGTAAATAGCCCAATGTATCATGCAAAAGGGATTTAGATTTTATCCTATGAATGATTGAGATAACCCAGTGATTTTTTTAAACAATAATGATCTAATCAGGCTTGTGTTTTAGAAAGACCATGCTGGTTGTAATACAGAAGATGGATTAGAGGAAGACTTTTGCCATACTCTAGAACAGAGGTGCTAAGAAACTCAGTTTAGACAGTGACTCTAAAGATGAAGAAGTGGAGATCGTTCCAGAGTCATTAAGAGGCAGAATCTGCAGGACCTAGTATTCAAATGGCTACTTAAGGTGAGAGATAAAGAGCCAATATTGAAACTTAGCCTTCTTATTTGAGCAGTAAGTCTAGCTGGCAGTGCCAATGCAGGATGCGGAACAAGTTGAGATAAGGTGATGGGCTCAGAGTTTGGAGTGATATGAGATAAGCATGGAGATGCCCATTAGGAGGCTGGAAATGCAGGTCTAGAGATGAGGAGGGAGACCTAGGCCACTAAAAAAAGATATTGAAATAATCAGGCCAAGGGCTGTCAGACAATGTGACGACAGAACTCTGCAGAAAACATAGAGTAGAGGGAAGCTGCAGAGATAGCACTTCAGCCAGAGGTGCTGAGAAAAGCCAGCATAGGAAGAAGGTCTTATTGATGGTGAGAATCTAGCCTCCCTGAAATGTTCCAGAGGACAGAAAAGAAGCATTCTGGGAAGAAGGATGGATGAGGAGTTAGGAGACCTGGGTTTTAGTTTTTGGATTACAGTTAACTAGCTGTGATCTTTAGAAAAAATCATTTAATCTCTCTGAGTCCCACTCATACTTTAAAATGTCCCTGAGAAGTCAAGCACTGAGTAATTTTTCTTTGCAGAATTATCCTGGCCTCACATGAAATGTCCCTTGGTGCCCTTGCTGGAACTGACATTTTCAATTGAGATAATCCAGGGCCTGACTTGGTCTGGCAATTCTAGTCACCAGTCACTGAAGAAGAACTGGGCAACTGTTAGGCACCTAGCACATGCAGGTTCCCAGGACACAGAGGGGTAACAACTACTGATCTGCTCTCAAGAAGCGCTTATAAATTTTAACACAATTCTCAATAGGAAGAACCTGAAGTCAAGGAGCATAGTTATTTCTTTTGATCTCTTGACTTGTGAGTCAGAGGGCCAAGCAAGTCTACCACCTTTAACAAAATATGAAGGTCAAGAAAATGAGCAAGAGGTCACCTATTCTCCATCAGAGTAGGAAGTAGGACCAGTGGGCTTCTAGCTCATCCTTATAAACCTTCAATAAATATTCATTTCTTTCCAACTTAACAAATAGTCCCTTTTCACTCTTGTCTCTGCATCCCAAAAATGTATGACCTTTAAACCTTATCCTCATTTGGTCTGTGACCTATGCCTCATCCGTGAGGTTTATTTTTAACTCTGTCCACAAAGTATAAATAGATTTTCACATACCAGCTCCTGCCAACAGAGCGTAAGTCGCTTCTTATCTAAAGTGGTTTGGTTCAACATCTTGGGCTTTTTTTCTGCTTCAGAGATAAAGGCACTATAAGAAAAGAATAAGAATTTTGAAATCTACTTAGTGAAAATCCATTTATATAATTCCAGAGGTTTGCAAATATCGTTTCTGCAATACAGTGGAAAGCTTTTGAAGCCATAAAACCAATATTTTTAATTTAGGATTAAGCAACTATGTATTAACTTTTCCAAGAGACAAAATGATAACTGGAAATGATGCCCAGACTCAACATTAGTTTTGGGGAACAGATATTTTTTTCCACTTTCTTTCAGTACAATCCATTGTGATTGCTATAAAAATTCATAACAAAACCCACAAAATACTGTTTTCCTTCATCTTACAAATTTAACACACACCAAAAGTTTGCTGAAAAGTTGTATGTAAAACAAATATTTTAGATTCAATACCTAGATGTGTCCCCACCGTTTAAAAACAATAGGAAAGACTGAGTAGTAACATTTTTTGGAGATGAAGTTAAAAATGTGTTAAATAGGAAAATAGTAAAGATTGTGAATGCAATTCAAGAAGAAAAATGTAAATGGACTAAATGCTTGGGGAAATAAGATATTGACCTCACTAGTGATAACTTAAATGCAAATTAAAATTAATAACATTTTACCTATAAAAATGAATAATATTCAAGGTTGGTGAAGATGTTGGGAGATAGTCACTCTTCTACTCTATGGAAGGTGGGTGTAAATTCTTACAGTGTTTTAGAGGCTATTTGATAGCACCTATCAAAATTTAAATTTGATTCAAAATTCAACTAAATTACACTAGAATTCTTACCCTTCAAAAATAATTGAACAATTTGACAAGATTATGTTTACATAATCATATGTATTGTAGCACTGTTCATAGTAGCAAAATAAGTGGGAACAACTTAAATGTCATTAGGGACTAGTTAAATATATCATGACACATACATGCAATTGAATATTCAGGATATCTATTATGTGCACCTGTAGAAAGATGCCTGTGATATTTTGCTGAATGAAAAGGCAACCTGCTGAGCAAATGTGTGATATCATTTGTGAAGGAATATGGTATGAGTGTGTACATGAGGGTGTAACACTGTTCCCAAATGCACAGAAAAAAGTCCAGGAGGACAAATCAAACTCTTCTCACTGGAGAGTAGGTTTGGAGAGAGAATTAAGAAGAAATTTCCTACTTGGTATATATTTTTTTTAAATGATGAGCATGATCATTTCAGTGATGAGCACTTCTGATGAAAAAAATCAATTATAAAGGAAACAAAAAGGAAAGTCTAAGATGCCACACCACCCAGCCCAAGGTCCCATACCAGGCTCTACCCACTGGCAATTGAAAGTCTCACCAGAAATCCTCCTTGGACACACTAGTAATGTTACATTTTCTTTGAATTTTTTAAAAAGAATAAAAAGGATTATATTTTGAGGAGGGAATCTTGTTGCCCCATTCCTGCCTTTTCTTGTGGCAGAAGGAATTCCATTTCACTCTCCAGAATGGATCAGTGCAGGTAGACATAATCACTTCTGATCCCACACAGGGAGAAATAATTTGTTTCCTCGTTAACATTGGGGTAAATGACCATGGCACATGTTTCTGTTCATTCTTCATCTTTCAGACCCAACCTGTCTGCTGGCTATGGACATCCTCCCTTACCTTCACATGTCACATGGCAAGTGCCCTCTCCCTGTGAGGGGCAAGGGTGAGATGGAGGGAGAAGCCCTGTTGAGCTGCTTGGCCATGAACAGTTTGGGGGAACAGGAAGCTTGCCTTGACCTCGGGTCCAAGGTGCTTTCTCAAACCTAACTTTTCCACATATAAAACTAACATTTTTATCTCTGTCTTATCCTAATATTTTTTTCAGTTGGTTGTAAACTTGAAAAAGGGGGAATGATTAGCTATCATCCCAAGTAATCCCCTAACATAGAGAAGTTATTGAGCTTTTAATTTGCTCATAAACAGTTTCTGAAAGTGTGGATTGTGAAGCTTTTTAAAATGCTTAAAGGGAATTGCAGGTGGCACTAAACAGCTCACAGCAGGAGTAGCATATATATATATATAGCTTTTATAATGAAAAACAAGAAACAAAAACTATTTCTTTTCTTTACTTTTTTTGTGAAGTAAAAATTGTAGAGTAGTTGAGAGACTGGGGAGGCAGAACTTAAAAACCTGAACACCAGAATTCAGCTACTACCTGCCTCTCATCAGATGAATTTCCACTCCTTTTCCATTAGTTCCATTATGACAAGTTCTCATATTTGCTCAAATCTTAAACTACTTAATTTCAAGGGTTAGTCCAAGTTGTTTCCTTAAAGGGTCAGCAGCCTCTAAGATGGCTCCAGTGAGTCCTACCTCCTGCAATTCATGCCACTGTGTAATCCCCTCCCTTTGAAGGTGGGCTGGGCCTAGTGACTTGCTTCTAACAGAACCATCAAGAGTGATGGGCTGTCACTTCCAAGACTAGGCATGGGAGACTGACTTCTGTCTTGCTGGGATGTTCTGACTCTTTGTGCTTGCTGGCTCTAATGAAGCCAGCTGCTCTGTCATGAGAGGCAGCTTAGAGAGGCTCACGTGGCAAGGCATTGAGGGTGGCCTCCAACCAACAGCTAGTGAGAAATTGAAGTCCTCAGCCCAATGGCCCATGAAAAACTGAATTCTGCAAATAACCACGTGAGTGATCTTGGAAGTGAATCCATCCCATTGGAACCTTGATATGACTGCAGCCAGGGAGAGACTCTGACCCAAAGGACTCAGCTGAGCCACACCTGGACCCCTGACCCACAGAAACAGTGAGATAATAACTATGGTGTTAAGCCACTGAGTTTTGGGGAAATTTGTTTATCAGTAAAAGATAACTATGTACCCTATTTTTTATCTTTTATTATATTGTCTGCCCTCTAGAATAAGGTTACTAATTGGTACTCAATATGTTGTATAAAAATTTCATTAAATTTTTCTGTGTTGGGACACAGAAAACAATTCCCCAAAATACTGAGTGCTTTGAAAATTGCAAGGCCTCAGAAATAAGACTTAGAACCAGGGTTTCTCTCTAACCTTTTCCATGTCTCCCTGTCTCTCTGACCCTCTTTTCCGAAGCACCAAGAGAGACTCTTTAAATTTTCCTATCAGACTAAGAAAGCTTAAATGTGATTGTCTTAAGACTCCCTCCCTAGAGATCTCATCAAATAACCAGGAAAGACCAACCAACAGAGAAGAGACTGGAATCATCTGCCCAGAAAGACGTTTCATCTATTCTTCTAAGGACAGCTCCAAGAGATTACCTGGGGGACTTTGTATAAAAAATAAGACAACCTGTGTTCCTGTGCAGCTTCATCCCTCATCTTCCCCTAAGGTCAGCCTCCCATCTCCCTGGTCCATTCATTCTTCCTAGTGATTTACTGTCCCTCAAAAGAACTGTCTACATTCTCCATCTCCCCCGTCCCCTCTGAAGAAGGATATATATAAGCTTCTGTACTGCACTGGGTAATTGAGTAATCACTCTGTGATTCTCCCCTGTGCACGTTAATACATTTGCATGCCTTTTCTCCTATTAATCTACTTTTTGTCAGTTGATTTTCAGTGAGCCTTCAGAGAGGAGGGAAGGTTTTCCCTCAGCCCCACAATAGTATATTGAAATATACTATTCAGGCTCACTGAATAGTATATTTCACTGAAAATAGTTGATTTTCAGTGAGCCTTCAGAGAAGAGATGTTTTCCCTCAGCCCTACTATAGTATTTTATATATTAATAGCTTATTCTTCTGCCCATCTAAGTGTCAAATAGTTGCTGAGTGTCTACCACATGCACAGCACCATGCTGGTACACTAACACTACTAGCATTTTTCTTGTTTCCTACAGAGTCTCTGTAGTAAGTCTTCCTTTGCTTTTTCCCACCTTTGATTTATGTTTGAGTTGTTTCAGTGTCAAGAAGCAATAGTTAGTCCACAAGCACGAGTGAAATTACTGAACAAAATTAAGATGGATACAGCACTCTAAAACACCCATTTGAATGCATGTGAAATCGACGACTTTCTCAAGGTAATTAAAAGCTGAGTCCACAGAAGCTCAGCTCCGCCTATGCCGGCTGTCTCTCCTGGTACCTGCTCTGACTGATGAAGTCACTGAGCACTGTTTTCATTTTCTCTTCAGGTGCCTCCTGTGAAATCTTGATCAATTCTCTCACTTCTTCTATACTTTCTTCCTGAAAACAAACCACAGGGGTGGAGAGATGAGGCGGTGGTAATGAGATTGGTAGTAGAGATACTAATTATAATGTACTAGAAATAACAGCTATTTTTTTTTTTGTTTTGGCAATGAAGGAGGATTTATCTAGTTTTCTTGTACTTGAATTGGAAAATGCTACTGCATTCTAACTTTGAACTTTTCTTTTAGTAAGTGGAATTGGTCCACATACAAGTCTTCTCCCATACTGTTCAAACTCATTGTTTCTGTTATAGATCCATTCCCTAATGGGTACCATTTATTTAGAATCTACCCTCTGGGGAAACCTAATAACGTGGGAAATAACTAACAATGTAGAGTAATTAGATATAATTACCCAAAACTTCAAAAGAAATGTTCAAGTCAATTTTTTACATAGGGATATAATCATATTGAATAATCCCTGAAATTAAAGGGTTCCCCATTCTTCTGATTGCATGAGTTTTGGGCCAGATAATGGGACAGATTGTATATGGCAATGGCCCTATGCTTGTATACTTAATAATCACACTTTTCCTTTGGGCCTAAATTCTAGAATTCTATTTAGTGGCCTGGAGGAAAATGGCACCTAAGGGGAAGTATATGTGTTACTACTCCTTTGCTAGAATTTACGAAACTATATTCTCTACCATATCCCAAAGTCTCGTGCCTAGGGACATATGTTCCCCTCTTTACACATTCACTATAATAGGAAACATTGTGGCATATTTAAGGATTTGGGCTCCAGAGTCAGATTGCCTTGGTTCAAGTCCAGGCTCTATCACTTACAAGTGAATTAATCAATTTATGCCCAATTTCTTTATCTGTGGAATGGAATAATAACAGAACCCACCTACAACACTATAGGGGGTATGGATATCTTCAAACAGTGCTTGGTAGTTAGTAAACATTCAGTCATGTCTCTCATGGTGGTTAGCTATGATATGCCAAGCATGGCAGGGATGCCAACACTGAGAAAGGAATTAGAAATGAATGTCACTATGGCCTCTAGGAAAAAATTCTGATTGGCTTTGTCAAGACTCTTGGAGATAAACGATCTGTTCTGTCTGAAGAGAAGTAAGATCAGCTCAACCAAGACAGTCTGTGACCTCCATGTGCTGTGACCCCAGACTAGGCCTCCTGACCACTTTCAGAGTTTATCTCCATGTTGCCTGGAATCCCCATGGTCAGAGACAATACTTTGTTTTACAAATTGAGAGACAAGGATTATAAAGCAAATGGGACAGAGAAATTTGTTCTTGACTTAGCATAGGTTTTAACGGAACAGGAGGGTCAAGACAAAGATGATCTGGTAAGGCATGTGGGATGGAGTAGAGGGAGCACGGGAGTAGGAGAGAAGAATTTATAAAGGGGAGGTGCAAGATGTCAGAGAAACAGAGGTCCCAGCTTTCTCTCTCTCCTTGGGCTTAGGTGGGAAAACCTAGCATTGATTGGATATTGATTGGCACTGTTTACAGTATAAAATACTTTCAGACATTCAATTCCCTGAATAATTATTTAGTGCCTATCACTAAATAATTATTTAGTGCCTATCTATGCTAAATGCTATAGAAACAGTGGCAAATAGTTATTGAACAAATAAACACACAAATATATTGTAAAGTATGATAAGAGGTCCAAAGGAAAAGAACAGGGTGTTGGACAGGCACAATGGCTCATGCCTATCACCCCAGCAATTTGGGGGCTGAGGCAGGAGGATTGCTTAAGCCCAGGAATTCCAGACCAGCCTGAGTAGCATAGTTAGATCTTGTCTCTACCAAAAAAAAAAAAAAAAAAAAAGTCAGGCATGGTGGCATGCATGCACCTGTAGTTCCGACTTCTTGGGATGCTGAGGTGGGAGGGTTGCCTAGGAGTTCCAGGCCAGCCTGGGCAACACAGTGAGACTCCATCTCTACAAAATATTTTAAAAATTAGCCAGGGGTGGTAGTACATGGTCCCAGCGACATGGGAGGCTGAGGCAGGAGGATTACTTGAGCCCAGAAGGTCAAGGCTGCAGTGAGCTGTGATTGTGCCACTGCATTCCAGCCTGAGTGACAAAGCAAGACCCCTTCTCAAAAACAAAACAAAACAGGGTGCTATGTAAGAAGATAAGGGGGTAGAAGGTGTCAGACTCTTCCCTGAGGAAGTTTGAAACTGAGCCCTGGAATTTGGCTGGGTTATAAGAAGACTGGAGAGGGGAAAAGTAACAGAGGAAAAGGCATGGTGGTGGCTGCGAAGCTTAAAGGAACTTGGTTTTTTCAACATATTAAAAGGGCACCAGTGTAGTTGGAACAAAGTAAGGGAGGAAGAACTTAGGAAAGATGGGGCTATAGAGTTAGGCAGGGCCTGATCTTGTAGGCAGTTGTCCACTATGCCAGGGACTTAGGATTTTTTATTAGTTGAAGCCAGGATCTATCAATTTTGTGAAAAAGTTGTCAACTCCTGCCCTTTGGAGATTAGAAAAACAGCCCATACCTAGATCCTGTAACAGCCAGAAGCAGAGCAGGGATTTGAATTCAGGTAGTTTGATTCAAGTCCAGGGATTTTGCAAAATGAGGTCTCATTCCCCTGGATTTGCATAGTAGGATCCACGTGCCCTCCAAATGCAGCATCCTCAATTTATTTGTATTTAAACTGAGGTCAACATCCTCTACTAGGTGGATTTTAAAAATCCCTTCCTCCACCAGCTTCCCAATTCTCTAATCCATCACCTGTCGGAGTCACCTACCAGGAAGTCTGCCATTTTCTCCAGCATGTTGGACCAGTGCAGCCTGAAGGTCTGGTCTCCCCAAGAGCTGATGAAATAGACACAGGGCTTCGTAGCCTCAAATGGCAAATAGTTGTAATTCCTGTGAAAACAATTAGGTCTGGAAGTTAGCTGGTAATCAGTGTTTTCCAGGCAACCCCAGTCACACGTTAATGTTTTATACGTTCTGGGCAGGACTCGGGAGGCATGATGAAAAAACTATCAAACTTTTAACAGCATCTTTGGTCTATAATTGGGGACCTGTGAGCAATGAACAATGAAAAGTTAGATGGCTACAATGGAGAGGTATTAACAGCTACCATCAGAACCAGAACAAAGCTTAGAAATGATCACTAGAGGCCAGGAATTTTTTAGGCAGGCCTTTTTCAAGAAGGATGGCTTTATTTTTATTTAATTAATTTAATTAAGTAATTAATTTCCTGCCTTGGTCTGCAGCTCCACGACCCTCAAACTAGAACAAGACCTCTCCTCCTCCCTGACTTGCCAGCTTCCGAACCCTTGAACTACAACGACATTGCTCCTGCCTGGATCTGCAGCTCCACGACCCTAAAACCAGAACAAGACCTCTCCTCCACGGGTTGCCAGCTACCAGACCCTCGAATTACAACAACATTGCTCCTGCCTGGGTCTGCAGCTCCACGACCCTCAAACTAGAACAAGACCTCTCCTCCCCGGGTCGCCAGCTTGCAGACCCTCAAACTACGACAACATTGCTCCTCCCTGGGTCTGCAGCTGCATGACCCTCAAACTAGAACAAGAGCTCTCTTCCCTGAGTTGCCAGCTTCCTAACCCTAGAACTACAACAATATTGCTCCTCCCGGGGTCTGCAGCTCCACGACCCTCAAACTAGGACAAGACCTCTCCTCCCCGGGTCACCGGTTTGCAGACCCTTGAACTACAACAACATTGCTCCTCCCTGGGTCTGCAGTTCCACGACCCTCAAACTAGAACAAGACTTCTCCTGCCCGGGTTGCCAGCTACCTGACCTTCGAACTACAACAACATTGCTCCTCCTTGGGTCTGCAGCTCCATGAACCTCAAACTAGAACAAGACCTCTCCTCCCTGGGTCTCCAGCTTCCTGACCCTGGAACTACAACAACATGGCTCTTCGCTGGGTCTGCAGCTCCTCAACTCTCACCCTAGAACAGCAGCACCAGCTCCTTCCTGGACCTCCCGATCAATGACCCTCAGACTTCAAAGGCAGCACCAGCTCCACCCCCAGGCTCCAGCTCCAGCACCCTCAGATCTGAACAGCAGCAGCACCAGCTCCTGTGTGGCTCTTCTGTCTCACGATCCTTAAATTAGAACAGCAGCACCATCTTCTCCCTGGGTCTCCAGCTCTACAAAACTCAGGCTAGAATTGCAGCACCGGCTCCTCTGGGATCTTCAGCTCCACGACCCTGCAACATCAATGGCAGCACCGGCTCCTCCCCTGGGCTCCAGCTCCAGGACCCTCAAACTTGAACAAAAACACCAGCTCCTCCCCAGGCCTCCAGCTCCTTGACCCTCATAAACAATCCCTCCTTATGAAATGTAGCAGTCAGGAAAACTGTAGAGGAATAAATAAATGTTTTCCTTTCAAAAAAAAAAAAGTAATTAATTTGTTTTTAAAAGGCAAGGTCTTGCTCCATCACCCAGGCTGGAGTGCAGAAGGAGGATGGTTTTAAATGAGAGAGGGAAAACAGGAAGAAAAGTAACTTTTCCTTTTTAGTCTCTACGTGCCAGGCATGTGTGAAAGTCAAGATAATAAATGTATTCCATAGTGGTTGTACCAGTTTACATTCTCAACAGCAGTGTAGAAGTGTTCCCTTTTCACTGCATTCATGCCAACTTCTATTTTTTTTATTTTTTTGATAAAGGCCATTCTTGCAGGAGTAAGGTGGCTTTGTGCATTTTGAGCATTGTGGTCTTGATTTGCATTTGTGCATTTTGATCATTTGTGCATTTTGAGCATTGTGGTTTTGATTTGCATTTCCCTGATCATTAGTAATGTTGAGCATTTTTTCATATGTCTGCTGGTCATTTGTGTGTCTTCTTTTGAGAACTGTCTATTCATGTCCTTAGCCCACTTTTTGATGAGATTTTTTTTTCTTGCTAATTTGAGTTCCTTGTAGATTCTAGATATTAATTCTTTGTCAGATGTATAGATTGTGAAGATTTTCTCCCACTCTGTGGGTTGTCTATTTACTCTGCTGTTACTTTTGCTGTGCAAAAGCTCTGTAGTTTAATTAAATCCCACCTATTTATCTTTGTTTTTGTTGCATTTGCTTTTGGGTTCTTGGTCATACAATCTTTGCCTAAGCCAATATCTAGAAGGGTTTTTCTGATGTTATCTTCTAGAATTTTTATAGTTTCAGGTCTTAAAGAACTAAAAGTAGAACTACCATTTGATCTGGCAATTCCACTACTGGATATCTACCCAGAGGAAAAGAAGTCATTAAGCAAAAAAGATATGCACATGCATGTTTACAGCAACACAATTTACTATTGGAAAAATGTGGAACCAGCCCAATTGCCCATCAATCAATGAGTGGATAAAGAAACTGTGGTGTGTGTGCATACGTATATATGATGGGATACTACTCGGCCATAAAAAGGAATGAATTAATGGCATTTGCAGCAACCTGGACATGATTGAAGACTATGATTCTAAGTGACACAACTCAGGAATGGAAAACCAAACATCGTACGCTTTCATTCATAAATGGGAGCTAAGCTATGAGGATGCAAAGGCATAAGAAGGATACAGTGGACTTTGGGGACTTGGAGGGGAAAGGGTAGGAAGTGAGTGAGGGATAAAAGACTACAAATTGGGTTCAGCGTATACTGCTCAGGTGATGGGTGCACCAAAATCTCACAAATCACTACTAAAGAATTTACTCATGTAACCAAATACCATGTGTTCCACCAAAACCTATGGAAAAAGGCAATTTTTAAAAAGATAACAGATGTAAGTGCGTTATATAAGCTGAAATTACTAGAGAAATGTAAAAAAATAATCATACTATCAATGAGGGTAAAGGCATGTGTCCCAAACTAAACTTTGGCATTTCATGGCTTGCCCATCTAACCACCTTTCCCTCCATCCACTTTTCTTCCATTCTTTTCTTCCATCCATCCATCTGATATTTTTTGTTGCCAGGAATTAATGCTAGTAGGTTACCTGCTTGGCTAAAAAGGGCAAGAGGAGGATAGCAAAGTAGCTAAAAGGGGAAGCTGCGGAGCCAGAAGGAATATTTAAAGATGGCAGTTGGAAATGTGAGCATGCTGATAAGAGGCAGTTAACAGTGTGAGAGAGATGACAGAAAAGCAGCAGTTAATTTATAGATTTTAATTCCAAGAAGGAAGGAGGTGGGTGTGGAGGTAGCTAAGGGGGGAGAAATATAACAAAAAGTTGAAGAAGTTCCCTGCCTAATGACAGCTATTGTTTTGACCAGGTTTTCCCCCAAACCCCACGTAATTTTTTCCCAAACACCTGGGACTGTGTGAAGAGAACTGTAGAAGACTAAAGTCCATGGAACGGGTGTGACAGGATGGCATATGGAGGAAGAAGCCTCTAGAAAGTAGGGGGGAAGAGGGAGAGAGGGAGAGAGGGAGAGAGGGAGAGAGGGAGAGAGAGAGAGAGAGAGAGAGAGAGAGAGAGAGAGAGAGAGACCTTTGTTTTCATTCCAAAAAGCTAAAGAGAACTTCAGCCTGAAAGAATGGATGGTTATTCTTTTTAGCTCTTCCACGCAAATTTCCTCTGAAGGAGACAATAAAATTAGTGAAGGTGCCCCGTGGTCTGCTCTGCAGAAAACAGACCAGCAGGTGTTTACTCAGAAGAGAAGCCACATAAGTTTTTGGCAGAAACTGAGGTTGTTATTACAGCAGGAGAACAAAAACAAGTTTAGAAACCAAACTGCTCTGTTTTATCTCTTTAAAAATTATTGCACTAAGAATCCTGCAGATAGATAAATTCCCACCCCAAATTTTGCTTTGTCTCAAGGTTTCTTTGGTTTGGGTCATCTCGTGCTAATGATGTTCAAGGCCTTTGTCTGTTTGGTTCTCAGGGACCTCCTAGTCTTAGTGTGTCTACATGGACAAGGATGCTGTGGCTTCTCAGGCAAACTGCAGTGCAGCTGGAGGGCAGCAGATGGCAAGGTGCTGTGCTGTTTGTGGAAAGAGGAGACTGCCAGTCTAAATGGCTGTCCTGATACAGGACCAGCTTTGTGACTTTGGGTCATCACATGATGACCTGTCATTGGATATCTTATTCTCCAGTCCCATTCCGGAGCTCCAGCCTAGTAAATAAGCTGCATGTGAATGCATGTGCTTTGCAACACTGGAAAGCCCAGAACAAATCCAAGGTGACATTTTAATGGGGGCAACAAATAAATTGTGTGTGTTCATATATATGTGCACATGCATGCATATATGTGCACACATGTATAGGGGTTGTTTGTAGACATAGAATTTTCCAATTCAGCTGCTGCCTCCCTGGCTTGCCACTAAATAGACAGAGCCTCAATATGGTGACTGAAGAATGTACAGAAAGCCCAACTGTACCAAAAAAATACCAGCATGACTTATTTTTATCTCCTTGAGCCAGCAGGACAGCACTGATATGAGGTGCATCCAAGGATGCTTTGAGACCTCTCATCTCCTCCTAAACCCTTCCCTTACCATCTTCCCCTGAAACCCCCACCAATAGTCAACAATGGCTAATCCATCAAGGTAGAGAATGTCTTCACTGCCTGGCCCCAGTGCAAAGATGCAGAGTACCTCTGAGTAGTCTCAGAACAGTGCCCCAGAACTTCAGATCCAGCTGTTCCCTCACTGATGGCCTCAGTTTTGAGAATGAAGTTAAAAGACAGAGGAATTTTGGGTTCTCTCTGGTGTTGTGAAGAACGACAGATAAACAAGTATGGCTTTCAGGGAACCAAAAATTACCCCAAAGAAGGTGATTCTTGGAAGGCCCGTGGAAGGACAGGGTTTAGAAAATTCAGGGAATGCTCAAAAACAAGAGGACAAACAGCTAAGACTATTTCAATGGACTCCATTCTGCTTTGTCCTAAATGCTTTCCCTCAATCCCTTAAGCACATTCTCATCCTTTAGGATGTTACTCTTTCTGTGACTTTTCCCAACTCCTTACCTCCTCTCCAGTGGGATTACTCACCTGACTCTGTTCCCATAGTACTCTGTACCCAATCCAGTTATAGTAATTCCTTAACTTATTCAAAAACACTTATGAGCACATACTGCCGTTCACTGGTCACAGAGATGAACAGATATGTGTGTGAATAAGGCATAGTCCCTGGCCTCAACATGCTCCCAGTTTAACAGAGGAGAGAGACAGGTAAAAAGTCTTCAGTCAGTGCTTGGGGGAGGTGAGGACAAAGTCTAAATCAGACTGGGGATTCAGGGAAGGGAATTGGGCTTTGTCTTGAACCTAGCAGTTCTGAGGAGGGAGATTATTGCCAGGCGTAAGGAAGAGTGTGTTCTAAGGTCCAGAAGCAGCACACAGCAGGACATATTGGGATACTGCCATGGGGCACTGCAGTTTGGAATAGAAGAAAGAATTTGTGGAGTGGCCAGAAATGAAGGTGGAGAAGTAGACTAGGATCAAATCCATAAGCTATGGCCTCCGGAATTAATCCTGAAAGCCACAGGAAGTCAATGAGTGATGTGAATCAGGAGAGTAACTGGTTCTCATAGCTTAGCGAAGGTCTTGAATAAGATTCAAGCCAGGTAGGAGGTGTTGTTGCTGTTGTTATTTTCTAGTAATGTAGGGTGAAGGTGCCAATGGCCAGAATTTTTAAATGGCATATCTATATATCTACATATGAGAAATACTTAAGAACTGTGTTGACTGGCTTCATCACTGAGCAGATGCAGGTAGGAAGGAAAAGAGAACAGTTGACAATTTTTTTTTTTTTTTTTTGAGACAGAGTCTTCCACTGTCGCCCAGGCTGGAGTGCAGTGGTGCGATCTCCGCTCACTGCAACCTCCGCCTCCCGGGTTCAAGCAATTCTTCTGCCTCAGCCTCTTGAGTAGCTGGGATCACAGGCGCCCGCCACCATGCCCTGCTAATTTTTTGTATTTTTAGTAGAGACAGAGTTTCACTATGTTGGCCAGGCTGGTCTTGAACTCCTGACCTCACGATCCGCCCACCTCGGCCTCCCAAAGTGCTGGGATTACAGGCATGAGCCACCTCGCCTGAACAACAGCTGACAATTTTCTTGTCTGTGGCTTGGAGGACTCAGAATGGTGGGCTGAGAGATAGGAAAAATAGGGAAAGAAGAAAAGTTGTCTGTGAAGACAATGAGCCTGGTGAGTAATCTGTGGGACATCCAAGCAGAAGTGCTTAGATCTGCTGCTCAGGAAAGAGGGCTGTCTAGGAAAATAGATTTGGGAGTCCCTGTTATCCTGAGAGTAGTCATGGTTCAGTCCCCAGAGAGTGTCTAGATTGAAAAGAGCAGAGGGACTGAGGAGCGTAGAGATGTAGCCTTGTCAGGGCCATACAACATCTTCATTCTCTTCACATACAAAATGGGGGAAGAAACATGCTATTATGAGAATCCAATGAGATCATACATATTTCAAG
Source organism: Pan troglodytes (assembly GCF_028858775.2). NCBI lineage: Eukaryota > Metazoa > Chordata > Mammalia > Primates > Hominidae > Pan > Pan troglodytes. The sequence continues at coordinate 134,336,773 of NC_072405.2, read as the reverse complement.
ATCTGGCAATAAAAGATTCTCACTACACTATCCCTTCTCGTTTGATTGGTGCTTGACACCACTTTCTTTTTAAAAATTCTGTAATTTTACTTCTATTTGCAGGTTGAAAATTTGAATGGATTAAAGGAGATCAGTGAGAGTACATGTAAGTGCCCCCAGCTGTTTTCTGAAATTATCTTTTCTGGTGTCTGACAATTTTTTTTGAGTCTTTCAGTTTTGCAAATGACTGTGTCAAAAATAAGATAAGAAATAATATATTCAATAATCCCATCAAATTGAATTTACATAATAGCACAGGACTCAGATGAATATAATAAGAGGGTTTGGATTGAAATTGTAAGTTCTGACCTTCCTATCTTACTTTGCTTCAGTTATAGAATAAAGGGTGCTTCAGATATGATCATCACCATCATCATTGCTCTGCCCTTAAATGAATTACCTAGATGTATCTGGAGGGTTGTCATGTTGCTAAAGATTCAGTTGAGTGGTACTTACCATCTTGCTCCTATTTGCACCTTGTTCTCATAGCTGAGATTAAAAAATTATGTTTCTGGCCAGGCACAGTGGCTCAAGCCTGTAATCCCAGCACTTCAGGAGGCCGAGGCAGGAGGATCATGAGATCAGGAGATTGAGACCATCCTGGCCAACACGGTGAAACCCCATCTCTACTAAAAATACAAAAATTAGCCGGGCATGGTGGTGTGTGCCTGTAGTCCCAGATACTCGGGAGGCTGAGGCAGAAGAATCATTGAACCCACAAGGCAGAGGTTGCAGTGAGCTGAGATCGTGCCACTGCACTCCAGTCTGGTGACCAAGCAAGACTCCTTCTCAAAAAAAAAAAAAAAAAATAGGACATTTCTGATTTTAGTGAAGAACTGAAGAAAACAGTCCTAGAAACTGGACAAAATTCCACCAGCAAAATCCTTGACTGTTCTCCCAGGCTATGTCTCCTACCTGTTCCCTTCTGTCACCAGTGGCTTCTCCGGGTGAGTGGTGGAGGCCATAGGAATGGGAACATCATGGGCCACATCCCCTTGCCCTTGGTGAAGCAGTGGAAGGGGGTCTTCTTCAGCTGATTCAGCTGACTTCTTACTCCCATGATGGGATCCTCCATCAATCAGGTTTCCAAAATTACCTGCAGAGGCAGTAGCAAGGGGAAAGGGGTCAGGTGGTGGTAATCAGAATCAGTCTGCTTGCCATAAAGGATCCAAGCTCATGTTCTCCCACAGCAATAAGGTAAGCTCTCATTATGAAGGTAGAAAGAGCAATGATCAGACCAACAAGACGGACAATGACGATGAGCTATCATCTCTGTCTATCTTATTTTCTCTTTTGTAATAACTACACAAATGACAAATTAGAAAATACAATCAAGTAAAAAAAGAGTCATTAGAAATCACAAAACTGTTATAACCATTTTAAACATTATAGTGTATAACCTTGCACTGTCCCTGAGAACCTTGCACTATAGAGATGTTGGTAAAGAATCATAGATACGTCATTTTGTAACCTGCCTTTTTCACTAAATAAAATATCATGAACACCTTTCCAAACCTGCTTCTTCTGTAAGAGAAGACTTCTTGTCTAAATCCCCAATTAAGGGCGGGGGGGTGGGGGTGGGGGGAGAGAGAGAGAGAGAAGCAGAGTGGGGAGAGAGGGAAGGAAAACATCATTTTTCCCCTACAAATAGGGCAGCTTTTGTGCTATAAATATCTTTGTATAGGAATAGATATTCACTGCAGGCATACTGGTGTCATTGATCTTTCCATTTTGTAATCTAATTTCAAATGCTTTAAAAGATTTAGATGAACATTCCTCTCTTTTGGAAGGAGCTCCAAAGCTAGCCATATTACAGAGTTGGTTGACTGTTCAAATCAAGAAAGGTTCAGGATCAAAAGCCCATAATCACAAGGACCTCTTAGCTTGGGAAGCCTTCCTAACTTCTCCTTTCCTGACCCCTGCCTTTCCTCTCCAGGCAGGCCAGGTGTCACTACTCTGTCTCCCTGCAGTAGTCATTGGTGGTGCCCCACCCAGATCCTCTTTACCAGGAAGGAGCCCCCAAACCCTAGATACTGAGATCACTGCTAATAGCTTCCAACAGCCACCTTCCGTGCAGAATTGCCTTCTACTAATGGAGTCTGCCTCTCCACGGAAGATTATAAGGCCCCCTTCTTGTGCCTGAAGCCACTCACAGCTTCGTGTGGGGATATAAAAGCCCAGCCCACATGCCTCAAAGTGGGGCCAAGTCTGTGATGCCACTTGCTTGAGAGCGCCTCACAGGATCAGGCTGTAGCTGGTCTCCCTGCCCTCAGAGACCTGCCCTATGCTCCGTCACCCACTTCTCCTGAGAGCATGCCACCCAAACCTTACATGTATGAGAATCTTCCCAAGTTTCGTTTCTGGGAACCTAAGCTAAACAGGTCCCTAAAGTCACATCATATTCCCATCATTCCTCTACCATCTTGTTTTCAAATAATTTACTTAGATGTCTGCAAATGTCTTGAGAATGAAAATAGTATCTTGCTAATTTTTGTGTCTCCACTGGTCGTGGAATAAACACAGGGAGGGTCTTGATTCATATTTAGTGAATCAGTGACCTCAATGTGTTTCTATGTCCTTAAGAGTCTTTCTCCCAGTTCATTCCAGTTCATTCTTTTCTTCCCTTCTCCATTATTCTTACCTTAGGAATAATACTAAAATACCTGAGAGAGGCATAATAATATCCTAGAAAAAGAAGGAGACTTAGAGTTAGCAGGTTTTGTTTGAGTCCTCTTTTTAAAATTCACCAGCTATATAAGCTGAGGTGGTTATTTGACCTCTCTGGATATCCACTATGGCTGAAACCATTGAATTTGTGGTAAATCAATCACAAAGGCAGAGCATGAGAGCAGAGAAGCAGGATAATTAGATGAGGTTTTTAATAGCAAAACAGGGAAGAGAATTGAGACAGCCGGGAAGAGTGTGGCTAAAGGGATGAAACTTGTGGTCTGAGATGGACAGAGATGAAACTGAAACAGAAGAAAGGATTGGGTATCTTCATGAGTCAAAAGGAAGATATTATAGTAAGAGACATTGAGAAGAACGGAGGGCAGGGCCAGAGAATAGGCTATTGGAGAGAAGGTCAGAGGTGGGGACACTCCCATATGCAGCTCACTACCTCCCTGTGGATCCCAGTCCACTAAGGGAATTTACTGCCTATAGGCAAGTTCTTCCTTGGATAGACCCCAAATCATCCCATTTTTTCACGAATGACCATGTGTTCTTAGGCCCATCCTAGAGCCCCACATCATAAGTCTCCTTCCTCTTCTCTGGTCCTTTGATGCTTGAAGCCAGCTGCCAGGTCTCTCTCAGTCCCCACCCAAACCTCTCTTCTCAGAGCTAACCCTCCTGGGTCCCTCTGCCCTCTCTATAAAGATACATGTTCCCAAAATGTATCTCCATTTTCTCGTCATGCAGACAGGAGATTCTTTGTTAGGCTTCCAGCTGTACGGCTTAAAAGGGCTGTATTTCATCTCTATTTTTTTCTGCCTTGTTGAAAGAGAGCTTCCTGAATATAAATCATGACCTTCTGTGATGGAATGCTCTTTCTGGGAATGGCTTTCCCAGTTGCATAATAGCCCAAGAAGATTTGGAGAGTTACATAATAACATCTACTGTATGCATGGCACTTTGTATGCCTTAACTCCTTAAACTTTGCAACTCTATGAGGAATTCATTTCACAGATGAAGAAACCGAGACTCAGAGACATTAAGTGAACTCTGGGTAATGCAACCAGGATTAGGAATCCAAGTATGTCCGAATCTAAACCTACAGTCTTAATCACTTTTGTGAAGTATGAAAATAAATCTAGAGGTGGAGCAAGATGGCCAATAGAACCCTGAAGTGATCACCCCCTACAGAAAGACCAAATTAAACAACTCTTCATACAAAATAAGCACCTTCATAAGAACCAACAATCAGGTGAGTGATCACAGTACCTGGTTTTAACATCATATTAAGGAAAGAAGCACTGAAGAAGGTAGGAAAAACAGTCTTGAATTGCCTAAAGGTGATTCATTCTTCTCCATCCCCTAGCAGTGGCCAAATGGTGTGGAAAGAAAATCTGAGCACTTGGGGATGAAAAAAATGCAGTGATTGTGGGATTTTGCATTGGAATTCAGTGCTGCCTTGTCACAGTGGAAAGCAACACCAGGCAGAACTCAGCCGTCACCCAAGGAGGGAGCATCTAGACCAGACTTAGCCAGAAGCAAATCATCCATCCTAAGTTCCAGCAAGCTTTGCCACTGCAGGCTGAGGTGCTCTGTGGTCCTAAATAAACTTGAAAGGTAGTCTAGGCCACAAGGACTGCAATTTCTGGAAAAGTCCTGGTGCTATGCTGGGCTCAGAGACAGTGGACTTGGGGTGTACATGCCCTAGTGAGACATAAGCTGGGGCAGCCAAGGAATTTTCACTCTTCCCCCAACACTTCATAGCTCTAGGAGGGACTCCTTCCCTCTGCTTGAGGAGGGGAGAGAGGAGAGTAAAGATGACCTTGTCTTTCAACTTGGATACCAGCTCAGAATTAGCACCACACAGAGTTGTAAGATCCACATTTCAGGCCCTAGCCCACAGAAGACATTTCTTTTGTTTTGTTTTTGTTTTTGTTTTTGTTTTGAGATGGAGTCTCGCTCTGTGGCCCAGGCTAGAGTGTAGTGGCTTGATCTCAGCTGACTGAAACCTCTGCCTCCCGGGTTCAGGCAATTCTCCAGCCTCAGTCTCCCAAACAGCTGGCATTGCAGCCATGTGCCACCACACCTGGCTAATTTCTGACACCTGGCTAATTTTGTATTTTTAGCAGAGGCAGGGTTTCACCACGTTGGCCAGGCTGGTCTCAAACTCCTCACCTCAAGTGATCCACCTGGCTTGGCCTTCCAAAGTGCTGGGATTACAGGTGTGAGCCACCGTGCATGGCCCCCAGATGACATTTCTAAACACACCTTGGAGCAGAAGGGAACCCTCTGCCTTGAAAGGAAGAACCCAGTCCTAGCAGAATTAATCATCTGCAGACTAAAGAGCCTTTGGGCCTTGAATAATTAGCAGTGGTAGCCAGGCAGTACTCACCACCGTCCTTGGGTGAAACTCAGCACCATGCTGGCTTCAGGTGTGACCCAACACATTCCCAGCTGTGTTAACTATGGGGAGAAACCCCTTCTGTTTGAGGAAAGGAGAGGAAAGAATAAAGGGGACTTTGTCTCACAGCTTAGATTCCAGCTTGGCCACAATGAAGTAGAACACCAAGCAGGCTCTCGGGGCCCCTGATTTCAGGCCTTCACTCTCCTAGACAGCATTTCTGGACCTGACTTGGGCCAGAGAGGAGCCCATTGTCACAAAGGGAGGGACCTAAGCCTGGATTCATCATAAGCAGACTAAAGAGCCCTTGGGCCTTGAGTGTACATTGCTAATCACCAGGCAGTACTTGTTGTGGGGCTAGGGCAGCAGTGGTCATGGGTAGAGACTCAGCTGCTTGAGAAAAGGAGAGAGAAGAGTGGAAAGAATGTTGTCTTGCAACTTGGATGCCAGCTCAGCTGCAGTAGAATAGAAAACCAGGTAGATTTCTAAGGTTTTAGATTCCAAGTCCTGGCTCCCAGATGACATCTCTGGACCCATCTGGGGCCAGGGGTGAACTCATTGCCCTGAAGGAAAGGACAGGCACCTGGCTGGATTAACCACCTGCTGATGTACAGCCCTTGGTCCTTGAGTGAACACAGGCAGTAGCCAGACAGTGGTCACCATGGGCCTTAGGCGAGACCCAGGGATGTGCTGGCTTTGGGTCTGACCCAGCCCAGTCCCAGTGGTGGTAGCAACAGAAGTGCTTGTGTCACCCCTCCCCCAGCTCCAGGCAACTCAGTACAGAGAGAGAGAGAGAGTTTCCCTCTTTTTGAGGGAAACTAAGAGAACAAGTGTCTCTGCCTATTAATCAAGAGAATTCTTTTGGATCTTACCCAAGATCACCAAGGCAGTACCTCTACAACTCTGCAAGAGCCACAGTGTTACTAGGCTTGAAGTTCCCCCTAATTCAGATGCAACTGCAGTAACCAAAGGATTAGATCACAACTCCCAAGTCCCTTCAAATATCTAGAAAGCCTTCCAAAGAAGGATGGGCGCAAACAACCCCAGACTACAAATACTATAATAAATACCTAACTCTTCAATACCCAGACACCAAATAATATCCACAAGCATCAAGACCATCCAGGAAAACATGAGCTCACCAGGCAAACTAAATAAAGCACTAGTGACCAATTCCAGAAAGGCAGAGATATGTGAGCTTTCAGAGAAATCAAAATAGCTGTATAGAGGAAACTCAATAAAATTCAGGATAACACAGAGAAGCAATTCAGAATACTACCAGACAAATTTAACAAAGAGATTGAATAATTAGAAAGAATCAAGCAGAAATTCTGGAGCTAAAAAATGCAACCAACATACTGAAGAATACATCAGAGTCTCTTAACAGCAGAATTAAGCAGAAAGAATTAGTGAGCTTGAAGACAACCTATTTGAAAATACACAGAGGAAGCAAAAGAAAAAAAGAATAGAAAAGAATAAAACATGCCTATAAGATCTAGAAAATCGCCTCTAAAGGGCAAATCTGAGAATTATTGGCCTCAAAGAGGAGGTAGAGAGACAGAGATCAGGGTGGAAAGTTTATTCAAAGGGATAATAATAACAGAGAGCTTCCCAACCCTAGAGAAAGATTTCAATATTCAAGTACAAGGTTATAGAACACCAAGCAGATTTAATCCAAAGAAGACTACCTCAAGACATTTAATAATCAAAGTCCCAAAGCTCAAGGATAAAGAACCTAAAAGCAGCAAGAGAAAAGAAATAACATACAAAGAAGCTCCAATACATCTGTCAGGAGACTTCTAAGTGGAAACCTTACAGGCAAGGAGACAGTGACATGTCATATTCAAAGTGCTAAACAATAACAACAAAAACCCTTTTATCCTAGAATAGTATATTTAGCAAAAGTATTCTTTAAACATGAAGGAGAAATGAAGACTTTCACAGACAAATAAAAGCTGAGAGATTTCATCGACACTAGACCTATCCTAAAAGACATGCTAAAGGAAGTTTTTCAATTTGAAAGAAAAAGATGTTAATGAGCTACAAGAAATCATCTGAAGGTACAAAACTCACTGGTAATAGTAAGTACACAAAGAAACATAGAACATTATAACACTGTAATTGTGGTGTCTAAATTACTGTATCTTTAGTAGAAAACTAAAAGACGAACCTATCAAAAACAAATAACTACAACAACTTTAAGACATGGACAGTATACAACAAATACCTAAAAGTGAGTGGATGAAATTAAAGTGTAGAGTTTTTATTCATTTTCTCTTTGCTTTTTTTGCTTCTTTATACAACCAGCGTTATCATAAATTTAAAATATGGGTTACAAGATCGTATTTCAAGCCTTATGATAACCTCAAATCAAAAAACATACAACAGATGCACAAAAAATTAAAAGCAAGAAATTAAAACATGCCAGAGAAAATTGCCTTCACTAAAAGAAAGACAGGAAGAAAGAAAAGGAAGACCATGAAACAACCAGAAAACAAATAACAAAATAGCAGAAGTAAGTCCTTACGTATCAATAATAAAATTGAATGTAAGTGGATAAACTCTCTAATCAAAAAATATACAGTGGCAGAATAAATAAAAACACAAGGTCCAATGATCTGCTGCCTATAAGAAACACACTTCACTTATAAATACACATAGAGACTGAGAAAAATGAAAAAGGATATTCCATGTAAATGGAAACAAACAAAAAACAGGAGTAGATATAATTATATCACATAAAGTAGATTTCAAGATAAAAATTATGAAAAGAGACCAAGGAGTCATTTCAGCAGGAGGATATAACAATTGAAAATACAAAGGCACCCAATGCTGAAGCACCCAGATTTATAAAGGAATTATTATTAGAGCTAAAAAGAAAGATAGACCGCAACACAATAATAGCTGGAGACTTCAATACCCTACTTTCAGCACTGGAAAAATCATCCAGACAGAAAATCAACAGAAAAACATTGGACTTAATCTGCACCATGGAACAAATGGACGTAATAGATATTTATAGGACATTTCTTCTAATGGCTATAGAATACACATTCTTCTCAGCACATGGATCATTCTCAAGGACAGACCATATGTTAAGGCCACAAAACAAGTCTTTAAAAATTCAAAACAATTAAAATTATATCAAGTATATTCTCTGATTACAATGGAATAAGACTAGAAATCAATAACGCGAGAAATTTTGGAAATTATATGAGCACATATAAACAATATATTCCTGAATGCCAGTGGGTCAATAAAGAAATTAAGAAGGAAATTTAAAAATTTCTTGAAACAAATAATGGAAACACAACATACCAAAACCCATAAGATACAGCAAAAGCAGTACTAAGAGGAATGTTTATAGCAATAAGCACCTACATCAAAAAACTAGAAAAACATCAAATAAACAACCTAACGATGCATCTTAAAGAGTTGAAAAAGCAAGAGCAAACAAACTCAAAATTAGTATAAGGAAAGAAATACAGAGCAGAGCAGAACTAAATGAAATCTAAACAACAACATAAAAACAATACAAAAGATCAACAAAATGAAAAATTGGTTTTTTGAAAAGATAAAATTGACAATCCTGTAGCCAGACTAAAAAAAAAGAGAAGACCCAAATAAATAAAATCAGAGATAAAAAGGAGACATTACAACACATATTGCAAAAATTCAAAGGATCATTAGAGACTGCTATGAACAACTATGTGCCAATACATTGGAAAACCTAGAAGAAATGGATAAATTCTTAGACATAAACAACCTACCAAGATTGAATCATAAAGAAATGCAAAACCTGAAGTGGCCAGTATTAAGTAATGTGATCAAAATCATAATAAAAAGTCTCCTCACAAAGAAAAGTCCAGGACCCCATGGCTTCAGTGCTGAAATTCACCAAACATTTAAAGAAAAACACAAGTTTTTTCAAGATGGTGGACTGAAGGCATGGTTACCATGACTCTCCCACTTGGAAAGACAAAATAGTGTGTAGAGATTCATGCTGTGAGCTTTTTTTCAAGAAACAATGCAGGAACTTCACAGGAAAACTTTCTGAAAGAAACTACAGACCCTCTGAAAGAAGCAGTGGGCTGCAGCCTAAACTGTGAGCCAGGCAGGATATTTTAAGTCCCCAGACTGTGAGAAGGAGATAAATTGCCTCTGGGATATACACTCCCACCAGAGAATCTCACAATCCAGGCCATGGAGGAAGACCTTAACCCTAACAAGTGCTAACTTATTTAGGGAGCAAAGAGAAACATAAAAGTAGAAGCAGCCACAAGTTATGCATACATTCCCAATCTCCAGTACAGATGGAGGGAAGCCATTCCTGATCCTACCTCACAGGGGACCTTGTAGAAGCCTGCCAGCTAACTCAGGTGATGGTTGCAGGTTTACAGAAGCCCCCAACTGAGAGGTACAAAGTAATCTCAAGTGGGGACAAACTCCCTTGGCCAGAACTGGGAGACAAGTGGGAAACCTGTTGCAGCCACAAGTGCTAGAGCTGGGAGCCTGGGTTTTGTGGATGAACTGGGAGGTGTGTGGCCTGCAAGCTGCAGTTGCTCTCTCCACCAGGGAAGGCTTATGACCTGGGGCAGTTGTAAGTTCTGAGCAGAGACTGCCTGGCATTTAGCTAGCTGCTGCTGGTGGAATACCATGGGTGAAAGATCTGTCTCGCCAATGTGTGGGAGCTGGGTGGGGCTTACTGCTGCATGCTACCCCCCACTCCTTCTCTGGACTCTTCCGTACAGAAAAGGCAGCTGTGCTCTTTCTTGAAACATTGCCCCAGTGGTCAGAGAACTGTTTCCCTAACTCCCCATTGGAGCTGCTGCTTGCCCTGCATGTGAAGAGCCAGAGCATGGACTTGAGAGACCCAGACCCAGACCCCACCTGTCTTTGAGCCTCCACCCACACTGGTAATGTAACACAAAGGACAAAATTTGGAAGCTCTGTGGTTCCACTCATTGCCTGAGATGCCAGAGTACCTCCTCTGGGCAGCATAAGGCAAGCACAAATCCCACCACCACCACTGCAGCTGATACCTTTTTGCAAGCACCACCTCCTGGCTGGAGGCCAACCGACACAGTCTATTACAGCACCTTCAGGTAGAATAACAGCATCCAGGAAGGAGAAAACTTGTGCATGGCCTTAACTAACAGCATTGCTGAGCACCCTGGATAAACAGGAGGTCCTAAGTCTGCCTACATGATCAGCTCATTACTACTACAACCTGCATTTGAGAAAGCCAACACACTAAGGCTATTTATAATTAGAGAATCTCACAGAGTCTACATCACTCCCCTGACCACCCTCATTAGAACTGGTACTGGTAGCCACTGCTGGGAGACTTGAGGACAGACCACATCACTGGATCATTTGTAGGCATTTTCACAAACAAGCCTGGATTGTGGCAGCCCCTCTGGGTGGCTAGACCCAGAAGAACAGCAACATTTACTGTAGTTTGGCTCTCAGGGACTCCTACTCTGAGGGAAAGGGGCAGTGCATCATATTAAGGGAGCACCCTGTGGGACAAAAAAATCCACATAGCAGGCCTTGAGTCCCAGAACTTTCTGCTGGTGGGAAGTTTCTTTTAACAGAGGCACAGCTGCAGTGCTGGGCTCAGCAGGAAAGTCTGTAACTCTACCCCAAAACAGTCAGGCAGCCCTGGTGCTCATCAAATAAACATTTGGTCTTGGATATACATTCTTCTTATCAGCACAGGGAACATTCTCCAAGATAGACGATATGATAGGACACAAAACAAATCTCAAACTTTTTAAAAATTGAAATCATATCAAGTATCTTCTCAGACCACAGAATAAAACTAGATATCAATTCCAAAAGGAATCCTCAAGACTAAAAATACATGGAAATTAGTCTGCTCCTGAATGATTTTTGGTTTAACAATGAAACCAAGATGGAAATTTTAAAATTCTTTGAAATAAATGATAATAGTGACACAACTTATCAAAACTTCTCAGATACAGCAGAAGCAGTGCTAAGAGGAAGGACTAAATGCCTACATCAAAAAGTCTGATAGATCACAAATTGACAACCCAATGTCGCACCTCAAGGAACTAGAAAAATAGGAAAAAAACAAAACTCAAAGAGTTAGCAGAAGAAAAGAAATAACAAAGATCAAAGCAAAACTAAATGAAATTGAAACCAAAAATATACAAGATCAATGAAACAAAAAATTGGTTCTTTAAATAGATAAGCAAAATCAATAGACCATTATCTATATTAACCAAGAAAAGAAGAAGATGGAAGATGCAAATAATCTCAATTAGAAATTAAAATGGAGACATTACCACTGATACAACAAAAATACAAAAGATCATTCAAGACTACTATGAACACTTCTATGCACACAAACTAGAAAATCTAGAGGAAATGGATAAATTCCTGGAAATATACAACATTCCTAGATTAAGAAAGGAAGAAATAGAAACCCTGAAGAGACCAATAACAAGCAGTGAGATTGAGTCAGCAATGTAAAAAAAATTGCCAACAACAAAAAAATCCTAGGGCCAGATGGATTCACAGCTGAATTCTACCAGACGTTAATAAAAGAGTTAGTACCAATTCTACTGAAACTATTCCAAAAGATTGAGAAAGAGGGAATTATTTCAAACTCATTCTATGAAGCCAATATCACCCTGATTCCAAAACCAGGAAAGGACATAACAAAAAGAGAAAACTATAGACCAATATCCCTGATAAACACAGATGCAAAAATCTTCAACAAAATACTAGCAAACCAAATCCAACAGCACATCAAAAAGAAAATACACCGTGATCAAGTGCATTACATTCCAGGGATGCGGGGATGGTTTAACGTATGAAAGTCAATATAAGTGATACATCAAATAAACAGAATTAAAAACCATATGATCATCTCAAAAGATGCAGCAAAAGCATTCAATAAAATACAGCATCATTTTATGATTTTAAAAAAACCCTCAAAAAAGTAGGCATGGAAGGGACATATCTCAAAATAATAAAAGCCCTATATGAAAAACCCTCAGCCAACATTATATTGAATGGGGAAAAGTTGAAAGCATTTCCCCTAAGAACTGGAACAAGATAAGGAAGCCCACTTTCACCACTTCTATGCAACTTAATACTGGAAGTCCTAACCAGAGCAATCAGGCAAGAGAAAGAAATAAAGGACATTCAAATTGGAAAAGAAGAAGTCAAACTATTGCAGTGTGCTAATGATATGATGATATACCTAGAAAACCCTAAAGACTCCTCGACTTGATAAACAAATTCATCAAAATCTCAGGTTACAAATCAATGTACACACATCAGTAGCACTGCTATATACCAACAACTTCCAAGTTGAGAATCAAATCAAGAACACAATCCCTTTTACAATAGCTGCAAAAAAGAAAAAAAAAAACTAGGAATATACTTAACCAAGGAGGTGCAATATCTCTGCAAGGAGAACTACAAAACACTGCTGAAAGAAATCATAGATGACACAAATGGAAACACATCTCATGCTCATGGATTAGAAAAATCAGTGTTGTGAAAATGACCATACTTCTCAAAGCAATCTACAAATTCAATGCAGTTCCTATCAAAATACCAACATCATTTTTCACAGAATTAGAAACAATCCTAAAATTCATGTAAAACCAAAGAAAGAGCACAAATAGCCAAAGCAATCCTAAGCAAAAAGAACAAATCTGGAAGCATCACATTACCTGACTTCAAGTTATACTGCAAGGATATAGTTACTAAAACAGCATGGTATTGGTATAAAAGCAGATACATAGACCAATAGAACAGAACAGAGAACCCAGAAATAAAGCCAATACTTACAACCAACTGAATTTTGACAAAGCATACAAAACATTAATTTGGAGAAAGAACACCCTATTTAATAAATGGTGCTAGGAAAACTGGATAGCCACACGTAGAAGAATAAAACTGGATCTGTATCGTATACAAAAATCAACTCAAGATGGATCAAGGACTTAAATCTAAGACCAGAAACCACAAAATTCCTAGAAGAAAACATAGAACAATCTATTCACGACACAGTCCTAAGAAAAGAATTTATAACTAAGACCCCAAAAGCAAACACAACAAAAACAAACATAAATAAGTGGGACCTAATTAAACTAAAAAGCTTCCACACAGCAAAAGAAATAATCACAGTAAACAGACAACCCATAGAATGGGAGAAAACCTTTGCAAACTATGCATCCAACAAAGGACTAATATCCAGAATACCAGGAACTCAAACAAATCAGCAAGAAAACAGATCTCATCAAAAAGTTGGCAAATGACATAAATAGACATTTCTCAAAAGAAGATAATACAAATGGCCAATAAACATATGAAAAAAATGCTCAACATCACTAATGATTAGGGAAATGCAAATTAAAACCACAGTGAGATACCATCCTACCCCAGCCAGAAGGGCCATTATTAAAAAGTCAAAAAACAATAGATGTTGGCGTGAATGTGGTGAAAAGAGAATGCTTACAGACTGCTGGTGGGAATGTAAATCAGCACAATCTCTATGGAAAACTATATGATGATTTCTTTTTATTTTATTTTGTTTTTTTGAGGCAGAGTCTCCTCTGCCACCCGGGCTGGAGTGCAGTGGTGCTATCTCGGCTCACTGCAAGATCCGCCTCCTGGGTTCACACCATTCTCCTGCCTCAGCCTCCCAAGTAGCTGGGACTACAGTCACCCACCACCACACCCAGCTAATTTTTTGTATTTTTAGTAGAGACAGGGTTTCACCATGTTAGCCAGGATGATCTCGATCTCCTGACCTCGTGATCCGCCCACCTCGGCCTCACAAAGTGCTGGGATTACAGGCATGAGCCACCGCGCCCAGCCGGTGATTTCTTAAAGAACTAAAAGTGGATCTACCATTCAATCCAGCAATCCTACTACTGGTTATCTACCCAAAGGAAAAAAGGTCATTATATCATAAAGACTCCTGCATGTTTATGTTTGTTGCAGCACAATTCACAATTGCAAAGATATGGAACTAACCTTAATGCCCATTGACTAATGAGTAGATAAAGAAAATGTGGTATATACACACCATGGAATACTACTTAGCCATAAAAAAGAATAAAATAATGTCTTTTGCAGCAAACTTGGATGGAGCTGGAGGTCATTATTCTAAGTGAAGTAACTCAGGAATGGAAAACCAAATACCATATGTTCTCACTTATAAGCAGGAGCTAAGCTGTGGGTATGAAAAGTCATACAGAGTGGTATAATGGACTTTGGAGACTCAGAAGGAAGAGGTATGAGAGGACAAAGGATAAAAAACTATATACTGGGTACAATGTACACTGCTTGGGTGACAGGTGCAGTAAAATCCTAGACTTCATCATGGACTTCACCAAGGATGAATACAATTCATCCACGTTACCGAAAACTATTTGTATTACAAAAGCTACTGATATTTTAAAAATATTTTTAAAAAAGAATTCCAATACAAAAAAATGGAAGAGGAGGGAATACTTCCAAACTCATTCTACAAGGCCAGTATTACCCTGAAACCAAAACCATACAAAGACACAAAAAAGAAAATTACAGGCCAATATCCCTGATCAACACTGATGCAAAAATCCTCAACAAAATACTAGCAAACCAAATTCAACAACACATTACAAATATCATTCATCATGACCAAGTGGGATTTGTACTAAGGATGCAAAGATAGTTCAATGTACGCAAATCAATATGATACATCACGTCAACAGAATGGACAAAAACCATATGATCATTCCAATTTATGCTGAAAAAGCATTTGATAAAATTTAACATCCGTTCATGATTAAAAAACTCTCAAAACACTAAGTACAGAAGGAACATACCTCAATACAATAAAAGCGATATATGACAGACCCACAGCTAGTTTCACACCAAATGGAAAAAAAACTGAAAGCCTTTCCTTTAAGATCTGGAAGAAGAAAAAGATGCCCACTTTCATCCCTATTACTGAACATAATACTGGGAGTCCTAGAGACAGAAATCAGACAACAGAAAGAAACAAAGGGCATCCAAATAGGAAATGAAGTAGTCAAATAATCCTTGTTTGCAGATGATATGATCTTATATTTGGAAAAACCTAAATATTCCACCGAAAACCTGTTAGAACTGATAAACAAATTCAGTAAAGTTGCAGGATGCAAAATCAACGTTTAAAAATTAGTAGCATTTCTATATGCCAACAGTGAACAATGTGAAAAGGAAATCAAGAAAGTAATCCCATTTACAATAGCCACAAATAAAATAAAATACCTAGAAATAAACTTAATCAAAGAAGTGAAAGATCTCCACAACGAAAACTATAAAACACTGGTTAAAGAAATTGAAGAGGACACAAAAAAATAGAGACATATTCCATGTTCATGGATTGGAAGAATCAGTATTGTTAAAACATCCACACTACCCAAAGCAATCTGCAGATTCAATGCAATCTCTATCAAAATACCAATGACATTCTTCATAGAAATAGAAAAAAATTCTAAAGTTTACATGGAACCACAAGAGACGCAGAATAGCCAAAGCTATTCTAAGCAAAAAGAACAAAACTGGAGGAATCATATTACCTGATTTCAAATTATGCTACAGAGCTATAGTAACCACAACAGTGTGGTACTGGCATAACAACAGACACATGGACAATGGAACAGAATAGAGAACCCAGAAATAAATCTATTCATCTATACTGAACTCTTTTTTTTTTTTTTTTTTTTGAGACATGCTGTCTGGTTTTTTTGAGTTGTGCTCTGTCACCCAGGCTGGAGTGCAGTGGCGCAATCTCAGCTCACTGCAACCTCTGCCTCCCGGGTTCAAGTGATTCTCCTGCCTCAGCCTCCCAAGTCACTGGGATTACAGGCACACACCACCACGCCCGGCTAATTTTTGTATTTTTACTAGAGATGGGATTTCACCATGGTCTCGAACTCCTGACCTCGTGATCCGCCTGCTTCAGCCTCCCAAAGTGCTGGGATTACAGGTGTGAGCCACCGCACCCAGCCAGTGAACTCATTTTTTACAAAAGTATCGAGAACATGTGTTGGGAAAAGGACAGTCTCTTCAATAAATGGTGCTGGGAAAACTGGATAGCCATATAAAGAAGAATGAAACTAGACCCCTATGTTCCACCATATACAAAAACCAAATCAAAATGGATTAAAGACTTAAATCTAAGTCCTCAAACTATAAGCTACTACAAGAAAACATTGGGAAAACTCTCCAGGGCATTGATCTGGGCAAAGATTTCTTGAGTAATACACCACAAGCATATGCAACCAAAACAAAAATGGACAAATGGGATCACATCGAGTTAAAAAGCTGATGTACATCAAAGGAAACAATTCATAAAGTGAGGAGACAATCCACAGAACAGGAGAAAATATCTGCATCCTATCCATCTGACAAGGGATTAATAACCAGAAGCTATAAGGAGCTCTAACAACTGTATAGGAAAAAAAAATCCAATAATCTGATTTTAAAATAGGTGAAAGATCTGAATAGCCATTTCTCAGAAAAAGACATACAAATGGCAAACAAGCATATGAAAAGGCGCTTAGCATCATTAACCATCAGAGAAACATAAATCAAACTTCAATGATATATCATTTCACCCCAGTTAAAATGGCTTGTCTCCAAATAACAGGCTAATAACAAATGCTGGTGAGGATGTGGAGAAAAGCGAACCCTCATACACTGTTGATGGGAATGCAAATTAGTACAATCACTATGGAGAACAGTTTGACAGTTCCTCAGAAAACTAAAAATAGAACTACCATATGAGCCAGCAATCCCACTGTTGGGTGTATATCCAAAAGAAAGGAAGTCAGTATATCGAAGAGATGTCTGCACTCCTATGTCTGTTACAGCACTATTTACAATAGCTAAGATTTGGAAGCAACCTAAATGTCCATCAACAGATGAATAGATAAAGAAAATGTGATACAGATACACAATGGAGTACTATTCATCCATGAAAAAGAATGAGAACCTGTCATTTCCAGCAACATGGATGGAACTGGAGGTTATCATGTTAAGTGAAACGAGCCAGGCACAGAAAGACGAACTTCACATGTTCTCACTTATCTGGTGGAGAAGCTAAAAATTAAAACAATTAAACTCATTGAGATAGAGAGTGAAATGATGGTTACCAAAGGCTGGGAAGGGTAGTGGGAGGCAGGGGAGAAGTGCAGATGGTTAATGGGTACAAAAATATAGTTCAATAGAATAAGACCTAGTATTTGATAGCACAACAGGGTGAGTACAGTCAACAACAACTTATTGTACGTTTTTAAGTAACTAAAACAGTGTAATACGGATTGTTGGTAACCAAAGAAAGGATAAATGATTGAGGTGATAGATCCCCTATATACCCTAGAGGGATTTTTACATATTGTATACCTATATCAAAATCTCATGTACCCCATAAATATATACACCTACTGTGTACCCACAAAACTTCAAATTTAAATTTAAAAGAAAATAAATCTATCCCTTATATATTGACAATAGAGTAGACAAGGAATTGTTCATCTCATTCTGAGATGCAAACCTCCACCAGAGTGCTATTATCTTCATGTAAGGCACTAACTCATTTATTCAAGAAATAGATACTAAATCCATGCTATGTGCCTGGCACTGTGCTTATCTATACTTACCAATAGAAACTTCAAAGCTGATGGGTTTATCTCCAATCTTCCGGTCAATCATGGTAGCTTCAAAAAATGCTCCAAAGAGTAAAAATTCCTCATTTTTTTCTGGTATAATCTACAGAAAGAAAACAAAATTATTAGGCAGAACTGGCTTTTTCTCTCATTAGGAAGCTGACTTTGTGATGCTGGCCTCATTCAGCATAATTTATAAACATTTGGGTCTCTGTTTCAGCCCGAAATGGCACAGCGTTTCCCCCCAAATAAGACATGTATGAATCAGGATCTGCAAACTGCAGATCCAAATTTAGTCATTCATCTAGAATGATGCAGTCTCAACCTTCTGAGCTTCTACCTTAAAACAAAACTCCTTTTATTTTAACAAATAAACTTGGTGTGTGTATCTTTCTAGGATGCTGCTGGTGAAACACGGGTTTGGAATTACCTTCTGGAGATTGGGGTTTCAGAAAACAGAAAATCAAAGACAAGAAACAGAATTACAGTATAAAATCCTTAGATTTGAGCACAACTTTATGGCTTACACAGGGTAGTCAGATAAGTTATTTGTTCCTCCTTGCAACCTTAAGAGGTCAAAATTTGGATCATTCCCATTTAACAGATAAGGAAACTGAGGGAACTAAAGCTTGAGGTTGTCAAGTAACTTTCCCAAGTATACTCACCATAGACCCAGTGCTCTTTGAACTTGAACATGTATTCACCGAATGCATTAACACTGACCAGAATCAAACTTTACTTCCCCAAATAAGCAAGCCCAGATAAAAACAAATAGCAGATTAGTCACATGTGCAAGCATTGGGCAATCATATGTATCCAGGGTGGGCTATATGCACTGTGGTTGCTGCTGTGAAGGGTACACAGGTCCCAGAATCACAGGTGCCTTCATATTAAAAAGGACCTTCGAGTTCATCTACTCCAATCTCCACATTTTACCTGAATAAACTAATGCTCAGAGATACTAAGCAGCTTCCCAAGGTCAAACACAGCAAATTAAAGTCAGCCAAGACTCAAGGCCTGGTTTCCAACAAGGCTGCCTTCTCAAGGAGTCCACAGTCTGGAAGACTAGACTATAACAAGTCATAAGACAGGAGTCATCACAAGGGAATACACAATTATTTGCAAATGACTCTTATTGACAAGGAAAAGGCTGATGCTTCAGGGAACAGATGTTGCTGGACCCACTGACACAGCATTACATTTCTGAGCTAAGAGGCTGAGTCAATTGGACCCATACATTCTGTGCTTCCTGGTTTTGCAATTGGATTGATTGAACTCTGCAGAAACAGCCATAAGGACAATCTAAGGAAATAAAGCAATTGTGGCCCCGGGGATCAAGAGCTCCATTGAGTTGAGAGTCCTAGACAGCTGCCTCAGAGAACCAAAGGGTTTCCATATCACTAGGTGAAGGATACTCCCTTCTTTCATACAGAAGCTGCTGTGGTGCCAGTCTTCCTAGGAAATGTTCCTAGTGACCAGAAAATGTCGAACAGGGTGAGGCTCAGTGCTGGATCTTAGTCACTGAGCATACCCTCCTCCTACCACTCTATCCACTGACTATTAACTAGCCTCCTATCTCACCTTCCTGAGGCTGAGTTTACTCTCTAGGAGGAGGTTAAAAACCACAGAGAGAAGCTGGGTGTGGTGGCCTGTAGTGTCAGCTACTCGGAAGGCTGTGGTGGGAAGATCGTTTGAGCCCATGAGTTTGAGACCAGCCTGGGTAACATAGCAAGACTCTGTCGCTAAAAATAAAAACCACAAAACAAGGAATTACTAAGAGACCTGGAGGGAATGTAGGCCATGTAGCCCAGAGAAGAATTTCAGGATCCAGAGTCAGACAAACAAACCCTTCCTCAAATCTCAACCCTTCCATTCCGAGGCTGATTGACTTTAAGCAAATCATGTCTATTCTCTGAGTGTCACGTTCCTCACCTGTGAAATAACCACCATCATTGGGCTTTCAGGGAGGAGAAGGGGCAGAAATGATATCATTCATGTCGAGCACCTAGTAAAAAGCCTATACATATCACCATAAATGGCAGTCAAAATAATTATTTCAGCAGGGCAGAATTGATGTCTTAATTCCACCCATCCTACAAGGTTTAACTCAAATGTCTTTCCATTCTGGAAGCACATCTTGGCTCCTCAAGCTGCTAAAATGATGATAGGTAATGTTTACTGACCTCTTACTATGTGTCAGATATGGTATTAAGAATTTTGCCCACACTATATCCTGTAATTCTCACAACTACAGCAGGAAAGAGGCATTTCTACTTTACTCACTCACAGACAACGACACTGCAGTCTGGTGAGATTAAATCTCTGCCCAAAATTATTAAGCATAACTAAGATTTATTGAGCACTATGTATGAGGCTCTGTTCTGAGCATATTTGCATATATTCATTTATCAAATCCTTAATAAGAGGTTGAGAAGCAAGAGGTTATTCTTGGAAATAAGCATAGGAATGTTAAGTCACTTACTCAGGTTCAAATGCAGGCAATGTTTCTCCAGAGGCCAACCAGTAACCACTGCACCATACTGCCACAATTTACATCCAGCTCTCTTACTTGGGGGCTTAACATTTTAATAATTATACTTCACTCACTCCAGGAAATAACAGCACTTTATCTGTACCTCCTTAAAGCACTTACCACTTTCTACTTCCTGTTACATTTATATTTCATACCTCTCCTTCTATATCATAAACTCCATGGAGTTAGGCTCTATTTTTATTCTTACCAATATCGAGGATGACATTTAAATAAGAAGCTAGTCAGTGTGTTCACAGAATTTTAAAAATGAACCCATTTTTAGATTGGCTATGATCTGTGAAAATCTGGCACAGGGGAGATAAGCTTTGACGGGTAATGGGGGTGAGTTGACAAAGCCAGCATCATGGGACCTCTCAACTGTCCAGATGGGCAATGAAGGTACGGCTGCAGCTGGGGAGAGGGGAGATTGGAGCTTGAGAACCAGTTGAAAAAGAAGATGCTGAAAGAAACGGCATCATCATGTTGATGAGGGTGAGCCATGAGCTGTTCAGGTGTGAGGAAGGTTGAAGCCCACTGTGGTGGCTTTAAAATATATCCACAAATTCTTTGCTAATGTTCCCCTCAAAAAATGAAACCTAATTCTCCTCCCTTTGAGGACAGGCTGGACTAAATGATTCATTTCTAACAAGCAGAACATAGCAGATATGTCATTGTGTGACTTCTGTGGCCCGGTCATGAAAGACAGTTTCAGTCTTGCTCCCTCTTGGATCTGGAGAAGGCCAGCTGCCATGTCACAGGATCCTCAAGCAGTCTGTAGGAGGATCCACAGAATGAGGATGAGGCCTCCTGCCAAGAGCCAACAAAGAATCACAGTCTCCTGCCATGTGAGGAGCCATCTTCAAAGTGGGTTCTCCAGCCACAGTCAAACCTTCAGATCATGACAGCCCCTGCCCTCGCCTTGATGGAAACTTCATGAGATCCTGAGGCAGAACCACTGAGCCATGCTATTCCCAAATTACTCATCTACAGAGAAAATAAGTGTTTGTTGTTTTAAGCTGCCAAGTTTTGAGATATGTTATCATGCAGCCATAGATAACTAATAAATCCAGCAAGATACTGGCCACCAACAAGAAGCCAAGATGAAGAGAGGAGGGAGGGGAAATAAGGGTTTAAATAGTGTCTGAATTTTACCTATTACCTACTACACAATAGCCAAGATACACCCCCCATAGCCTGTAGACAAATGTACTTTCTACCCCACATAAGTTCCCAACTTCCCTTGCTTTCTGATAGAATCTGCTTCAAGTGTCTTCATCAAAATATCTTAAAGATATTTCGACTTGGATGAAGAAAATATTTTTCTAGCCTCTTTCTACTTGGCAATCCTTGTTTAGAAAAGAATAGACGGCTTCAACCCACAGCAGGAAAAACGACTACAGGGATAGATGGAGATATCAGCTTAGGTAGCTACTAAGCCACCCACAACTTCTGGTGAAATTCAAAGTTAAGTCTCCAAAGTTGGCATGTATTCTCAAGAAACACCCCTAAACACAATCCTATATAGATAATAAGTTCTAACCACAAGAAACTGGCACACACGTTTTCAGATAATATTTCCCAATACAGTATGTGAGCTCAGAGGAGAGAACTGGGGAGGTCCACTAAATTTCCAAAGTCACAAACAGATTGGAAAGCTCTGAATAGCTGCTTCCTGGTGGTGGGAGAAAACCATAGCGACACTGATGACAACAACAACAACAAATGCATTGCCTACTTCCTATGTATGTGCTAAGAACTCTGCTAACCATTTTACATGCATTTCCTCATTTAACCCCCAAATATGCCTATGGCAGGGTAACTATTAACTATTTCATTTTGTTGATGGGTAAACTAAAACACAGAGAGGTGTTAGTATCGGAGCCATAACTACAACCCACCCCAAGATTTCCAGCCCTATGCTCCAACCACTCCCCTACACGGTTTCTTAAGATTTATTAGAACCCAGCAATCAAAACAAATGCCTCTTCCAAGGCTAAGGTGACCTGCTGCTATACCCCCTTGGACTCTCCAGTCTCTCCTAGAAATGAACAGCTCTGGGATTTTGAGCATCACCTCCCTTCCCTACCCGAAATTATCGCCTAGTTGACCGAGCACACTTCCAGAGGCAGAATTAGTCGAGCTAGGAGCTGGAATCTACCTACCTCTGCTACTGACAAAACATGAAGCTCTTTCATTTGCTTAACTGCAAGTTACCATTGATAAACTAAACAGTAGAGAGAATATTCACCATTTGTATTCCTCTTAGAGTCTCAGATCTCTTTCCCATAAGACAGAACCAGGCTGGGAAAGTGCTAACATGCTTCATGGTGAGTAATAAGCATTCCCTAAAGTTGTGGTTTCCCGCACAGGTTTGGGGTAGGGGAGTTGGTTTCTCAATTTCTTATATCCCAGCTTGTCACCTACTCTTCCTCCTCTTCATTCCTCATCCAAAATTATCTCCCATCCGGAGCTTACTCTAAGCTAACACAACTAAATAAAATTAGGCCACAGATAGAGTTTAATTAATCCCGTACCACCCACTCCCACCAACTCCTCCGGAGCACTTTTATTTCTCTTTACTTGGGTTTCCATGGGAATTGTATTTGGGGGAGTGGGGGATTCAAAGGAATTTATCATAGGCAGATGGCTGTGAAGTGTGCAAGAGGGGGCAGAGGATCAGCCTGAGAACCCAGGGCTGGGCCAACACAAATTTTTCAGAGGGAATAAGACATATTCTGACAACACCTTCAGGAACCTGTGGCAGGGGCAGTCACTGCTCTGGTTCACCTCACAGGTAAAGTACCATAAAGCAGTGCCCAGACCTACCTCCGGGGGGACATCGAACGATTCCACCTCCACCTCGGTTGAGTTAGTTTTGTTTGAAGCCTGTTGGGATTTTCCATCTTCAGTTTTGTCAGCCTTGTCTTTACCTTTGGAAGATTTGGAGTCTTTGTCCTTGGAAGGCAACTTGAGCTCCTTCAGGGCCTTGGAAAACTTAGATTCCTGTGCCCCTCCTGAGAGGATTTCCACAGCAATTTCTACCAAGATTCTGCCCCTGAATGACACACCTTCCCCAAAGCCTTCATTCATTTCCTGGTAGTCATCCATCAGACTGTGGTTCCTGGGTGAGCCATACAGGTTAATCCAGGCAGGCCCAAAGGTGGGCAGAAAGCCTAGAGAGACCCCAGGTTTTAGTTATCTCATTATGTTTTTGCTTTATAAAAGTTGCACACATTCATTTCAAAATGTAGAATATCCAAGAAAGACGAAAGAAAATATTGACAGGATATCCCATGACTAAAGACAACGATTGCCATCTTGCCATATTTCCTTCTAGTCTTTTTTTGCATTCATGTTTACACTTGTTCACAGTTGTACTAACACCATAAATGCCAATCTGCATTCTGTTCTGTTCACTTATTCATCAAATGTTTATTGATTCCCCCATGTTCTCCAGTAGGCTCTATGTTTAGTGCCAGGTACCATGCTAGATACTAAACAGAGCCTGCTGGAGAACAAAGCAGGCGTAAACATTAAACAAATAAATATTTACAGTGCAAACACTATGGAGGAAATACACTTTGTGTTGCAAGAAAAAGTAACAGGCTGATGTAACATAGAGGGGAGTTAGGCAGGCAGAGAAGAGAGAGAGTGTGTGTTCTGGCTAGAGGGAGGAGCATGTGCCAGTTAGAAAGG
This sequence comes from Pan troglodytes, assembly GCF_028858775.2. Taxonomy (NCBI): domain Eukaryota; kingdom Metazoa; phylum Chordata; class Mammalia; order Primates; family Hominidae; genus Pan; species Pan troglodytes. The sequence continues at coordinate 134,312,748 of NC_072405.2, read as the reverse complement.
AGCTTGGAGCTAGAGATGAACTCTGTGGGAGAGTTTGAAGAGGTAGGTGGGTCTTGGGGCCTTGATAAAAATTTTGGCCTTTATCCTAAAAACTACAGAAATGTTTTAAAGGAATTTAAGCAAAGATGTGACATAATCATATGTCTTAAGATCACTATGGCTGTTACATGAAGGGTTAGAAGGCTAACTGGTTCAAGGACCACTTCATCATCAAAACTGAAGACCAGCATCTTGAACTAGGGTGAAGGTAGTGGAGACTGACATAGGTAAATGTTTCAAGATACGTTCTGAACATAGAATTTAAGAGACCTGATGATTTGAACTTACTGCTGATGTAAGTATTTTCACTTCTTAATACATAGTGTCTGAGAAAATGCAGTGTCTATGGGATCATCACTATGGCAACAGCTCGATGACAGGCAGTACAGCCTGGGGGCTCTGAGGCCTGAGTTCAAATCTCAGCTCTGTCATGTTCAAGCTGTGTGACCTTGGGCAGTTTTTAAACTTCCCCATGCTTCAGTTTCCTCACCTCTAAAAGGGAGATGTTAATAGTACCTGTTTCATCTTTAGTTTTGAGCCCTAGCTAATCCACTGAGCCAGCCAGGCAGAGGTCAGGCAAAAGAATTTCCACTCAGTATATGGCATTTCATTTCTCAAAATTAAAAGAAACTATCAATTGAGTGCTTCACGCAGGCCCTTAGGAAGTGCTAAGAATATGGGCTATTATTATGAAAAAGCAATTATATCATAATCTGCTTAACAATCCCCCAGTGTGGACAATTAGATGTTTCCATATATGGAAACTATTATCAATAGTTTTATGCCTACACATTTCCTATCCCCTACTCCCATAGACTGGATTCTAGCCCTTCCTTGAGTAGACTTAAATATAAGAATATTGTATTGAAAAGGATAGAAAGATTTTATGGTCCTGATGTCTATATTTTAAATCACTGATGTATATCTTCCTGAATGCCATCAAGATGTTCCTAAAAGGTTGTAAATAAAACATGTTTACATCTAGCTGAGATATTGTATAGATGGGCCAAAGGTGCTTTCTGCATATAGCAATCTTGTGGCAAACACTTCCATAATGTAAAGATTTAGACAAAGGTATTTATTTACTGAGCCCTCTCTATGGTATCTGTTAGGGACATAAAAATGTGTAAATCTTGTTTACTGCTCTTGACATGCCTTTAGTCTAATCAAGTAAAAAATTAAAATAATTACATTAACCATATACAGATGATATGTGATATATTTATTAGTGTATATATTTGTACATATATGTATATGTATGTGTGATTATATGTAGATACACATGCATGTGCATGTATGTATGCAAAAAATATGTCAATTAGTATAAATTTGTAGCACAGAGAAAGATTGCCTGGGAATTTAAAAAAGGGAAGGTTTGTTGGGCTTTTCAAAGAATTATCTACTAATTTGGGTTTTGCAAATAAAGAGCCATATAACTGAGTGGAAATTCTTTTACCTGACCTCCGCCTGGCTGGTTCAGTGGATTAGCTGAGCTAATCCACCAGCTCTCAGCTCCCACCCTGGCTCACAGTGTGCAGAGTCAGTGCACCTCGCTGCTATTCCTGCGCTCTCAGGCTCCCATCAATGAGTTGAAGACACAAATTTTTGTTGGTACCATTTATTTTATGGGCCATACTAAAATATGTAGTAGGCCATATTTGGCCCATAGACCTTAGTTTACCAATCTCTGATTTACTCTAAATGTCTCATTTTTCAATTATGGGAAGACTGACTTCCTCAAGGACACATAGCAGTGTTTATGGAAGACCTGGGACCAGGAGCAAACTTTCTGGCTCCCAGAGCCTGGCTTCATCCATTGCCCTGAACCAACTCAAACCACAGACCCTACAGTAGCATGGAAAGTGCCTAATACCTGGAAGGTGCTCTAACCCAGGGGCCCCTGACCGCCCAGAGCCATGGACCAGTACCCATCCTGTTAGGAACTGGGCCGCAAGAGATGAGCAGCAGGCAAGTGAGTATTACCACCTAGCTCCGTCTGTCAGATTAGCGGTGGCAATAGATTCTCATAGGAGTACAAACCATACTATGAACTGCACATATGAAGGACCTAGGTTGCATGCTCCTTATGAGGAGGCTAATGCCCGATGATCTGAAGTGGAACAGTTTCATCCCAAAACCATCCCCCTACCCATTCATGGAAAAATAGTCTTCCATAAAACTGTTATCTGGTGCCAGAAAGGCTGGGGACTGCTGCTCTAGCCCACCCCTTTTAAAGATGAGGGCTCTAAAGCAAGCATTTTAAGACATTTTTCAAGTCAGATGGATGGGACTTTACCTTTGTCTCCATCCTGTTCGTTGGAGATTTTCTTCAGGTCAATGAAATGGGTTGCCAGTGCTACGTCATTCATGCTGCCTTCATCCCACACCTGGATTTTCACCCTCCGACACAAGGGAGGGAACATTTCCTTGAAGATCACCTGTTCATGCCACACAGGATCAGCACAGTTCTTCTGCACTGTGGTTCGCCCCTAAAAACACAGCCAGGAGGACATGAGTCATGAAAGGGACTGACTGACTACAGAAAACTCTTCAAGCCAGCTGGAAGTATAAAGCGAGTTTTCAAAGATAATGAACCTGCTTCTGACACCTGCGAAAATCAGTTACACTCAGCGAATGTGACTGATGACCTGCTCTATGCTGGACACTGTGCCAGGTATCTGAGACAAAGTCACATCACAGCCCCGCCCTCAGGAAGTTCTGATCAGCATATTGGGGAATGGGAGTTCTGTGCATCTCCAGAAATACAGTGGATGTAGTTAGACCATGAGCTCATATTTTGTAGAAGTATGACCTTGTGTGAATCACTCTTCCAGTCTGGACCTCAATTTCCTTGTCATAAAATGGAGGTGATGTCTTATATGATCTCCAAGTTCAGCCCAAGTCAAAAATACTTCAGTGTTCACCCCTGCCAAGGGGACACAATCAGGGTAGTTCTGTATTTTAATGGCAGAGATAACGTGTGTGAGTTGAAGCTTCAAAATCCAGCCAACCAGGGTTAATCTCTGACCACGTACACAGGCCCTGACACCTCCAATGGCTCCTGAGCAGGGAAAAGCGATGTCCAGGCTTACATAAGACAAGGACTACCTGGGGAGATTGTGGAACAGGTCAGGAGGTGGGTGGAAATTCTACCGGACGTGGGGACTGAATAAACAGCTCAGAGAAGTAGCCAGGGGTGAGGAAGGATGCCTGTCTGCCTGTATCCTAAACCACAATCCACCCATAGCTCCTTTCCATTTTCTCCAATGAAGAGTGAGTGGGTAACCCGCCCCTATTTCCCTGCCACATCCCGTTGCCTTTTCTTTTTTTTTTTTTTTTTAAAGACAGAGTCTTGCTCTGTCACCCAGGCTGGAGCACAGTGGTACAATCTCTGCTCACTGCAACCTCCGCCTCTCAAGTTCAAGCAATTCTTATGCCTTAGCCACCCAGTAGCTGGGATTACAGGGGTGCGCCACCACGCCCAGCTAATTTTTTGTGTGTTTTTAGTTGAGACAGGGTTTCGCCATGTTGGCCAGGCTGGTCTTGAGCTCCTGGCCTCAAGTGATTCACCGCCTCAGCCTGCCAAAGTGCTGGGATTACAGATGTGAGCCACCTCACCTGGCCCCATTGCCTTTTTGTAACAAGCTTTTGCTTTCAAGGCACTTCCTAATTTTTATTAATTTGATTTGATTAAACATATCTTGGATAGAGAGCAGGGCCCTGGCCTAGCAGGCAGTGTTAGTGACAATGGTTCCTCACCATCTGCCCAGCAAAGGAGACCTCCACAAAGGGATCCACCAGGTCCTTACTGTCACCCACAAATGCCTTGGTGACGTTCGCCATGATGCTTGAATTCATTTTGGGCAAGCCTTCTGCTTTGTAGAGTCTCACATAGAATCTGGCCCAGGGTCTCTCTGACGGAAACCCATTGGGGATCAAAAGGTTCCTTAGAGGGAGACAAAAACAAATGAAAAAGCTCTCTCAATTGAAGAAACAGAGAGAAAAGACAGGAGCAATTTGGAGGCAGAAAGAAAGATCCCAATATAAGACAAATCTGAAAAGAGTAAGATTCATTGCTGAAATGAGTATTCTTTGTAGTGTAAATGACAGAGAATGGTATGAATAGAGTGAATGCAACCTCGTTCAGGTCCTAGGATAGGATAAATACTGTCTCCCACTCTGAACCTTAAAAGAGGTGCATTTAAGTCTTCCCACATCACAAACCAGTGATTGAAATTATAATTCCTTCAAAGAAAACTCAGCTACATTCAGAAAAATTGGATAAGCTTAGGAATAGCTTATCTATTATGGGTTATTATAGGAAGACAGACAGTTCTTGTCCTAGAACCTGACCTCCTGAAGGAGAGTCATACCTTAATAGGACACATCTTGGTGTCTGATAGAGCAGAATGCCAGGTGACCAAGCTGAGAAGAAGCATGGTTCTCATGTACCCATAAGAAAAGTGGTGAGGGAGGGGAAAGAGATTAAAATTGGACATATCATTTCTATGCACAGCCCAGGATGGACCTGTCTTACTTTTCTATTGGCTCCTCGGTGTCAGAAGTTTTAGGGCTGGTCTTCAAGACATCACCTTTTCCCATGACGCTGATGTCACATTTCAGGTACCCCTTGGTGCCAGTCCTGATGTCACCAGGGTCTGTGAGCAGGGCCCACTTGTCGCAGAACTGATGACCTGTGAAAGCACCCTGGCAGCTCACATCCTTCACAGATGGGCCCAGCAGCCCCACCCCTTTCTCTCCCACACACCAAGGCCTCCCAGGCTCTCCTCCCTCTGTTGCTCTAGGTGGTAAATCATCTCAGTTTTTTCCAAACCTCATGCTGCTTCCCTCTTCCTTTCCCTCCTCTCCCTTTGCTTCCTACCAGTTCTCCATCTTTTCCCCCAATTTACCATAGATTCTTGGGAAGCCATTGACCTAGTAGAAATCACTAAGACAAGGTTCCATCTTTGATGGAATAGGGGGACATTAATGAAGTGTAGAAGTCACATACGTATTATTTACCCACAGGACGTAAACGTGGCTCCTTGGTCTTTTTGTTTGGCCTCACTGTGAGTCAAAACTTCCAAGGTGGCTTACATAATCTAGACTTCCGGCTTTTCTTTAAAAATGGTAAGTTCTGGCAATACTAGCTTCACATTTCTTTTTTTTTTTTTTTTTTTTTTTTGAGACAGAGTCTCGCTGTGATGCCCAGGCTGGAGAGCAATGGTAATGCCCAAGCTGGAGAGCAATGGCATGATCTTAGCTCACTGCAACCTCTGCCTCCCTTGTTCAAGCCATTCTCCTGCCACAGCCTTCCAAGTAGCTGGGACTACAGGTGTGCACCATCACGCCCAGCTAATTTTTGTATTTTTAGTAGAGATGGGGCTTCACCATATTGGCCAGGCTGGTCTTGAACTCCTGACCTCAAGTGATCCACCCACCTTGACCTCTCAAAGTGCCAGGATTACAGGTGTGAGCCACTGCACCTGGCCAATGGCTTCACATTTCTACATGGCAGTAAATACCAAAGGCGCTGAATAGCCACTGCCCTTGTATATGGAGCACAAGCCTTCCTGTCTCCTTTCCCAGACTCCACTGTTCCTTCATGCCTCACACTCAGGCTGCTGCACGCAGCTATGCCCCCTGTCTGGCCCCCACAGTCACAGGAGTTGGAATCCCTGTTGAAGATAGGGGGCCTTTCATAAAAAGATCTGTGCTGGCTCTTTTACTTACTTGTTCTTGACCTTGAACAAATTACGTTGCTTTTCTGAGTTTCTCTTTCCTACAAATCAGGGATAATAATAAGTACAGCAAATCCTTTGTATAAGGATACAAAATGCTGTAGTCATTTTTATGAGTGAGACTCTTTACTAAGCATTTTGTGTATATTAACTTACTCAATCCTCCAACAAACCTATGAAGGAAGTAGTAAGTTATCTTCATTTCTTACTTAACAGAGAAGTTAAGTCATTTGCCCAAGGTTGCACAGCTAGGACATAGAGTGGGATTCGAACCCAGGCAATCTGACTCCAGAGTCTGTATTCTTAGTTCCTATATTCCATTGCCTCTCCTGTCCATATCTCGACTGGACAGAATTTGTGTGAGAGAAAAAACTCCCCAGAAGTAGACATATAAAATAATTTTATCATTAGACTGTAAAACACTCGAGGGCAAGAGTTATGTCTCATTCAACTTTGTATAACTGGTGCTCAGTGTTATTGAATGAATGGTCACACAGGTGAGTGAATGAATGGGATGACTCCAGGTGCTATAAACCAAAGACAAGTGAGAGACAGATGGGGAGGTGATGTTTTCTTACCAGGTTGGTTGTACACAGTCCCCAGGTCTACTTTGAAAGAGCCAATCAGTACACTTCCTATCAGCTTGTGGTGAAAGACCTGAGGAGAGATAGAGCAGGGAGTATGGCAGATTTACCTTGAGGATAAGAGGCCTTGACCCTTGTCTAGCTTTGACCCTGTCTGGAGCACAGTGGAGTTTGGCCATCAAACCACAAGGCTGTAAAGGACCTCCAGAAGCCCCTCATCACCTTCATCTCTTGCTCTTAGCAGGATTTTAGCTAATCTTCCATAGAAGGATGCCTGTCAACTCTCAGTGCCTGCAAGCTTCCTTTAACCAAAATAAACCTGAGTACAGCTCACCCTTCAACACCCATCTCTTCCTGCTGAAATTTTCCCTATCTTTCAATACCTAGAACATATGTCACCTCCGCCATTCAGTCCCCCCAAACTGAAAGTGTTCCTTTTCTCCGCTAAACTCCTGCAACTTTGCTCACAACTTTCTCAGAGAACTCATCACTATTGCCTTGAATCATTTTAGGCATGTACAACGGTGAGAACAAAGGAGGTAATCATCCTCAATATTCTGTCTGATCAGGGCCAGCAGAGGGCCTGGCTTGGTTACAGCAGCCCATTTTCATGCTAATGCTCTCAAGATGAGGAAGTTCTAAAGGAAGGTGCAGAGCTGGTGCCAGGTTGAAAAGCCACAGCGTATGAGAAACTGCTGAAGAACCAGGAGAAAAGTTCAATCTGTCACCCATAAAAGAGAAAACTGGCAGGTGTGGAGAAAGGGCAATGGCAACTGAAGTGTCTTTAAATCATGAAAATGCTGTCATGCAGAAGAGAGAGTAAGTCCCCCTCTATGGTTCCCAAATAACAGGATGAGAGATTTCCACTCAATATAAGAACAATGTTTATAACTGTCAGAACTTCCCAGCAATGGAATGAGCTTTCCTAGAGGTAGCGACCTCCCTATCACTGCAAATAATCAAGTTATGCCCCCAAGAACTCCATGTAGTAAAGGAAGAGGAGAAGGATTCTGGCACCAGTTGGAAGTTATACAAGATGTCCTCTGAGCTTCCTTCTAACTATAAAATCCTGTAAGTTCCTTAAGTCAAGGACAGTTTCCTCCTGTCATCCACCCATCACATGGCCTTGTTCACAATAGATATTCAATAAACATTCAGTGAATTAATGAATGACTAATTGAATGACAGATGAACGGAAGGCTTTTGCAGCTTCTAAACAGCTCCTTTTTGCGAAGCAAAAGAAATTCAGTTGACCTCAAGAAATGACAGCCCTCCTCATTTCTCTTTCCACTCTCTCTCCCTAACCTAAACTTTCCATGGGTGTCAGAGAACCAAGGTGAAGTACAGGCAGCCTGGCTCAAATAGAGCAGCTACAGAAGGATGCTCACATAATGTTCACTCCAAAACCCAACATGCTTGCATTTGCTCATGTGTTTTTCCAAAGGCCTGAGAAAGAACACAAGCCAGTTTCAAGTTCTCTTCTCAGGTTGAGAGTCCCTGTGGGCAAGATGAAATGCAAGAGCCCCGAACAAATCTTTAAATAACACAGGATGCCTCTTAAAGTCATCCATCCAGTGGTTGAGTACCAGGCAATCCTGGTGTGGTCAAGTGTTAAATCACCAGGACTCTGGGGATGTCTCACACACAGAGTACTGGGAGCCCTGCATGCCTTGGCCACTGAGAAGGGAAGACTGTCTTTGACACCACCAGGGTGTGTTACAGGCTGGCTGTCCCAATAGCATCTGCTTACAGCACTCCCCCACTTCTTATCCCATGTCATATATATTCTGGGCATACTGACTTTCAGTTCGTGGACTAACAGAAAAGTTGTGTTAAACATTCCCCTCTCAAGGGCAGATTTTATTTTAAAATCTTTTGTCTCTTAGAGTCTTTTAGGGACACTAAAGTCTTCTCTTCTTCGAAGGTAGAGAAATAGAGATAGGCAATGGTAGCTTTGATCCTCTGTCTAGAAGTCCACATGTCCCACAAACAGTCCTGACCCTGGTCTATGGCACAATATAAAAATCTAGTGATTAACTGTTCATCAGACAGTCCTTAGAAGCCTCCTATGGAGCTGATTCCATAAACAGATGGTTGCCTGAGCAATGGAACAAAGTCCTGGGCATTGTCCCAGGTCCTGAAATATCACCTGCACCACTTGTCATCATGCCTGAAATTCAAACCTTAAGATTGTTTGGCTCTGGGTGACTTCTCATTCTTCAAGAGTCACATTCTTCAAGTCTCCTGGGAAGGGTAATGTCATAATTCCGCTATTTACCTAGGCCATAATGCAGGACTTTGCTGACAGTCAGCTGTGGTTAAAGGGAACATATTTTATATATCTGTTTAGATATTATATTGAGTCAGTGATAAAGACAGGAAAGAAAATCTTCAAAATAAGTTTTGTCATCCTCACAATTCTGATTAGAGCTGACTGTTGAAGAAATCATTCCCTTATTCGCCAGACTTCCTACACTGACACATGAAGTAGGAACTGTATCCTCTTAGAACTGTTTGGAAGAGAGAAACTTACTCTCCAGCAATCCGTCACCACCTTGGGAGAAGCCGTGGTGATCTGTCACGCTGGTAAGGTAGATGCAGTATGTCATCCATTGGTCTCTGTCCCTTTGCTGAATGGTGCAAAGTTTGTAACAATCCCATTTGGCCTGACTTCTCTCTCATTTGGATCAGTCTGGCTTCAACATGGGCACTTCCCCTTCCCATTCCTGTCCTCCATGTAGTGGGCAAAGTTGGATTGGGCCCTTAAAGCAGGAAGCTCTGTATCTGCACTTCCCCTGGCAGGGCTGAGGAAGAGTCTATGCAGCAGACTCAATTTCCCAAGGGCAGGTCCTGAGGCCTACACTCAGAGGCAACTTTTGAAAATCCCAATGGCCACCACTTAGTCCAAATCACATCCTCTGATCCAGCATTACCATTGATGAGACTGATACTTTTTTCCTGGTACTTGTTCCTATTTCTTTATTCATTACCCAACTAGGAGGAGGAGGAGATGTGATTAATGATCAGTAGTGTAGATACCAGCCCAAGAAAGAAACACCTACATTTGCCTGATTTAAAAAAAAAAAAAAAAACTAAAACTGACAATGCATTAAGATGTCACCTGAAGCACGTGTCTCACATTCCCACACTAGTAAGCTACATAATTCAATCAGTAATAGCTTTACCATAGCTTACCACTTGCTTCCAAGAAGCATAGATCTTCTTGAGGTGGTTTTTCTTCCCAGACATCTCCATACTGGTGATTTCAAGTTCTGCCTGTTGGTTAGATTCACTAACTGACACTTGCCCTCCTGAATCTATTCCCCGCTGAGTATGCTGAGTTGTCCCAGAGAGTCCCCAATGCCCAAAATGTCTCCCACCTCTCCACAACTATTACCACCAATGCTATACTTACGGAGATTTTGATGATCTTGTCAAAAAGATGCACTTGGGGCCCAATGAAGTCGAAGACAAAGTACTGCAAAACAAAAAGTTCATTCTGGTCATCAACCCCAGGCTTGCACCTAAGAATCCTGTCCTTGGAGTGGATTTAGATCTTTGTCATTCTAACCAACTGCTGCATGAATATGTATACATCATCAATTGATTGTCAATTGTCAATTCTCTTTTTTTTTTTTTTTTTTTTTTTGGAGACAGGGTTTTTTTCTGTCGGCTAGGTTGGAGTGCAGTGGCGCAATTAGGGCTCACAGCAGCCTCAGCCTCCCAGGGCTCAAGTAATCCTCCCATCTCAGCCTCCTGAGTAGCTGGGACTACAGGCCTATACCACCACACCTGGATAATTTTTTTAAAAATTTTTTGTAGAGCCAGGTTCTCACTATGTTGCCTAGGCTGGTCTCAAATGAAAACAATGCTATCAATCACATTCTTGCATAGGATATGTGTCAGTAATCCTCCAAAATGAACATGAGAAATGGAATTGTCAGGTCATAGATTAAGTGCATATAACTTTTGAATAGATAGTATAAATTTTTTCCCCAAATGGGAATTTTATATTCTCACTGGCAACATGAAAATAGCCATCTCTCTATAATCTTATCAACCCTCGAGAGTGTCATTTTTTTATTTATAATTATGAGTGAAAATGGTATTTCAGTATGGTTTTAAATTGGAGTGGACTTGACTAAAATCTACTTTTCCCAGGATTTTTCAGTTTCAAACATCCCTGTGAAATTACCAGGATTTACCAGGGAGAGAATACAAAAAACTATGGACATGAGGATTTTTAATATTAAGAACATGATTGAATTTCGGAGTTGGAGAAATTATCTAGACCAGCCCCATGTTTTACAGATAAGACTGAAGACTAAAGAATTTAAAAGATGCTACCCAGATTCCTATTGCTAGTTATTGTTGGGCCTGGGACCAAACCTTAGTTCTCTTGACATTATCACACAAGGGGATCAAGTACTAGATATTTCACCATCTGACTCTTGAGTCAAGATCCTCCCAAACTCGAGGTTGTAAGACTATAAGATGCAGAAAACTGAAGTGGTGTTTTGTCCTGGTTTGTGTGTTTTGGGAACTGAGGGGGACTAGGAAGGCAGGCCTGGGAAGCTGTTTCCTGGATTTTCTTTTTTGAGCTGTAGAGTGGAAGAATGGCCCCTTAGAGATGGACACAGCCGCAGTAAGAAAGGAGGAACTGACCAAATGACGATGGCCTGCTTTCAAAGGGCAAAACAGAAAAAGCAAAATGTGGGAACCAAAAAATGTCATCATACATTATAAGAGATCCTCAAAATGGTGGTCCTTAGAGATCAACCAAAGATTCCATTCTGTTCAGTGTCTTCTGTTTAAGAAGACAAGACAATACATACAACATTTCAGGAAATTTCTCATATATATGCTTAAACTTTTTCAGAGTCCTGATGTTCAAAATTTATGTGGAAAATTCACTTCCACAACATTCTTCATTCTCTGAATACACCAGATGCTGTGGCTTCCTTTGGATGAACAAATGAGTTGCAACATTTATTACCTTCTGATGGGTTTCATATGTTTCAGACTCAACTGCCTCACATAGGCTTCTGAGACCTCCTGGCCAACACATATTCTTCTAGCTGGGAAATATTCCCCAGCTCCAACTAATGGGTTCCTTCAGCATCTGATGAACTTTAGGCTTGAATATTTAGGTCGAGAGTTGTAACAAAGGTTTTTAGATCAACTTTTGTGTTTCTATGTGATTTTTCTACCGGTTACACTTGGGCCCAGTTTAACGTCATTTAGATCCAGGACTTGTATGCATAATTATTATAATTAATAAATCTGTAGAGCTTTGCAGTTTTAAAGCATTTTCATATATTATCTCATATTACATCCATGCCAAAAGCTCTTCTGGGGGTAGAGAGTGGAACAAGAAGGGAAAATCTACTGACATTTCACTTACAGTCAAAGGCTCAGAGGCAGAAATGGATGAAGAGGAAAGGAGTCATTAGCTCCAATGGGATTTGGGTATTTTCTGTTGATTTCATTATCCATGCTCTCCCTACCTTCCTTTTAAATGACCACTCTCATTAAGATAATTAATTTTTTTAATTAATTTTTTAAATTAAGATAATTAAGATTTTTTTTTTTTTTTCTGAGACAACGTCTTGCTTTGTTGCCCAGGCTGGAGTGCAGTGGTGAAATCTTGGCTCACTGCAACCTCCACCTCCAAGGTTCAAGCAATTCTCCTGCCTCAGCCTCCTGACTAGATGGGATTACAGGCACACGCCACCACACCCGGTTAATTTTTGTATTTTTAGTAGAGACGGGTTTTCACCATGTTGGTCAGGCTGGTCTCAAACTCCTGACCTCGTGATCTGCCCACCTCGGCCTCCCAAAGTGCTGGGATTACAGGTGTGAGCCACTGCATCTGGCCAAGATAATAAGAATTAAGAGTGCCCTGCATTTTTTGAAATAATTCATTGTGTCAAAGAGCCTACAAGTAAGCAAATGCTCCTGTGCACTGTTCATTTGAGTATAAATTGTTACCTCTTTGGAAGGCAATTAGCGACATGGAAATTTTAAATGCACATACCTTGTGACCCAGTTATACTATTATAAGTAGTAGCAAAAGGTTAAAAGCATTTCATATGCATTCATGAGAGACTGACTGGTTTAGTATATTATGGCATATCAATGCAATGAAAAACTCTTCAGCCAGGAAGGCAAAATGGGAATGAGCTGTACCTCCCATAGGGATTTATTTTCAAGATACGTTGTTTTGTGAAGAGTCCAGAACAGTGTGTATAGAATGCTACCATTTGGGTACAATATTTCCTTGTATTCTGGTACATGCTTGGAATATCTCTGGAAGGATACGCAAATGCCTAGTGAGAGTGAATGCTTCCAGGGAGAGGACTAGGGCATTGGGGATCAAACATCAGAGGGAAACACATTACTCTATATCGTTATACTTTTTGTCTCTTTTGCCATATTTTTTCACCAAGTAATTTTTTTTTTTTTTTTTTTGAGGTGGAGTCTCACTCTGTCGCCCAGGCTGGAGTGCAATGGCATGATCTCGGCTCACTGAAAGCTCTGCCTCCTGGGTTCACGCCATTCTTCTGCTGCAGCCTCCCAAGTAGCTGGGACTACAGGCACCTGCCACCATGCCTGGCTAATTTTTTTGTATTTTTAGTAGAGATGGGGTTTCACCATGTTAGCCAGGATGGTCTTGATCTCCTGACCTCGTGATCCACACGCCTTGGCCTCCCAAAGTGCTGGGATTACAGGCGTAAGCTACTGCGCCCCAACAATATTTTTATTTTAAAAAGAGAATTTAGCATGTAAGATATTTAGAAATCTGAGATTTTTCTTTACAATTTCTACACAGCTTAGAAAAATGTAACTTTTACTTTCCAAGGTAGTATGCCTGTTTCAAAAACAATAATTAAGTTTCCAATGTCTCTGCCAGGAAAAAGAATATGTATCTTCTCCCTAACCGACATTCAATCAATTTATTGACTATAAACCCAGGGCTTATAATGGATGAAAATGAGCTGATAATAAATAAGAAAACGTATGTTGAAAATGTAGCAGTGAATTTAAAATCAGGAGGAATTCCTTGCCTCTCTTTTCCACAACCCTTTTGTGAAAAGCTTTAGGGGGCTGTGTTTGTAAGGAGAATCAGTTTGCCATGGGCTTAACTGGGGGCCAGGGAGGGAGGCAGGAGGGGTACAGCTCTTCGTTTGACTGAAGGATCCTGCAGAATGGTGGTGAAGAGAATCTTAGTGCAAAAGCTGTGGGTGACCTCCATGACTTACTTCATTATAAAATGGGCTGTTGGTTCCTTCCTTCACTGTGCTTTGCTTCTTCTCATCCCCAATCTCAATGGTCACAACTGGGTCAATGTTCTCACCCACCAGCTGGCGAGCCTCGGTGATGGTTATGGCAATCTGCAACACAAAGCAGTGTGGACACCATTCCGGACACTGCCATCCATGCACACAGGAAGCACTGGGGGAGGCTGGGCAGGAAGAGCCAATCACTTACTTGATAATTTTGGGATCTGACCTCCCCATCATGGATCTTAGTCAACAGTTTTGATCTATTAAAAGAAAGTTTAATATGTTTGTTTCATCAAGGAAGAATATCCATAAGTCATGATAATATTCTCCAAAGTATTTCTAAGTCCTTTCATTTAATATTATTACATATTCTGTCTACATCTCTGGGGGAGATAAGTATAAGCGGACAAATGACTTGACCTCTGAGTTTTCTCATCCTAAAAATGGAGCTTGTAATAGTATTTCTGAGATGATTGCTAGAATTAAATGATATAATGCATATAAAGGTTTAACTCAGTACCTGGCAAGAATAAATGTCAGCTCTTTTTATATGATTATCAGTATTTTTTAAAATTTTAAACAAAATGAGAAACTGAGATGCCTCAGCAAATCAGTGGCAGAGCTGGGTCTAAATAAGGAACTCCCAGTCTCCTGCCTGATTCCATACACAGGACCACTCTGCCATGTCTAATAGATATAATCATAATTGCTTTGAAATAATTGGTAAAGGAAAAAATTGAAGGGAATGACTAAAGATACCATCTCCATGAAATTTCACATTCCAGGGGATTTCATTTATCTGGACTATCACAAGTAATTGAAAACATGTGCAACACCTGGGCATTTAGAGATGGATAACAACAGAAAGAGATGAAGAATTCCTGTTGTCATAGAAGCTGAAATCAGTGGCAAATGAACTGAGCTTGAGTTCCTGTTGCATTTTATCCCCTTGGTTACTAACAATACCATGTTGCATTTGACTTCATCCCATTTCTGCTGATTATAATTGAGTCCAATAGAGAACAGATTAAGTTAGTAAAAATCTCTGGGCATTGGAGTCAGACTGATCTGAGTTAGAATATTTGTTCTCCCCAATTTTGGACTTTAGTTTTAATTTCTGCAACTGAAAGTAAAAATAAGAATTCCTACCACATAGGGTTACTCTGAGGACCCAAGGAGACAATGCATGTAAGAAAGGGTAAATATCATTTAATTGGTTCATCAATAAGATGGCAAATTTTTACTGATTATTTATCATGTGAAAGCCCAGTGCCAGATTCAGGGGAAAAACAAAAATGAGTAAGCCATCTTCCTGGTCCTTGAGAAGTAACAATCTATCATCCATGGGAGAGAAGACAGAAGTATATTTAAAAAGAACTAGTAGGCAAGTGTAAAATGTGTCATAGGGTAAAGAAAATATGACAGAAGAGCTGTTGAGAAAAAAGTCTTGAGGACCAGGGTACACAACAAAGATTTCGCTGCAGAGGTTGGATTTGAATTGAGCATTGGTGGGTGGATAGAATTTCAATTGCTGGAGAATGTTCTGACCAAGGAAAAAGAAAAAGGCTGTTATTCCTTCCTTCTCTTTCTCCTGCCTTCCTCCACTCAATGCTATCACCCTTGTAAAATGAATAGGAAGAAATATCTTGAGTATTAAAAAATGACTGAAATCCCTATTCAGAGACTAGGGTAGAGGGGTGGTGGTTGTCAGGGTGCAGCAAAGGAAGGAAGGAGATATTGCAGTGAGTAGGTGTGTACACATTTCATGTCTTCTTTTGAGTGTCAACTTCTGAGTTATCACCTTCTCTAATTCCCACTGCCCTCTAACCCACATATATGTACCCTGCCATCCTGTCACAACCCAGAAACAACAACTCAGGATCAGCCATGTGGGGAAGCACTAATTTGTTTTATTGATAGTAACAACTTTGATTGAAAAAGAAAGGGAAGGGCATGAGGAATTATCGCAAGTAAGAAATTGACATAAACAAATATGGTAGACTGAAAGCATTGTTAGCCCCAGTCATTGGCTTACTCTGTATCCAAACTTGTTGCCCTATAACTTTCAGTCTCTTCCTACTCTTACGTGGGCTGGGCTGGTAACTTATATTGGCCAACAGAAGGCAGCAGAAATGACTTTTGCCAGTTCAAAGCCTACACCTCAAGAGAACTTCTGTACTTCCACTCTCTTAGAACCCTGCCATTGCTACCATTGGCACAAGCTCAGACTAGCCTGATGGAGGATCTGGTATCAGGCAGAGAACAGCCGGTCTCAGCTGAAGCAGTACTAGGCCAGGCTACCACCAGCCAACTCCTAAACTAACCAGCAGAGCTGCCAAATGACTACAGAAACATGAATGATGCATCTGCAACTATCTGGGATCAGCAAAACTATCCAACTAATTCATTAGCAATAATAAATGCTTATTATATTAAGCCAAAGATCTGGGGGCTATTTGTTACACATCATTGCTAACTGATCTAGCAAAATGCATGCAGAAGGCCAGCTTGTTTTGACTTTTTGTTGGGTAGCATAAGAACCACCTTCTGATTTGAGACAGACAAGAAGCTAAGATAATGAGCACCTTGATGAATCAAAGAGCAGGTAAGAGACAGCTCCTGCTGTCATTCCTGAACTGTGAGCGACATGAGCACCTTCACTCAGGAGATTTAAGACCAGAAGCTTGTAGAACCATGATCCTGGCCTGATGAAGGCTGAACGGTATCAAGAGGCCAGCACTGCCATAGAGAAAACTGAGCTGACACAGTCTTCCTGCCTTAGACCTTGCCTGCCTGTAGACAGTGACTATGTCTTACTCTCCTCTCTTCTCCCAGCACCTGCAGAGGTGCTTGGCACATAAGAGATGCTCAGCAAATGTGTGTTGACCACCTGCATCCATACTGTACCTTCTCTTTGGAGGAGCTGAGGGGACAGGAAAGATAGAAGCATCATCATGGACCAAATCTCCTCTCGGTCCTTCCTGGTGAGAAGGCTCCTCCTGCAGTGCTTCAGTGTCACCTTGACCATCTGGAGAAGCAAACAAAGGAAGAAAATCCTGTGAAATTGACATGTGGTGGCAATCGAGCCTCTACCTTATGCCAGCCCTGTGGCAGGCACCATAAGTGGTACAAAGAGACTAGAAGACAGACTCTGCCAGCATAAAACTTAACATCTTATTGGCAGAAATGCCAGATACATCCTTCATTTTTCTAAAACTTATGTATCTTCTGTTTCCAAAAAAGAACAGATTTATGTGGATGGGACTGTGAAAAGAAAAGTTGGATTGTGAATCTAAAGTGTAAACTAAAAATAAAATCCTAAGCAACCCCCTCCCCCACCCAAGGGGACCCCAGAAAAATCTTAAAAACTGAGTTTCTGGCTGGGCACGGTGGCTCACACCTGTAATCCGAGCACTTTGGGAAGCTGAGGCAAGTGGATCACCTGAGGACAGGAGTTTGAGACCAGCCTGGCCAACATGGTGAAACCCCCTCTCTACTAAAAATACAAAAATTAGCCGGGCATGGTGGCAGACACCTGTAATTCCAGCTACTTGGGAGGCTAAGGCAGGAGCAACGCTTGAACCCAGCGGGACAGATGTTGCAGGTAAGCTGAGATCGCGCCACTTCACTCTAGCCTGGGCAAAAGAGTGAAACTCCATCTCAAAAAACAAAAAATAAAAAACAGAAATAAAACCCTAGGTTTTTGTCAATGATGAGACAGGAGGTCAGGCATACCTCATTATACTTCCTTTTTGTGGTTTAGACACAACAACTGACCAGCATTAAAATAGAGATCATAAGACTGACAGAACGGACTCTGTGGCAATAAGATACCAAATTACAAACAGGACCTAAAGTCATGACAGGCAAAGCTTAAGTCATGCACTCCTATACTTTAAAAAAAAACTGTGTTCTAACTGCCACAGGTTTTTCTTTTTCTCTAGCAGCTGCACAAGCACCAGCCTCAAGATAAGCAATAAACGATTTACTGCTTGCCCACCACTGACAGACACTGAATAACTGACTCCCAGCCCCTGTTCTACAAGCTATAACTACAGCTTTAATTAGACAAGAGACTGACTTCAGTGACTTTCTCCTGATAAAAAGACCACAGACAGGCTGAGCACAGTGGTTCATGCCTGTAATCTCAGCACTTTGGAAGGCTGAGGCAGGCAGATCATGAGGTCAAGATATCGAGACCATCCTGGCTAACATGGTGAAACCCCATCTCTACTAAAAATACAAAAAATTAGCTGGGCGTGGTGGTGGGCACCTGTAGTCCCAGCTGCTCGGGAGGCTGAGGCAGAAGAATCGCTTGAACCCAGTAGGTGGAGATTGCAGTGAGCCGACATTGTGCCACTGCCCTCCAGCCTAGGGAGACAGAGTGAGACTCCAAGACTCCATCTCAAAAAAAAAAAAAGAAAACAAACAAACAAAAAACACAGACCATAGACTCGTTCTGGCTGTTTAAAGAGTCTGCACACTTGAGTGCTTTTGTTTCTTAAAAAGATCTTTTTACATATAGGGCCTAATTCTAATACATTTAAAAATTAAGTCTCCACCCCAAGGTAAATTTGGGTCATATATAACATGCACGTGTGTTCAGTACACATGCATCAAGACCACCTTCTTGAATATTCATAGCTCCTCCTGTAACCTGTAATTACATATATCTGGCTAACCATTTCAGTTTGAATTCCTGTCTTACTCTTCCCTTTCTGGAAGTGTCTGTCTCTGCGCTCTGTGGGAGGCTATGCTTCCCAGACCATCAAAATGGGCACCTGGCAAGCTGTAACCCTTCATAAAAAATAAAGTCTACCTTCTTAATTTATAAATTGTATGATTTAAGTTAACAAAAGACATGTTTCAAGTCATGACCTTGCCGCAATGGAATTTTAGTGCATCATTTATTCTCTGAGCTTCATTAGCAAAATGTGATGTGCGTAAGCATCACCTAGGAAGCTGCTAAAATGCAGATTCTGATTGAGTAGGTCTGGGTGGGGCCCAAGATTCTACATTTCTTTTTAATTTTTTGGAGACAGGGTCTTAATCTATCGCCCAGGCTGGAGCTGGGATGCAGTGGCAAGATCTCAGCTCACTACAGTTTTGAATTCCCAGGCTCGAGGATCCTCCCACCTCAGCCTCCTGAGTAGCTGCGACTGCAAGCACACTCCACCACAACCGGTGAATTTTTTCTTGTTAATATTTTTTTTGTAGAGACAAAGGGGTCTCACTATGTTGCGCAGGCTGTCTCTAACTCCTGGGCTCAGGCAAATCTCCCACCTTAGCCTCCCAAAGTGCTGGGATCGCAGGCATGAGCCACCGTGCCCAGATAAATTATGCATTTCTAACAGCTAGATGCCAGACGAGGTTATTCCTGCCGTCTGCAGGTCAATTTTGAGTAGCAATGTGTGATATTCTGAAAAGATAGCCAGTCCTAACCTCTGAAGCCTGTAAATGTTACCTTATTTAGAAAAAAGGTCTTTGCTGATATGATTACATTAAGAGTTTGAGATGAGGCGATCCAGGTGAACCCTAATTGCAATCACATGTATCCTTAAAGGGAGATTTTCCATCGACAGAAAAAAAAAAGGTGGCAATGTGACCATGGAGGCAGAGATTAGACAGATGCTGCCACAACCGGAAGCTAGAATTGGAAGGAGTGGGGGCTGTGATTTTGGCCCAGTGATACTGATTTCCAGCATTTGGCCTCCATAACTGAGAGAGAATACATCTGCCTTCTTCTAAGTCACTGAGTTAGTGGTAGTTTGTGACACACTAGTCTAGGAAGGATAGGTTTCCTGGGAAGCCCTATGAAACAGTACACATGCATTTAGGAAACTTAAATGAATAGATAATAAACATAACCCTTATAACATTTTCCTCTCCACCCTAGATTCTAATTTAATTCATCTGGAATGTTGCTGGATGTTGAGATTGTTGAAATTCCCCAGATGATCCTAGTGTACAGCAAAGCCTGAGAACCGCTTCTCAACAGACTTTCGGCAAAAACGAGAGTGGCTGAGCCTTCCTAATAAACCGAGAGACTCTGCATGATGTAGTTCAAAGACCTGAATCCAAAAGATTTGGGTTCAAATTCCAGTCCTTCCACTTTCTTGTTCTTTGATTCAGAGAAGTTACTTCTCTCAGCTCCATTTTCCTCATTTGTAAAACAAGACAAGGTTAACATCATTTACCCCCCTACAGGTTAGGAAAATTAAACAAACTATATAAAGCCCCTAGCTTTATACAGGGTCCATGGTAGATATTCAAGTCTATGTATTCCCAGTTGGATGACTTGAACAACTCACCCAGAATTTCTTGGCATTTTTTCCCTTGCCCGTAAGACAAAAGAATTGGGCAAGAAAAGTGATTTTAAAATTTGTTAAAGCAACATAATCCTTTTATAAATGTAATTTGATATGGAACTTCAGTATATAACACAAGCCTATTTATATCACACTGTTTTATGTTCCATGGAGTGGAATAGGGACAGTGGCCTCCTGCAGACTCTCATAGCCACCACCTTCAGACACTCCTGAAGCCATGGTTCAGGATCCCAGGGATCCAGGGGACTCACCTTTTAAACCCATCAATTTAATGCTTTCTAAGTTACCTTCCAGCTTTGGTGCATTTTGGTTCGCTGATTTTAAACAGCAAACCACACACAACAGTACTGCATCCAAAGAAACACAGCCATGTTCAGGGAGCTCATGCACCTAGGCCAGGCCTTGTAGGTGCTCAGTAGCTACAGAGAGGATCTCTTCATGAATGGAAGTCTGCTTTTATTACCCATTCACTCAGGAAATAGAGACAAGTACAGCACTGTAGAGCTGCCAGAAGGAATGCCAGTGCCTGGCTGTGCTCCTTGAAGCAGCAAGATAAAATACCTGCTCCCCTCCTTGACTGCAAGGGCCTTCAGGCTGGGGCCTTGCTGTCAAGTTTCAAGCTTCCAGTGAACGTTCAAAGACACGTTATATATGCAAGAAAAGGTGCTAGAGTAGATGCTGAGGATGCAGGAATTAGCAAATCACATATGCCTCCCTCTAGGGGTGTTCATTCTGTACATTCTGTAGGGTGAGACCTCGAGGTAGAAAGGCAGTCAGCTAAAGCTTCTTCTACAGCACTCATTCACTAATTTATTGAGTTACTGCTTTGTTCTCTTCAGTCTACTCACCATGGAGCATCCAGGGTGACCTTATAAAAACCAGACCGTGTCACTTTTCTTAAAACGCCTCAATGGCTTTCCATTGCACTTAGAATAAATCTGAAGTCCATACACAATCTGCAATTAGGGACCTGCTCCATCTGGTTCTGCCCACGCTTACTGCCTGCGTGGCCCTCTCACCCACTTTATGCGCTCTATCCACAAGGCCCCCTTTCAGTTCCGTCTAATCTCACAAGCTCTCTGCTGCTTGGAATTTTTCACAGGCATCCCTCCCCCTGCACTGCTCTCCTCCCTGCCCATCGCCCAGTGGGCTCCCTCTCATCCTTGAGGTTGTAGCTTAAATGTTACCTCCCCAGAGAATTCTTCTCTGACTGCACTAAGAGACTCCCCAGCAGTCTCCATCATTTCAGCCCACTGTCTGTTTTGAGTTGTTTTTTTAATAGCACTTTACTCAACTTGCAATGCCATTAGTTACCTCAGTCATAGTCCCAATAGGTAACAGATGGTACAATCAGAGTAAGATGATTTGAGGACGTTTTACAAAGATGTTTATGTAGGAATACCACAAAAGATCTTGCCATCATCTGGGGCTCGCAACAGCCAAGCTGTTGCCACTCCTAGGCACCCCCCAAAATTAGCAGAGAGAGAGAGCAGTTACTGGAACCCCGAAGGAAGGAAGTCTGGTGGGGTCAGCCTCCCTCCTGTAGGTGAGGGACAGGGTCACCTGGAGCCTGACCCATGCTCCTCCCTCCCACGCCTCCTGCTGGGGCACCCCATTGGCCAGAGCCAGCCCAAAGGCAGAGGGTAAGAGACCTCGGCCATGCCCCCATAGAGGACAGAGAGCAGCTGGCTAAGGGTGGAGAATAGATCCAGAGGGGCAAATAGAAGAGTCCTGAACAGAGCTGTCCTCCCCTCGGACCATCCAGTCTTTGCCATTAGATTCCCAGAATTCAGCCCAGGGCTGACACTTAAGACATTCTACTAATACATTTTGAATAAATGGGCAAAGGGATGATTGTGGGAGGTACCCAATAACTATTTGTTGTGTAACTAATGGCTAGGTTAGGGTAGGGTAAAGAGAATTTTAAGAATTTAAGATGTAACTACAATGCCTCAAAATACACAGATGAAAAAGCAAGAGACTTAGAAAGTTTCCAAACATTTCACCCCAAACAGCCCTAACTTTCCAGGCCAGGCCAAGAAGGCAAGACCAAAGTCTCTGTTCTGTGGGCTTTGTTTTTTCAGTCTCCCACAGGGCTGGCCTCTGGACAGCAGGATGGATGCTGTTTACTTTCTAGGAGGGCCCTGATTCCTCCCTGCCCTGTTTGCTTTGTGGGTTGCAGACTTTAAAATGAGCCACAGGAGCAAACTCCTCTGAAATGCCTGTGGTCGACTGCCCTAGGTATCCGCCAGCTTCTCAGGGAGGGCTGTTAACTGGAGGCTGCCCATGGGGTAGGAAATCCAGGCTCTGATGTAAGACTCACCTGGGATCGGGAGCCAGCTTCTCCATTTACTAGCTGTGTGACTTGGGGCAAACCACTCACCTTCTCTGAACCTCTGTTATAAAATGGGGGCAACAGAATCTACTTTTCAGAGTCATGAATGATGTATGTTAAGAAAAAGCAGCAGAGACTTATTAAATATGTCATAAATACTAGTGTTCACAAGGTCCTAGAGGGAAAGGACTATGCCTTATTCAACTTTGTGTCACAGGGCCTACCACAGTGTTACAGTTTCAAAGACACCAGGAATAACCCCAAAGCCTTTCCACCCACTCCCTGGAAGTTTCATTGAATCAAAAAGGACTTTTAAGCTTTAAGCCTTGTCCCCACTGAAAATGCAATGTCCCTCATTTTCTATCCAAGGCTCTTAATCATTATCAATACCTGGGTGTTAATGAGTTTCCATACTTTTCTACCATAAGGATAGGTTCTACCTAAGGGCAAGGAGTGAAGTTAGGTACAACATATGGCTGCAGGACATCTGCAGTAGATGGCAGTGAAGCAGGCCTCCCAGGAGACAAGAGGAGTGAAGATTAACGAGACCCACAGTACCATTTTGGTTTAGGAATGGTCCAGAAAACTAGCCTTGAGCTGGTTTTTAATCAAGGCTATGCAGCAGAAGTCTCCAGAGGACCACCCCATCTGTCCACTTGGAAACCACTGATCCGATTTGATTCAATAAACACTGAGGATCTACCCAGTGCTGGGCCTGGCCTCTACTGATGCAGTTCACCCTGTAACTCAAGACTTTGCCCTTTTGGAGAAGGAGGTATCCCATTCTAAGAGCAGAAAGTGAGACAGCCTGGATTTACATCCCAACGCTATTGCTTCCTGGCTGTGTACCTCCCATGCTCAGGGCCAGCCGGCTTCATGGATATGTGGTCTGTGCAGCCATAAAGGACCCTAAGCTCAGAAGAGCCTCATTGCACTTGGCTTAAGCTCTGCGGTCACCAGGTTGACACTTTTAATAACTTAACAACTGCTGTGCATTTTTATTTTTCACTGGGCCTTGCAAATTCTGCAGCATCTCTTCCACACTTTATTTACTCTCTCTTTATCTCTGTAAACTCACTTGTAAAACTAGGGTGACAATACCTACTGCGAAGATGGTGGAGGGATTCAATGAGATGATGTGTGTGAAGCCTCCCCCACAGTAACTGTGATCCTCTTATTTTCAAAATCTTGCTTGATCTTCCCCACAGCTGTGTGAGATCAGCCCAGCAACCCACATCATGACATTAGATAAAGGAGAAGCTGAGACTCAGAGCCACTCATCCTACGTCATAGGACAAATAAGAACAGAAACAGAGTTTGAACCCTGCTGCTGTTTTCTCACAGGGACCCCTTCCATGCCCACTCACCTGTTTGGCCCAGATGACCAAGGGCCTTGGGGGTTGTCTTGGGCCCACACCTGTGACTAGAAGGACCTAAAGGGTCAGGGGGCAGCACACTCACACTCCCCCTCGCTCCCATTGAGAGAGAACTGCATTTTCAGCCACGGAGGGGTCACTCTGCGAGACTCTCAGGCCCCAGTGGTCAGCACCCCACCCCCAGCCTCACCTTTCGCAGCCTTGTTGGCTAGGATTAACCCCTTCTCTGCCTTATTTCTCTTCTTCTTCACCTTCAGCCCAAACATCCCCTTTCTGAAAAGAAGAAAAAAAAAGAAACAATAAAAACTTTGAGTCATTTAGACGTGTTAGGAGAAGGTAAACACAAAAACACACCGAGCTTCATGAAGCCCATCAGCCTCCTCATCCACCCAGGATGAGGGCAAAAGACAAGTATCAGCGGCACCCAACAAGCTCTCCAGGGAGCTCTGCTTTTGCAGAAACCACAAAAGTCCCACCCGAATTGGAATCGTGAGGTCCACCTGGAATTGCACGTAGGCGAGGCAAACTGAACACTAACAACACTAGCTGAAATTTCTATTTCTCCTGGATCACCAGGCACTCTGCTAGGCATAAAAAAGCAGTCACATCATTTAATCACCACAGCAACCCTCTCCTGCCCACCTTACAGATGAGGAGCCAAGGCCCAGAGAGGCCGGGCAATGTTTCTAAGGTCACACAGTTCTGAGCATCAGAGCTACCACTGGATCCCAGGCCTGCCTGATTTCAAAGCCCAGGGTCTAACCACTGGGCAGCCAGAGCCTGTCCATTCCCTTCAGCAGAGTAAACACCATCACCAGACCTGGGCTCTCAAGACCAAGGTCAAGAAGGCCTGGAACTTACTGAGGTCTCACCATAAGCGCACAGCTCAGCTGGCACATGACACATGCCCAGAAGGTCCACTGCTATTATTGTTATTGTTAGCCATAAGCAGGAAGCCATTTCCAAGCCTCCTTCTCTCCCCACCCCCTGCAACCCCCAGATGGAGTCTTGCTCTGTTGCCCAAGCTGGAGAACAGTGGCAGGATCTCAGCTCACTGCCACCTCCACCTCCCGGGTTCAAGCAATCCTCCTGCCTCAGCCTCCCAAGTAGCTGGGATTACAGGGGCCTGCCACCATGCCCGTAAGCCTCCTTCTCATTACAGGAAGCTCCCCAGTCCATGGTCTCTGACAGACAAGAGCATTCCTAATGCTCTGCCAGCCTCCTACAGAACCCCTTTCTGAGCTGGGGGACTGCTGAGAACAGGGCTGTGGGGCACAGATGGATGAAACTGGGCTGGAGGAAAGTCCTGGCCTTGATGCAGGCAGCCTGGCCAGCCCTGGAGAGAGGAGGGGAAGGAACAAGGAAGTGAACATTTGGAGGCGAAGGGAGGAGACGGCAGCAAAGGCTCAAATCCCATTCAGTGAACATCTGTGGGCCTTGAACGTGAAAAGCAGCGGAACAATCACAGTCTCCCATTTTGCTTATATGTTTAGGACTTAGGATGTGTGGAGTGCAGTGGTTAAGATCAGCCTCCACAGTTGGACTGCCTCAATTCTAATCCCAGTACTATCTCTGCAACTTTGAACAGGTCACTTAGTCTCTCTAAACTTCAGGGTCCTCATGTGTGAAATGAGATAATAAATGGAAAGTATTTAGCACCGTACCTGGAACATACTATTTCCTCAATAAACCTTAATTATTCTTATTGTCCTAAGGGTAGGATTAAGACCAGTGAGTGGAAGGCTCTAGGAGATAGATGTTCACTCAACTCATTCACTTATTCTATTCACTTATTTGCTCACTTATTCAATGTATGTCCTGCTTTTTTTAATTCAGATAAGGAATTAAGGAGCTCCCACATCAGTGCTGTTTGAACAGTGGAGTGAACTACTTTGCAAGGAAATGAGGTTCCAGTTCCTGGAGGCATGCAAGCAGAGGCCTGAGAACCACTGTTAATGGATGTTGTAGAGAAGACAAGCATCAGAAGGGGGGACTGGCCCAGGGGAATTCAGGGATCCTTTGAGACCCTGAGATACATTAGGATGGAAAGAATGGACTCTGAAAGCACCCAGATGTGAACAGGACCGCTAACTGCTTGGGCAAGTCCCGTACCTCCCTGATCCTCAGTTTCCTCCTGTGTATAATGAAAAGAACTACTCTACAGGATTGTTAGAATAAAATGAGGTAATGTAGCAAATCATCTAAGACAGCATCTGGGATATAGAAAGTGCTAAATAAGTGCCCTTCTTGGAGGTAGCATTTTCCCCCTTTGATTTGCCATCATCCTCTGATGAGAACATCATCCTAAATCTCCCAGGAATCTCTGGAGAACATACACAAGGAGGACTTCCAATAATAGTGTTCACTATTCTGTTTTCAAAGGGTTGTTCCCAAGCCAGGGACCTAAAGCTAGTACCTTCCCAACCCCGAATCAGCATTTATGGTCCCCAGGTGCCCCCTGCCATGAGAAGTTCAAAGAGGCAGAATCTGATGTTCCTGGGAACGTGGCCATTAGGCTCTGGAGGCTGCTTGAAGCAACTAAATGACTTCCATCCATAAATAGGGAGTTGCTAATAATAAAAGACAGTATCTGCCGAGGGAGACATAAGGTTCCTTTCGGGAGCTGACATCCTCGTCATGGGTAGCCTCAGCGTTCTGAGTTCTCCTGTAGGGAAGCCAGCGCCTGATGCATTGGGGCATGGCTGAAGACGCTGTCATGGGCTGGGGAAGAGGACGAGATGCCCCACCTTGTAGAGACAGGCACCCCTGCCCTTCTGAAGCCAAGAGCTCTGGACCCTGCTGCCCATTGGAGTCGCCTAAGGAAGTTTATAAAAATACTGATATCTCGAACCACCTTCAGAGATCTTTAATTACTCTACGGCAGACCCAGTGTTGAGAAGCAGTGATCTAGGCGCAGCTCAGGCCTGCTGAAGAGTAAGCCAAATAAACTTCCAGGAATGCCCGAAGGATTTACAACCAGCGCGGCCCTCTTGGGTGGGCTGATGTTAGTATCACAAACACACAAGGTTGTTTGCCTGAAACTGTGAGTCAGTCATCAAGGGCACACCCAGCATGACTCCCAGCATGAAAAGGTTTCTTGATGAAAATTGATTTCTTCTCCACAGCCTTGTGACATGGAGCAGTAAGAGGAGGCATGGCTCACCAGCCCAGAATGATGGTGCCACTGGCAGATTGGGAGGTAGAAAATGAACCCGTGACACAGGGCTCAGCTTGGGCACCTGCCTGAATTCATTGTTAGCTCTAGAATTTGGGGTTGGATACTTAACTCAGATGCATATTTCTTCCCATGTGACACAAGGACATTTCTTACCCAATTCACAGGGTGATATTAAAATAGAAAACAATGTTTGTCAAGTGTAAAGCATGCTACAAAGTGTCACAATACTGATAACAAGGAAATGTGAGTTTACAATTTTTTTACACCTGTATAAAGCACTCACTATGTGCCAGGAACATCATTTTATACACATTATCTCCTAGGATCCCCACAGCATACCACGAGGAAGATGATATTATGCTTGCTGACAAATAAGGGGATTTCAGGGGTTTCCAGATAATGTATTGGGATCAACCATCAAATCAGGAAGACTTACCTGGTAAGTCACTAAGGCAGCTGCCACCACATCCCCAACCACCTCTACTCTGCAGAGAATTCCAGCATGAGAACCCTCCCACTTCACAAAAAGTATAGGGCTTTCTGGTTTAGGATCATAATATCCTCCCAGGGTCATCCCCAAGATAAGGCAAGAGGTACACAGGAACCCTCATACCAACCTGGTCTCCTCAGGGTGAAAGCTACTGCGACTCCGATATCTGTATCCAAACAATAAGAGCATTAAAAGAGGCATGTGTTAGATTTGCTCAGCACATCTGTTCAGGTGGCATCACTCAGTGTTTAACCACAAGGCCCACACTGCAGGGAGGCAGCCAGCCTGGCACAAGAAAGAGGGGCTGGACTGCTTGAGTGTGGGTCTCATGTAGGCCACTTTCTAACTGTGTCACTGGAGCTGGCCCTGGGACTTCTCTGAGCTCCAGGCTCCTCTTCTGTTCCTCTTGTTCAGGAAGTGGCCATAAGGTTAGTTCTGCTTTTTCCCACTGGGATGTTACACAGATGACCTTATTGATCCCTCATGCTGAACTATTAAAAGCTCTACACGTAGCTAATGTAATATCATGTCCACCGCTCAGCAAAGTCAGGATTAGAAAATTCCTCACAGCCAGAGTTGCCATGTGTTCTCCCACTTGTGTCACCAGATTCCCCTTCTGGAATCACCTTCTCCACCTTCACTGCAGAATGGAGGCAGCTCAGGCCAAATGGCCAAACACTAAGTTACTTGTGTCAACAGCATGCCCAGTACTGGCCCATGCTGCTCTCTTCTCTACCTAAGAGGACTCAGGATGCAGGTTACCTGTGCACCTCACCTTCCAAACCCAAAGCCATAACACCCAGTACGGGGCTAGGGAGGGCAGGGGGCGGACTTTAGCTGAGAATTTATTTATGTGAAATCATTACAAACTTTAAAAATTATATTTATATATTTGATGAATTCTTTTCATCCAAAGAATAAATTTGTATGTAATGAGGTCTAGATTAAAAACAAAACAAAATCACAACATTTTTCCACCATTCAAAGGTTATCTAAAAAGCCTTTGGGTAAATTCCCAGTAGCCTGACGGGAAATATCTTCTTGAGGCTGTCCTATCTGGGTCCTCATCTTTCCAAGACTGGGATATATTCATTAATGGCAAACCACTACACATAGAAGCAGTTGTGTTGCAGAATTCAATAGAAATTGTTAAAATATAAACCCATGTGACACTCTGCCTTGCCATGCCTCTGTAAGTTCTCTCTCTCCGTGATCTTCTTATCAAAACTTACCTACTCAATGTTCTATTTCATTAAGGCAATGATGCCCCAACTTTGGCTACACATCTAATCCATATGGGGGTAGCTTTCTAAAACTGTGCCCCACACTTGACCAGATCCCATCCCCTAGAGTGTGATTTCATTGGTCAGTGATGGGACAAAGGCTCGGTGGTTTTTAAGCTCCCCTGGTGATTCTAATGTGCCACAGGTTTACAAACTCTTGTGGTTAAGTAGACAGTACCAAGGAGCTATCCTCTCAAAGAGAAATCTAAAGGAAATTTAAAATAATTTCTTAACCAAAAGGAATTATTAAATGTATTAAATTCAGAGCCTTTAGTAGATACATTTGCATAGGCTGCACTTTATAATCCACCTCTACTTCCTTTCCACTCAACCTCAACCCCTACAATTAGCCCACAAAATTGGCTACCTTCTCTATTTATGCACAGGATTAGCTCAGCCTTGGAGGAACAGAATGCTCAGGTTCAGGAGAAAAAGAACAATCCTCTTCTGGATCAAAAATGTCTCAAGCAAGGCTAATGGCCTGAATGGATGGGCCCTGGCTCCCAGTCTCACGGGAAGCAGTTCATTCTTGCACACTGTGTTTTGGAATCCTTTATCTCATTGTGATAGTAGGTGGATGTTTCTGTGTTAGCCCCTAATTTTGTACATTATAGTCCCCTCAACCATTATAATGAGATTCAAATATCACAACTCAACAAACAGTGATTGAGAATCTAATATTTCACCTGCAAGAGTCAGCTGAGTCTAGGAAATACACCTCCAAGGATGCTAATTAATTCCTCTTCCTTTGGCTTCTCTGAACCAAGAATGACTCAGGAATAATTCAGAGCCACACTGTGTAAAGCCCATCCCTATTAAGCCAGCCTCTCATAGCCCTTCAGAGAAATGTGCTAAGTGTTCAAGGGCAAAATGGCAAGAGGGCAAGGCTGTAGGACTGCCCCAGGAAAATGGAGGCATTTTTCTTGCATGCTTCCTGCCCACCCTGGGGCATGCCAACGGTGCCCACAATAGAAACAATCCTCCAAGGGTTGGGGGATCTTTTTCAGCCTGAGGTCACTGGCCTCCATCTTCTCCTGCTCCTCACCCTCTACAGCTAAGCATCAGCACATCACACATGACCGCGCTATTTAGAGTGCAAGGAAAATAGAGAAACAAATGTTGGCAAGTCAAGTCAACAATGCAGTACAGATAGGACTACTAGATGCCCCCACCGCAGCCTAAGACTTCCTCTTGCCTGGGCGCCGAAGAAAATGGTTTGTCTTTCCTATTCCATCTTCTTAATATCCAGGCTAATTAAAGCCCTGCTCTCCACTCTCCTAAACATCAAGAAATCAACCTTTAAGCCAAACATAGACTACAGACCACTTCTCAGCACTTGGAACAAGCAGCTCTGTCTCCCTTTGTCCCAGCATAAATGAATCTTCAAACTCCCATCTTTTTTAGGCTTTCTGTTTTTCCTTTACTCCCCAAACCTTCTTCTTCCCATATATTGCTTGATTATCTTTTGGTGGAATTATTAGAGTATGGCATTAGGTTTACATTCCTCACTTGGGAAGGGCTAAGGTCCAAAGCTCTTATTCCCATGTGGTCTTTCTTCCTTTGGGTCTACCTGCCCACAGAACATTTGTATTCTTCTTTCTGCTCTGATCTGCAAGTGGAAGTAACCACTGAGCAGAGCTTCTCCTCCCTGCAGCTGAGTGGGCAAGTCCATATGATTCAGAGGGAAGTATTTGAAAATCAGTCTGGACTCTAGCCCAAACAGCTTCCTCCAATTGAGCTTCACCAGCAATTGAGGTAGTATTTTGATCCCTATTTGATGTCTGGGTTTCTTTCTCAATTGGTTTTGAATGTCTAGGGTAAAGAGAAGGGTATGTTTATAACCTCAGGAACACCAATACACTGACCCATAACAGATTTTATTACAAATGGGAATCATTAAACTTCCTAAACTTACTAAGAGTGGATCTATGGAATTCCTCTGAACCTCATTTTTTTTTTGATACTGTGGACATTGGAAATAGGAGAATGGGTGCTATGTTAAACTAAATTAAATTACTACCTTTGCTACAAGATTGTCAGAGCCTTGTGCACTGTGACTCTCCAAGAGGGTGCTGTTGTATTCAGACTTTTCCAAATGGATTTGACCACCACATCTTTATCATTAAATATCTGTTAATATCTTCAAGAACACTACTTGGGACTTCAGAGAAGGAGAATCCTGGCAACTTTTAGTGTTCCTTTTCCTTTTGGAGCTTTCCTGAGATGAGCAATGATCAAGTAAGAATGACTGGGGAAACAGAGGAGCCCAGGACATCTCTCCCATGCATTCCCTCCTCTGTGTCCACATGGCTCCTGGTGCTAGTGCACACTTCACTGGACTTTCTGCTTCTGTTCTTTCCCTCCTGAAACCTACTGTCTATTCCAAAGGCATCTTTGCAAATCAGAGGAACAGAGAATTTTCTGAATCTGACAAACAATATTTACAAAAGTCCTTGAGTCAGTATCATACCAATATTATATATCATATCATATCATCATGTAAGATGTCCTCTGATATTTAAAAAAAAAAAGACAAGATGCCTGCTATTTCCCTTCTATTTAACACTGCACTGGAGGCCCTGACCAATTCAATAGTGTCTGTCTAGTTTAATTACTAACTGAATTTAGCAGGATACCTAGAAACAAAGTCAATATATAAAAGTCAGTTGTACCTCTTTATACAAAAACAAAGAATCATAAATTAAAATTAGAAATAAAAGATTTTATAATAGCATCAAAAATTCAAAAACTCAGGAATAAGTCTATAAAATATAAACAAGACCTATACTCTGGAAATTACAAAATAAGATGAATGAATGAATATTCCATGCTTGTAGATTGGAAAGTGCAACATTAGAAAGAGGTCAAACTTCCCCAATTTGATTTGGAGATTATTTACTACATTTCCTTTGCAAAAATGTTCAATTCATACACTTAGGATTTGTGGCTATGGCTTTTTATGTTCGTATGTTATGCTTCAAGATTTAATTTTTTAAAAGCATAGATTTTCAGATTGAAAGCCCTGGCTTTGAGAATCAGTTCAGCCACATGCTAATTATGCAACCTTGAGTAAATCCTTAACCTCGCTGTGCCTCAGTTTCTTCATTTGTAAAATGGAGGATAAGTTATGTCTTACAAGACAATCATGGATATCAAATGAAATAATAGAGACAACATACTGTTTGCAAACACTAAAGTGTTATATCCTACACGTTAATTAAATTTAAAAACCAGCTCAACTTATTATGAATGTCTCTTAGGGTTCTCCACACTATAGCCTCAGTTCACCAACACAGCACCTGATCCTCAAACCATGTACTCCAGCCTGATGGACAGCTCCTCCTAAACTCACACACTGTCTTGTCCACGAACCATTGCTCACCGTAGGCCTTCCATTGAAGGGGACTTCTCCGATCTCTACCTAGCAACACCCAAATCTTTCTCCTAGGCCCAACTCAACTGCCTCCTTTGATGTGATGTGTTCTCCAGTTTTGCAATGGAGCAACAAGTCACTCATTCCTCTGGACTCCACTAGCACTTTGTTCTTATCTCTATTATATACTTATCACATGGATCGTTACAGCTACTTGAAAAAACATCCTTCTCCTTTATTAGATGCTGAGGTTTTGAAGGCAACAATCATGCCTAGTTTACATATGTACCCTCAGTATCTAACACCATGCCTGGCACACAGCAGGGCTCAATGAATGTTGAATTATGGATAGATGAATGGACAGATGGAGTCTATAGATAGAAAGCTCCACAAGAATTCAATAGAAGTTCTTTGGTCCTGTTTAAAAATGTATCATATAACAAGAAAAGAGTTAAACATCATTCCAAGAATGAGAACACAGGCAAAAGATAATAATCCTAATATTCATCTTGGAGCTGGGGAGAAAAAGGAAATTGTTCACTCTGGGGCCTGAAAAACAATTTGTACTCTGTTAATAGAGCAGCAGCTCTGGCTGTCACCCAGCCTCAGTTTCCATCCATTTCTTAAAATCACTTCCTTTTCTAATGCATCCTCCTTTTTCTTTCTCTTCATCATCATACCTTTTTTTTTTTTTTTAGACTGAGTCTTGCTCTGTTGCCCTCCACCTCCCAGGTTCAAGTGATTCTCCTGCCTCAGCCTCCCAAGTAGCTAGGACTACAGGCACGTGCCACCACACCCGGCTAATTTTTTGTATTTTTAGTAGAGACGGGGTTTCAATATGTTAGCCAGGATGGTCTCTATCTCCTGACCTGGTGATCTGCCCTCCTTGGCCTCCCTAAATGCTGGGATTACAGCACCTGGCCCCTAAATACCTTTTATTAGTTGGCTATTTCTCTACCACCAGTCCCTTATAGTCATTCAAAAAAAAGTACACAGAGCCTTGTTGTGTTCCAAGCACTGCACTAGGCCCTAGTACACTCTGCCATTTTGATCAAGAAGAGATGAAATAATAAAGTCATTTCCGTGTCTGTCTTTGTGCAGAATGACTAGAGAAAAAAAATTGAGCTCAAGTAGGAGTTGGAAAAGTTTCAGTTGTTTGAATTGGGAGAGATTATAATAATTAAGCCCAGGTGTCTGCAACAAGGGTTCAGATGTGGGAGGAAGAGAGGGAAGATTGAGTATGTAACCGGGTGGCCCAATGTGGCCACCACTCCTCCTCTCGTACCTGAGGGGATCCATTTTTATGTTTTACATATTAATGAGTTTGAATAATATGTGAATAAACTTAAGTTTTAAAGTTTGAAAACCACTAATCAAAACCAACCTGTGCAGCCCGGGCACCATGGCTCACACCTGTAATCCCAGCACTTTGGGAGGCCAAGGCGGGCAGATCGCTTGAGGTCAGGAGTTTGAGACCAGCCTGGCCAACATGGCAAAACCCTGTCTCTACTAAAAATACAAAAAAATTAGCTGGGTGTGGTGGTGTATGCCTATAATCCCAGCTACTCAGGAGACTGAGGCAGGAGAATCACTTGAACCCAGGAGGCAGAGGTTGCAGTGAGCCAAGATCTCCCCACTGCATTCCAGCTTGCGCGACAAAGTGAGACTCCATCTCAAAAACAAACAAAACAAACAAACAAAAAACTAACCTGTTCATTAAACAGATAGCAAAATTGAGGTCCAGTCCAGAGAAAAGAAAGAACCAGTTCAAGGTCATAAATCTATTCATTGGAAGAGCTAGTACTTCTGGATGTTCATTTATCCTGTGTTTAGCCACTAGGAATGCTAAAACCTTAGCAAGCATGAACACCCCTACGACGCTTCCTCTCTAAACCTAGGCCCAGTGACCTCTGATAACAGATACACTTTGAATCCCATTCAGTCAAAAATTGACTTTTTTCCCAACAGAGTTTTACTTCAGAACTCTGGTATATTACATAAAATGTTCCAAGGGGTTAAAAGTGATAGCCTAATTATTTTTCTGTATATACTAAAGACATAGGAAAGGAAGTTCATATCTGTTAAAAGCAAAAGCAGTTCAATGCTGAAAATGAATGACTATGTTATTTCAAATATGACTCGCAAAGAATCTGACTTTCTTTGCATGTTTGAGTTCTTTAATAGCTTCTATAACCAAGAGGAGGAAAAATTTACTTCACTCAAGCTAATTAGTTCCAAGAATAAAAACCTTAATTAGCACAGTCAAATGAAGCTCTATAAATCAGTTAAAATTTGCAATATAATGAGGCAACTCAATGCAATTGCTCACAAAGAGCTTCCAATCATCCATACCTCAGACATGACTTTAAAAAAAAGTAACCGCCAGAAATTTATTGCTTCAGTTTTCATTGATGTCCTGCATGGAAAAAAATAAACCTGAAGGCTCATCTATCAACCCATGAAATCAAACATAACTTTGAAGGCATTTTGGAGAGGCTTTATAAAAACAACTTATCTTCAGTGAGCCTTTTGTGTGGGATTTACAGGGCCCCCAAAACAACAGAATCCCATCAAACCTTCTCTCCCTCATTGCACAGGCTCTGCTCAGGTTCTTTATAAATTATTTTTGCAGAAGCTGAAGTTGGAGCCTCTTGAACAGGAGGAGGAGTTCAGTCCTGTCAACTTCTCCAGGAGTCACTATCCTTGGGATTTCAGCCTCAGCTCAGGGTCAAGATGTATTAAGTCCCAAATATACAGGGGCTTCCCAGTCTAGTCCTCTCAGTCTCAACTTGGAAACACAAAAGGAGGTCTAAAGTCATGCCTGGTCTCAGGCCTTGAACTCAGGGAACACAATAAAGATTTGCTACTGAAGATGATAAACTCACCAACTGCACAAACAATGAGGAAAGCTTCATTGATCCCCAATCTATGATGGGAGCAAAGTCAGAAATGGAGAAATCCATATATTGAACTTATACATAAATATGACGCAACACTCCCTGTTCCTGCTGAAAAGCTCAACTTATAGAGAGATATGTGTCACACATGTAAAACAAGGAGAAGGATGGAGCCAAGACCCTGAGTAGATAAACTGTGCCTACAGTTCCTATTCACACAACACTTTACACTCCTCCAAGTGCTTTGCCATATATGGAACCCTAGCAGAAGCCCTGTGAGGGAAAGGAGGCTGGTAGTATTTTCACAGCATACTGGGTGAGACACAGGCCCAGGTCTGGTTACCCTGTACCTCATATAGTGTGTGACCTAGAGCAAAATGCAAACTTCTCTATGCTTGTAATTCCTCATCTGTAAGATGGGTATCAAATAGTACCTACCTCATAGAGTGCTAAGGATTGAGAGTGTGTGTACGTGTGTGTGTATTTATTTATATATATATATAACTTACCTCCTGGCATATGAAAGAAAATAGTTACTATTCTTATTTGAAGACAAGAAAACTGAGGCTCTGAGAGGTTAGGCAACTTGCTCAGTTACCCAGCTATGAATTGGCCAAGCTGAGGGCAGAGCCGGGTCTTCTTGTTATTGACTGAATGCTTCTCCTTCTACACCACACTGGGATTGAGCCAATATACTTGTTCACTATATATTTGATAATAAAATGGATGAATTTATGTGTTAAATATATATTAAATATATAATATATATAAGATGAATATATTTGTTAAATATATCTAACAAATATATTCATTAATTTTATTATCATTATTCAGGTTGCTCTGGGACAGTCATCATAGCTACCATTCATTGAGCATGTAGAATGAGCCATGCATTGGGCTAAAAGCTCTATATACTTTTTTTCCACTTAATCCTTCCATCAGCCATCTGAATGGGGTGTTTAATCTCTTTTTCAGATAAGGAAATTGTAGTCTAAAAGGTTAAGAAAACTGCCTAAGGTCTCGAGGCTTCAGTAGAACCCTGACCCGTCAGATCTCTACTCTATGTTACCTCCTAGATATCAATCACAGCCACCATTTTTCAAGCACCTAGTCAGAGTAGGGTACCATCCAAATGGTACTTACCAAATGCAGAACACCTCACCTCGGAAAGGTTAGGGAATTTGCCTAGAGCCACACAGCAGTCTGACACCCAAGCCCAGCCCCTTTGCCCTCTGTCTGCATCCTCATCCATGATGGCCCAGGTTTCTAAGGACAAGCAGAAGAGTGGCATCTCCAAGGGCTTCCAGAAGCCCAGGCTGCAGCAAAGGGTGTGGACAGAGTTCGATAATGAGAAGCAGAGCAACAGACCTCACCTCGACCAGCAAGGCTCCTGACTGTGCCCAGAAGCACTCATACTCACCAGCTTCCTGGACCCCAGGAGGTCAGCCCAGCAGGAAGGGCAGCAGCCACCACTGTCTCGGAAGAAGGAAAGCTCCCTTTGGGAATTCAGTGGCTCAGTGGAGCACAGCAGGCTACCTCCCAGGAATGTCCTTTCTGTGTGTGTGCACCTGGCAGCTCCCTATCTCTGTTTGAAATTGAGTGCCCTCTGTTCCGGTTGGCTGCCAGAGCCCGACTCTGATCAGCAAACACAGAAGCTCAGAGCAGATCTTGAGAGAAGGGGCCGCGAATATGTTTTATTTCAAGTCAGGTGCAGGTAATTAGAGGTCGATCAAGACTCAAAAGAGCCCTAGCTCCAGACAATGTCAATGCCCTGGGTCCAGCCACTATCCAGACATACTTGGATTTTTAATCATGTTCACCACCCCCTGCTCATGTTTTTACTGTTTATTTCACTATCATGGTTAACATTTATTGAGCACTTTACTTTTGGTAAGTTCTAGCTACCTTTACAAGTGTTATCCTATACAAGCTCCACAACAGCCTTCAAAGGCAGTATTGTTATTGTACTCCATGTTCAGATGGCAAAACTGAGCCACAGAGAGATTGGTACATGCTGGGATTTGAACTGAGGCCACCTGGCCCAGAAGCCTGTGCTGTCCAGCCCTCCAGCCTGCTGCCTCCACTCTATGGCATATCTTTGGGACCTGTATTCTGAGGCTATTTCAAAAAGGTCAAGTTTATCAGGGAGAAAAAAGAATAAGTCATTTGGATGGGTCAAATACCTCTGAAACCACCTGTAGTAAATTGAATAGTGGTTCCCCTAAAGATATATCCACATGTTGAAACCTGTGAGTGTCCCATTATTTGCAAAAAGAATCTTTGCAGATATAATTAAGGATCTTGAGAAGACACTCTCCTGGATTACCCAGTGGACCCTAAATCCAATGACAAGTGACATTTTAAGATACATAAAAGGAGAAGACACAGAGAGGAAGACACTGTGGAGATGGAGGCAGAGATTAGAGTGATGCAGCCACAAGACAAGGAACAAAGGAGCCACCAGAAGCTGGAAGAGCCAAGGAAGGATTCTCCCCCATCGTCTTCATGATCCTGCCAACACTTTTGACTTCAGACTTCTGGCCTCCAGAACTGTGAGAGGATGATGCTGTTTGAAGCAGCCATGTTTGTGGCACATGGCCAAGGCAGTCCCAGGAAAGGAATACACTGCCCCTTGTCCATTCCTCTAGCACGTCTTTATGGTATCATGGAAAAGGAAATGCTGGGCCCTCTCCATTGTGCACCTTTGTGTTTTAGGTATGGTGCTGGGACAAGAAGAGGACCTGGCGGTGAGGGCTGAGAGGCCACCCCTGTGGGCTGGCAATGGTGTAGGAGCCTCTAAAGTGCAGAGCACTGAGGAAGGAGGCAGCATGAAGTGTGGGGAGGGGTTGGGGAGAAGGTTCTGCAGGTACAGACTAAGCAGTTAAATAGTAGCTCCCAAGGCAGCCTCGTAAACATCCCCAACTGAGCTGCAATCCTCCACTCCATATGTATCATAAAAAGACACGCAAAGGAAGGGGCCTGGGCTCAGGGGTTCACAGACAGAGTGGGTTCCCTAGCGCATCCCTCCCTCAATTTTCCATCATGATAGAGTTGATTCCACTCGGAATCAAAGATGGTCAGAGTCGTTGAATTCCAACCTCACATGTTACCACTGGGGGAAGTGATTATTTAAAAGATGAGGTGGTCCGAGGGTACACAGCTGATGATGGCACTGCAAGAGCTGGAACCCCTAATCCAGTACCCTTTTCAAGGTAGCCAAGCCTCCTTCCCTCGTCTGCTCTGTTCTTTAAATTCTTCACAAAAACAAGATCTCATGGCAACTCTTATCAGAGCTCAATAACTCCACGGGGTCCAAAGCTTTCTAAAGTTCAAACCCCTCTTCCCAGAATTTATTTCTCCTTTTATTTTTCTGCAGAATTGTATCCTTACCATGATCCTGCTGTGTGTGATCCAGATACAGTACACATATCAACAGAAGTCATCTGGCTACACAGTAGACATCCAGTAATAAGGATTATTGATGGCACAGCACAGGAAAATAACAAATGGACCACCCTGTACCCAAATCTCTCTGCTTCCTCTCCTACCGCATCCTTGTGGTTTGCTCTGGCCACACCACCTTCCTTCAGTGACTCGACTGGAACATGCTCCCTCCCTCCAGATCTCTGCACGTGCTCCTCTCTGCTGGAATCCAAATGCCCCTCACATACCTCTTTCTCTGGTTAACACTGTCCCATCCTTCATGGGCCACTTAACATCACATTCTCAGAAAAGTCTTCCCTGACCTCTGTGCTTTCCCCACCAGACTAACCAGGTACCCTGGTTCTATCTAAGCTCTCCAGGTTCCCAGAGCTTTTTCCTTTCATCACTCATCATAGTTTGTAATTTTATTTATGTGATTTTTCTCCATTACTGTTCACTTTCATTATTAGACAAAAAGTTTCATTACGGCTTGAGTTGGTTTACCCTTATCACCCCAGCACCCAGCATGTAGTAGACATGTGTAATTCATTCCTAGGTTCACACCACAAACGTTTATTGAACAAAATACTGAGCTGGTATAAATAAATGTACAAAAAGAAACAGACAAAACTGCCACCCATCAGGAGATTAGAGCCAAACAGAAAAGCTACAGTCAACCTTTTGAGAAATTACCCCATTACAAATCTCCTCCATGCCTTTCCTTCCCCTCTTTCCTTGTGCTTGTTCCTTAAACATTTAGCCCTGACTAGGACGTTCCCAAAGCAGAGAAAGGATGATTCGGTAAAACTTAAAGCATTCAATGCAAACAGCTCTGGGAAATAAGCTTCAGGAGTAGGGGGTGATGCCCTACAATTATCTAGGATAAAGTTTGGGAATTTTCTGTACAATTCAATTAACATAAGAATTATTTTAGAGATGCAAAAGACAGATCATATTACAAAGCAAAAAGATGTGAAACTCTGAGAGGGTGCAGTGGCTCACACCTGTAATCCCAGCACTTTGGGAGGCCAAGGTAGGTGGTTTGCTTGAGGCCAGGAGGTCAAGACCAGCCTGGCCAACATGGCAAAACCCCATCTCTACTAAAAATACAAAAATTAGCCAGGCTTGGTGGCACGTGCCTGTAGTCCCAGCTACTCAGAAGGCTGAGGCAGGAAAACTGTTTGAACTTGGGAGGCGGAGGTTGCAGTAAGCTGAGGTCGCACCATTGCACTCCAACCTGGGTGACGCCATCTCAAAAAAAAAAGTTGTGTAACTCTTCCCCTAGCCCTCGTCCCTCTTCCAGGAATAATGCCCTTACCATGAACTGCTACACAGGATCCAGATACAAGGGCAGATTATATCAATACAAATCCCCACCACCCTCCCCCATGCTCTGCCTCCTGCCAGAGGGAATGCATTTCAGTGTCTACAATTGTTATCCCACCTACAGCCTTAGTCACAGAGTGTTTCCTTGGAGAACTCACAACAGTTGTTATCGTAATTTAACAAACATTTAATGAGTGCCTATTAGATGCCTAGCACTGTGGTTGGCCTGTGGGAAATCCAGGGCAATGATGAATAAGACACTGCCTTTGGGTCAAGAGCACAGTGCCATGCTAACAGCTGACACACTTGAAAAGCCTTTAGCCACCCCATAATAATCCTATTTCTGGAATGCTTTGTAAGTTGCAAAGAGCTTTCATTTGTAGATATGTGAGGAAGAAAGGACAGGTCCCCCATTTGATACAGTAACTGTTTAGATTCCAGAAGCCTTGAGTGACTTATTCTAACAAGGGGTACAACTGGAAACAGGGGTGGTCATGAAAGTATGCCGCTCAATCTCCAGCTACAGGGAGCACACACTGACTGACAGCTCCAGCTGCTGAGTCTTCCTGCCGGTCACTGCATCACACTGAGGCCATGCATCCTATGGGCTAAGCACAGCAAGCAAACTAACTCAAGTCCCTTCCTGCAAGACATGAGACTCCTCTAATGGGTGACTTGGGACACAAGACTCCCCAACGACCTGCAGGAAACTTTCTTAGAAGATTCTTCCTAGGCAATTTTCCTTCCCTTCTCTGTCACAGGTGTCAGACCCACAAAGCCTAAAGACCCTTCTTGCTTGTCCTACTCCTTCCCCTTTATGCTCCCCGAATAAATCTCCAGCACTCCAGTAATGTCATCTTGGAACCTGCTTTTTGGAGGACCTAACAGCACTCTAATCCAGATCTTGGGATTCACAAATAGACCTTCCACTAATAAGGAGGCTCCATTTTGAATTGCATTTTGAAAACACTGGGGTAAACCTGGTCTCCTAGGACTTCTTAGACTCAACAATATGTAATAAAATTTATCAAAAATACAAAAGTACCACAGAATGTCATGGTTCCCAAACTGAAGGGACAAGATGTGTTATTTAGCTCACCGCAGTGGAGACTGGAACATTGGTTTTTCACAGGTCACAATTTAAGAAATGCTGCCAAGCCCCACCTTCCAGCAAGTACAAACCTATGCTTCTCTTGGCATTACTAAACAGCCTCAAAACTAAAGGTTTGATATTTTCTTCCCTTGTTATGCTCAGATGAATGTGCAATGCAATTGCTGAAAAGCAGGCAAAAAAAG
Organism: Pan troglodytes; assembly: GCF_028858775.2. Taxonomy (NCBI): domain Eukaryota; kingdom Metazoa; phylum Chordata; class Mammalia; order Primates; family Hominidae; genus Pan; species Pan troglodytes. Next base: position 134,271,792 of record NC_072405.2, on the reverse strand, counting down.
CAAGTGACCCAGGCAACCCTCGAACAGTGTACTCTTCCCTTGAAGAATAAAAAAGTAATTATCTATTATATTAAAGCTTTGTTCCTATTTTTAGAAAATGTGATACTTTTGGGTATTTGAAATAGGTGTCATCTCAAGAGACAGGTAAAGGCTGGGCGCCATGGCTCACACCTGCAATCTCAGCATTTTGGGAGGTCAAGGCAGGTAGATAGCTTGAGCTCAGGAGTTTGAGGCCAGCCTGGGCAAAAGGGCAAAACCCCATCTCTACTAAAAACACAAAAAATTATCTGGGTGTGGCAGTAGGCACCTGTAGTCCCAGCTACTCAGGAGGCTGAGGCACAAGAATTGCATAAACCCGGGAGGTGGAGGTTGCAGTGAGCCAAGATCGCACCACTGCACTTGAGCCTGGGTGACAGAATGAGGATCTGTCTCAAAAAAAAAAAAAAAAAAAAAAAAAATTTCAGGTAAATTGTATAAGCTTTTAAACAAGCAATGGATTCTAAGTTATCTACAAGTTTTAGCACTGGACTTATTATTGTGGGCATTACCCAGTAGATCATGTTAAAAATGGTTCCACCAAATGTCAAAAGTCAGTGACTGGACCTCAACTCCCATTCATGATTCAACACCTGAATGAAAAGGGAGTAAATCCAGTGATGCAAGTCATGACGTAGCTTTTCTATAAATTTTCTGGAGATGCAAAAGCTCGAAATGTGTGAAGCTTAATGGGAATATGCATTCCCATGTACTAAGGAGGTATTCCCCGTGTAAACATAGTTAGGTGAGAGTTATCTGAAAGAGCAAACAAGGGTCACCTTAGGGTCAAGAGACTTAAACTGAGCCTCCGCACATTTTCCTTCTTCTCTCTCCTTGAAAAGCACAGTAATGAAAAGTAAGTGTTCTTGGTATGATAGGATGGAGGAACTCATTGCTGTTGATTACCTACAATGTAATAAGCAAACACTTCACTGCTCAGGTGTCATTAGCCTTCATAATCTTGGCAGTAAGTAGAACTATTACCCCATTTCTTTTTAGATGGAGAAATAAGGCCTAGAGCAATAAAGTTATTGGCACAAAATCAGAGATTACGACTGACGTTTCTTAACATCTCTTAGTACTATGTTTTATGCTGTCATCTCTTGGGGTGTTTTTCTTTCCTATATGTCTCTGTATATTGCAACATTTGAACAAGCCCCGTCAATTACTTTGATATCAGAAAAAATTATATTTTTCTAAAATAGAAAAAGTGAAGCAAGTTTATTATTTAAATATTTGTTGAAAAGCATATTATAAATCTTGTATTACTGACCAATTGTCTATATTAGGCCATGAGTACACACAAAAGAATCAGAAAGAATGTCCTTTTCTAAAGTCGTTAATATTCTAGATGAGGAAACAAAAGCAACTTTATATGAAAAAATTAATTCTCACAGATTGTTACTGCCTCCTATCTTCTTTCCAACGTGAGTATCAAGGGTTTTATGAGTATTAGGTGGTCTCGGCTCATCCCTTAACATGTAGGACTAGACACTCAAAGGCCTTTTCTCAGGGATCAGGCCATTCTCGTACTGTGTGACCTCACCCATTGGTCCAGCTAATTGGTCCACAAGCCAACCAGCAGTCTTAGAGGTGACCTTTCATAAAAGTTATGATAATGTCTAGCTAGATAGATAAAAGAATTTAAGTATTTTAGTATGAGGCCTTTCTTGATGAATGGAAGGTTTTGTATTTGTTAATTGACTTCATCTGTTTCCCTCGTTCAGTGAATTAGGATAGAGTGAGCATTATTAAATGTTCTTTAACAGGCTGGGCATGGTGGCTCACGCCTGTAATCCCAGCACTCTGGGAGGGCGAGGTGGACGGACCACCTTAACTTCTGGAGTTTGAGACCAGCCTGGCCAACATGGTGAAACCCCGTCTCTACTAAAAATACAAAAATTAGCCAGGCATGGTGGTGGGCACCTGTAATCCCAGCTACTCAGGAGGCTGAGGCAGGAGAATCACTTGAACCCAGGAGGCAGAGGTTGCAGTAGGCCAACATCATGCCTTTGCACTCCAGTCTGGGCAACAAATGCAACACTCCATATCAGAAAAAAAAATGTTCTTTAACAGTTAAGACCCTTGTATGAGGATAACCATTTTAACCAACAATGGTCAGGTAAAAGGAGTGAGAGAATAGATTGCATCTGATCTCTGATCTAGGTATCTAATAAATATAAGCTTTTGTCAATTGTCAGTGGCTCCCTCGAGAACTGCTTCAGAAAGTTTTGAAGCTGGGATAGATGATTTGTGTCTGCTATGGGCAAGATAAAAAAGAACAGTTGTGTGTGTATTTGCTGACTCAACTACTGAATATCCCCTGGAGTGTGACTTTTGACAGCTTGAATGCTACATATCTGCTTCTGTTGTATTAATAGTTACCCTCTTAACAACTGGAGGACCAGAAAATGTCAGGTGATTGTGTCCAAGTACATGAAATGTTGCAGTACCCTTAATTTGCCTTAGAAAATTCAGCACTGTTTACAAAAAAAAAAAAAAAGGCTGCAATTATCTTTTATCTAAAAATGTCAATGTACTTTCTAAACTGTGAGAGCAACGTCTTAATTAACTCAGCAGATAATATAAAGGACCCTGAAAATCAGGTAAAAAAGTAGGACACCACACTGTCGGGGAGGAATCAGCTGCTCTGCATACCATCCCCAGGATTTAGCCTTCTCGTTGAACTTGTCCCCTGAGCAATGTGGTCTATCTTCTGGTTCTATGCTTGAAACAATGGGTTGGGGGGTTCAGAGCAATTTAAAAGCGTATAGACCGTTCATTTAGGCTGTTGGCCTTCCTCCTACAGTAACATCAGATCCCAGGGGACATGCATCTGACCGAGAGGTTATTTTTCTTCCCATCCTAATACGCAGGCTTATTCACTCCTTTCCACACCCTCAGCCAACATTGCACAGCTGTTTGAGAAGCAAGTGAAATGCAAACCATCTAGAAGTTCCCAACCCTAGGAAGCGCTTTGGAAAAACATTTTCAGATTTGCTTTTTTTTTTTTTTGCATTAGCCAGTTCGCAGGATTTTAAACTCATCACTTTCTCTATTTTCCTTCTGTTGGTCCCCCTTACTGTGCATTCCCATCTCTACAGACATGACAGCACCAAAAATTAAAATTAGTGCAAGGCAAACATAATCTTATAGTTGGTCTATTGCTGTCATCATATTGCTCATGAAGCAGAGTAAAAATCACTGGATAAAATCATTTAACTTGTGGTTTTAATTACCATATGCTTTCTGTCTTCCATCACCATGGATACTGCCAGGAGCTGTGTTGAGCAGGTGTTCAGGAGCTTGCACTTCCCTGAACCCATGTGTCTCCTGATCACCAGCAGGGTCTGCACCCAGAAGCCCCTCAGAAACAGCAGTGATTATCCTATGATACATTTCTAGGCACTTCAGTGATGGATAAGGCTAGTCAAAAACCTGCTGTTTTTGCCAAAGTTCAGAGAGGTATTTGCCAGTGTTGAATTTGCACTTTGATTCTCATTCGTATTTTTGTAAACATTTTAATCAGCAGAGCTTAGACTCTTAGTTCAATTTCCTCTCTTAAACTGAACGTGGAATATCTTATTATTCCAGAAACTAAGGAAGTGCTCAAAAACTGATGGAGAAATGTCAAAAGAACATAGCCAAACAGAAGGGGCTCCCTGAGGCAAAATATGAGGCAATTTGATTATCGAGATAAATAATAAGAGTGGATTATAACATGTTAAATAGATAATCCATAAGCTCATACTGATAATAAAAAGGGAAAGGGGGTTGGAAAGGAAAGGAGAGGAGAAATATCTTTTTTACATAGAGGAAATAAAAGAAAAAAACTTAAGTCACCATTTTACAATCCTTATAGTGATCATTAATTAGCTAAGGATCACCAATGAAGGCTGTATTAGTCCTTTCTATAAAGAACTACCTGAGACGGCGCAATTTATAAAGAAAAGAGATTTAATTGACTCACAGTTCTACAGGCTTAACATGAAGCATGACTGGAAGGCCTCAGGAAACTTACAATCGTGGTAGAAGTGGAAGCAAGCACATCTTACCATGGCAGAGCAGGAAAGAGAGAGTGCAAGGGGTTAAGTGCCACACACTTGTAAACCATCAGATCTCATGAGAACTCAATATCATAGAACATCAAGGGGGAAATCCACCCCCATGATCCAATCACCTCCCACCAGGACCCCACCCCCCCAACACGTGGGGATTATAATTCGAGATGAGATTTGTGTGGCAATACAGAGCCAAACCACATCAGAGGCTAAAACCATTAGATGAAAGGCTGTTGGGAGCAGTCTGGTGGTACCACTTAATCAAATGATCACAGTGATCCACAATAATGAGCCAATTGATAGCACATGCCTCCTCCAGCCATACATTGAGAACATACCATCCAAGTGCTTCTCTAGGAAAAAAAAAAAAATTCAACCTGAATCTACTTATAAAGGAATAATCAAGCAAATATAAATTGAGAAAAAAGTCTGCTAAAATCTCTAAAATGTCAATGCTGACTCTCTAAAAATGTCAAATTAATGAAGACAAAAGCAAAAACCTGGGAGAACTGCCCTGTATTAAAGGAGACTAGAAACATTGTGACTAAATGCAACACATGATCCTTGTTTGGATCCTGGACCAAAGACATAAATTCCCTTACCTATAAAGGACACTGTTGGAACAAATGGAGAAATCAGAACATGTGCCATATTAGATAATGGTACTGCATCAAGAGTATCAACAGTTAACCCTGGAGGCGGAGGTTGCAGTGAACTGAGATCGAGATGGCGCCACTGCACTCCAGCAGCCTGGGTGACAGAGTGAGACTTGGTCTCAATAAAAAGTATCAATAGTATAGTATTATACCAATTTCCTGAGTGGAGTGGAGTGAGTATTGTGGCCAAGAGGATCCCCTTGTTCTTAGGAAATGATGAATAATGAATTATTTGGTGATTATGCATTATGATGTCTATGACTAAATGGTTCAGAAAAAAGCAAGGATATAGAGAAAACAGAAAACAGATGGTGAAATGTTAACTACCATATCAAGGTAAAATGCCTACAGGTGTTTATTACTCGATCTTGAAATGTTTCTGCAGATTCTCAAAATAAATAGAAAATTTTAAAAATAAAACTTCATGAGAAAAAGCTGGAAAACAAAGCGAGGAAAGTGGTGAAACTGGATAGGATTTGGAGAAAGGGAGGCTGGAAATGACCACAGTGCCTTGGTTCTAGATCTGAGTCATAGTTACATGACTTCACTTTGATTGTTTATTGAGCTGTCCATTTTTGTTTCATATACTTTTCCTCATGTTGCTCAATAAGAAACTGATATTCTAAAATCTTGCCTTATTCAATTATTTTCCACATTTTGTTTCATCACCAACACACTCAGACCTGTGCATGTGTGCACATGCACTCACATGTGTGTGCACACATATGCATAGGAGTTGGGTGCTGCTTGCTATGTGCCAGACACTGAGTTATGCACTAGGGGAAAGTGAAAACCTGATCCCTGTGTCTGGCAGCTTATAGGCCAGTGTGAGACTACACACACACATATATGCTATGATAGAAAGATCAGACTATAGGGGGAAGTGGGTGGGGAGCAGACTTCTCCAAGGGCATGTCAAATAACCATGGCTTTGAAGGATGAGGAGGATCTGGGCAACAGGACATGTTACTTTCTGCTCTGGTTCGGAACACTGCATTTACAGGATCCATTAATGACTTTGGGGACATCCTTTAGTGATGAGTTTTAGAGCTGTCCAGAGCCCTCCAGCCATGGGGTGGGAACAGCCAGACCTACACCCTTTGCTGAAAGATGCTCCTCTTCCTCAGAAAAAGTAACCCTCGGACACACCAGGTGTGGGTCAGGGGAAGGCACTGATTTAATCAAGAAAAACCTGGGGCTCACAGAGGTTGAATGGCTGGTATAAAATCAGGTCATTAATGGCAGAACCAGGGCCAGAACCCAGCCACATCCTGTTCTTTGATAGTTGACCCTTTTACCTGTCTGTCTCCTCTACTAGCACAGCAATAGCTTGTTTGGTGGGCCTGATTTTGTTTTTATCTGTAAACTTCTGAAGGGTAGAATTTATACTATTTTCATCACAAGTAGCCTCATACACATAAGCACAATATTTTGCAAATGCAGGTGCTCAATGAATGTGTTTAATACTCCAACCCCCTAATTACAGATAAAGGAAAAGAAGGCCAGAGAAGCTGTAAGTTGCCCAGGTTCCTATTGTACTTGCTGAAGGATCTAATTCTAGAAACTAGTTCTTCTTTTGCCCAGTCCTCCCCCCACCATTACACTAATGCATTCCTGCTTTGGCTAATTTGAATGCCACCTTCAGGAAACTACCAGATCCAAATCCCTCCTTCACCGTTGTTAACTTAATTTTTAAAATTAGCTCATCAGTTATTTTTCAAATGAATTTATATTAAAACTTATGTTCTATTTTAAACAGAAAATGAGTAACACATGCCTTAAAGTAACTTTAAGAATAAATACGGGGCCTGACACGGTGGCTCACACCTGTAATCCCAGGACTTTGGGAGGCTGAGGCAGGTGGATCACCTGAGGTCAGGAGTTTCAGACCAGCCTGGCCACCATAATGAAACCCTGTCTCTACTAAAAACACAAAAATTAGCTGGGTGTGGTGGTGTGCACCTGTAATCCCAGCTACTTGGGAGGCTGAGGCAGGAGAATCGCATGAACTCAGGAGGCAGAGGTTGTAGTGAGTCGACATCACGCCACTGCACTCCAGCCTGGGCTATAGAGCGAGACTCCATCTCAAAAATAATAATAATAAAATAAAATAAATACGGTAGGGGAAGAAAGACACTGTTAAATAAACTGCAGCTCTAATAGAAGCTGTTGACTGAGATGGTTCTGAGTAAAAGGCCTATTCTCTCCTTATTCAAAAAAGAATTGGCAAGTTTTAGAGAGCTAGAGCTGTTACAGATAAGATTTCTTTTGCAAAAGCAGAATTGAAAGATATTTTTTAAAATAACTGTTTTTGTACTTCAATATTTAGTTCCATGTCACTGCACTCCCTAAAATTATGGCTTATACCCCCAGCAGGATGTGCCCTGTAATTGGGAAAGAGTTCTCTGTCTATATTTTTGTGTTAAGTGCCTTGACTGTTGAGATTTTAATATTTGCAACAAAAAGAAACAGAGACCACAATATTTGATAGCACATAATGAATTGTTGATGATGTCACTTGTAGAGAAATTGGGGATGGAAGAAAACTGCTCAGGCTCTGTTCAATCTCATCCTTGAAAAAGAGAAAACAAACAAGAAAACATTGTCTTTGCAGTTCAGTTACTAACAGGTCTTTCCTGCACTGGCCTATTGCGGTGGGTTGGATACTTGGCAGAGGGTTGTGAGGGTTTCTTAACCCATATCCTGCTGTACTTACCAACTGCCCTTTGTCTTTGTAAACCAAAATGATTTGTTTTTCTCACAACAGATGTGTACATAGCAAGTGAATTTCAATGGAAACAAGAGAGGTCCAGACACACTAATCCCAGATGAGATTCCTAGTAAACACCCCTCCTTGATCCCACAAAGAGAAAGTGAAAGAGAAAGAGAGCTGATTCTTCCAGTCTTCTACCAGCCTCCGTGGAAGAAGCTCAGGCTGGGGTAAAACTCATCCATCCACCATGCAGTTTTAGTGGATCTGTTGGTACACAAGACCCTGCCCTGGTTATTGGGCAGATTTACAACTTCCCATTAACATATCATTTTCCCCATGAGATACAATAAGAGATACCACGGAAAATGCAGGCAGGGCCTCCAGAGCTTCAAAGGGTGTAGGTTTGCTGTTCTTACCCTTATGGCTTTGGGGTCTCTTGACAACTCTAAAGCCTACCACCAAAGGATGTTTCCAAAGTCATTAATGGATCCTGTAAACACCATATTCAAAACCATAGCAGAAAGGGCCTGTCAAGAGAGTAGAACCCCAGTGGGGTGGAGGTGGGAGTCAGCCATGGGAGTCTCCAGGAAGATGCTCAACCCATGCCTCCTCACAAAGGGAGGTATAGACGTGATCTCCATCCCAAGTCATCAGAGGCCCTCCTCAAACTACAAAGACCAAGACCATGAACAGCAACATCTGCTTATTAAGTCCTACCACGTGCCAGGTACTCTGCCCAGTGTTGTACATGCACCAGCCCATTCCATCCCACAGCAATCCCTGAAGCAGGCACTAGTGTCATCCCTATTTTAAAGATGAGGAACCTGCGCAAGTTAAGCCACTTCTCTGGGGCCACTCATACAAAACGTGGTAGAAATGGAATTTGAACCCAGGCACTCCCTCCCTGAGCACAGGAGATTAGTCACTGTGCTCGCCCATCCAAGTCATGAGTGTCCATAGTGCTCACCATTAAGTCCTGCCTCTTCTCTTTCTAAGGCCCAGCTCAAATGAATGGCTCCTTCCTCTGCCCTCCAAATCCACTACGCATGTGTTTATGTGTATATGTTATGGCACTGTTAATTCATTTATTCATATAACACAAATATATTAAGTATCTTTATAGGCACCAAGAACACATGAGACAAAAAAAAAAAAAATGTCAGGGAGGGAGGAAGCTGTGGTTATAAAAAATAGAGATGGACAACATGTGGGATCCTTGTGGCAATGGAGCTATTCTGTATCTTGATTGTGGTGGTGGATACACAAACTAACGTGATAAAATTACATAGAACTAAATACACACATTCACATCCACACACATCCATGAGTACAAGTCAAACTGGGGAAATCTGAATAAGATCAATGGATTCTGTCAATGTCAATATCCTAGCTGTGATATTTTTCTATGTTACCTTTGGGGAAAACTGGTTAAAGGGTACGTGGGACCTGTCCGTATTGTTTTTTACAACTGCATGTTATCTACGTTTCTCAATAATTTACAATTATCTCAATAAAAATTTCAATTCTAAAAAAAAAAAAGAAACCAGTGGAAAATGTACAAGAGGCACAGACCTGAGGCTAGGAACTACTCAGTCATGTACATACTTATCTTACCCACTAGACTGTGGTATCACTAAGGGGGGAACACACGTCTCTTAGAGTGCTACAGCCCTAGGGGAAGAAAATGAAATAAATTTTCATGTGCTTTCATGTGCTTCCTCTCTCCCCAGTTCTCACACCTGACTTTATTTGGTAGTACTGACCCCTCATGCCAAAGATGTACCCTGATGTCTTCCCTTCCTTGTATGTTACCCATCAAGGGCAGCCCTCAATACCGTGTCTCCAATCAGGATATAAATGACAGAGTCAGCGTAGAGTAGTAGAATTGGAGGGCAACAGAAAGACCACCAGCCCCAGAAAGAGGAGACCTGCCTCTGTATTGACCAAGTTAATTCTTCCTTGATGCAGACTTCCTCCCTAGAAAAGGGAAGAAACAGTAAGCATGAGCTCTGGCAGCTAAGAGGTGCTAGTGTCCTGGAAAGAAAATAGGATTCTGGAACCAAAAGAGCTGAAGTTAATTCTCAATTCTACTACTTACTGTCTATGTCTCTGTGGATAAATTATTGAACCTCTCCAATTTTTAATGTCTACAAACAGTTATAAAGGCTGTTCTCCTTTCCCCACCTAAATGTGAAAACACTTTGAAACTCCAGAGCACCAAACGAAAGCCCTGCCCAGTTCACTGCTGCATCTCATGCACGTGCATGGGGCAGAGTAGCCACTCAATAAAACGTGTTAAATGAATGAATCAAAGAATCACATAACAGGCCTCAAGTAAGACCTTATTCTTTGTTCCAACCATCCCTTAATACACCTCTCAAGCCAAGAACCGGGAACATTCTAGAGGACCTCTAGTCAGGACTTCTTCATAGCTCATCTTTTAATCCTCAGGAGACCTCATTCCCAAGGCCATTGGTGAATTCCAAACTCACGGATTCACACTGGTGAGTTCCAAGCTCATAATAATACCTATTTCACTGGTAATTAAGTCACCCCCATTTCCCTTAAAAACACTTTGCCTAGGTGTGCCTCACTTTCTCTAGAAGGCTATTCTCAACAGCATATCAGTTTAAGTAAATGATGACTCCTGTAAGAATGACCTGGCAAATAACCCTGTTCTACTGATAACTTTCAACAGTGAAAGGAGATATATATGAAAGAATCCTGTTTCCTTGTTATTATCCTCAGATTCCAGTTGTGTCCATTGGATTTCTTAATTGCAAACCACAGAAACCCTCTCTGGCTTAATTAAATAGAAAAAGAATGTGTTAAAGGCTGTGAAACCATTTTCAGATTTTCAAGGAGGCACAGAGAACCAGGCTTGAAGATTACAAAGCCAGGAGCAGTGCTCACCTCACCACAGATAGCCCTGGGGAAACCCCACCTCTGGACACAGACACTACTCATCCACCCCACTGGGAACTGGAGGATGCTGCAGAACCTCTTCTACTCCCCTAAGAAAACAAGCCTATTTGCCCTTCCCCACAGCAGAATGGTTCTACTCTACCTGTTTATTTGTGCCACTAGCTTTACATTCAAAATCTCAAATGCAAGCCATCTGGTTGGTGGAGCCTGTCACATGCCTGCATTCTAGCTGCAAGGGAAGCTAGGAGCAAGTTTAAATTTCCTTTAAAGGAAATTTAAAGGTACAGAGCAGCCAAAAAGAAAAACAAAGGTCCATTCTACCAATAAAAAACTTCAATAATTCGCCATCAGGCTACAGTAATATTAGTTCATCTAAGTATCATTTTTGCTCCAAAAAAGTTTAACATATTAGAATATTCATCTATGTTACTTTTGTATGCAAAGTTAAGCATTTATTAAGATTTCGTAAGGAAAATATGAGAAGATTTTTTTCCAAATGCCATTCAAAGATAATTTACAAATCAATGAAACCTTCTTATATTCCTGCTGATAAAGAAATTAACATCCTAACTCTTACAATCATTTATAATAATTATATAAACAAAATCATCCATTATTCATGATATGCATATTGCATCCATTTCTGGAAAGAAAAAAAAGCCATGAAAAGAAATCGCCAGACAATAAACACTGTGATATATAAAGTTGCAAGAAGGGATTCAGTAAAGCTTCATAAAGAACAAATCTTGTCAAACTAAACCAATTCAGCTCTCTAACCAAGATAAGTTTAGAACATTGAGAAGAAGCAATAAATGTGATCTATTTTTATTTAGTCAGGGTTTGGCATTCTGTCTTACATAATGTGAACGTCAATAAAGTAAGATAATACCAGCCTGCCCACCCAGCTATTAACTAGAAGTACAACTTCTAAGAAAAACATTAAAGTAAGATTTCTACTAAAACAAATGGTGCTGCTACAAAAAACCAACGTAAAGGTTTTCAAAACTCAGGATAATTATTACAAAATTTGACAAGCCAAAAATCCAATTTAACAAAAACTGAGCTGCTCCTTGGATATTTAAATACAAAATTGTGAATTCTATCAATGTATCCTGGCCACTCAAATGTCCCCCAGTTTTCCCAAAGGGTCAGCACAGATTCTACTATTGTTGAGCAGCTTCATTAGAAACCTGGATAGTAGAAAGAAAATTTCTTTCATGAAGCCTCTTGCCTTACCTAGCGACTGCATTTGCTATTGTTACTGACTTGCTGAATCGCTTCAGCCAAATCACGAGTTTGAATAGTTTTTTTCCCAAAATGAGATTGGTCGTTGATTCTTGTTGAGCTATCTGACTCACTTCAGGCCATAAAACTAGGCTCCCAGGAGACTCATCTTTTTTTTTTTTTTCCTGCCTGCTGACTATCTATGACCCTGGGCAAATTACAAAATTTCTCTGGGCTCCAGTGTTCTTACTAGCACCAATGTTGGGCCAACTCTATCTCATACAGTATCATGAGCATTAACTAAATTGATACTTGTAAAGTGCTTAGAACAGTGCCTGGCACATAATAAATGTGAAATAAATCATATGTATTACAAGCCCACCTCTTTTACCCCAAATCTTTGGAGTCCAATATGTTATGAAATTTATAATCTTTCTGATTTTAGGAGAGAGAGAGAGAATTAAGTAGTCTTCCATTAGAGTCTAAGATAATATTTCATAGTAAAATGTAATATTTCTATAGCAAATAGATATATTACTTAGAATATATATTACTTAGACAATAAATAGCTTCACATCAGGTCGTACAGCAAAAGAGTTTGTGCCACACTGAGAGAAAACTTCCAGTTTTCAGAGCTGTATGGATGTTGGAATTGTGAATAAGAGATTGTGGGCCTGAGTTGTGGCTATTCATAGTTCATATTCTGTGCCATTGCCTTATTATATATTCTACCCCCTAAAGTCTTCCAGGTCTCCTGAGTTTCTGATTGATCCCTGTATTCTTTGTATACAACCTTGGCCTAATGTTAGACAAGGTTTGCCTCCCCCACCATAACCCGAACTTACATCCTGCCCGCTCTAGCCTTCCCGGTGACGAACTCCCAGAGCTGGCCGCAGGCCAACCTTTCCCCTGTGCACACTCGGGTCCTTGTGCACGGGAGCCAGACAATCTGGCCCAGGGAAACTGCATGGGCCACCTACTTCCAGGCCACGTGGACATAGTCTTTGTCCCAGAATCCAGAGGAAAGTAAGCCACCGGGATTCTTAAACATAATACTAACCTACCCTTAGAAGGCCGTCATGCAAAGAACACTCAATATGACATCACAACAAGATTCTCTTGAACTTCCAGGAATGTATGCCCAGCATCCCAAGTCTGAGAAGCACTCCTAAAGCATGCACTAGGGGACTGCTGCCACCATGTCACCAAATTTGAATATCTAGTCCCATTCTGAGTGTTAATTTACACTGCATTTTTTTATAAATGTTGACTGCCATAATTTATATAGCCATTATAAGAAGTCAGTGAAAACTTTAACGCCTTTTCTGTCATCTCCCAATAAGAAGTGAGCAGGGCTGGTTTCACAGATGTGCCACTTGTGCACTGGGCTCCATGCATAGACAAGCCCCATGCTTGCTTTATTGCTCTGCTCTTACCATCTTGAAATTCATAATCATTGTCAAACAAGGAGTCCCATGTTTTCTTTTGGACTGGGCCCTGCAAATAATGTAGCTGTACATGGAGCTGATGTTTGTAAGCAAAGCATTCTGTTATTTTCAGAAGGACCACTCAAATGTGTCTGGAAAAGACCAAACAACCCCAGACGGCAATGGTCTCCAAGGAAGGGTAGGCACACTCTGGGGTCTGGGCAAGACCGTCCATGGCAGTGCAGGAAGGAAATATTGAAACTTCTATTTATGTACACTTTATCTCATTGTTTATCTCTGTTTTTGAATGTTTCCTCCTGCTATGCTTTCTTCCTTCCATTTCATGGTAATGCCAATTTCACAGAATTGCCAATTTTCAGCTGGGCACACAGCCACCAAAATTACAAAATTGCCTTTCCTAGCATCCATTGCAGCCTGGTGCCTTATAGCTGATATGGCCGTGTGATCATTTTTAGCTGATAGGATGTTGGTCAATATGATGCTGTAACTTCCAGCTCTGTCCTGAAAGACAGGTGTCATGTTGCATCCTGCCAAAATTTTCTTCTATCCTGCTACTTGGAATGTGGATAATTCAGCAAACCATCCTGGGCCTCACAGATGAGTGAAACACTGTCAGGATTTCAGAGCTACAGGGAGGCAGAGGCTGGGTCCCTGGGTTCCCTCATACAGCAGAGCTGCCACTTTGACCCTAGACTGTCTCCCTCCTAACTATTCCATGAGAGAGAAGTCCATTTCTATCTATTGAAGCCACTGTTTTCAGTGTCCATTACATATCGATAAATCAACATTCTAATTTGTCAGTACCTTAATACAAGAATAAAATTTATTAATAACAAATAATTGTAATCAGATGGGCAATCAAAAATTTAGAGATTTCACTTCTAGGAAATTGAATTTTAGATAGCCCATTGAATTTGAGATATATCTGGATCAAGGTCACAAGTTTATCTTAGATAAATAAGTGAGCAAACATGAACAACCGGGGAAGCATTCTATTAACATTACACTATCCTCTTGGTTTTGACAGTGACCATGAGAGAACAGGGAGGTGAACAGGACGCAACCAAGTGAAGAGGAAAGTGTGGCTGCTTGCACCATCTAGCAGCCTTTCTTGTTCAGTGCACCTCATTAAAACCACAGAAAATGATTTGTGTGGGTTTTTTTCTCAATTCTCCCAGGAATAGTACCTAACTAGTAGCATTCTAAATGCATAGCAGAGAAAATGTATTACATACGATGGATGCCTCTGAGTGCCAGGGCTTCATCCTCTCGTGGAAGCCTGGTTGAGACAGACAGAGTGTGCCCTGATTAACCGAATATTCCAATTCACTATTTTCACATTATTTTATTTTATTTTTTTTTTTTGAGATGGAGTTTCAGTCTCGTTACCCGGGCTGAAGTATGATCTCGGCTCACTGCAGCCTCTGCCTCCCGGGATCAAGCGATTCTCCTGCCTCAGCCTCCCAAGTAGCTGGAATTACAGGCATCTGCCACCATGCCCGGCTAATTTTTTGTATTTTTAGTAGATACTGGGTTTTACCATGTCGGCCAGGCTGGTCTTGAACTCCTGACCTCAGATGATCCACCTCAGCCTCCCAAAGGGCTGGGATTACAGGCGTGAGCCACCGCACCCAGCCATATACTTTTTTTTTTTTTTTTTTGAGACTGAGTCTCCTCTGTCAACCCAAGCTGGAGTGCAGTGGCTCGATCTCAGTTCACTGCAACCTCTGCCTCCCAAGTTCAAGCAATTCTCCTGCCTCAGCCTCTGGAGTAGCTGGGACTACAGGCACCCACCTATATATTTAGTAGAGACGGGGTTCGCCATGTTGGTCAGGCTGGTCTTGAACTTCTGACCTCAGGTGATCCACCTGCCTTGGCCTCCCAAAGTGCTGGGATTACAAGCTTGAGCCACCATGCCCAGCCAGATTTTCACTTTTTTTTTTTTTTTCTTAGTTGGAGTCTCGATCTGTAGTCCAGGCTGGAGTGCGGGGGCATGATCGCGGCTCACTGCAGCTGATCCCGGGTCCCAGTTCAAGCAATTCTCCTGCCTTGGCCTCCCGAGTAGCTGGGATTAAAGCCACGTGCCACCATGCCCAGCTAATTTTTGTATTTTTAGTAGAGATGGGGTTAGTTAGGTTCCTCATCTGTAAAAATGAGGTGATAATAGAATCTACCTTATAGGGCAGTTGGGAGGATTAAATAAAATAATGCATGGGCTTAGCACAGGGCCAGGCATATGTTAAGGGTTCCTTAAGTGTTAGCTGCTATTATTGATATTGTCATCATCATCATCACCAACATCATCACTATGCTTAAATTACTGATTTTAAAAATAACCTAAAATAAATTGGCTACTGTTATGCATAACTTTTTCTGAGAACTCGGGAGTACCTGCAGAATTTTGCAGTACCCTGGGGAAGCAGCATGACATTGAGTTGAACTATATGAAGTTGCTTAGAGTCAACTGTTTTTGACCCATTCAGATGGCAATTTCATATAGTTCAACAGAATACGTGGAAAAAGCAAGGGCATCAAAGCCAATGGCCGTGCATTGCATCTCATTCTGCAGGTGACATTGACGAAGTTGCTTCATTCACCTCTCGGTGCCTCTGTCCCATCACCTAGAAAATGGAGTTTGTTTCCTTTCCCTCCAGGATCACAGCTGTGAATATCCATCAGCATCTTGCTGTCTGATTCAGACATTTTCTCTCCACCTTTGGAACCCTTGGAGGAGTTGGTGCAAAACACCTGCTTGGGCCTCTGGCTCAGATAACTTTTCCTCTGTCATTATCACCACGCTGCATAGCAGCTCATTCGGCAGAAATGCGGTGAGCAACAGCCCCTCCATAGTACAGGGAAGGATGTGGCTAGACTGAGAGCAGAGAAGGCAAGACAGAATGGGGGTCTGGGGGGGCTGTATAAATCTCAGCTATTGAGTTCTCCGAAGCCAGGGCCAGGCAATGAGATTTAGTGGGAGGGAGGAAAGTGGGGCTTTGGATTACACACTTTGAGTTCAAATCCTGGCTCCACCGCTTACTAGCTACGGAGTCTTCACCAAGTTCCTTTAAAATCTATCTCATTGGGCTGCTGTGACAGTCAATGAGATCAAGGAGAAAAAAGTAAGGTGTGCCATCGATTTATAAACCACACCACAATAATTATACACATCAATTATAAGCTACCCACAGACCAAAATGTGAACCTTAAGAGTCCAGAAACATGTCAGTTTCTCTTGGCAAAGGGACGTGGAGGATTTCCAGGTTGGCGGTGCCTACGGGAGCCCACGGCTCTGCTGTATTTCATTTATCACCAGCAGGAGGCGCTGCCTTCTCTCGCTAATGGTCTCTGAGTCCCTGGCACACACATCTTAGTTCCCCCTCACGATGGGCGGCTGGCTCCCTGCACAAAGTCTGGGCCCAGGCAATACTCTGAGAGCCTAAGCCTGCTTCTGACCAGGTTTAGGCCAGAAGAATGGCACACCAGCTTCTCTTGCTGCAACCTAAGGATTCTCTCCTCAGTCGGAGGTTTTTCTTTTTCCTGTTTCCTCCAGTGACTCAGACGGAAATTCTCCTTATCTCTCCAGCCACAGATGTTACCTTCTGTCACGCAGAATAAATGCCCCTGCCCCCAGCAGGCAGTCAGCTGGACAGCCAAGATCCCAAAGCCTCCCACAGCTGCAGCTGAGGTCATGTGAGCCACCAGCCAACGCACACAGATGGCAGCTGCTGGGAGCAGGGCACCGGGTGCATGTTGGCTTGTTTCCAGTTGGCCATGAAAAAGTCTCCGTGCAAGGGGCCTGGAGCCATGGCTCTGAGGGATTTACACTGGAAACCACCTGAGGCAAAGGTTGAAATCATAGTACCTGGGGCGAAGGGAGATAAACTGGCCAGACTGTTTCACAATTCCATACTTCCCTCATGCTGCTGCCTGGCCCAGCCCATCCTGTCAGAAATGGAGAAACAGTGCCTCAAACAGATGCATGAACTTGCCCAAGGTCTCACAGTAGATCAATGGCACGTTACAAGCGGCTTGACAAACACCTTTCAAGTTTCTCAGCCCTAGGGCAGCCTCCACACTAACGCCTTTCCTGATGCCATCATCATCAGTAAGATCCAACCTCCCCACAGCTGCCCTGTGGTGCCCTGACTTGACTTTTATCCAGCCCCAGATACCCCACAGCTTGCATCGGTTGACATGTCTGGCCCTCTGCAAGAGTACAATCCTCACACCCATCAGGATAGCTACTACCCCCCTGTCCCAGCACACACTCAAAAAAAAGGTAAGGTGGGAGAATCACTTGTGACCAGGAGTTTGAGACCATCCTGGGCAACACAGCAAGATCCAGTCTCTACAAAAAAAAAAAAAAAAATCCAAAAATTAGCCTGGCATGGTGGTGGACACCTGTAGTCCCAGCTACTCAGGAAGCTGAGGCGGGAAGATCACTTGAGCCCAGAAGTTCAAGGCTGCAGTGAGGCAAGATGGCACCACTGCACTCCAGCTTAGACGACAGAGTAAAATCCTGTCTCTAAAAACTTAAAAAATAAAAATACAGAAAATAACAAGTGGTGACAAAGATATAAAGAAGTTGGAATCCTTGCACAATGTTGGCAGGAATGTAAAATGGTACAGACACTTTAGGAAACAGAATGGTGGTTACTCAAAAAATTAAAAATAGAACTACCATGTGACCCAGCAATACCAGTTCTGGGTATATATCCAAAAGAATAGAAAGCAGAATCTTGAAGAGATATTTGCACACCCATATTTGTAACAGCACTATTGATAATAGCCAAGAAATAGAAGCAACCCAATATCCATCAATGGATGAAAGGATAAACAAAACTGTGATATAGACATATAATGTACTATAACAATGAAGGAAATCTTGTCACATGCCACAACATGGATGAACCTTGAGGACATTATGTTAAGTGAATAAGTTAGGCATGAAAAGACCAATAGTATTTGATTCCACTTATACGAGGTATGAGTAGTATAGGTAGTCACACTCATAGAAACATAGAAACAGAAAGTAGAACGGTAGTTGCCAGGGGCTGAGAGGAAGGGAAATGGGGAAATGTTTTTCAATGGGTATAGTTTCAGTTTTACAAGATGAAAAAGTTTCAGAGGTCTATTGTACAACAGTGTAAATACATTTAACACAACTGAACTGTACACTTAAAATAGTTACAATGGTAAATTTTATGGTTTTTTACAGTTAAAAATTCCTCAGCAGCAGACCACAAAATCCCTGAGTAGGGAGAGGCCCCACAGGTCACTAAGTGTATCCTCCTATACTAAGCTGGAATGTTTTCTACACAACTGCAGCCCTGCTAAGTGGTCACTCAGGCTAGATGTGGGCCCTCCTGGCCGAGCTCTGGCTCGCAGACATGGTCACTGTGCCATAATCTCCCCTTCCAACTCTTGGGACCACAGAACCAGTCTAATCGCGGTTCTTCATCACAGCCCAGCATAACTCTCAGAATACTGTATTTCTCATTTGGCCTGGACTATGACCCTCAGAGGCTAGATGATGGGGCCATCCAGGGTCAAAGAAGGATCCATGGATTTGCCAGAGGTCAGACACAAGTCACAACCTGCACCACCAGCCTCTCAGGAACTTCGTTTCCCATCCACTTGATTGTCTTGCAAGAGTCCTGATGACCTCATCGTGGTCCTGATGACCAAGTCCCCCTGCTCCAGTGGAGTTAGGGTGAGCCTCAGGGTGGGAGGTGAGTGGAAATGGAGTCTGTCAACCTCAAGAACAAAACCTGCAACCAGTGTAATCACAGAGTGTCCCAGGCTCAGAAGGGGACTTGAACTTGGGGTGTAATGCTCTGCAGTCACCGCCTTGCAATTCTTCATAAGAATTTGAAATTGTGTTTTGTAAGAGAAGTATGATGGGACAGTGTACATGTGCCAGGGGCTTAGGGCCTTCACCCTTGTGTGTTCCTCCTCCTCCTCCCACTGCCTCCTTGCCTCTCCAGGAAAGGTTCTTGGCCACCTGCTCCCCCTTGCTGGCCCAACTATCTCTGTTGCCTTTCACAGGTGCAGAAGAGTCCAAGTCAGGCACAGGGACCTTAGGTGATTGATGTGGAGGGGAGCTCCGGGTACCTATGAGAGTCTGTGCTTGCCCCATGAGCATCCCTGTGCTTTAGAGAGAACATGACATTATTAATAAACCCAAATAAAAAGCACCATGACAGATCATGAGAAAGACTGTGGAAAACAGAAAAGACTTTTTTCCCGTCTTTTAAACTTAAGGGGCTCTACGTTTCCATTTTGCACTGAGCCATGCAAATTATATGGCCAACGCTGCCCAAGCACATGGCTTACTGTTCCCAAGGTACTGGACCATGAGCAGAGGTGGCTCCTCCAGCCATTGCAGTGCTGTGCTGTGGCAGGCCCCCCAGGGCAAGCACTGAGGGGCACCTGTATTGCCTACACTGGCAGGACGCTTTTCAAGTACAGGGCCTGCTGCTGAACCAGAGTCCTTCCACAATTGACCTTTATCATATGCCTCCTAGACATCTTTACTTTACATAAAGAGTAAATGCAAAGCAAGTCCTCCGTACAAGGAAGCCCAGCCTGGACCAGTTAAGGAAATAAGCAAACCTAAGGCATGAGAAGAGGTAGCTGGCCCCAGGTGTGGGAAACAGTCTCAAAGGACCAACTCTCCCATTCTGTGCTTTATGCTCTAGCAAGCCTGGACAACAGTGCCCCACTCTCTCTTCTGGCCTCCAGCCTCTCCACTGCTGAGACTTGGGGGCCCCCTCCCTTCCTTCCCAAGGAGTTCTCACTCATCCTTCAAGTCCCCACTCTCCTACGAAGTGTTCTCATTGCCTGCCAGCACTCTCTGCCCACCCAGAGTCATTGTACTGCCTCCCCTGGGGCAGGATCCCACTGGAGCCATCCACTCTGAATTGCAGTTCCTGTTGACCACTGTATGTCCCCTGCTGGACTGAGAGCCCTTGGATGCCAGGGGCTGGTGTGTTTTCCTCCATACCCCACGCCTGACCCCGAGGGGCACTCTCTAAATGTTTGTTAAACTGAAAGGAATCCAGCCCCAAACTTCGCCTTTACACTGGAATCTCCCAGAAATCCCCTATCTGATGCCATCCAGGCTATTCTTAAGAACGCCAAAGCAAGGTCAGTTCAATCACTGCTGAAACTGATTCCAACATTCGATGACCACCCGCCTGCCCCTGCCACCACCGCCTAACAGCATTCACTCTCAGCTCTCTGCTAAACACTTTCTGCCATATTCTTTGATTGTGCCATGAGATTGAAGTCTCAAGACTTCAGCTAAACCTCAACTTCCCACAGCCTACACTTCTCTTGTCCCTTAATAGCCCCTGACACAAATACAAATTAAAGTTTAAAAACTTTTGACCTCTGCCTTCCCATTCCTAGGAATTTGTCCTGAGGATGCAATTGCACATAGACAAAGCTGAATACACAAGGATGATAATTATAGAATTATTACATGGGAAATGTCTCAAATACTTATCAACTGGGGACTAATTAAATAAATTTTGTACACACAATGGAATATCATGCAGTGCAAGTATGTATTTGTTGAATTTTTTTTTTTTTTGAGACAGGTTGTCTCTCTGTCACCCAGGCTGGAGTGCAGTGGCACAATCTCAGTTCCCTGCAACCTCCACCTCCCGTGCTCAAGCAATTCTTCCACCTCAGTTTCCTGAGTAGCTGGGACTATGGATGTGCACCACTATGCCTGGCTAATTTTTGTATTTTTATAGAGATGGGGTTTTACCATGTTGCCCAGGCTGGTCTTAAACTCCTGGGCTCAAGCTATCCACTCGCCTCGGCCTCCCAAAGTGCTGGGATTACAGGTGTAAGCCACTGTGCCTGGCCTGTATTTGTTGAATTGAAAAGATGCCCACTTCCCAAGACCTAAGCACAACCTTCATTAGTTCAAGGGGAAAATGCAAGAAATGCAAGAAAAGGATTCAACAGAATTCTAGAATGCTATGACAAAAGAAACAAAAGAGAATGTCGTCCATTTTAATGTTAAACTTTTCAGTCATTTTCCCAGTAATAAAACTTCCAGTGTATGTTGATAATGTTCAGAGGAAAAGTAGGTTCTAGAACAGCATGAATAATGTAATACAATTTGTGTATAAAAATGTATATATGCATAGAAAGATGCCTGAAGAGAATTTTACATCAAAAATAAGTATTTCTCTCTGGGAGGTAGTATTTGGGATTAATTTTACTTTTTGTCTTTACACCTTTTCCTGTATTGTCTCACATTTTAATAAAGTTTGTGCCTTATTTTTACATTCAGCAAAGACTGTAGAGCTATGTTTTTTCTTTGGCGGGAAGGAGATAACATCTGGAACACGGAGGCTTTCAACAAATAGTTAAATGAAAACTGACTCCTAGTCCTTTTGGCCCTGTGTGAGATTTAGACAAATGTCATGAATACCTGAAGTGCGGAAGGGCCTTACTGACTGTTAGAGTGCACAGCAATGTCCCAGCCTGTTCTTTGAGTGGATATTATTGATGTACTGGACACCTCAACATCAGTCAAGTCCTCTGCACTTTCAAAAGGCTTTCCCTCTCGATGTCTCATTTGACCTTAAAAATTAGATTTAGGGTAAGTTCCCCAAATTGAATCTCCTAAATGTGTGTCTGGTCACCATCAGTCAACATTTCCTGTTTGGCACAGTTATTTATCAGATGGATAAATGGGTGAGTGGGTAAATGGACGGATGAATGGATGGATAAAGGAATGAATTTATATCCCTCTTTTACAGACAAGAAAACTGAGTAGAGGTGAAGCATTGTGCCTAAGGTAATGCAATTACTAAATGATAAAAATCAGTGGGTTGGAATTGCTATTCTCTGCAGTCTTCTAATCAGCTCTCTTTTATCCAAAATGTCCCCAAATCCTGTTTTCTTTAGGAGGAAATACCTCAGCATCACTGACAGACACACTTGGTAAGCAGAGGTGGTAGTCAAAATACCAATGGCATGGGTATCAACCTATCAAAGTGCCCCAGCCGTGGTGCTACTGCAGGGCCCTGGACCTCCTGCTAAACCAGACATTGACGCATTAATTGCTGGATACAAGTGGGTCTTGGCTGTCAGAAGGGCACTCAGTGGGCTCAAGATAGGAGCTGTTCACTTACTGCTATGGAAGTGTTTCATTATTTTATCAACTAATATAACCATCCAAATGCACCATGGTTGGATATAAGCCTTGCTAAAAACCTCCACAACACTAAAAGGGTTGCTACCTACATGAGAAATTTTGTTCTCTCTTCACTCAAAGCAGAGCGCTTACTCCAAGAACTATTTATAATGCCACTTAAAACTTGCAATCCAATAAACTCAATCTGCATGACTAGATGGAACTGATTGTCATTATCCTCTTCTAAAAATTATCCTAAGCCTGACTGTGGCAAGAGAGTAGGGCAAACATATGGAGAGAAAAGGATAATTTGCAATGAAGAAGGCAATACCATAAAAGCTCAAAAAATCCATGAGACATTAGCACAGATCAGTGCTAGTCATGAGCCAGCATCCCGAATACATGTTTGTGTTGAAGGGCATCTTTGTTCCAGGTGCCATCCAAGAATCTGGAAGACAGTAAGACTGACCCTGATCTCAATTTGTTTACAGTCCAGGAGGGCAGAGGGAGAGATATTCATTAGCAACTGTTGTATAAAGTGGAAAGATCCAAGAAGACAGGAGCGCTTTGAGAATTCAAAAGAGGGAGAGTTTACTTCTACCAGAGGAAATCTAGGAGGGCTGCCTGAAGAAGGCAGCTTTGACCCTGGGTCCTCTTTCAGGACAGGCAGCATTTACACTTGGGGATGAAGGAAATGCACCCTCAGAGATCAACACAGGCTCACCTTGAAGCAAACATTATTGTCCAAGCATTTACCAGCAAAATATGCAAAATGGACATAGGGTATACTTTACTGAACTTGTCATTCTCAAATACATCCTGCCTCTCACTTGCCTGTCTTTACTCACGCTGTCTATACCTTCCACCTGGAACATTCTTCCCTCACCCTGACTCTCACTTCCACATTCAAGAATGTCATTTCCTCTTCATTCTTCACTTCTCAGTTTAGATGCATATCCTCTAAGAAGACTTCCTTGATCCCCCTAAAATGGATTAAGTGCCTCTCCCTGCCTAGGCTCTAACAGTATCCTGAACTTATCGCTATTGTAATACCTGTAACACTCAAATTTTGATTGTCTGTTTCATTATAGATCAAGACTACTCATCTGTAAACGTTCTGAGAGAGGGATCTCGTCTGGTCCATTTTTGTGGACCTAGTGCCTAGTGAAATACCATATTCATAACATGGTCAACAAAAATTTAATTAATGATGAATTGAATTTTAACAGTCAATCAGCCCAATTCTATACTAAATCCTGATTCTGTCCCTTGTTTGAACTCACAGTGTACCCATGTAATTCTACCAAATTACTTTGCAGATGAAAAGAGACAAGTGGAGTCTCTTTTCACTTTAAAAAGTGTCCAGACCCTTTTTATCCTGCCCCAAACCAAATGAAAAGCCAAGGCCACCCCTGAACCACATGACAAACTGCCCCTCACCCCCCTGGCTATCATGGCCATGAAGGCAAAGTTTTAACCCCAGCAGAGCTTCCTAAACAAGTCTGTGAGTGAAGCCAATGGACATCATTCCTGCAAAAGAATTGAAAGACCTCAACTCTCATTTACAAACTGAGATAAGAGTCTTTGAAGCAGAAAGAAATGGGAAGAGGAAGAAAAGAAACCACAAGCTTGGGTTGGCTTTCCAGTTTAGTGCAATTAAATAAGGAAAGGCCCTGTTTGGAAAAAAAGGAAAAAGAAAAAAAAAAAAAAAAGCATGTAATACCTTTTATAGTTCAGTTCAAGGAATGAAAATTTTTTTAATATTGAAAACATTAGCAATAATTACCTCCAGTGATAATATGAGTTATGATTAAATTCCTCTTAGCTTCTACATTTTCCAAATATTCTAGAGTGAAGATTTATTTACTCATCAGAAGAGGAATAGTTTCTTTTAGATGCGTGATCAGGCCCAGTTGTCCCTCCTGGCCCACTTTTTCTTACTAACCCTTAAGTCTAAATTAACCCATGAAATTTTTGAGGGGAGACCCTTGCCTCTCCCAGTCCTTTGACTCTGGCCACACCCATAAGCTTTCCTGTTAAGAGAAGGAAATATGTTACTTGGCTTTGGATGGCTTCTCCATTCTTCCTCTTTTTAGCAGCTCCTCTGGGCTAGGAACACAGCAAAATCCTGATGTCTGCCTTTATCCAGATCCTGGTCACAGGCTTCTGAGTTTCTGAGTAATTGAGTGGGTGAGGCTATTTGTGGGGATTGGGGGTTGGGGGTGTGGCTGAATCAACATTCATTGCTGTGCATGGCTGTTTGCAAGAATCATGTTACTAAGTGCAATCAAAAGTGCGAAGCAAACTGTCCCACAAAGAGTGGATCAATCTTCCAGGCTTCTTAACCATCCCCACCCACTGACGTATATATATGTCTTTTTCCCCGTCAATGACAGAGCCAAAAGCTAAATGCTTTCAGGCTCAAACTCGTATTCTTCTAAAAACATCATTAGAAGAGACCATAAGACCATCTCATGTCAAGGAAAACACACCAATAAGGTCATCCAGTTCTCCTAGAACAGGGATGTCTGATAGAACTTTCTACCATGATGAAAATATTCTGTTATCTACACTGTCCAATATGGTAGCCACCAATCTATGTGACTATTGAACATTTGAAATGTGGCTAGTGCAACTGATTAAATTTTTTAAAGTTAATTTAGATTTAAATAGCCACACATAGCTAGTGGCTACCATTTTAGAACACTGCAATTTAGAATCCCAAAATGTTAACCTGAAAAAGGACCCAATAAATCATTCAGACCTTTGCAATTGCAAGACCCATTTCTAATACAGAAGATGTATCCAGACCTTTCTCATGTTAACAGAATGTTTAGTGTGTGTTCATTAAGAATGCCATATTGACCAAAATTAGGAAAAATTCAATTGTACTTTAGTTTTTTTTTTTTCAAGAAAATTACGAAGATTACAGTTCGGAATAATTTCATAACACTTTTAATTGCATTTTGTTAATCACAACAGTATCCTCATGCACATATATGATAGACATGTGTGAGGTATTATTTTGCCCAGCCCTCAAACTTGTCCAACACAAGGGTTCCCAGATCCTCTCCAATAACTCCACAGTCCCCACTCATCATGCAATAGTGCAATGTGGAAACCAATGGCTTAGTCCAACCCCTGCTTTTAGAGAGAGAAAAACAAAAACACAGAGCCCAGCAAGGGAGGACACCTGCCCAAATCACATGGCTAATAAACAGTAGAGGTGACCTGACAGCCAGACCAAGCCTCCTTTCACTCTGCCACAAAGCCCAAAGAAAAAAAACACAGCTGGAAATCTGTAAGGGAGAGAGGCAGCTGGCTACGTTGAAAATGCTCCTATTTTCTTTCTCTTAGGAATTGTGGAAAATAAAAAGAATAGATTTTTGTAAATATCAAATATATATGTGTGTGTGTGAATAAATTATTTAACATATGAACAAATAATTACGTAAGTTTTTCTATGAAGGGACTATGGAAAAAAAATGGAACTAACGCCATTTGTATTTATTAAATAGAAATACTTTCTGTAGTTAGTAGGTATTAAGTAAAATGTAATAACTTTCAAGATTTTTCTGAAGCTTTTATAACTTCCCCAGTCTCTGTGGGTTTTGTTAGCATCTGTGAGTATCCTCCCAGAAACAAGCAATAAAACACAAATTATCTCTTAAAAATAAACCAGGTTTATGGGCACCTTTCAGTGATAGTAATCAAGACACAGAAGAGGGAGCCAAGATGTCATCCTCAGTTATGACAGTTACCACATTCACCTGGTGAAGACATGGGTCTAACACCCGGTGATCTGACTCCTCTTCTCTTCCTAGATCGCTCAGACCACACTGCCTCCAATACCATACACTGTATTGCTCTTGGTTGGCAGGAAAGTTTACTGGAGTCAGTGTTGAGGATTTAGGGCAACAGTCCTTCCATTTTAAATGTCTATGCCTTTGGATTCCCACAGCATTTGATTTTCTTTTATTTTTAACCTTGACCACAGTGACTGTGACCCTGGACTCTGGAGTTAAACTGCCGTGGCTTGAATCAGGACTCTAAAATACCTACTAACTACAGAAAGTTTGGTGATTTGCTTTACCTCTCTCAGTCTCAGTTTTTTCATTTGTAAAATGATAAAAATTTACTGCATAGCCATGTTGAAAAATTAAGGCAGATTCTCATAAATCTCATAGAACAGTGCCTGCCAAAAAAAACCTCAATGCTCTCTCGGAGATAGTATTATAATGAATTATATCTGTGAATGTGTATATGTCCCATGTTAGGCTATAAAATTCCTGAGGGCAAAGACTGTTCTTATTTTCTAACCACCCCAAGCCCCTACAGGTGCAAAACTTTATAGGTGCTGTGCAGGTGTATGTGGTGGTTACAAATGTCAGCTTTGGCATCATCAAACATACCAGAGAATGAAGGCTATGATCTTCTTACAGTACTTAGTAGGCTTTCTTCTTTTTTTTTTTTTTTTAAACATTGACAAGTTTCTTAATGTCCCTGGGTCTCAGTTTCTTCATCTTTTGAATGGGTTATTAGATTAGCTAACTTGCAGTTTAATTGTGAGAATTAAAGGATCCTAGGATGTGATGAGCATTTCATAAAGGCTGGCTGCTGTGAGCACACTAATGTGCTATCCCAGCTCCCACTTTGATGAGTACCACGTAATGTTCATGCCAGAAGTTGCTAAACAAGAATCTAGGGGTTGGTTTTCAGTGCACTCCCTTATTTGCTCACTCCATGCCAAACAGATTCCCTATTGCTAATAGAAGCCAGAGGCTAGTCTACCATAAAACCAGGGTGTGCTATGATAGCAGACTTCACAGCGCACATGCCAGCTGTTCCCCCCAGGAAGGGTAAATTTGCCCTGTAATTCTCTGGAACAAAACCAACAGCCTGTTTGCATAAGAGCATGGAAATTCAAAACCAGAGATGCAGCCTAGTTTAGATGACAGGCTACGGCCCTGAGTCGGGAGCCTTGAGTCTGAGGACTTGATCTCACCAGTAACTAGCTGCATGCTCTCGGACAATCAATTTCACAACTCCAGGACTCTGTTTCCTTTCCCCTAAAAAGAAGGGCCTAGATTAGGCAATCTCCAAGGATCATTGCAGCTCCTGTGTTTCAGCATCCTAGGATGAGCTCACTAAGTGAACAGGAAGATGGACACAGAATGCAGAGCCAGAAAGACCTAGGTTGAAACCCCTACCTGTTTGCCTTTGATCAAGCTTCTTAATCTCTCTGAAGATTAACAGAGGGTTTCTTGGGTTTCTCATGAGTAAAGTGGGGGTAATAAACATGACTATTGGAGAATTTGAAACAGTGAATGTGAAGCATGACACTGCCTGGGCCATTGTGGATGCTAAGTGGTAGCTGCAGTTATTAGCATTATTACCATTGTCACTATTATTATTATTAATACTATTACCTTTCTTTTAAAATGTTAAGGCCCAAAAACATTTTATTGCATAACTATCATGTGGAATCAAATGGGAATATCAACTCTTCACAAGTAACTTTTTTGAAATGTGTTAACTTTCTTCTGTGTGTAATTACTATTCCTTTTCCATTTTTTTGTCTTGAATCTTTTCATTTCCAACTCTAGAACTTTACTTTACTTCCCTAATAACAAACAATATAGTTAAGTATATGAGGAATTCCATGGACTCCTGCCCAATGATCATCATCACTGTCATCATAATTGTCACTGTCATGATAACCATCACCTTTACAGCTCCATTTTTCAGTACCTGGAGTTCAGCATAATGAGTGACTCACCCTAGACCTCACTGCCCATCCCACTAGGAAGTCATAGGACCTGGACTTCAGGTTAAACTTCTGACTCTAAAGCCCATGATTATTCCACCTGACCATCAATTTCATGCATTAACTCAAGTTTTTCCTGTCATTGCCTTGACTAGTCTTAAGATATGTTTCTTTTAAAGTAACTGCCCTTCTATATATATGGAATTTGAAACACAGCATTTCTTAAAGTTTAACCCTAACTCCTTGGTATATCCAGTTGCATGCCATCTAACTGAATCACTTTTTCCTCCCACTAGAAGACACTTAAGCAAGTTTTGGAGGACCTCTGTTTTTCACTTCAAACATATCAGGAAGGTTTATTTCAGGTGAATAGAGGCAATGTTTCAGTTAGGTTTTTTGGTCGCAAAAAAAAAAGAGATAACTCAAGTGAGGGTTGAAGTATTTTAAGGATTTCCACTGAATGAAATTATGTTGAACAAAAAGAATGTTAAGTTATCACAGGATGTGGCCACACAGAGGATGGGACTGAAAGATGGTTCTTGACCTAAAGCAACTCCGGCAATGCTGAACACAAAAGGTCCTAGGTCCTCTCCCTAGTGTTCTACCAACTTACCAACTCACCATCTGCCACCTTCTCTAGTGGTCTACCATGTTGCTCCTCTACCCCATTGTCTTCATGCCATTGATTGGATGTCTTACTCTTTCCCCACTCAAATTCTCTACAGGAGAATATCTCCAGCTCAGCTGATTATCATCATTACTGTTTGAATAGTCTTTTCACATGACGGCATATCCTAGACCACTGATCAGCAGATGAATCTGCTGCTGCTGGGTCAGACATGGCTTGAGGCCTCAAACGTGGCTGCCTAGGATGGAAATCTCAGCTAGGACAGTGGATGGGCCCACTTTACTTGGAAAGGGCTGTAAGCCACAGCAGGTGCCATGATTATCACTGCTAACAACAACAGAGTAAATTTTTTCTCTCCAGATGCTGCTACTTATTTCATACCAAGCTAAAAATGGTTTGTCATTTTTATAATTTTTTATGACTCCATATGTTTGCAAAGTCCTGATTGATGAGGAATTTCAGAGTTAACTGTGATAACAACAATCAAAATCACTTCCATAGACACAGTCCTTTATGGTGATGACCTCCCTTTCATGTCCTCTGTTTCGTTTGATTGCTACATCATCCCCTAGTTGACAAGGACAGCTATCATTGTCACCATTTGACAGAAGAAAAAGCTAACATTTAAGAGAAATAATTGGCCCTAGGCTATAAAACTGGTTAGTGATGCATTGGGTTTTAGACCTGGTTTCCTAAGTTAATTTCTGAAGGCATAGAAAGCAACCTTTTTCCCCTCAACCTTTATATGTAGCCAATCATGAATATGTTTTGAGTCTTAATATACCTCACCAGTCTCCTTCAGTCTATGCTCAGATCCTCATTAGTTCTCACCCTGGATTGTGTGGCATCCTCCTAACTCACCTCTGCCCCCACTCAACAACCTTTTTCATCCCTTCCTCCATAGGCAACCAGAGAGGTCTTTTAGAAACTGTTTTCAACAAGTCATCTCCATGATCCCAGGCCCTCACTGCCCACAGAATAAGGTCCAAACTCCTTGGGAG
Source organism: Pan troglodytes (assembly GCF_028858775.2). NCBI lineage: Eukaryota > Metazoa > Chordata > Mammalia > Primates > Hominidae > Pan > Pan troglodytes. The sequence continues at coordinate 134,242,173 of NC_072405.2, read as the reverse complement.
TGTATTCGATGTCTTGGAAGATTTCACTCTACCCATTTTTTTTTTGTCTTATCACACAAACCCCCCACCCCACACACTCATGTCCCCATGCAATGCTGGCTCCCAAGCTTGGCTTGCAGCTTTCTCCCTCTTCATCTTTCTGTAACTCACTGTCTGCAGACTAGAACTAGACTGTAGATGGATTTGGATCCCACTGTTATAGGGTGGTTGCTTTATCAAATCCATTGACAATGTTTATGAAGATCTCCAGCTTCTCTTGAAAAATTAGTGGATCATGTTAACAGTCAAACTGAGCCTGAGGAGTGGTTAATCCCTTTACATGGGCCATGCCCCTCCAGTTGACTATAATCCTCACTATTCCCTATTGTCTTACATTCAGCTAGCTTCACTCATAATAGTGATATGCTTGACCCCTTAGACATTTGAATTTGTAATCTTTGCCTTATGTTCTTACCATCCAAAATGTGTTTCGTCATATATTTCTATTGAAATCATAGTCACCTCTCCAACAATCACTCCTCCATAGAGTCTATATTGATTCCCTGAGCTGAAATTAATCTCTTCCCTCTCTGTCCTCCTAAACTTGTTCATTGTTGCCTCTACCTATAGCATCTAAAAGACTTCAAGTCTATCTCCTCCACTAGGTTATGAGCAATCTTATTCATCTGTGTGTTCCCACACTGCCTAAGATATGGTTATCCTTACACTTAGTAAATATCCCCCAAAAAAAACCTGTTGAATTAAACTTATTTAATTCAATCAACAGTTAAACTTTCCAGTAGAAGCCAACTCATCTGTGATAATATTTTCCCATTTCACATCTAGACTTGAGCTTCTGTCTACTTCTTACTAAAAGTCTTATCTACTGAGGAAACAAACTGTTTTCTAAAGTTCTATTGACTTAAAAATGCAAGCTCTCAAATAAATTATTTTCCAAAGAGTAGCAAGAGCAATAAATTTGCTTTGGCCCTGAATCAATACCACTCCCAATTGCAGAGTATCTTGTAAGAGCCTCACAAGAGAAGAGAGAGAAATACCCAATCTTCACCCCCAGGTGAGGATTAAATCACTACATCATGTTTATCCACAAACTTCCATTTCCTCAACTAATACGTGTTTCTTACACACATTATTTGCCCAAGAGAACCTATTGTTCTTTCATGCAAGTTACATTTTTTATGAGTTACTTCCCCATATTTTTGGGTTTTGACATCTCTTATAACCTTTTAATGTTTTTTAACATCCATTTTTCAAGCATCTAACAGTTTATCGGGCATGGTGCTTGGTTCTGGGACGGCAAAAAGAAATATATTTGTTCTCAACTCTGGGAGGTTCACAGACTAAAGTAGAAACAAATACATCACTTAGATACTGTTTATCAAATGCTGTACATAAACAGACCAAATTTTCGCTACCATATTTGTTGTGAATGTCCCATGTGTGCTGTGTGGTGCAGTATTTGTAAGTTTACTGCCCCTCTGACACCCAGGTTAGGTAGTAGACACTGGTGACTTATTTCTCTGCCCATTGTTTGAACCTCCTTCCTATGCTCAGTATTGAGGAGAAATTGGGATTGCTACTCCCCAGAATAAGAAGAATATGGTTAAAACCCAGAGAGCTTCCCTGAAGGCCTCTCATACAATCATGTCCAGTGAGAGGCCCTCAGGGAAGCCTCCTGGGTTTTAACCATATTCTTCTCATACTGGGGAGTAGTAATCCCAATTTCTCCTCGATACTGAGCATAGGAAGGAGGTTTAGATAATGGCCAGAGAAACATGTCACCAATGCCAACTAAAGGTTGTCCACCAAAGGTTATTGGACAACATTTCCAGCCCTATGCAGGCAAAATCACCAAAAGCTTAGACACAGTGAAAGTCAGGGTTGCCCCATCAGATACTGGACCACAACTAGGTGAGTTACTGACTATCAATAAGGAAGCATGGCATGGGCCATAATGGAGGGTGGTGATAGCAGCAGCTATGACCGTGTGATCTGTTGATGGAATGAAGTCATAGCCCCTCCCTGTACCTATGTCTGCTTCCTTTCTGCATTCTGGATGATTTGTGTGTGAGTATGTGTACACAATAACATTCCTCCTTCCTCTTTACGGTGCCTGATTATTATGATAGGGTGTGCTGGTGGTAGCAAAGTGTATAATCTTGTCAAGAATTTGGCAAACTACAGACTGCAGTCCTAGTACAGTCATCTAGGGACTTTTGTAAATAAAGTTTTATTGGAACACAGCACAACCATTCATTTACACATTGTGTATGGCTGCTGTCATGCAACAGTGACAGACATGAGTAGTCTAGACAACCACTATGTGGACCACAAAGCTTAAAATAATCACACTGTCCCTTACAGAAAAGTTTGCCAGGCCCTGACTTTGTCCACAGGTTACAGAATATCAATGCTAAGGGAAGAACGAATATCCAAGACGTGAAATTGGACATCATCTCAGTTGGTCTTTCTTTAAAGGGGGGATTAAAAGGTCTTCAGATGTGTGAGCAATTTTTTTTTTTTCTTCCGGAGATGAAGTCTTGCTCTATTACCCAGCAGGCTGGAGTGCAGTGGCGTGATCTTGGTTCACTGCAACTTCCACCTCCCAGGTTCAAGCAATTCTCCTGCCTCAGCCTCCTGAGTAGCTGGGGCTACAGGCATGCACCACCACGCCAAGCTAATTTTTGTATTTTTAGTAGAGATGGGGTTTCTCTGTGTTGGCCGGGCTGGTCTTGAACTCCTGACCACAAGTAATCTGCCTGCCTCAGCCTCCCAAAGTGCTGGGATTACAGGTGTGAGCCACTGCACCCAGCCACAATCATTTTATTATACTAAATGGGAGCAACTTTTTATATCTGTGTTGTTGTTGTCAAACACTAAACAAGGGAGAAAGGATGTAGGGTATCTAAAGGAATAAGCCATATTGGATATCTGTCACTCACCAAGATTTTTCCTATGTCTGGAAATTATCCACAGTGTGGGTTGGGTGGGAGGCAGAGCCCACGTTCTAGAACAGAGCCTGAAAACACTAGATACTTCTTACTACACCATACTCCTAGAGGTTATGGTGCTGGCATCTAACTGAGAATTGGCCAACTGAAGGTTGGCCAAGATTCAACCAAGGCTTTGCATCTGAAGTTTGTTATGCAAAGAAATGAGCAGAGAATTCATTCCTACGGTTGGGCCAAGGGTCAGCGGAAATACCCAGTATTGGGAGCCACAGGGCTAGTGGCAAAGCCATTTACCCAGGACTGATGGGAGAGGTGGTATCACTGATGACAGCAATGCATAACCTTACCTGCCTGTCTTCATGACTCTGCCTGAATTCTGGCCCCTTGGCTTCTCTTGGTTCCTGTCTGATTTCTGATCCTGTTCTTCAATGCAATATCCCTTCAAAAAACCCCGTATTGCTTTATGTAAGTAGGAATTTTTTGTTGTTGTTTAAACCTAAGACTGCTGCTTTTACAGCAGATAACCAATGTACAACTTAGAAAAAATAATTTTAAGCTGTACAGCAATAATTTAAAATTATACAGCAATGTACAACTCAGAAAAAAATAATAATAGCTACATTTGTTAAGAGATTATCATGTGCCAGGAACCATAATAATCTTTGTATATATATTATCACACGTAATAGTTATAGATAAGGAAACTAAGGTTGGTTTAGAGAGATGAAGTACTTTGTTCAAGACTACAAACTTGGTAGCACCAGGTTTGTCTGTGCACAAAACCAAGGAATTTAACCACACTAGCAGCATTCCTTTAGGTCCTGTATTCTTCTGCTACAAAAAGTGGGGCTGAGACTATTCACAATAGCAAAAACATGGAATCAACCGAAATTCCCATCAATGATAAACTGGATAAAGAAAATGTGGTACATATACACCATGGGATACTATGCAGCCATAAAAAGGAATGAGATCATGTCCTTTGCAGGGACATGGATGAAGCTGGAAGCCATAATCCTTAGCAAACTAACACAGGAACAGAAAACCAACACCGCACGTTCTCACTTAAAACTGGGAGCTGAACAATGAGAACACATTTACACAGAGAACAACGCACACTGTGGCCTGCCAGGGGTGTTGGCGGGAGGGAGAGTATCAGGATAAATAGATAATGCATGTGGGACTTAATATCTAGCTGATGGGTTGATAGATGCAAACCAACTTGGTACACGTTTACCTGTGTAACAAACCTGCACGTCTTGCACATGTTTCCTGGAACTTAAAATAAAAAAAAAATTTAAGTGGGATTGAATTAGTTTCCTAGATCCTAGCTAAAATGAAACTCAATGGCTGGACCAACTATGTCTTCAGGGTCTAGAAAAAAAGTCCTGAGTTGTAGCATTTGCCAATTTCCATGGTGTAAATATTCCCACCATGGCTGATTTCAAACTACCAAACGTTTAACCACTTGTTCATAAATATCCTGAATGTTTAACAACTGACTCTTGAAAGCTAGTGTGAACTGGCACCAACATACTACTGTACCTATGCCATTTCTTTCTTGTTTCTCTGTTTGTTGTTTGCCAGTTCACTTTATCATATGCTCTTGGAATCTCAGAGTGGGGAGAGATCTCAGAGGCCACTTAGACTCACTGTGTAACAGTGGAAGACACCCCTTCAAGTCAACCCTAACTTGGTATCTACCCTCTGCTCAACACTTCCAGTGGCTGGAGCTCACCACCTTCTAAGTATCTTGTATAGGTTGAAATAGTCATTATTGTCCCAAATAACTAAGCTAGTTTTAGGAAGTAGTTGCTTTTACTCTATGTTTTAGAGGTAGACTTTGAGTTGAAGTTCTCTGTCCACATATCTCTGCTGAATATGGCTCTCATAAGTAGTTGCTTGGCCAGGGCTCCACTTTTCCCCCTCACATCAGAAGGGAATTTAGAAGTGGGGGCTGGCGGGTGTGCAGTGTGATTATTTGCTTTGAGATTATTATACACAGAGCTAGTGCTAGATGCTTTCCAACCTTCCCTATAGCCTCAAGCAAGAAGAGACCTGCCTGGGAGTGGTGCTTAGCCCCACACATCACACACACATCACACACACACACACACACACACACACACACACACACACACAAATATACAGTTTATTCTAAAATATGCAAATGCTTCTGTCACTCAGGATTCAGCATCCAGTGCTGTCAAAACAAGACTTATACACCTACATATGCCCCCTAAAGCCAATCACACCCTTTCAGGCCTCAGGGCAACAATTCTACACATCTACTGCCCTGCGTTCTTGAAGTCAAAGACATGCATGTGCCATACCTTAAAGTCTTCTGTGTTATCACTGCCAGCTTCGGAGGAGGCCTCTGCTTTGAAGTGTGGGGAGGATTTGATTGGCAGAAGTGCTTAGGTAGGAGAAAAGATAAGTTAATTAAATTGTCAAATCCCTCTTCTCAGAGAACATGAGATTCTTGCATAACTATCATTTCCCAACAGTGCCCAGCATCCCTTGTCTTGCTTCCTTTTGTGCTATAATTTGCCTTCCCCAGGGTACTCGGGTTACGGCGGTATTCCCAGCAGTGGCACATGGCTCCTGAGGAACATTCTACAGTATGAAACGGTCCATATTGCCCTTAAATGTGAACATACGTAAGCGTAGACTTCATATGCCTGACATTGTGCTGATTCTTTACACTGGCAATTAGATGATCATTTCCCATTTAGGAAAAAAAAAAAGTGCAGCTCTCTGCCAGCACTCATTTAATTTTACATAAACATGCTCTTTGAGGCTGAAGAAAATCTGACTGATTTTCAGTGTGGAAATAAAATATGAAAACTGTTCTTGGAGTTATTTCTAAACAGAACTAACATCAGAATTATCTGAATCATCAGAATCATCTATTTCAGAAAAATCAGATTCATCAGGTGAACCTTCAGCCAACAACTGTTTGAGAACGATGTTAACGATCATGCGTAGGAATGCTACGTTTTCTAGGATTTGACATTTTCAGCGATTGAGAATTACTATATTTTGTAAATGGAAATACCACTACTAAAAACAGAATGTTGTAAATAGAATGATGTCTTTTGTTTCCAAAGTCGATATACTAGAATGATGCAAACATAATAATAAAAGCAAGATATTTTGTAGCAAAGTTATCTCAGTGTAAATGCTGCAGCCGCAAGCACCAACTGCAAGTATTCTCAGGGCAAATGAGAAATGGGTTAAATGTTAAAATTGGCAACAATTTCCTCTTACTAAGATATAATTGCATTTAAAAAAAAACAAATTACTAAGCATCATATACGAAGGAAAGATAGTCTTTTTCAGACAAACAAACTCTGAGAGAATTTGCCGTTAGCAAACCACCACAAGAACTGCTAAAAAGAGCTCTAAATCTTGAAAGAAATTCTGGAAACACAACAAAACAGAACCTCTTTAAAGCATAAATCACACCGGACCTATAAAACAAAAATAGGAGTTTAAAAAGCAAAAACAAACAAAAAAACCCAAAATACACAGGCAACAAAGAGCACGATGAAAGCAAGAGTACCTCACATTTCAATACTAACATTGAATGTAAATGGCCTAAATGTTCCACTTAAAAGATACAGAACCACAGAATGGATAAGAACTCACCAACCATTTGCTGCCGTCAGGAGGCTCACCTAACACATAAGGACTCACATAAACTTAAAGGGGTGAAAATGGACACCAAAAGAGAGCAGGGGTAGCTATTCTTATATCAGACAAATCAAACTTTAAAGCAGCAACAGTTAAAAGAGACAAAGAGGGACAGTATATGACGGTAAAAGGCCTTGTGCAACAGGAAAATATCACAATCCTAAACATATACACACCTAACACTGGAGCTGCCAAATTTATAAAACAATTACTATAGACCTAAGAAATGAGATGGACAGCAACACAATAATAGTGGGGGACTTCAATACTCCAATGACAGCGCTAGACAGGTCATCAAGACAAAAAGTCAACAAAGAAACAATGAATTTTAACTATATCTTGGAACAAATGGACTTAACAGATATATACAGAAAATTTCATCTAACAACCCCAGAATACACATTCTATTCAACAGCACATGGAACTTTCTCCAAGATAGACCATGTGATAGGCCATAAAATGAGCCTCAATAAATTTAAGAAAATTGAAATTATATCAAGCACTCTCTCAGACCACAGTGGAATAAAACTGGAAATCATCTCCAAAACTAACCTTCAAAATCATCCAAATATATGGAAATTAAATAACCTGCCCCCAAATGAGCACTGGGTCAAAAACGAAATCAAGATGGAAATTTAAAAATTCTTTGAATTGGGCTGGGCATGGTGGCTCACACCTGTAATCCCAGTACTTTGGGAGGCTGAGGTGGGAGGATAACGAAGTCTGGAGATTGAGACCCTCCTGGCTAACATGGTGAAACCCCATCTCTACTAACAAATGCAAAAAAATTGGCCAGGTGTGATGGCGGGCACCTATAGTCCCAGCTACTTTGGAGGCTGAGGAAGGAGAATGGTGTGAAACCGGGAGGTGGAGCTTGCAGTGAGCCGAGATCACACCACTGCACTCCAGACTGGGCAACAGAGCGAGACTCCATCTCAAAAAAAAAAAAAATTCTTCAAACTGAATGACAGTAACACAACCTACCAAAACCTCTGGGATACGGCAAAGGTGATGCTAAGAGGAAAGTTCATAGCCCTACACACCTACATCAAAATGACTGAAAGTGCACTAACTGACATTCCAAGGTCACACCTCAAGGAACTAGAGAAACAAGAACCAAACCAAATCCAAACCCAGCAGAAGAAAGGAAATAATCAAGATCAGAGCACAACTAAGTGAAGTTGAAACAAAACAAAAAAAGATAAATGAAACAAAAAGCTAGTTCTTTGAAAAATAAATAAAATTGACAGACCGTTAGCAAGATTAACCAAGAAAATCAGAAAATCCAAATAACATCGCTAAGAAATGAAACAGAAGATATTACAATTGACATCACTGAAATACAAAAGATCATTCAAGGCTACTGTGAACACCTTTACACACATAAACTAGAAAGCCTGGAAGAGATGGATTAATTCCTGGAAAAATACAACCCTCCTAGCTTAAATCAGGAAGAATTAGGTACCCTGAACAGACCAATAACAAGCAGTGAGATTGAAATGGTAATTTACAAATTACCAATAACAAAAAAAGTCCTGGACCAGATGGATTCACAGCAGAATTATACCAGACATTCAAAGAAGAATCGGTTCTAACCCTTTTGACACTATTCCACAAGATAGAGAAAGAAGTAACCCTCCCTAATTCATTCTATGAAGTCAGCATCACCCTAATACCAAAACCAGGGAAGGACATAACCAAAAGAGAAGACTACAGATCAATATCCTTGATGAACATAGATGCTAAAATCCTTAACAAAATACTAGCTAATCGAATCCAACAACATATCAAAAAGATAATCCACCATGATCAAGTCTGTTTCATACCAGGGATGCAGGGATGGTTTAACATACACAAGTCAATAAATGTGATACACCACATAAACAGAATTAAAAACAAGAATCACATGATCATCTCAACAGATGCAGAAAAAGCATTCGACAAAATCCAGTACCACTTTATGATTAAAACTCTCAGCAAAATCGGCATACAAGGGACATACTTTAATGTAATTAAAGCCATCTATGACTAACCCACATATTTTGACACATATTATTGATAAGCCAACACAATACTGAATGAAGAAAAGTTGAAAGCATCTCCTCTGAAAACGGGGACAAAACAAGGATGCCCACTCTCACCAGTCCTCTTTGGAAGTCCTAGCCAGAGCAGACAAGAGAAAGAAATAAAGGGCATCCAAACCCGTAAAAAGGAAGTCAAACTGTCACTGTTTGCTGATGATATGATCATTTACCTTGAAAACCCTGAAGACTCCTCCAGAAACCTCCTAGAACTGATCAAAGAATTCAGCAAAGTTTCCATATACAAGATTAATATACAAAATCAGTAGCTCTTCTATACACCAACAGCGACCAAGCGGAGAATCAAATCAAGAACTCAACCCCTTTTAGAATAGCTGCAAATATATATATATATACTTAGGAAAATACCTAACAAAGGAGTTGAAAGACCTCTATAAGAAAAACTACAAAACAATGCTGAAAGAAATCATAGACCACACAAACAAATGGAAACACATCTCATGCTCATGGATGGGTAGAATCAATATTGTGAAAATGACCATACTGCCAAAAGCAATCTACAAATTCAATGCAATCCCCATCAAAATACCACCATCATTCTTCACATCATTAGAAAAACAATTCTAAAATTCATATGGAACCAAAAAAGAGCCCACATAGCCAAAGCAAGACTAAACAAAAAGAACAAATCTGGAGGCATCACACTACCTGATTCCAAACTATACTCTAAGGCCATAGTCATCCAAACAGCATAGTACTGGTATAAAAATAGGCACATAGACCAATGGAACAGAATAGAGAACCCGGAAATAAACCCAAATACTTGCAGCCAACTGATCTTTGATAAAGCAAACAAAAAGTGGAGAAAGGACACTTTTTTCAACAAATGGTGCTGGGATAATTGGCTAGCCACATGTAGGAAAATAAAACTGGATCCTCATCTCTCACCTTATACAAAGTCAACTGAAGGACTTAAACCTAAAACCTGAAACCATAAAAATTCTGGCAGATAACATTGGAAAAACTCTTCTGGACATTGGCTTAGGCAAGGATTTCATGACCAAGAACCCAAAAGCAAACGCAATAAAAACAAATACAAATAGCTGAGACCTAATAAATTGAAGAGCTTTTGCATGGCAAAAGGAACAGTCAGCAGAGTAAACAGACAGCCCACAGAGTGGGAGAAAATCTTCACAATCTATACATCTGACAAAGGACTAATATCCAGAATCTACAACCAATGCAATCAAATCAGTAAGAAAAAAAACAAACAATCCCATCAAAAAGTGGGCTAAGGGCATGAATAGACAATTCTCAAAAAAAGATATACAAATGGCCAACAAACACATGAAAAAATGCTGAAATCACCAATGATCAGGGAATTGCCAATCAAAATTACAATGCGATACCACCTTACTCCTACGAGAATGTCCATAATCAAAAAATCAAAAAACAGTAGATGTTGGCATGGATGTGGTAATCAGGGAACACTTCCACACTTCTGATGGGAATGTAAACTAGTACAGCCACTATGGAAAACAGTGTGGAGATTTCTTAAAGATCTAAAAGTAGAACTACCATTTGATCCAGCAATCCCAATACTAAGTATCTACCCAGAGGAAAAGAAGTCATGATACGCAAAAGATACTTGCACATGCATGTTTATAGCAGCACAATTCACAATTGCAAAATTGTGGAACCAACACAAATGCCCAACAATCAACAACTGGATAAAAATCTGATATATATGTGTGTGTGTGTGTGTGTGTGTGTGTATATATAAAATGGAATACTACTCAGCCATAAAAAGGACTGAATTAACAGCATTTGCAGTGACCTGGATGAGATTGGAGACTATTAACTAAGTGAAGTAACTCAGGAATGGAAAACCAAGCAATGTATGTTCTCATTGACATGAGGGAGCTAAGCTATGAGGATGCAAAGGCATAATCATGATACAATGGACTTTGGGGACTTGGAAGAGTGGGAGGGGGCAAGGGATAAAAGACTACAAATATGGTACAGTGTATACTGCTTGGGTGACGGATGCACCAAAATCTCACAAATCACTGCTAAAGAACTTACTCATGTAACCAAATACCACCTGTAACCCAATAACTTATGGGAAAACATTAAAATTTTCAACTTTATTTAAATAATTTTTATTCAAAAATTGGATACTCATTAATTATACTTATTCTTCTAAGTTTTATATTCTTCTAAGTTTAATAGTTTTGAATATTTTACAAGAAAAATCTGTTAAAACATATATAAGAACTGATTTTTTATTTTTACACTTATTTTAAATTACATTTTGATTAAACTACAGTACATCCAGATTTGCATATTTTGAATACAATTACATTTTTTTTAATCCTTTAAGTCAGAGATGCACAAAATATGCCTCACCACAAGTATCCAGCCTGCCATTTGCTTCTGTAACTAAAGTTAAATTGGAACAGAATCAGCCCATTCTTTTATGTTTTGTCTATGGCTGCTTTTGTGCCTCAACAGCTGAGATGAGTAGTCATGACAGAGACAAATGTCCCATAAAGCCTAACATATTGATTTTCTGATGCTTTTACAGGCAAACTTTGCCAACATTTGCTTTACTGTAAATCGAACACAAATTACATGAAAATCCTAATTATATCAGTAAAGTTAGTGTTAAAATGAAGAAAACACAATATTATTGAGTAAATAGCCTGCAATGAATGATATATTCTTACATTGATTATTCACTGAAACATGGCTGGCCTATCAACAGCACACCTGGACATGCAAAATCATCATTATGCTTAACTGTCCTTGAAGTTGTGCCATCTTTCAGTTCTATAAAACTAATTGTCTTACATATATTTCTGTACGTAATTATGTTGTAACTATGTGTCAAGGTATAAAGATAGAATATATTTTACCCAACACTTTGTAGCTTAAGACTTTAAATCTTTACACATGGAGATTCAGGTCTCCATTTGTCAACAGATTCTAGAACCTGCATATGTTACTAGCAGGACTAGCACTCTCCCTACCTTGTCTCACTGTGTAAACAGACTCTTGTGAGGGGAAAAATTGGCCCCATTTTACAGTTGGGGAAACTCAGTCTAGAACAGAAAGGAGATGTTGGGGGAATGTAGAACAGGGGGTGACATAATTGACTCATAATTTGCAAAGAATATCCTGGTTGGTATCCAGAGGGGATAAGGGCAAAAACAAGGGACTGAGTAGGAGTTTACTGCATTATTCCAGGTGAAGATTGAGTGACACCTGGGCTGCAGTGGCAGTTGTGGAGGGGTGGAAAATGATTGTAGATGTATCATGATGAAAGAATCTTTGGAATTTACTCTTTTCACATGTGAGATATGTGAAAAAGAAAAGAATCAAGGGTGACCAAATAAAGAATTTCGGCCTGAATAATTGACTGGAAAGAGATGCCCACCTCCAAGATGGAGAACACCTTGACAGAATCAGGGTCAGAGCCTGGATTGAGGAGGAGCCAAGATGGGCTTGGGCGAGTTAAGTTTCAGAAGCCTATCCCCTGCCCTAGAATAGCTGCAGGGCAGCCACATTGATATATGAGCCTGAAGTTCAGGAAGAGACTGAGATTAGAGACATGAGTTTGCGAGTTATCAGCATATAGATGGTGTTTAAAGCCATTATTTTCTACCTAGAGACAGATACTATTTTACATAGTGACAACCACAGACATGGTTTATGTGTCTTTAAGAAGGAAGAACAAATCAGGGCAATACTCTAAAGCAAAGTGGGGTAGAAAAGATATCAAGGTGAAGGAAAAAAATAATAGACGCTTTAAAATGAGAGACTCGTGACCTTTCAGGCAGAAAGAAAAGTTGCAAATCACTACCAAGACATATCCTTCCAAAAATCTTTCCAGAATCAAAGCAGAAGGGCTGGTTCCTTGCAAGAGTCCATGAGAACAGTGTCAAATTTCTTGTGAGTTACACATGCAAATACCATAAGGAAATAAATTCCATGTGTTCTGCCTTATTTTGCTGTGTTGCAGAGCAGAAACAAGGAAGAAGCCATGCTTTCTCAGATGAACAGGTTAGGAGAACTTGTATTCCAACAGGAACTCCAACAGGAACTGAAAATTCTACTTAGAATGAATAACACATAAAGCCAAATGTGTTGTTAAAACTGGAATCTGGAAGTTTTGGGGCTGAGTGCATTTCCCTCTGTAACCCACAGCCCTCACCACTCTCCTGTCTATCCCTGGGTTGGCTTCATTTATTTGTTACCTCCTGGGACAAGGCCATGAGCACCCTACCTGGTTTTCTCCTTCCCCGGACAGCACTTGCTCTTCCTAGAGCGGCTGCCTCCAGAACAAGCCCTCTATTTGACCCCAAGGACCCTGACTCTGAACCACACTCACAGACAGCCTGGGCTATGCATGGTATCATCCTATCCTCCCTTTGAACCTGGTATCAATAAGGCCAAGAATCCATCCCTATTGTCCCTCCTGTTTATCCTGATCTCCTCATCTCTATTTTCTCAGCACAGAACATCAATAACACTCTTTGTAAATTTGACTCTGCGTATCTTGTTACACTGAGCTGAGCAATGGGCGAGACAATAGTTAATGCTGCCTGTGATTTTCTTAAGGTTGATTTCACGGGTGAGATGAACAATTTCTCAGGGCTCTGTCTTCAGCCACTTTCAGCACTCATTTAAATCAAACCCAACCCACTGGACTCCCTACTTTAGTTTTCTCCATTAGCACAAGTTACTCGCTGACTCACAATATATTCAGCTTTGTTTTTTTGTTGAGAGGCAGTATAATGCCGTGGTAAGATCCCAGACTCCAGAACCCAGACAACCCAGCTCCGTTACCTACGAGCTGTGGGCAAGTTACTACATTTCTCTGTGTGTCACCTTTCTCATTTGTAAACCAACAGTTCCTTCCTCATGGGGTTGTTATGAAGATTAAATGAATTAATATGTGTAAGCCATATGGAATAGAGATAGAAAGGGAATTACAATGACCTGATGCTTAGACCCTATTCAAGTTTCTCCAACTGTACCCATGATGTCCTTAACAGCCAAAAGACCTGGTCCAGAATCATACATTGCATTTTGTTGTCACATCTCTCAAGTCTCCTTCAGTTAGCAATGGTTCCCCATCCTGTCCTTGACTTTCATGCTGTCAAAACATTTTTTGAAGATTACAGGTCACTAATGTTGTAAAACATCTCTTAATTTTTATGTGTCTGGTATTTCTTCATTACTTGATACGGGTCATGCATCTTTGGCAGAAATATCATGAAGTGACGATGCAATCTTCTCATTTCATCCTATCAGTTGGCATACAATCTCAGTTTGCCTTATTACTATGTTTACTTTGGTAAAGAAGGAGTCCACCAGGTTCCTGCAGTAGAAGGTTACTCTTTTTTCATTTGTAACAAATATCTCACAGGCAGCTACTTTTAGGCTGTGTAAATACACAGTTTAGCACTTGTTTATATCAATATAGACTCACAGTTTTCTATTTTATTCAGTGGATTATACTCCATTACTATCATTACCATGGCTATTTGATGCCCAATTGTGCCCACCTTAGTCAGTGGGAGCCCCTTCCAGCTGGCTTCTGAATCCTTTCAACATATCCCCATCACTTCCAGAGTACCTCCTTCTTTTAGGGGTCATCTTGTACTTTCCCTACCTCAGCCCTAGGATTAGCCATTTCTCCAAGAAGTCCTGGCTCTATTTAATGGAAACTTGCATTTAGAAACCAAGATCTGGGTGTTAGGTGCTATTGCTATTGGAGTGTCACTGTTCCTAGGCCCTCTCAGTGAACAATGCTAGAGAACATGTACCCGTGTTTTAATGAGCATTTTACAATTGTTTAGTACATGGCATCTTCCAGAGCAATTTCTCATGATTTATCTCACTATAGTTTCATATTGTTACCAAACACCAGGGGTTCAGTATAGGTCCTGCTGCTCACCGCGTAGAAAGCCAATCACTGAGACAACAATTATTGCCAAGGAAGGCGGCTTTAATCAGGTGCTGCAGCCAAGAAGATGGGAAATCAGTCACAAATCCATCTTCCTGACGGGCTAAAATTAAGGGTTTATATAGTAGGCAAGAAATGTAACTACGATGGGAAAATAGGAACTCGGAAAGGGTAAGGAAGCAATCATGATGAATGAGGGGCGTGGCATTTCATTCTGTGGATGTGATAATCTGGTGAGTTTCAGTTCTTTGATACATTTTGAGAGGCCTGGTATCTCATTGTCTGAATCTGGTACATTTCAAGCTTTAAAACCAGAGGGTCAGTTTCTATGTTTATCAGAAAAAAACTGTCCATGGAGCTATTGGATTGGCTTCAATTCCCCTTTTCTATTTATCAAGTCTTCAATCATTGGAAATCTGTCTGATGATCTTTCTGGCTGCTTCATGCTGAGGAGAGGTGCTGTGGGCAGCTCCATACCAGGGGTGACCATGTGGCCACCTAAGAATCAAAGGTTAATCTAATACTACAGTTTTCTTCTAAAATGCAGTCTTTCTCTGTCTAGTCCCCTGCTTCCACCAAAGATAAATCACAGCAAGATGAACCCACCTGTAAAACAGGCTTCAGTCCCATATACTTGGCTTGATTATCCACACTAAATGCAGCAAGAATCATTGTCCATGTAGGTTCTCCTAAATTGGCTTTACTGGAACCTCTCACAAGGCCATTTTAGTCAAAGCTCTGGGAAAATAATCAATTCCTTAACTGTACTCCACTATAAAAGAAAACAGGTTCTTGGTTAAATGTATGCAAATAAACACATTGCCATGAATTAGGAATATTCATAAATAGTTTACAAATTCTGGAGAAATTAAGCAGAGACAAAGAAATATGACTCAAATTCTGTTTACATATGTATACTGTCTACTCAATATATTTAAAATGTATTTCAAAACTATAAATAGTTCAAAAAGTTCTCTAATCTCTGAAAAAGAATCAGCAATATTTCAAACAGAAAAAAGTCATAAAAATTATTTCTGTCCTCCATTCGTTCAGTCCATGCAATCAATTCCTGTTCTGCTTCATATTGGGTTAGCAATCTTTATAAACATATCAGTCTTTTAGAGTCCTGGAAGTTTTCTCTCTAATCTGGTAGCATAATCTCCAAAGTTGTCCGAAACCTGCATTCAAGAGTTCTTTCTGTGAGCTCCCCCAAAGAAGCAACTCTGGACTGTAGCTGATTATAAGTCACTTTTTGAGAAGAATCAAAGCAAAACTACAATTTTGGATAACAAAAGCCTTAGGACAGCCATAACCAATGACCCAGTTGACAAGGAAATTTGGTTGTTTCTGTGGCATACAACAATTTAACATAATAATCATAATTATTACTGACAACATGTATTAAAACATATCAGAATTTTAGGACTCTCACACAATCCTGGAATGCATATTAACACATCTATATAAATATAACCCAAAGTAACTTAAACACTACCTCAGAACTGACAGTGCTTCCTGCATAATTCTAACCATAACAATAAGCTTAATATGTCTCTCTTGGAATTCAGAAAGACTAATATCCAAACAAAAGTTAGTTTAAGGTTAAAAAGACTAAATTTAGAACTTGAAATTTTGCTGTTGGAAAGTCTGACAAATATCAAAAGTTTAAGACACTTGATACAACAAAATAGAATCACAGGTTATTATAAAATAGTCATTTGTTTAGCCAAAATCACAATACAAAAACATTTACCATTTGATAGGGAGGAGACTCGGTTTCCCAAACAATGAATAAAGATAGCATGAGGCCAACTAAATCTGTCTCTCTGGCCAGGCATGGTGGCTCACGCCTCTAATCCCAGCACTTTAGGAGCCTGAGGCGGGTGGATCACAAGGTCAGGAGTTCGCAACCAGCCTGGCCAACATAGTGAAACCTGTGTCTACTAAAAATACAAAAAATTAGCTGGGCATGGTGGCGGGCACCTGTAATCCCACTACTTGGGGGGCTGAGACACAAGAATCACTTGAACCCAGGAGGCAGGGATTGCAGTGAGCCAAGATCATGCCATTGCACTCCAGCCAGGGCAACAGTGCGAGACTCCATCTCAAAAAGAAAAAAAAAATCTGTCTCTCCTCCATCCTCTTTTTTCCCGTTTACCCAAAAGATAAACAAAAATCTATTATTATCTCTTACATGAAAATGTTTTTCAAAAGAGAAAACCAAATTTTACCTTTGTATGGTATATTATTAATGTTAAAGCTAATTTTAATAAAGCCTTATAAACAAATCTATCTGATTTTAATCAGTTTGACCATAAGGTAAGATTTCTATAAACCTTTTATAACCTTTTACAACTTTCTACTAAACAGCGATCTAAGCTCCAAGAAAACCCTGTTATTTCGGCACATGGGCCCAGATACTGCCCTTCTATCAGTGTGCTTTTGATATTAATGTTTTAATTAATTATAATTAATTTATAGAAAAACTCTGAACTAATCTTATCCCTCAAAATTGACCCTTACCATCTCATGAGTCCACCTCTTCTGCTATAGTCTCTGGGCTCAGAGGAACTAAATGGTTGTAATTTCTGGCCCTGTGTCTCACAAAAGCAGTTCATTTTGATTGTTACCTTCTCTGGGTCTGAGGACAAGGCTTTGAGTGGTGTCAGTGCTCAAGATCTAGAAGTGAGTGCCTTTTTCATACCTGGGAGTCAAAGCCCTGTAATTTAACAGCACAAGGATTTGTTAATGGAATATTGATACTACAAAAAGTCCTATTATTCTAACATGTCACCAACTAAAACACTGTGATTTCCTGTTTCAGAGTTACTGCCTTCAGCACTTCAAAACACTGTATTAAAGTAGTTAGGTTACTCATTGCATGTATCTAATTGCTAACATTCTAATGACAGAACTGTGACCAAAAGCATCAAAAATGTAGTAGGTCCTATGCCAAACTTATCAAAGTAAGACAACTCTTCTCTCCATCATTAAAAAAAAGAAGGTAAATGCAAATCTCAGTTTTGGAACTTCAATATGAGAATAAATCTCCTTTTGTTTAAATATTATACAACAAAACAGGACAAAGTAAGAACAAGCACACAGTAATTTCTTTTCAGCTATTTTAAAAGAATATCATCGCACATTTCCAAGATTGGTTTCTAGATACAGTACTGACAATTGATTAAGTAACTTTCGTCACTAAAATCTTCAAACCAGTGCCACGCTTGTACCTATTTTGTTTTCAGATACACACATGAAAGCCCATCAGTGATAAATGGTTTGGGATCAAAGTTCACTAGAAAGTCTCACTTTTTTTATTGTTGCTTAATCCAAGTGAATATCACTTAAATAACGATGAACACAACTAAACTAGTTTGAGAGAAATTCCAATCAATATAATTTCCTTAAGGGCAAGGTGAATCTTTCCTGAACATTAAAACTTTGTACCCATATCACAATTTTTCTTCATTACCTAAAGGAAAAGATCTGAAACCAACTCAAATTATTGATTGCATTGAATTACCTTAGAAATAAACACCATTTAAACATTTTTATTCTCACCTACTTTTTAAATAACAAAATTAATAATATACTATTTCTGCTCAAAACTTGTAAAAATAAGTCTTAATAATTGATACTTAACTATTGGTTATCAATTAATAAATGGTTTTGGAGGCTTGGGGGGATTTTCTTGTTGTTGGTTTTTGTTGTTGTTGTTGTTTAACCAGGAAACTTAAAGCTCCTGTAGCTCTCTAGATCATCAGAGGTAAAAAAAAAAAAAAAAAAAAAAAAAATCAAATTTTTAATGGCTAGTGTGCTCTATCAATTTTTGCAGGCTTGACAAAGGTAGCTTAGGAATTCTAAATAAACAGAATAAATGATAACTTGTTGGAATTGCATAGGAAACAAAATGATTATTCATAGAGCCAAATAAAAGCCTTCCAATAAAAACTTTAAAACATCAATTATTTATATATGTATATATAAGTTAATCCCAAAGAACAGCAAATGAATGAAAATTAAAATCAAAAACAAAGAGGAAACCAACCCCCAATTTTTCTCCTACTCAGTCAACTTTTGAGGCTAAAGTGTTACCCAGAGCCTAAAGAAAACACGATAGATATTTTGCTCCCAGTATACAAATTAATGTCTGTAAGTCCACCAATACCACTATACATTTTGTGCCATTAAGAAATTTGCTGTAGGCACATGACCAGTAAGTACTTTAGTGCTAGTATTACCTATGCAGAAGAGTAAATGGAGTATGGAACAAAGCAATGCAAACATTTATGAAATTTGACTCCATGTTAAATCTGGCCTCATGCTTAACTATATTAAAAAAGAATCTTTCTCAATTTAACTTCAGCAAGACTAAGAGCTTTAACTATGAGCAATGTTAATTAGCCAAATTTCTCAAATTTTCTTTCTGGTTTTAAAGAATATTTTACTATCTAAACTTTTGTAACTTTGTTTTCTCTGAATGTGCACAAGGATAGACATACAGAGAAACAAGAAAAAAACTACATATGACTTACGCAGACCATCTGTAACATGCTTGGACTTTGTGTCTTATCCTAAATTTTCTTTTCTTTATAACCTTCCTTTCCAAAAACATATCTTCATATTTATAACTTTCATTACATCTCTCCCTCCTCTGCTTCCTGGTTCCTTTCTTCTGTCATAAATAACCTTCTCAAGTCTGTAATTTAAATTAACCTTTAGATAACTTCTGAATTAGACACAATTATTTTTCTTACTACAAACACATCTCCTTTTTTATATACAGAATTATGTATTAACTATAATTTTTTGGTGTATGTATCTAATACTTATTTCTATTCTCTTTCTTTTTTGTATTAACTATAATTCTTATTCCCAGTAACCTTAAATTGTTGTGAAACCCTAGGAAGCAAGAAATCCTGAACTATCAGATGTTAGCATTTTATGGTTGAGAATAATTCCACAACCTTTAGAAACATATTTCCCCATATCATAACCCTTTCTTAATTGGAAATGACTCAGGCATCTAATGAGCAGCAACAATAATTTTAAGTTACACAAAAAGTTCACCTACAGCACTTACTCATTTATATTTTAGTTGTTTTTAGCAGTTTATCTAGATTATTTACACATCATTTCCTTGTTATCTGTTTTATAACCTGTGAATATCAGGTATTCATCTAATTAAGAAACTTAAAGTTAACTACATGGGGATTCTCACCAATAATTCAGAAGATTTAGCTGTTTTCATTAAACCAACAACATTAAATTAGTCTTATTTATCAAAAAATTTGCACAAAGATCATTTTATTTTGGCTGGGTTTATGGTTTTATAACCTTCTGTGCCAAACCCTGATATCTCATAATTTCTAGGAAAGACAAACGTAAAACCCATACAAAAATGTATGCGACAATTCTGAAGACATTTCTATGTTTATGTTGTCAATAATTTTAAAACCAGCTTGTTTAGTAAAGATTTACTTAAGTCATGTGAACTTGGCAATAGCTTGGACTTATTTAATTTATGAAACTCTTTTATTTGTAAGCCAATTTGGTAGACAAGACATAGGGCATAGTAAATGTACATACACATAAATGCATCTAGACATGTATATACACACACTCACACAAACATCCAATAGCTTTTGCCTTGGAATTTTAGCCATGAAATAGCAGTACAAACTCACCAGTCTACGAACATGTTCACATGGCTGAACTTTCCTAACCCAAATAGGTAATCCAGGGAAGGCTGTGAATCAAACTTTTGGGTGAAGCAGTTTCCAAGGCAGTTTGATTTTTAAAGGCCAAACCTCCCCAATCTCCAAAGAATACTGGGGCCAAACAGTACCAGAGAAGAAGATCACCTGGAACCTACTGACCAGACCCAACCCTGCTTAGAATAGCAGCATAAATGCCTGAATGCATGAAACTCCATCCCACTTTCCCACTCAACAGCAAACTTCAGATTCCAAAGAATATTGGGGACAAAGAGTATTACAAAAGAATATCAGGCCGGGCATGGTGGCTCACACCTGTAATCCCAGCACTTTGGGAGGCTGAGGCAGGTGGATTGCAACAGGCCAGGAGTTCAAGACCAGCCTGGGCAACACAGTGAAGCCCCATCTGTACTAAAACTACAAAAATCAGCCAGGTGTGGTGGTATGCACCTGTAGTCCCAGCTACTCGGGAGGCTAAGGCATGAGAATTGCTTGAACCCAGGAGGTGGAGGTTGCAGTGAGCCAAGATCATGTCACTGCACTCCAACATGGGAGACAGAGTGAGACTCTGTCTCAAAAAAAGAAAAAAAAAAGAGAATATCAGTTTACTGAATTAGAATTTCCCAAGACTGTATCAAACATACACACACAATCATCAAAACACAATCCAACTGCTGCAGTAACAAACAAGCCCCAAGAATGTCTAACTTGAAACAGTCAGGGTACTTGTTTCATCAAGACTAAGAGTTTTATGAGCAATGTTAATTAGCCAGATTTCTTTAATTTTCTATCTGATTTTAAAGAATATTTTACTATCTAAACTTTTTCAACTTTCTATTTTATCTGGATCTGCACAAAGACAGAGAAACAGGAAAAAATACATATGACTTACACAGACCATCTATAACATGCTTGCAAACAAAAATTCTTCCAGAATTTCTCAAATTAAGAAGAGCTAATCCCACTCTCTGGGACCCACAAAAGACTTTCACTTGCCCAGACACACACACAACAATTTCAAACAAGCCCCCAAAAGTATCTATACTGAAACAGTCAGGGTGCTTCCCTCTCTTAGTTGGGCTTGTTCAACCTGCAAATGGAAATTCCTTTAAAAATTTCCCAAATTGAGAGGAACAGACCCCACTGTCAGGGCCCACAGAGGACACTCACCTATCTGGATGCAGATGTCAAATTTCAAAGGCAGTTCTTCCAAGTCAATCGAGAATGCAGTTGGGGCCAGCTGTGGTGGGGCCAGAGAGAGATGGAAACTGACCTCCAGCCAAGATTAAATGGGCAGCTTTTTATGGGGCTTCTGAGACACCCAGCCCATGGCAACCGAGCCAGGAGGGAACCAAATCGGTTCCCAATCAGGGAAACAAAATCTGTTACCAAAACACCGGGGGTTTGGTCTAGGTCCTGCTGCTCGCCACACAGAAAGGCAATTACTGAGACAGCAATTATTGCCAAGAAAGAAGGCTTTACTGGGTGCTGCAGCCAAGGAGGTGGGAGATCAGTCTCAAATCCATCTCCCTAACCAACTAAAATTAGGAGTTTACGTAGCAGGGAAGAAACGTAACTATGTGCAGGAAAACAGGAACTCAGGAAAGATAAGGAAGCAATCTGATGAATCACAGCCTGGTGTCTCATTGTATGGATGCGATGATCTGGTGAGTTTCAGTTCTTTGATACCTTTTGAGAGGCCTGGCATCTCATTGTCTGGATCTGGTGAGTTTCAAGCTTTAAGACCAGAAGGGTCCATTTCTATATTTATTTTTTAAAAAACTGTCTATGGGACTATTGGGTCAGTTTCAATATTTGCATAAATACCTGACACTGGTAGGACCACCATTATTGTCCTCACAGATGAGAAGGCTAAGGCCTATTTATTCAACACATTTATATTAAGTGCCTCCCTAGGATGCTTAACATACCAATGCCTGGCTATATACATATAATAGTGAAGTGGAGTGACCATACAAATTATCATCCAAATCAGGACACATTAGAGAGTGAAAGAGGGGCTGAAACGATTTGAAATTAAGACTGTCTTAGAGAAATTACAATGTATGATCACCCAGGTCTTAGACTATTTTGTGTTGCTACAGCAGAATACCTGAGACTAGGTAATTTAAGAGGTTTATTAGGCTCACACTTCTGCAAGCTGGCAAGTACAAGGGGCATAAGGCTGGTATCTACTCAGCTTCTGGTGATGGCTTTTGTGCTGGGTCAAGACATGTCAGTAGGTCAAAGGGGAACCTGATGCATGTGAGGAGCCAAAGATGAAGCACTTCCATCCTTTATAACAACTCACTCTCTCAGAGAATAATCCACTCTTGTGAGAGCAAGAATTCACTCAACCCCGGGGAGAATGGCACCAAAGGCTCATAAGGGATCTACTCCCATAACCCAAACACCTTCCACTAGGCCACACCTCTCAACACCACAACATTGGGGAGCAAATTTCAACTTGAGTGTAGGTGGGGACAAACCATATCCAAACCATAGAACCCTAAGAGTAAGACATAATTCTTGGCCTCAAAGACATCAGGATTACTGGAGAAGACCTATAAGGAATCAAGCAATTATAATCTAAGTTGATATTGTCCTGATAGGGAAGTACAGAGTGTTAGGTGCACAAAGGAAGTACTCCGAACCCAGTCTCAAGGCAAATGGCAAAGAGAAGACACATTTTACTCATGTGAAGAAGTATGTAAGAGCAACTGAGGCAGAGGAACAAAATGCACAGAGTTCCAGAAGTGAGAAAACATCACAGTGTTTAGGAGCAAGTGTGTATGAGGTCCAGAATGTAAGTGGGGGAGGAAGGTGATGAAAGATGGGACTGGAGAAGTAGCATGGCTCCATGGCCACATCCTGGCTAAAACCTCATCCTGGGAAATTACTTGCACCTGGGCTCAAGAATGAACATGGGCCACTGCCAGAACCCAGGTCTCCCGCCCCTGGCCCAGGCTTTCTCCATGGCTGTGCATCAGGAAAGTCAGAGCCACATACTGATTACAACCACAGCTGTCTGGCTCCAAAGCCCGCTCTGCCTCTTACTGTGTGACATTGAACAGCTTCCTGTGGCTCAGTTTCCTCATCTGTGAAATAGTAATAATACCTAAATCATAAGGTTATGAGAATAAAATGAGTTAATATATATGAAGAATAATTATATCAGTGTCTGTCACTAGATGCAAACTATATAAATGTTGGCTATTACTATTGCTAGAGGAGAAACAGATGCAGTATTACCTATCATTAACCCCTTTATCAGTGCACAGTGGTCAAATGCATTTCTGAAGCAACAGCTCACTGAGAGAGAATAAGATACAAGACAGCAGTGGAAGCTTTGACAAGGACAGGTGACCAGAAATGCCCCAGAAGGGTGAGGCAAGAAGACAGGTAGACCATTCCTCAGCATGGCAAGAGGAAAAAAGAGAAAATCCACACTGCCATAGCAAGTTATCACAAACAGCATGGCCTAAACCAACAGAAATTGATTCCTTCACAGTTCCAGATGCTGGAAGTCCAAAACTAAGGTGCTGGGAGGGCTGTGTTTCCTCTGAAGGCTCAAGGATGGAATCCCCTCTCCCCTCTTTCTCACTTCTGATGGCTCCATCAGTCCTTGGCATCCTGTGGCTTGCAGGTGCATCACTCCAGTCTCTGCCTCCATCTGCACATGGCCTTCTCCAGATCTGTTGGTTCTGTTCTCTTTTTTTGAGGACACTCTAGTTGGATTTAGGGCTGACCTTAATGCAGGCTGGTGTCATCTTAACTAATTGCATCTGCATGATTCTATTTTCAAATAGAGTTCCATTCTGAGGCTCTGGGTGGTCACAATTCCACCCACCGCACTGCCCAAACTCTGGGGCTCAGGTGAAAGCATATGCAGATGGAGCAGCAGAGAGGAGATGGGGAGGAAGGGACGGCAAGGCCAGCCAGGGCAGGGATTTCCAAGCTGCCTCACTGCAGGGTCAGCCATTCCCAGCACCAACCCTGGGGGTTCCCTACACTCTGCTTGTGTCCTTGTAAATAGTCCCTTTTCTAAACTTCTCTTCCGATTTGAGCCTGCCATCTTTTTCCTTCTGGGACCCTAGCTAATGCACACATCATTATAGCAGCACCTAGGATCCTCTGGCCCAGAAAAGCTGAAGCAAACTGCCATGAAAGAATTCTAGAATGCTCCACAAGGCCAAAACAGCCTGCACTGTGGATGAGAGCAATTCTGCCTCTGCCTTTCTCTTTCCTCTGTCCTTCCCCAGGCACCTCCCCAGCCAAGTTATGGGACACTGGGGAAGGGCTGTGACTTTGGGGCAGAGGACCTGTGTGGATCTCAGAGCTGCCCCTTGGCAGCTTCGTGGCTGGGAGCAAGCCACTTACTGCCTCACTTTCCTAATCTGCCCCATGGGGATAATTGTAACTCCATCCTAAGATTGGAGGACCATTTAGAGGATAATATGTCCCACCTTCCCTGATACACCCACCCAGGAGAACACCATTACTCAACTCTGGGGCAGCACACACATGGTGTTCTTTGTGAATGGCACCTAGGGTGCCCAGGCAGAGGTGGCAACACAGCACTGAAGCACAGTGGTGTGATTTGTAGTGCACACAGCCCTCCTTTTCCACTTCTCCAAGAGCTCCAAAGGGCATGCACTGGTCTTTCCCAGTGTATGTATGTCATAGGAGCTCACTTAAAAAATATGAAAAAACCATGTGTATGTCATGCTCTGAATGTGTCCCCCCAAAATTCACAAGTTGAAACTTAATTACCAACATGATTGTATTAAGTAAGTATTGTAACGTGAAGTATTAAGAGGTGAGGTGTTTAAAAGGCGATGAAGTCATGAGAACAGAGCCCTCATGAATGGGACTGATGACTTTATAAAAGAGTTGCAAGAGAGCTGTTTGTCCTTTTTATCCTTCAATCCCTGACACCATGTTCATCCCCTCTGGAGGACGCAGCAAGAAGAAATCATCCCAGAAGCAGAGACTGAACCCTCACCAGACACTGAATCTACAGATGCCTTGTTCTTGGACTTCCCAGCCCCCAGAACTGTGAGAAATAAACTTCTATTGTTTGTAAATTGCCCAGTCTGTAGCATTTTGTTATAGCAGCAGGAATAGCATAAAAGGTCCTGAACAGACGTCAACCTGAATCTACCATTATTTTGTCCTCAAATGTCCCTATCTGTCTCTCAATTCTTATTCAACAAACATCCACTGAGTGTTTACTGTGCATACAAGGCCTTCTGTAAAGTTTCAGAGACTACTTAAAAACCAAGACTTGCTCTCAGCCGATTCCCTGGCCACTAACTAATGCCTAGATTCCTCTAGGCTGTGATGTGCCTGCATGCCAATGCTTTTTTGCCCCCACTTCCTTCTCTTGAGGCAGCCTGTAAAGCTGAATTCAGTTCAACATCCATGGAGCATCTCCTGGAGTCAGCCCTGGGCAAGACACAGGGAATGCAAATGTCACAGCACAGCCCCACCTCTGTGGTCCTGCACTTGCCCATCCTTCTGACCAGAAGGCTCTTCCCTGGCTTCTTACCATTGCTCACACCTTCTCATTATTCATATCTCAGCTCAAATTTACCTCTGGCTTTTTAAGGGTTTTTTTTGTTGTAGTGGTGGTGGTGAATTCTTTAATCAGCTTTATTTTTTAGAGCAGTTTTAGGTTCACAGCAAACCTGAGAAAAGGTAGAGAGCTCCTACACACCCCCAACCCCCACACATGTATACCGTTCCCCATCATCAATATCCCTGCACCAGAATGGTTCACTTGTTAACAATCAATGAACCTGCATTGGCATGTCATTTTCACCCAGAGTCCATAGTTTTTATTATGGTTCACTCTTGGTGTTGTACATTCTATGGGTATGGATTGATGTATAATGACATTTGTCCACCACAATACTATCATGCGGAGTTGATTCACTGCCCTAAAAATCCTCCGTACTCTATTCATAACGTTCTTTTAGAAAGGCCTTTGATCACCCTATCTGAAAGGGCCCTCTTCTCATTTCCTTATCATTTGTTTCATATCTATTTTATTTCCTTTAGAATACTTGGCACTATCTCAGTGTTTCTTATTTTTGTATTTTGTTTATTATTTGATACTCCCACTCTATCAGCTCTGTGAAGACATCTTGTCTATCCTGATCAACAGCTGTGTTCTCAATGCCTAGCATATGGTCAGTGCTCAGTAAATATATATGGATGAATAAACCAGATAGATGTGGGCCCTGTTCCCAAAGAGAAATCAAAACCTCTGCACCCAACCAAGTAAGCACATCTCCATCTGGTTCTAACCCTAACTCTATTCTTCACTAATCACTCCGATTTCATCTATTCAGGGGCTGCTAAGACAGATGGACATCAGGGAGCCAGGCAGCTGAGGTGCTTCATGTAGGTTTGCTCTTTTGGCTCGCTACTTTGCTCTAAACTAAACTAAACAGATCTACTATATAGTGAATCTATTTCAAAATATTCTTGGGCATCAGGGACTTTATTTAAAAAAAAAAATGTGGTTTTGTGGGCCGGAGTTCCAGGACAATCCCTTTGGGTTTCAATGTTCTTTAGGCAAATATCACATTCACATCAGATTTTCTTTCTTTGGTTCCCCTAAAGAATCCCTTAAATTAGTTGAAATCTGTAAGCCTTAAATTAAAAGAAGGATGATGCCATTTGATTATAATGCAGTAGTTCAAAAGTGATGATAGAAAGGTTGTGAAACAGTGATTCGCTTTTAGCACCAGGAAGTGAAAGAAATGGTGGATTACAAGCAGCTCAGCCCCTAAATTCTTAGCAGCTTTAGATGAGCTCCATGAATATGCTCAATCAGCCCCACCAAGGAGGAGTCCTGTGACTCCTTTTGCTCTGACACAACTTGAGAAAACAGGACCCGTAATCTACATTATTGCTGGTCTGTCGGGACCTGTGGAAGAAATTGTCTCTTCTCCCCAATAAGACGAGGCCGACTCAGCTCCTCAGGGACCTTCAGGCTGCCAGGTCAAGGCCCTTATTAAGATGGGCCACACAGGGTCTAGGGTATTGAAGCTTCACCCTTTTAATTTCCTTTGTGTGGGTCTAAGGATGGCTGGGTGGTGGCACTAAAGTTTGCTTTTTAAAAACTCATCCCTGAAAAGTCTGCATTCTCTGGACAAAAGGCCCACTTATGTAGAGGAAAAAGAATATTCTCTGAGTTTCACTTTTGGAAATAGGAACTCACTCTTCACTCGGACTAAATATCTTATAAGTCAGTACTCAAGAGTCTTAAAGAAAAGTCAAACTTAGAACATCAAAACAAAGAGAAAATGTGCCCATTATTTGCCATAGGTGAATTGGGTACATTCTGCATTCTTGCCTTTCATCCCAACTCCCTAGCACCCCACCATTCCACCCTACCCCCCCACCATTCCACCCTACCCTCATGAAGATTCATCAGGAAGACAACTACATAGAGAAAAAGCAATTTTTCTTTTTTTAGTGAGGATTTTTTTTAGTTCCTTCATTCACTTTTTAGAAATGTTAATGTATTTTATGAAAAAACAATATTCCCAAGCAAGGAAAAGATATTATTTATATCTCTTAGCATTGAACTCTAATAAACAATCTAATTAAGTAAATAAGCAAAAGATAACTCTCAAATTACTCCCAAGGTGAACAGTCACCATTGCACATGACTTGTCATTGCAACAGACATGATTACTTACAAGAGATCTTTCCCAAGGGGAAGGGTTTGGGGTTAAGCTGCAGGTGACGTGCAATAAAGCTCAGCTTGCACTGCATCAAGTAAAAGGCCAGGGGAGGTTCTAGCCCCCAACTGGATCCTGATATGTGTGTTAGGCAAAGCTCCCAGAATTGCATCATAATTAATTGATCATCAGATATCAGGCAGGAAATCCAGGTTCTCTATTTAAATGATAGGAGCACAGCCATCATCTCGCTTTTAAACAAACCAGTTCAAGGAATCAGAGACAATGCTGTGTATTCACCATTCCATTTCCTTTCCCTGGGTACCCAAGAAGGCAGCTTTGCCAACCTCCTTTGTGGTTGAGTTGGGCCTTTGTAGCTGAGTGCCGCAAAGTTGGGGACGTGGGCTGAAGTGATAGAAACCACTTTCAGGCTGTCTGGCCATAAAATACCCTGGGTCAGCTTCCCTGACTTACCTTTTCCTGACACAAAGCCCAGTGGGCATTGGGTGGTAGGACCACTCAGTGGGAACTGGAGCAAGTAAGTTCTCTTCTCTGCAAAACTGGGAGATCAGCTTCCATCACTGCTTGTCCCGCCTAAAGCCCCTCAAGATATTAACCTCAACTGAATAAACTGGACTTGAAGAAATGGCTGCTGTGGACGGAGGACATAAACAAGGCGCTGCGATAAAGCCAGTTCCTGTGGATTGCCAGTTAAATGTCATGAAAAGAGGCGGCGTTAAATACAGTGGGAGTTAGAAGAAGGCTCGGTTGGTCTGTCTGTTGGTCGATCAGCTGGTCAATCAGTTGATCAGTTGGTTGGTTTGATGAAGGGGAGCATCTGGGAAGAGTGGAGGGAAGTTGGGAACTGGGAGTTGGTCGGGGAAGAGGGGATGCCGACGAGGAATTTCTTACCAAGAAAATTAATTTGGGGGATGCTTTCTCCGAGAACCTTAGGGATAATCATAATTTTCAAATAGCTTTAAAGTGATATGATCTAAAGCTGTGTTGTAATTCTCTTAAATTACCTCCAATCCTTCAGTAGAGTCTGAATCTTGGAGGCAATGTCATGGTGAACGGGGGACAGCACCATCAGAAGTGCTGCCTGCCCCATGGCAACCTTAACCCATGGCAATAAGGCAGCATCCAATGGACAAACAGCTTCTGAGATCCAAGAGATGCCCAGCAACATGTGCTCCCTGGCAGAGCTGGGAGTGGAGAGAGAGCATTTGACCCTGAGAGATGTGAGGTTAAGCCTCCATTTTCCCAACATATACTTCAGTGAGTGAATGTGTGTGAGTGTGTGTGTGTGTGTGTATGCGCATGCACAGGTGAGTTTTCCCATAGTAGAGGACAAATACACATAAGATATTAGTGGCACTGGGATTATTTTTAAGTGACGTTAAATAATATTGACTCCGGCCAGGCACGGTGGTTCACGCCTGTAATCCCAGCACTTTGGGAGGCCAAGAAGGGCGGATCACGAGGTCAGGAGACGGAGACCATCCTGGCTAACATGGTGAAACCCCGTCTCGACTAAAATACAAAAAATTAGCTGGGCGTGGTGGTGGGCGCCTGTAGTCCCAGCTACTCAGGAGGCTGAGGCAGGAGAATCGCTTGAACCTGGGAGGCAGAGCTTGCAGTGAGCCGAGATCGCACCACTGCACTCCAGTCTGGGCATCAGAGTGAGATTCCATCTCAAAAAAATAAATAAAAATAATAATATTGAATCTTTTTTTGAGAAAGGGTTTTACTTTGTTGCCCAAGCTGGAGTGCAGTGGCACAATTATAGCTCATTGAAGCCTCAAACCACTGAGCTCAACTGATCTTCCCGCTTCAGCCTCTGGAGAGCTAGGACTATGGGAGCACGCCATCACACCCAGCTAATTTATTATTTTTAAATTTGTGTAGAGATGGAGCCTTGCTGTGTTTTCCAGCCTGGTCTGGCCTATTGAATCTTACGATAAGAAAATTATTAGGCACTTTCTTTCTCCCTTGATCCTTGCGGTTACATCAAAGGGAAAGTTTAATTTTGGTTCTACTGTATCCTTAGTGCTTAAACATTTGCTAATCTCACTTTTTAACAGAGAGAAAGTGGCCTCAGGCAAAGAGCCTAGCACAGGCCATGGAATAGAGCTGGAATCTATTAACATTGTTTCGTTCTCAATGTTTTCACTAAAAGTGAAAACATTTTTTATAACAAAAATATTGCTTTTCTATTTTTAGCAGTGACAAAGTTTTCTTTTAAAATAAATACGGTTAAATATAAATGTTTATACAAAGGAATAGGAAAAATAGTATTTGGACAAGGCAAAAAAAAAGTATTTTATTAATGTACACACAGTTCTTGTTACGTGCCAAGCACGATTCCACATGCCTCATAGATGTTAATTCATTTATGCTCAGGATAAGGCTCATGGGTAAGGAAACTTACTCAAGGTCACACAGCTAGTGCTGCACAGGGCCTGGAGGGAGCACTAAGGGTAATCCTCCTGAGATATGACTTCTACCTCCAGCCTCTCACAGTAGAAGCGACAAAAGTCAGAAATTATTGAGGTGGAGGACAATGTTGGCTCCCTGAGAGGTGATGGGTACGTCAGAAGCTTGGGCCACAATGATGAAATTCGGGTGTTAATCAATTGCCCAATATTTAACTTCTTCCTACCCAGAGATGACTCCAGCCTCTCCTTACGACTTTGACTCTGTGAACTCCAGGTTACACTTGGCCATGGAAGAGTTAAAAAGTGTATTTGGGAGCAAAAATGTCTCCAATGAGTCCCCCAATTTTCCCTGCCCTAATTCTCAGTAGTCAGCCAGCACAGCACGTGTCTTCCTGCCTCTCCTCTGGCCTGCGTCTGTTCTGGGAGGCTTTGGAACTGGGACATCTCATGTTACTGTACTGCCCCCTTCTTCCAGCTGTTTTTAATTCTAAGACTTGCCCTCTCTGGGAGAGTGACACACGATGACTTAACAATTTTAAGCCTGACTTCTTAAAGGAGACCCTCCATTTTATTAGAATAGAACGTTAAAGCAATCAGAGCATGTGATTGTTCACAATGCCAAAAAGATTTCTATAGAGCTCTCTCCCCCACCCCTTTTTTCCTTGTATTTAGAACGATAAATCGACTTCAGTAAAGAACCGCAATAATTTATCAGCTTCTACCATGGCTGGTGATTCTTTTTTCATAGTGATAAAAGCTTTTATAGGGAAGGAAAAAAATCAATCTCACTGGAGATAATAATTTCTTTTTTTTTTTTTTGCAGGGACTGGTAGAGAAACCAAAGTTAAAGGAAGCGTATTTCACATACATATTCCAGTGGATTTTTTGAAAGATATGTTATGGAGAAATCTTGGAAAAATGCTAATCCAAGTCCTGAGAGACGTAGATTCAAGCAAGATGAGGCTACCAGTGAGAGTTCTCAGAGAACGGTTCCCCAAACTGCCTCTCAAAGCAGCAGAGGGGATGACAGCCTTCTCATGCCCACTGCTGAAGGTGTTTGGCCATGTCCCCCACCTCATCTCATTCGATGCCAGTGCTGCCAGCTGCGGGCTCCCAAAGCCCCCACAAATCCTTCTTGCCCAACCTGGGCCCAGAGAACCCAGGCATGTGAGTCCAGGACCTTCACCATTTTATACAGAAAAATAGCATCAACCAGAGAAAATTATTTTGCTATTTTGGAAGCACAGAGGAAATAGGACATGGAAAAATATGATTAACAGAGGAGGGTTGGATAAAACCGTCGTGGTGAACAAAAAGAAGCCTCACAGTTCTAGACAAATCTGGTGAATCAGCAATAATTTAAAAATAAATGAAAGGATGATTCTTGAGTGACGTTTGCCAAGTGCTTTCATGTGAATTTTATCATTTTGTCCTATGAGTAAACATTTCTATGGTGTTGTGGTGGGCACCAGCGATACCAGTAGGAGGAGGAAGACCCAGTCCATGCCTACGGAAGTTGCAGACCAGTGTGGGTGAGGAGGGAGCTAGACAGCAAATAGGCAGTTATGAAGCTCTGAGTGCAGGATGCAGAGAAGCAGAGAGGAGGGAATGGCCAAGCCAGCCTAGGGGCCTAGCAGGTATGGGGTTAGGTAAGCTTCCCTTAGGAAGTAACATGTACTCTGTGTTTTAAAGAATATGCACAGCTTTCACCCACACAAATGTTGACAGGGACCATTCTCAGTTCTAAGGCTATATCAGTGAACAAGTCCCTGCCCTCATGCAGCATATATTCTAGTTGAGAGAGAGAAAGAGATCATAAACATACACTTATGACATGTCAGCCCCATAAGCACTATGGGAAAAAAAAATCAGAGTAAAGGGAAGAGAGTGATGGAGTCAAGGTGTGGAAGGGATTGCTTTTTTTCTGTAAGGTGGTTAAGGAAGAACTATTTGAAAATGTAAGCTGGGCACAGTGGCTCATGCCTATAATCCCAGCACTTTTGGAGGCCAAAGGGAGAGGATTGCTTGAAGACAGAAATTTGAGACCAACCTGAGCAACGTAGTGAGACCCCATCTCTAAAAAACAAAAAACAAAAAAAATGTAGCCAAGTGTGGTGGCACATGCCTGTAGTTCCGGCTACTTGGGAAGCTGTGATGGGAGGATCTCTTGAGCCCAGGAGGTCAAGGCTGCAGTGAGCTGTGATCATGCCACTGCACTCCAGTCTGGGCCACAGAACAAGACTCATCTCAAAAAAAAAAAAAAAAAGTGACATTTAAATAGATCTGAGTGAAGGAAGAAGCAAGCCACAAAGAGTATCCAGGAAAGGATGAAAATATCTCAGAAAGAGAAATGAGCCAGTGCAAGGCCCTGAGAAAGGAGCTTGCTGAGTGTATTCAAGAAAGAGCAGACAGGTAAGTGGGACTGGGATGTAGAAAGAGAGGGAAGGGTGGCATGACATGGGGTCAGAGAATAGACAAAGGCCAGACTGC
The DNA here is from genome assembly GCF_028858775.2 of Pan troglodytes. NCBI lineage: Eukaryota > Metazoa > Chordata > Mammalia > Primates > Hominidae > Pan > Pan troglodytes. The sequence continues at coordinate 134,209,165 of NC_072405.2, read as the reverse complement.
AGAGGGCCTTGCAGAGTGTGAACAGATCTTGAGTTGTACTCTGAGTGAAATAATGAGCAACTGAGGGGCTTTTAGAAGCAGAGTGACATGATTTGACTGAAGTTTGTCAAAGATCATTCTGAATTCTGATGGGAGAATACTATAGAGGAGAAGGTATGAAACAGGAGTGAGTTAACAGACCAGAGCCAACAGTGGCTTGGGGTAGAATGGTAGTGACAGATGGTGGACGTGGTTAGCTTCTGGACAGATTCTGAAGGGAGAGCCTGCAGGATTTGCACATAAATTGGAAATGGTATGCATGAAAGAGTGGAGTCAAGGATGACTCCACAGCTTTTTGCCTGAGAAACTTGAGAAATGGAGTTGTCATTTATTAATATGGGGAAGACATTTAGAAGAGCATATATGGGTGGCACAGGTGGGAAGCCAGAGCCTGCTATGAAGATCTTGATGTTTGAGATGCCTGTTAGAGATGAACAAGGTGATCTGGTATAGGCAGTTGTATATACATATATGGAATTCAAGCGAGAGGCCCAGGGTGCAGATATAAAATTGGAAGATGGTATTTAAAATCATGAAATCAGATAAGCCCCTTTAAAGGATAAATACTGATTTAGAAGAAGAAGAAGGCAGACAGGAGGAGGAGCAAGGCTTAAGCCCTGAATGCCTCAACTTTTTAAAGTTGAAAAGGAGACTGAGAAAAAGTGGTGCTGAGATCAAAGGAGAATAGATTCCATGACGTCCCAGAAACTGAAGAGTGAAATGAGAATTGTTAGGATTTAACAGGATGGAAGTCACTGGTGACCTCTTTCAGCAGAGTTGATTCAAGAGAGAATTGGAAAATAGAAAGTGATGACAGTGAGTACAGAAGATATTTGAGGTTTTGGGGCATTTTTTTGATTGTTTTTTTTTTTAGACGGAGTCTCACTCTTATCACCAGGCTGGAGTGCAGTAGTGTCATCTTGGCTCACTGCAACCTCCACCTCCCGGGTTCAAGCGATTCTCCTGCCTCAGCCTTCCAAGTAGCTGGGACTACAGGTGCCCACCACCATGCCCAGCTAATTTTTGTATTTTTAGTGGAGACGGGATTTCACCATGTTGGCCAGGATGGTCTCTATCTCTTGACGTCATGATCTGCCCCCATCAGCCTCCCAAAGTTCTGGGATTACAGGTGTAAGCCACCACACTAGGCCTGAGATTTGCTTTTAAGGAAAGCAGAGAAATGAGATGGTAGCTGGAGGAACATATAGTATCAAAAAAAATAATCTTCCAAGGTGGAAAATATTATGGCACGTTTATACATTTGATCCACTAGAGAGGGAACATTTGATGATTCAGGAGAGAGAAGGTAAACCTGCCAGAGGAATGGCCTTGAGATGCTGATGGAGAAGAACAACTGGAATACAGAGGAGAATACAGAGGGGATTGACTTAGATAATAAGATGTACCAGTCATTTAATTCATTTACAGACAAAGTATAGAAAGAAGAGTGTATGATACATTACAGATGCATTGGTATTGGGAGTTGTATCAGTAGATGTATTGGTAGTGGAGTTGAAGCATGTGAAAGCTCTTTTCTGAGTATTACTATTTTCTATGTAAAATAGGAAGCCAGCTACTGTTTCTTTAGCACTTACTATTAGCAGGGACTGATCTTAGTAGTGCACATGCATGATTCATTTACTCGTAATTCTATGAGGTAGTTAATATTATCACTCCCACTTTACAGAGGGTGATTCTGAGGCATGAAGACTGAGGGATAGGTAACGTGATGCAGCCAGTATGTGGCAAAAGCCTGGATGCCATCCTAGGCAGTCTGACCCTATATTCTATGACTTGAGAAAAGAAGGTATGAAATCGTCATCTGGGAAAGTAGAAGAGAGAATGGATTAGGGAAATATATCAGTAAGAGCTCACTTGAGATTTGTAGTCATGGAAATAAAACCAGTCAACATGGTGGCATGTTTTTCTCTAGCCTCATTTAGCTGTCTGGGAATAGGCAAAGGATAGATAGAAAGTTTTAATTAACTATGGTTGGAATTTGGCCAGGTGAATACACTAAAGGGAGATAAGAGCAAAAGAGGCAAGGTGGTAATTATAAGATGTTCTACAGAATCTAAACTGATAAGAAGGAAAGTGACAATATGAGTGGCATGAGGGGTAGTGAGAAGACGATCAGACCAAGGTATTATAGGTCCCAGTGTGGTAAATAATTGTTGGATTCAGAGCATTAGAAGACAGAAGCAGAAAGGTCAGAGATTATGATCAGAAAGGAATGTGATACAGAGGGGATACAATTATTGATAATGACAAGATCAGGGTGTGATTGTGGGAGTGGAATGCTGTGGTAGAACAGAGGATGACATGATCATCCATGTTGACAGGGAAGCCACCAGGCATTGCTGGAGAGGGTAATGGTAATCCAGGACCCACATCTTCAAAGAGTGAAAAACAGCGTCCTGGGTTTGGGGGATGTCACCTGCACAGGGTTGCAACAGAGAAGGCTAGCAGATGCTTTAATCTGATGACACGTACTTCAGAGCTAGAAGGAGAGAGAGAGAGAATGGCTTAAAGCCATCAGTGAGAAGAAAGTAAAACTTTTCCGCTTCAAAGTTCGATAATACGAGATGTTAAGTGGAATAAAAGGCTATCACTGATGAGGCTACAGGAGAAACAGGCTCCTCCATGGAGAAACGGGTTTTCATTAGAGCAAGGAGGGAAAGGCCACATTCAGAAAAGAGGATGAAGATGCAGGGGACTGGGATGAGTTCCAAAGAGCACAGTGGATGGATTTCAGGAGTTGGGGAGGAGTGAGAGGTGATGTCAAATTAAAGGAAGTGTGGAGCCACATGGAGATGAGAGTCCAGGCAAGAAGGAATGATCTGGGTCCTAGTCTGCCTGAGGTGACTGACATCAACAGGGGTCAGGTGCATGGTGGATCTTGATAATCCCCAAAATGTATCATGGTTCTAAGATTGTGAGTGTTAGAGGGAGGGAAGAAATGGAATGTCATGCTTCCCAGGATCACACAAAGCTCTGAAGTCCTGTCTTCACTCCTGCTGACTACAGCCTGGAAGCCAGGCAAGAAGATATCTTAGCAGGATTTTGTGACTCTCTGGGAGACAACGGGGGAAATGAATTCTACACAGAGGGAACATCATGTCCAACATATAGCAGTGTGAATGAGACCAACATTTATGGTGAACCTTGTGTATGTTGTTATAGTTGGAGGACAGAAGTTATATGAAGAGCACTGGATGACAAGGTTTAGGAGGTTTTGAATGGTCAGATTACAGAGGACCTCGTACACATGTCAAGGAGTTGGTAATACCCAGTAGATGTAGGGAACCATGAGAAAATACTAAATGGGAATTCTCTATCGGGTATGCTTTTTTAAATATAAGTTTTTTTTAGAATGCTCTTGGACTTATAGAAAAATTGCAAAGATAGTACAGAGTTTCTATATTCCCCATGCCCAGAATCCTGTTATTATCTTACATTAGTATGTTACATTTGTCACAATTAATGAACCAATATTGGTATATTATAAAATTGTATTATAAAATTTATTCAGCTTGTCTTAGTTTTTCATAATGTATTACTTCTGCTCCAGCATCCCATCTAGGGCACCCCATTACATTTAACTACCACCTCTTCTTTGGCACTTCTGGGCCATTTCTCAGACTTCGTTTTTGATGACCTTCGTAGTTTTAAGAAGTACTGATCAGGTGTGTTGTAGAAGTTCCCTCAATTGTGATTTGTCTGATATTTTTCTCACAATGAGACTAGAATGACGGTGATATAGTTTGGATACTTGTCCTCACCCAAATCTCATGTTGAAATGTAATTCCCAATGTTGAGGTGGGGCCTGGTGGGAGGTGATTGGATTATGGGGCGGATCTCTCACGAATGATTTAGCGCCATCTCCTTGGTACTGTCCTCATGATAGTAAATTCTCGAAAGATATGGTTGTTTAAAGTATGTGGCACCTCACTCTCTCTCTCACTCCTGCCATGTGAGACACCTGCTCCCCCTTCACCTTCTGCCATGTTTGGAAGCTTCCTGAGGCCTCTCCAGAAGCAAATACCTGTGTTATACTTCCTGTACAGCCAATTAAACCTCTTTTCTTTATAAGTTACCCAGTCTCAGGTATTTCTTTATAGCAATGCAAGAACAGCCTAATACGTATGGGTTTCAGAGGGTAGATCACAGAGGAAAAGTCCTATTCTCATCACATCATATCAAAGATATACTATCAACGTGACTTATCTCTGCTGATATTAACAGTGATCGCCTGAATGAGGTAGTGTTTATAAGGGTTCTCCACTTTAAAGTGACTCTTTTCGCTCCCCTTACCATACTGTACTCATTAAATGAAAGCCACTGTGCACACTTCACTCTTAAGGAGTGGGAAGCTATGCTTTACCTCCTTGAGGTATCTATACAAATAATTTGGAATTTTTTGAATGGGAGATTTATCTATTCTATTTATTTATATATCAGGATGGACTCTTGGATATTTATTTTATACTTTGGATTATGATAAAATACTACTTTATTCCAACCTTGGTCATGCGAACCTCTTTCAATTGGATCTTTCATTCCATTTACAAACTCTCCAACATTATGTGTGGGGGAGGGGAGTGGGCAGGGGGTTGGTGTTTAGCGCTTCGTTTTTGGCACTACAAAGTACTCTGGGTTCCTCTTAGTTTCTGCACCAGTCCTAGAATCAACCATTTTTTCCTGAAGAGCTCTGGTTTCTTTTATTGAAGAATGGTGTTAGAAACCAAGATCTGAGTGCCAGGTGTGTTTGTTACTACTGGGATGTTATTGTTTCAGGGCCCTTTCAGCTGGCAGCACAAGCACATATATTTATGCATACTAACCTATGAATACATACACAAATATTTCTGTATGTAACCATCTGTATGGTAAAGTAAACACGAGTTCATACTGATGTCACCAACTCTAATCCGTTACCAAATGGATTATTATAGACTTCACCTTTTGCTTGTCTATAACCAACCATTCCAAAAGTGAGAAAATGTCTCCTACCATCTGCCATTCATTTACTTAAGTATTCAATTCCTGTATACATATATAGTGGTTTTATAATTAACACATACCTCCATGGGAAACAACTTTATCAACCAAAGTACACTGTTTACATACTTTTGCCTTTAGTCAACATTTTCTTCCCAGCCCTTTCGGTGAGGTTGTTTCATACATTTTTAATACAGGTAGATTATTTTCTCATGTTCTGTGTCCCATCTTGGGATCCTTCAACCTCTTACATGATTATTTAAATTTGTATATATCAAGGTCCACTCTTACTGCTGTAAGGTTCTATGGGTTTTGACAATTATGTGGTGTCATGTATTCACATTACAGAACCAAACAGGATAGTTTCATCACCCTAAAACATTTCCTTTGTTTCACCTATTAAACCATACTGCCTCCCAAGCCCTTGGCAACTGTGACCTATTTATCATCTCTATAATTATGCCTTTTTCAGAATGTTACACAAATAGAATCATACTGTACATAGTCCTTTCAGACTGTCTTTTCACTTGGCAATATGCATTGAAGATGTATACATTTCTTTGTGTAGCTTAACAGTTTAATAGCTCCTTCTTTTTTACCACTGAATAATATTCCATTGCATGAATGTACTACAGCTTTTTTATCCACTCACCTATTGAAAGACATATTGGTTGTTTACTGTTTGAGGTAATTATGAATAAATCTGCTATAAACATTCATGTGCTGGGTTTTCTGTGGACATCGGTTTTCAAATCAGTTGTGCAAATACCTAGAAGCATGATTGCTGAAATATGTTAGGACTATATTTAGCTTTGTGAGAAATTGTCAAATAGTCTTCCAAAGTAGCTATACCACTTACATTTTCACCAGCAACATTTGAGAATTTCTGCTGCTTCACATCTCTATCAGCAATTGGCTTTGTTAGGTTTTTAGATTTAACCATTCTAATAGATGTGTACTAGAATCTCATTTTTGTTTTACTTTAAAATTCACTAATGACAAATGACTTTGAGCATCTTTTCATATGCTTACTTGCCATCCAAGTATTTTCTTCTGTATTAATGTCTGTGTAGATGTTTTGCCCAACATTGTTTCAGTATTGTTTGTTGAAAAGTCTTCTTTCTCTATCCAATTGCCTTTGCACCTTTGTAAAAGAGCAATTGACTCTTTCTGTGTATTTGTGTAGGTGTATTTCCAGGTTCTCCATGCTGTTCTGTTGATCCACATGTCTACTCTTTCACCAGTACCACACTGTCTTCATTACTGTCACTTTATATTAAGTCTTGAAATCAGGTAGAATGAGCCTTCTAACTTCGCTTCTCTTCAGTATTGTTTGCATTAGTTGAATTCTTTTGCCTTTTTATATAAACTTTAGAATTACTTGTCAATATCTACAAAGCGACTTGCTGAAATTTAAACTGAGATTTTATTAAATATATAAATTAACTTGGGAAGAATTGACATCTTAACAATGTTGAGTTGTCTGATTCATAAATATCTCTTCCTTTATTTAAATTTTAGATTCTTTCATATCTTTAGCTTGAGCTTTAGCGAGTGGGTAGCACCACTCATCCAGTCAGATAATACAGGATGAAATGGATTTGACAGCAAAAAAGTAGAAATTATGAGCTCAGCTTCAGACGTATTTCCTATGTATGAGACAATGGAAGGATCTCCAGATGAAGAAGCCCAGCCAGCATTTGGATATACAGATACAGAGCACAGGGGAAGAGATGTGCTCAGGATACAGATTTGGAAGTCACCTATACGAGGCAATGGTTGAAGCCATGGGTGTGTCCAAGAAAACAAGGGAGATCATATCTGGGCAATAATAAGAATACTGATAATGTCCAACTCTACAATGATATATAACACTAAAATATTAACTCTTGCAAAGGTGAAAAAGAAACTAGTGTAATCCTTTGTTTTTTCTACTTTTAGACCTGGCTCAGAAGCAATTTCTTTCATTATGTCTTTAGGACAAAATATCCCTTCCTATTACTTCATCTTAGTCACCTTAAGCAAGCACATAGTCTCATCTAGTAGCAATTCTAAATTCAGCCCCAAATTAGATCCAGATGCATAACTCAGACTAACCTATAGATGACAGCTCACAACTCTCCCTACCTGTCTGAACTACTGATTAAATCATTTGTGAATCTCTCTGCAGGGCTATGCTCTTTATTTCTCTATGTGATACCTCTCTTAAAATGTCTGGCAACTCTTTGGTGACTTCCTGCCTGGTGGAACCGTTAGGTCAGAATTTGTTTTGCCTCTATAGTGAAAGAAAGAATGAATTACCTTGATGTCCTGAAGTTAAGCAGACAATGGCTCCCACCGGAGTATAAAAATAAAGATGAATATCAGTTCAAGTCAGCAGCCTTTTATTTACTTTTTGCACAAACGTACCAACAGGTCTGCAGGGAGGGCTGCTTGGAGAAGGAAGCAGTGGGGTCACTTGAGGGCACCTTCCAAAGTGTGAGCAGGCAGCAGAAAATCATTTTTCTGGGAATCATTTTCATGGAAAACAACTTGTACTTTAGAATGCATTTTCATTATATAAAGAAATGAGCCATAATTATCATAAATAAAATGATCAGGGAAAATGCTAGTGGGAAATGAAAGAGCTCTCTTGAACTGACTCCATCTAGCAAGAGGCCCGCTTTGAGTCATTGCCCTAGAAATGATGCTATGTTTTTAGGCTTTTGCTTATCATCTGTCTCTTTCTTTGATTCCTCCCTCAATGTCCAAATCACTAATTCCAAACCTCTTACCACCTTTGGATTCTTAAATGTCATGATTTTAATAAGGCAGCAAGCCTTTACCAAATTCTTTTCATTAATCTAAGTAGCCTACTCTCCTGTTTGAAAACTCTGATGAAGTCACCCACCCAGATATGTTCCCACTGTACTGGTACTTTATTCCCATCCAATAAACGAGGGGAGAAGGAGCGGGGAAGGAAGAAAGGAATAAGGAGAAATCTCACAAATACAATGTCAAGGGAAAAAAGCCAGAGACACAAAAAAGTACATGTTCTATGATTCCATGGATGCAAAGCATAAAAATGGGCAGAAAAGAATCTATGCTGCTGAAATTTAGAATAATGGTTTACTCTCTGAGGGAAAGAGGGACTGGTAGAGAGCAGAACAGGACCTCATAGGTGATGTTGATGTTCTGCATCTTGATCTGGATGCTGGTAATGAGAGTGGACCCCACTGGTGGGCATTTATTAAGTTACACATTTATGACATGTGAACTTTTCTGTAAGTTCATTATGCTTCAATAAAACCACTTAAATAAGAAAAAAAATGCCACCCATCTTCATGAAAACAGCTACGTGCAAATATTAAGGGCAATAACATCCAACATTTAGGAGAGTTCCCCATGTACCAGCTACTATTCTGAGCATTTTGCAGGTAAATCAACTCATTTTTGTTCTCAAAACAACCATAGAAGGTAGGTACTAAGAGATTGTTCTCAATTTGTAAATAAAGAAACTGAATCTTAGATAAGTAATTTGCCCAGCATCACACAGATATAATGTACTAGAGTCAGAATCTCAACCCCCCAGAGCCAGCATTCTTACTCGCTATTACATCTTGTATCAGAAAAGTGAGAACACTGGGGTCAGAGTCAGGCACTGGAATTATTGTCTCAGGTTAAAATATGTGGCCATAGAAGACCATCTTTCCCACCTTGGACTTTGACATCCCTACAAAATCAACAGGTTGAGCTAGTTATTTTTTGTGTGGGACCACATTGTCCCTAGCCAGGGAATGCCAGTGATAACCCAGAAATTGTCCTAAATGAAAATGTCACACCATATACAAAGATCAATTCAAAATGAATAAAAGACTTAAACATAAGACCTGACATTGCAAAGCTACTATAAGAAAACACAGGAGAAAATCTCCACAACATTGGTCTAGGCAACACATTCTCAGACAGGACCCCAAGAGCACAGGCAACAACAAAAAAAATAGACAAATGAGATTGCATGGAAATAAACAGCTTCTGCACTGCAAAAGAAACAATAAAGAGACAACTCACAAATTTGAAGAAAATATTTGCAAACTATACATCTGACAAGGGGCTAATATTCAAAATATATGAGGAACTCAATTCAATAGCATAAAAACAAATAACCTGGTCAGGTGTGGTGGCTCATGCCTGTAATACCAGTACTTTGGGAGGCTGAGGCCAGAGGAGTGCTAGAGGCCAGGAGTTGGAGATCAGGCAGGGCAATAAAGAGAGACTCCATATCTACAGAAAAATTCAAAAATTAGCCAGGTATGGTAGCATGCACCTGTGGTCCTCACTACTCGGGAGGCTGAGGCAGGAGGATCGCTTGAGCTCAAGAGTTTGAGGCTGCAGTAAGCTAGATAGCACCACTGCACTCGAGCCTAATGATGACCAGTGTTGGCAAGGATGTGGAGACAAGGAAACCTTGCTGTGCTGTTGGTGAGAATATAAATTAGCACAGACATTTCAGGAAGTAGCATGATGTTTCCTTAAAACACTAAAAATAGAATTACTGTATGATTCAGCAATCTCATCTCTAGGTATATATCCAAAGAAATTAAAATTGGCATGCCAAGGATATATCTGCACTCCCGTGTTTATTTCATCATTATTCACAATAGCTAAGTTATGAAAGCAACCTCAGTGACCATCAAAGGATGAATGGGTAAAGAAAATGTAGTGTGTATATATATACATATTTTTATATATGTAGTGTATATATATATATATAAAATATATATACACATGATGGAATACTATACAACCTTAAAAAATAAGGAAATGCTGACATCTGTGACAACATGGATGGAAAGGAAGGACACCGTGCTAAGTAAAATAAGCAAGGCACAGAAAGACAAATACCGTATAATCTCTCCTGTATGTGGAATCTTAAAAAGTCGACCTCATAGAAACAGAGCAGAAAGGTGGTTACAAGAGGCTGAGATTTGTGGGAGGAGGAGGGATGGGGAAAAGGAAGATATGGATCATAGTGTAGAAAGTTTCAGTTAGACTGGAATTCAAAGTTGCTAAGATAGATTTTTAACATTCTCACCACACACAAAAAAGCGATAAATTGGTGAGGTGATGGATTAGCTTGACTGACTCTTTCCATAAGGTACACATAGACCAAAACATCACATTGAAAATAAATAAATAGGCCAGGCATGGTGGCTCATGCCTGTAATCCCAGCACTTTGGGAAGCCAAGGCAGGCAGACTGCTCAAGCTCAGGAGTTTGAGACCAGCCTGTACAATGTGGCAAAACCCCATGTCTACCAAAAAATATGAAAATTAGCTGGGCGTGGAGGTGCACACCTGTGGTCCCAGCTACTCTGGAGGCTGAGAAAGGAGGATTGCTTGAGCCCAGGAGGCAGAGGTTGCAGTGAGCCCAGATGTGCCACTGCACTCCAGGCTGGGTGACAGAATGAGACTCCGTCTCAAAAAAAAAAATGAATAAATGAATAAATAACATCACATTGTCCTCTACATATATGCACACAATTATTTGTCAATTAAAATTTTTTAAAAACATTTTTTAAAACAGCACCACATACTTCCAAATGAGTGGTCCCTACAGGGGCAATACCGCCCTGGTGGAAAACCTCTGGGCTAAATGACCTCTACCATCTCTTCCAGAGCTGGCTTTCCACTATCCTAAACTCTGAAGGTTGATCATTGATTGAAGCTTTGGTGCCAGAGACTGATCCGCTGCTTCTCAAGCCATCTCACCTTCTTCCTGGACATCTAGTGAGTCGTGTTTCCCAGTCTCCCTTGCAGTTAGTTGTGATTGCGTCACTGAGTTGTGGCCAAAGTATATGAAGAGAAGTGACAGATGCCATGCCCATGTCTGCACTGCTAAACCCTTGTATCTGATCTTCCACTTCCTTTCTCTCTTTCCTCATCTGCCAGCAGGTGTTGAAGATGGCACAGTCCCCATCAGTCCAGGACCCAACCTCATTCCACTGGTGACTAGACTGCCAGTCAGCAAGAAATAAGCATCTGGCACTTTAAGCCACTGGGATTTCAGGTATATCTGTTACAGCAGCTAGCACTGCCCTAACTAATACATCTTCCAAACACTCACAGCCTCTTAGCATATTGACTTCTGCTGTGTCTAAAAATTTTAGCTAAGATCTCAAAGTTTAAGAGAATAGATAATATTCTCCTATATTCTAAAAACAGCACCAAGAACCTGACAGACACCATCTCCAGAACTGTCTAGGAGGTGCCAAACTGGCCTTGAGACCCTCACCTCACCATCCTTATCAGCCTATGTAATTGTTCTTAAAGTGTCATTTAAAGGAACCTGGTTAAAGTAGGAGAACCCATCAGAGGAGGGAGTCGCCAGAGAAGAGTGGGGAGCATTTCCTCTCCTGTTTCCCATGAAGGAGGGGAAGGGATGACCCCCAGTCCCTGGCCAAATGAGGAGGGCTCCAAAGACTCTTCAAAAAAAATGTGGGGATGCCTGCAGGAAGGGGAACCTGACACCTCACTCACAGGTGAGATGCTAAGTGCCAGGGCCACTCTGGAGTGAAATGTGTTCAGCTTTTGGAGAGTTTATCAGTCCCCAGGAGCTTGAGAACAGACGTGAACATATAAATTAGTTTCTGCTTTTTGTCCAGAAAATTCCGGCAGTAGGAACAGGGTAGAACCTCAGGAAGAGGAGAGAGGGCAGTGGAAGGGCGGTGGCCTCCAAGAACCTGCTGGCTGAGGGGCCTCATGGAGGACAGCCACTGCACCACTGCTGCTGGTACCCACTTCAGAGGCCGGCCACCAGGACGAGCCCATCCATCTGACACACTGTGAGAGCCAGGAACAGGAGGGGTGATAGGAAGAGAGAAAGAGTAGAGCATTCCTAACAGGTTAGTACTGAACTGGGAGGGAAGGAAAAAGTTTTAACTGCATGTGATGTTAAAATTTTGATTTACACCAGACTGGATTTTTTTCTGAGATAGTGTCTCAGATAGTGTCTCACCCTGTTGCCCAGGCTGGAGTGCAGTGGTGTGATCATATCTCATTGTAACCTTGAACTCCTGGGCTCTGGTGATCCCTCTGCCTCAGCCTCCTGAGTAGCTAGGACTACAGGTGCATGTCACAATGTCTGGCTAATTTTTAAAAATTTTTTTGTAGATATGGAGTCTCTGTCACCCATGCTGGTCTTGAACTCCTGGCCTCAAGTGATCCTCCTGCCTTGGCCTCCCAAAGTGCTGAGATTACAGGCATAAGCCATGGTGCCAAGGCCTGGACTACTTTTTAATAATTAAATATAAATCATGATCACCAAAACAAAACATTCTAATAACTAAAATCACAGAGAACAATGAGATTTTTCTGATTTTTCACAGGGCTGGGAAGAAAAATCCATCAGAATAAGAGATGGCAGTGGTTGGAAAAAGTAAAGACATTCTCTACTTGTACCCTCTGTGGAGTTCAGACTTTCCATAAATCAGGCACTGTGTCAATGAGGATACCCAGGAGACGAATGGAATCTACTGTCTTTCCCACGCTTGTCAAGGCATCTCATCTGAGCAGTTACCAACATCAGCACAGTGGGGCTGGTCTGCCCCATCTCCATCTGACCCGCCCAGCTTGCCCAGTGATGCATCACACCGCAATAGTGGGACATTTTTTTTCTAACAATGGTTCTACTCCCCTGGTGTAAAAGCAAATAAATGGGAATGGGGTATAACTTGATACTAAATTCTGTGAAAATAATCCATTTGCACTGCACATAGTTAATGTGTGGTGCTAACTTGCTACTCTTCATCCAAGCAGACAGAAGCAGTTGTGCCCTCATATATAGAGGTGCCAGGCAGTCGGGGACATGATGAGGAAGTGTTTCTGAAATCTCTTGTCAAAAGCATTCAACAGGAATGCTAAGAATAGTGGCAATGAAACACCACCACACCAAGTAAACAATCGCATTAACTTCATTTTGCAGATGAGGAAATTGAAGCTCAGTGTGATTAAATGACTTACACAAGGGCACGGCTGCTAAGACATGAAAGAGCTTGGAACTGGACCCAAGTTCTTCCTTCTCTCACAGAAAGATATGCTTGCTGAAAGCTCTGCAGATTTGAAGATTGTGTTCTATATGTTAGTATGAGGCCTGGGCCCTAATATATATATATATACACATATATATACACACACACATATATACACATATACATATATATACATATATCTCATATACATATGTATATACATATATCTCATACATATGTATATACATATATCTCATATACATATGTATATACATATATCTCATATACATATGTATATACATATATCTCATATACATATGTATATACATATATCTCATATACATATATCTCATATACATATGTATATCTGTAATATATATATTACATTAGTTACATATTAGTAATATATACAATATACTAATATAATTAGTAATAATATACATTAGTTATATACATTACATTAATACATAATATATTAGGGTCATATGGGGCTGGCCCATATGACCAGCCCTACTGTGCTGATATATATACACACATATATATACACACACACACATATACATATACACACATACACACATATTACGTATATGTGTGTGTACATATATATATACACACACACACACACACACACACATGGTTTTCACTTTAAAAGCCTCCTTCACATCCGTTCTCTTGCTCCACTCTGTTTACAACTTTGTGGGGTCCAGTGGGAAGACAGCCGGCCCAAGATCATGTTTTTGGTCCATGGCAGAGTCGGGACATAAACCCACACATCCAACTATTGCCCACTCCCTTTTTCCCATTCCATACTAATGCCCTGGATGAGAACTCAGTGGGCTCTAACCAACCCTCTGCTCTACGCCTGCCCTCCATGGCACCAACCTCTATGTATTGTTTAAGTTAGAACCAGAACTTACCAAGGCTACTCAAGGCCCAGAGCAGAGGACACAGCAAAAAATCAAACCAGCTCCCTGCCTGCCAGGAGCTCGCAGTTTTAAATGGAATGCCATTTGTGGTTTTGTGGCCACCTACTATCCATTCCAGTCAGGCTCCCCAAACACATAAAAGAACTGAGAGCACGCATCACAGCATCCCTCTCCCATGATGCCTGGAACTGTCCTGGATCCTGAACTGTTTGAGCTAAATTCCAGCCTTTTCATCTGTCCCCTGGGCAACCTTCGATTCCATTTATATGAAATCTCCAAAATAGGTAAATCCATATGGACAAAATGCAGATTCATTGTGACCCAGGGCCGATTGAAGAGGGAAAGCTGAGAGTAATAGGGTCTCCTTTGGAGCTAAAACTGCTTTAGAACTAGGTAGAGGTGATGATTGTAAGCCACTGTGAATGTACCGAATGCTGCAGAACTGTACACTTTGAAATAGTTAACTTTATGTTACATGAATTTCACTTCAATAAAAATTTTAACAAACTAGGATACGAGACAGATTATGGTAAGTGTATAGCAGAAGAATAAACGCAGTGCCAGGAAGCCTGGAGAGATTGGCTTTCACTCCCAGTTTCACTCCCACAGTCTCCCGCTATCCCCCACCATGCCTGGCAGTCCCCACAGTCACCTCTGCTCAAGCTGCTTCCTCCTCCCAGAATGGGCTTCTTTGTTTGTTCTGCTGAGAGCCCATCCCCAAGGCTTAGACAAAATGAGAAGGGCCTGTGAAGACACCCTTGGTAATAAAGGGACAGAAGATACCCTTCGGTCCCCTGTTCTATTCTCATTCCTGAAATGGGAACACCTCCTCCATTGGCCCTCTGTCCCAATCCCCATCATAGACCACCACACTCAGAAACACAGTGTGATGGACTCTTTTGTGGCAATGAATCTAAGTTTCACGTTTGAGTTGACATGCTACACAACAGAGATCCGAGATGAAGCTGTGACAGCCCAGAAGGAAAGTGACTGTGACTGCAACCACATAATCTCCCAGAACACGCAGACATCTGGGTGTGCACTGTGGGAGGAGCCTTGGATTTCCCCAGAGCTTGGAATGATCTAGAGGGTATCAACACCCTACTGGGGAAAGGAGTAATAAAATGCAGGTAATATTTTTTTCTCATCCTCTCAGTGTTGTCATAAGGATAAAATGCAATAACTTCCTCGAAACAGCTCAGAAAAGCCTAGATCATTTACAAACATAAGGCATTGTTTATAATTGCCGTGGTATCATGTTGGAGCCGTAACTGTCCTGAGAAACCATCTCACCAGACGTCTTTTCATTTTATAGATGAGGAGACTCAGGACTGACAGGAGCCTGCCAGAAGTCACACAGGCCTTTACTGAAGGGCCAGCACTCAGACATAAACTTTCTAATCACGGTCCCTGATGCTTCCCTGAGAGCCAGGCCCACAGAAGCCCTGCATCCTTTGCTCCTCAGAGGTGCACCTTCTGCTGCCCTGTCCAGGCTCTGTGGAGTTGCAGGAGACTGGCAGCTCTGCAGAGTCCCTGGGTAGCATCACTGTGGCTTCATCAAGGCCGCGATGTTGTTCCTTCTTACATCGTTCTCAGTGAAAACCAGCCTCTGTGCTTGACACTGTTGGGTTGTCTGCAGCTTTCTGGCCTTTTCCTCCTCCAGGTCTTCATCATAGCCATGAGCATGTCACCTGCATACGTGCAACTTGGATAGGTTCTCTCAAAATATGTTACTCCACGCTTGCCCGTGGTGAAGCGTACCTACCCCTTTTGCTCTCCTCATCCACCCTTGTAAAATCTTCCCCGATTAATACAATACCCCAGGAAAAAAGTAACAATTTTTCAACAGCCTTGGGTCCAAATCATTATCTGTATCATTTCCTCATTAAGACCTTTCTAAGAACTGTTGAATAAAAATGATTTCTTCTATTTTAGGCCGGGTACGGTGGCTCACGCCTATAATCTCAGCACTTTGGGAGGCTGAGGTGGGTGGATCGTTTGAGGTCAGAAGTTCGAGACCATCCTGGCCATCATGGTGAAACCCCATCTTCTCTAAAAATACAGAAATTAGCCGGGTGTGATGACAAGCACCTGTAATCCCAGCTATTCTGGAGCCTGAGGCACAAGACTCACTTGAACCTGGGAGGTGGTGGTTGCAGTGAGCCAAGATTGTGCCACTGCACTCCAGCCTGGGCTATAGAGTGAGACTGTCTCAAAAAAAGATTTCGTATATTTTAAAGTCTGAGGGTGGGCACAGTGGCTCACACACATAATCCCAGCACTTTGGAAGGCTGAGGCAGGAGGATCACTTGAGCCCAGGAGTTTGAGACCAACCTGAGCAACATAGTGAGGCCCCATCTCTACAAAAATAAAAATAAAATTGATCTGATAGGTAGTTAAATAGACACATATAATACATCTATATCTAATACATATTTCATATATGATATATGATATATAACCTTAGGGATGATTACATTTGCCTCAAAATCCATCTCCAAAAATTACAATGTGGGATTCTGGACTGGCTCCTAGAACAGAAAAAGACATTCGTGGAAAAACTTGTGAAATCCAAATAAAGCGTGGAGCTTAGTTAATAGTAATGCTGCATTTTCAGTTCCTTCATTTTCATAAATGTACCATGGTAATATAAGATGTTACCGTTAGGGAAAACTGGGTGAGAAATTTAAGAGAACTCAATTATCTTTGCAACTTTTCTGTAAAATAAAAATGTATGTTTTAAAAGTCTAACAACCTTGTGAGAGGCCCCACATTTTCTATGAGTTCCTGAGGCAACTTCCTCATGCTTTTTGTCTCTATAATCCCCCCAAATTTTACCAGTCTCTCTTTCTCCTCCCTCTGTCTCTGTCACATACACGCGCACATGCTCACAACATGGAGTTCAAGCAACAAGGTCAACCTGGCTGCAGCGACCACTGAGTGCCCAATCTGCCAACAGCAGAGACCAATGCCGAGTCCCCAATATATGGCACCATTCCCTGGGGTGACCAGCCAGCTACCTGGAGGCAGGTTGATTACATTGGACTGTTTCCATTGTGGAAGGGGCAGCATTTTGTCCTTACTGGAATACACATTTGCTCTGGATATGAACTTGCCTTCCCTGCACACAATGCTTCTGTAGAATCTATTATCTATGGGCTTACAAAATGCCTTGTCCACCTTCACGATGATCCACACAGCATTGCTCTGATCAAGGGACTCACTTCACAGCAAATGAAGCGCAGCAGTGGGTTCGTGCTCGTGGAATTCACTGGTCTCACGGTGTTCCCAATCGTTCTAAAGAAGCTGGCTTGATGGAATGGTGGAATGGCCTTTTGAAGTCAGTTACAGGCAACCTCACCAACTAGGTGACAGTACTTTACAGAAGTGGGGCAAGGTTCCACAGAAAGCTGTGTATTCTTTGAATCAGCATCTAGTCAGGTGCTAGTCAGGACTCATGGGTCCAGAGATCAAGGGGTAAAAATGGGATGGCACCACTTGCTATTACCCCTAATGACTCACTAGCAAAACTTTTGCCTCTTGTTCCTTTATTATCCTGTTAGCCTAGAGATCTTAGTTCCAAAAAAGAATGCTTCCACTAGCAGATACAACAGTGGTTCCATTGAATTGAAAGTTAAGGCCACAGCCAGCCACTTTGGGCTCCTCATACCTCTGAATCGACAGGCAAAGTTTTGGTGTTGTCTGGGGCGACTGATCCTGACTACCAAGGGGAAAATGTGCTACTATTCCACAATGGAGGCAAGAAAGAATATGTCTGGAATACAGGAGATCCCTTAGGGCATCTCTTAGTATTACCATACCCTGTGATTAAAATTCGTGATTAAATTCATGGAAAACTACAATAATCCAATTCACGCAGGACTACTAATGGCCCAGACCCTTCAGGAATGAAGGTTTGGGTCATCCTACCAGGTAAAGAACCTCAACCAGCTGAAAGGTTTGCCGAGTACAAAGGGAATTCAGAATGGGTAGCAGAAGGTAGTTCTAAGTATCAGGCACAACCATGTGCCCAGTTACAGAAATGAGGACTGTTATTGTCATGAGTTTATTTTGTGGTGAACATATTTGTGTACATATATGTACATTGCCTCACACAGAACATTTCGCGACTCTAGAAATTCCCTGGAGATTTGGTGGAGGTTCCAGCGCCCAGTAGACCTACAGCCATCACCATTCCCTCTCCCCTCCTGCTCCCCGGGGGAAATGATCCGACATTTCTTGCACTTTCTTATTAAGAATTATTATGCAAAAACATAAGTTCCCCAAACCTTTTCTTCTAGCACACACTTCCTGGGGGTACTTTAGCAAACAGACGAATTCCAGGGCCAGTTGATAACACAAGTATGTTCATAGCGGCTATATTCATAATACGCAAAAGTTGAAAACAACCTAAATATCCATCAGCCATAAAAAGGATAACTAAATTTCAGTATATTTTCACAATGGAATATTACACAGAAACAAAAAAAAAACTATGACCATGAGCAACAACATGAACTAGTCTCACAAACTGATGAAGGAAGGAACCAGACACAAGAGTACAAATTGTATCATTCCACATATATGAAACTCAAAGATACACAAAAGGTGATAAAAGTCAAAATAATGGTTGCCTTGGCTGGGCACGGTGGCTCACACCTGTAATACCAGCACTTTGGGAGGCTGAGTTGGATCATGAGGTCAGGAGTTCAAGACCAGCCTGGCCAAGATGGTGAAACCCCATCTCTACTAAAAATACAAAAATTAGCCAGCCATGGTGGCAGGCGCCTGTAATCCCAGCTACTCGGGAGACAGAGGCAGAGAGTTGCTTGAACCTGGGAGGCAGAGGTTGCAGTGAGCTGAGATCATGCCACTGCTCTCCAGCCTGGGCAACAGAGCAAGACTCCGTCTCAGAAAAAATAAAAAAATAAAAAAACGAAGAATGGTTACCTCTGGGGAGGGACATTAATTAGGAAGAAGCACAAGAGAGTTTCCTGGGGCTACTGGAAATGTTCATTTCAGACATATGTAAGCACACACACACACACACACACACACACACATATTGTATATGATTCTTCCAATTTCATGAGGACATCTGAGAAAGGGAAGGGTTGAGGGGCTATTTCATAAATATAGCCCAGCTGGAGCAATGATTTTGGGGGGACGGGGAACATAGACTCACTAACTAGCCAGGATCCTTTTAGACTATTCTCTCTAACTTCTCATTAAAAACACATTTTATCTCAGAATAAATTTCAGTTTATTTCATCCTTTTTCTTGGTGTTTGAAATGGATTGAGAGATCTCAGCAGGTACAAGTTAATTTAGAGGGCTGTATCAGATGGAATATAATTAACTTCTCAGATTTCAAGTTACTCGAATCCCACACATGGGCCTCTTAGTGTCCCACCGTTCTTCTCATTCATATTCAGAGATGCTGGAGAGGTGGCAGCAAGAATGGAGAATCTGATTGAGCTGTGACCAATTCATGTTCCCTACAGGACACAACAGGTCTGGAAATTCGATTACAGCTCAGTCTTTAGAGACAAATGACATCTGACTGAAAGGTTGAAACCCTTCTTCATGGATTTTTTTATAAAAAGGAACATTTTGGTAGATGACATTGCACCTGCAGAGGTGATAATAACAGGATGCTGAGCTGTGCATAAGTGGCAGGACTTACTGAAGGTGATGCTATTCTGTTTACTTTCTATGCACTGGATGCTCTCACTTTACCTTATTCAATCCTTGCATCAATCTCTGAGGGACTGCTTCTTATCCCCATTTTCCTGATAAGAAAAGTGAAGCTCAGAATGCTTAGGCAACCTGTTCAAGGTCACTCAGCCAGTATCCTCAAAACTGATGTTCCTCCCTCCAAGATTAAAAAGCATGGCTCTGGGAACTGTTATGCCTAGGCTGCTGGTAGGGGCTGTTCCCCTGCTGTGATTGTCATTCACAGCATGAAAACTAGAGATGGGTAATTTGGGCTGAACTGAGGAACCCTAAAAAGATTAAAGGAAAAGCTCCAGCATGTAGATATAATTGTGGGTGATCCCCATAGTCTAAAGAACTCATTGAATTGATAGGCTGTGTTCTTGGATGAATACTGAGGCAATCTAGGGTCTAAGTTGCTCCAAGAAACTGGAAACTTAGCTCTTATAAGATAAATTCTTAAAATATGCTAGCCTGTTTTAAAATTAGAGAACTATTCACTACCTCCCACAATAAGGAGTAAGTGAAGATTCCTAAGAATAAAAGCACAGAGGCAAGAAAGAAGGAAATTTTACTAAGCATTTTTATGCTAAAGGAAGCTTACTAGGCATTTTTATGCTGTGCTTTCTAATAACACTATATCTTTACATCTTTAATACATTATGGTGAGGGAATATTTCTGGCCCCTCTTTGCAGCTAAGGAAGTCTAAGTTCAGAGAAGTGATGTAATTTGCCCAAAGCCACACTATATGGAAATGCTTGAATTAGTATAATGGAGAGAACACTGAAGTCGGACAGGCCTGAGTTTAAATTCAACCCCAGTAATTCCTTTTTTACTAACACAGAATAACTTACCTATTTGAGCTTCAGTTTTCTGGTCTAATAAATACTTTATCATTTAGGATGCTTTTGGTTACCTGTAATTGAAAACTCAAATGAAAATGGCTTAAATAAGGAAATGTTACTGTCTCACAAAGTAAGAAGTTCCGAGCTCAGGTATCTTCAGGCTGAATTGAGTGGGTCTGTGATATCACCAGAGATCCAGGTTATTCCCAGTTCTCTGCTGTGCCATCCTCCGGCAGCCTCCCTGCCCACATGGTTGCAAGATGGCTGCCACAGTTCCAGGTATCACATTCAGACAAGACAATATCCAAAGAAATGAGAGAGGCCAACTTCTCACATGTCTCTTTTAATCAACAAAGAAAAGCCTTTCCCAGAAGCTCAACATCAGTAGTTTGGTTCTCAAATCCCATTGTCAAGAATTGAGTCACATACTCATGTCCAAGCCCATCATGGACAAGGAGAATGGGACAACTCTGGTTCATTTAGACTAATAAGAATTACTTCTGAAATAAATCCACATAGGGAGGGGTAGATTCCCAAACAAAATCAGGTTGTTTTACTCCCAGCAAGGAAGAAGTCTACTGGGTAGACTAACATGAGGGTCTTCTAGACAAGTTGCCTGGTAAAATACAAGACATTCAATTACATTTGAGATTCAGATCAGTTTCAGAGACGTAGAACATACTTGTATTAAAAAATGTGTTATTTAGGCCAGATGCAGTGGCTCACACCTGTAATCCTAGCACTTTGGGAAGCCGAGGCAGGTGGATCACCTGAGGTCAGGAGTTTGAGACCAGCCTGGCCAGCGTGGTGAAACCCCATCTCTGCTAAAAACACAAAAAAATTAGCTGGGCGTGGTGGTGTGTGCCTGTAATCACAGCACTTGGGAGACTGAGGCAGGAGAATCACTTGAACCCAGGAGGCAGAGGTTGCAGTGAGCCGAGATCATGCCACTGCACTTCAGAGCAAGACTCCATCTCAAAAAAAAAAAAAAGTTATTTATTGTTATTTACCTGAAATGCAAATTTAGCTGCACACCTTGTATTTTTATTTGCTAAATCTAGCTAGCCTACTTCTGGAACTACTAAGGTAATTAAAGAGGAAAGAAATGTATGGAAAGTAAAATTTTATGTTCTGAAAACAGTGGCCCTCATTATTATTTAAATTTAGGAAAAAGGATGGCAGGGTTTTTTACAAAAACACAAAGCAAAAGTGTGATGGTGTGGGGCAGTAAGAATGATGCACAACTGGTGTTTTGTAATAGGCTGTTATCTCTGTTCTTTATTCACTTCTGATCTCAATCAAAAGAAAAGCTTCTTGATTTTTGCCAACAATGGTAGCTCTGCTTTGGAATAAATTTAGATATTGCACTTGATACAAGCCATTTTGAAGAACAATATCCAAGCTTGCAATTTTTTCAAAGTATGTATAAAAGAAAATCCATTATTTTTCATATTCCTAATTGATCAAAAAGATAACTATTTAAAGAAGTAATAGATGTAATTTATTGGGTGATTATGGCATAAACATAAGTAAAATAAATAACAGTAAAGTCATAATAAATGAGAGGGAGGAATTGGGAATACACTATTATAAGCTACTTGAATTATACTTGAAGTGGGGTATAATTTATTTGAAAATACATTTAGCTTAGTTAAAAATGTAAATGGTAAACTCCAGCACAGTCACTAAAATCTTTTTTCTTTTTTTTTTTTTTTTGAGACTGAGTCTCACTCTGTCGCCGAGGCTGGAGTGCAGTGGCACAATCTTGGCTCACTGCAACCTCCACCTCCCAGGTTCCAGCAAGTCTTGTGCCTCAGCCTCCAGAATAGCTGGGATTACAGGTGCCTATCACATCTGGCTAATTTCTGTATTTTTAGAGAAGATGGGGTTTCATCATGATGGCCAGGATGGTCTCGAACTCCTGGCTTTCAGTGATCCACCTGCCTCAGTCTCCCAAAGTGCTGGGATTACAGGCATGAGGCACCGCGCCCAGCTAAAAAACTTTATGTCATCATAATTCATATGCTAAGAGAAGAGGCATAAATAAAATCATATAAAATACTCCAGAAAATGCCAAATGGGGGGAAAAGATAAAAACAAATGCAATGAACAGAAAACAGCTTGAAACATGGTAGATATTAATCCAACTATAGCAATAATTACTCTAAATGTGAAAGGTCTAAATATATCAATTAAAAGACAGATTATCAAAGTGGATAAAAAAGCAAGACCTAGCTGTATATTGTCTACAAGCAACTCACTAAATGTAAAGACTTGAATAGGTTACAAGTAAAGAGAAAAATTATAGCATGCTAACACTGATTTTAAAAAGCTGGAGTAAATATATTAATTTCAGACAAAGTAAATTTCAGAATAATTAAAATTATCAGGAACAGAAAAGTGACATTACATAATGATAAAAGGGTCAGTTCTCCAAGACATAACAATCTTCAACATGTATACACATAACAAAAAAGCATCAAAATTCATGAAGCAAAAACTGATAGAACTAAAAAAAAAAAATCGACAAATCTACCACATAATAGAAGTGGAGGTTTCAATACTCCTGTCAATAATTGATAGATCAAACAGGCAGAAAATCAGTAAGAATATAAATGACATGAACAGCACTAGCAATCAACTTAATCTAATAGACATTTATAGAATACTCCACCACCACCAAGTACACATTCTTCTCACGCTCACACAGAACATTCACTAAGATAGACCACATTCTGGGTAATAAAACACACTTACAAATTTAAGAAATAGGCCGGGCATGGTGGCTCACACCTGTAATCCTAGCACTTTGGGAAGCTGAGGCGGGCAGATCACTTGAAGTCAGGAGTTCGAGACCAGCTTGGCCAACATGGTAAAACCCCATTTCTACTAAAAATACAAAAAAAAAAAAACTAGCCAGACATGGTGGCAGGTGCCTGTAATCCCAGCTACTTAGGAGGCTGAGGAAGGAGAATCGCTTGAATCTGGGAGGCAGCGGTTGCAGTGAGCAGAGATCACGCCACATTACTCCAGCCTGGGTGACAGAGCAAGACTCTGTCTCAGAAAAAAAAAATTTAAGAAATAAAATAGAAATTATACAAAATATGTTCTCAGATCACAATGGACTTAAGCTAGAAATCAATAGAAAGGTAACTAGAAAATCCCCCAAATTTGAAAATTAACACACTTCTAAATAACCCATGGGTGAAAGAATAAGTCTCAATTTTTAAACTACTTTTGGACTAAATGAAAATGAATATACAACTCATCAAAATTTGGCTACAGAAAAATAAGAATGTATAGCAGTGAATGCTGTATTAGAAAAGAAAAAAGAAATACATTGATAATTCAAGCTTCCACCTTAGCAAACTAGAGAAAGAACAAATTAAGCCTGAAGACAGAAGAAAAGAAATAAAATTATTATGTGTTATAATTCTTAAAAGGTAGTCAAAGGAACAATTTTCTGAAAAGTTATGTCTCAGGGGCATCTTGCATATGTTCTTGAACCAGTCTGTCAGTTATATTCACCTCTCAATGTCCACTACTTTTTCCTTCTCCTCTCCAGCACGCCTCAGCAATGAACTCAAACCAAGAGTCTCACATCACCATTTCCCTTGCACCTATCCTGAGAATGCCCAGGCTATAGGCATTATTCTACCAAAACACCCAAGCTCATAGTCTCCGCTTCACATCTCTACCTGCCAGTGAAACTCAAAAACCTGCTTCTTCCTCTTTCCACTAAAGAACTCATCCCCAGCATGCACATCAACTCACCTGTACTTGCTCTTCCACCTCAGCAAACATGTCCTGACATGTTTGAATGTAAGTTTAGGCTCAAAGAGATAACTTCTACCCTGAAACGTTCTGGTGTGGGGGTCATGTATTCTCACTTATCTCCAAGTTCAATAACATTTTCAAAAACCAAATAATACTAGATAATATTTTTTAACATTTTCTATAAGCCTTGTACAAAGTGGAGGATTTAGAATATATTGTCTAATATTTGAAATAACTATATGAGGTATATATTATCTCCATTACACACACACACACACACACACACAAACCACTGAGGCTCATTAAGGTAAAGTTACATACTCAAGGCATCACAAACATCAATGATGGAGCTGGGACCAGAAACCAGACTTTTCTGACACCAAATTGTATTGTTTCAGAGAACGTGGAGTGCTTGGATTATGTGTCTGGTGAAGCAGTTCTTATGTTGCTATATGTTTTAGATTTGAAAAAATTGTCAAGATTATTCACCATGACAACCAGAGTCAGTACGGGTATTCCTTGTGTTCTCTATGAGAAAAACTGACTGTCAGGAAAACACTGAATGCCTCCGACTTTCCTTTCCATGGGATTCTTTATGTCATTTTTGTCAGTTCCTTCTGTGGTTGATCTACAAACATTAGGTTATTTTCTTTCTCACAGATCTACAAATCTACAGCAAAATCTACAGCAAAAAAAAAAAAAAAACAAGATTTGAGTACTACAGATAAATAATATTTGGCAATACATTTAAACATTGAAATTGTCTGAAACACTTTTATAAAATTTCAACTGACTGAAAACCTCTGCAGCAAGAAACAGCAATTTTAAATATCTCCACAAGTTGTATTAAGCATAGAAAACAAGACTTAACTCTAAACAGAAAAACAAGTTTAAAATCAGTTTATTAAATATAGCTGAAATGATTGTATAGAATGCATTAGATAAAATTATCTCTTACACTAGCCATGTTTTGTGACTTTTAACACCCAACTCATTTGCTGCAAACCTTGACATCCATCAAGCATAAAAGTTTACATTTCAAGAGAATAGGAGATGATCTCTGAAAGAAAACAATCTGATGTCAAGAAAGTTCTTATCTCTTTATATAAAGTGTCAGTAAACATAAAAGAAAAACTGATGAAAAACAGACTGTGCTTGAGTTTAATGACAAGACCTTTGTTCCAACCTAGTTAATTATCAAGTAGATTCTTTAACTTTGCATGTCCTTTCAGCTATGTTAAAGGCCAGAAAAGAATATACAACATAGAACCTCAGGAAACAAAGTACTTTTAGAACCAAGTTACTTGCTTCATTTCCCTGTACTTAAAGGTGAATCCCTTCTCCAAGAGATTCATATTTCTGATTTAATATTTTCCTTTTTTGAGAAAGGAGATTAGCAAGAACATCAGCACAATGATGGAAAAGGAAGTCCCAGCCCTTGTTCCCCCACAGAAATACTGATTTAACAATGATCTACAGAACAAAATAACTTTACAAGAAGTTCAGAATCCAGTTACAAAGTTGCAGCACCCCAGGAAAGAACAAAATCAACAACAGTTGCACTGAAATGAGTAAGCAGAGCAATTTTACTTTACCCGCATCAGCCCCTGCCCCAAGAAGATGCAGCTCAGCACTAAGAGCTGTTGCCCTGGTTCACAACTTCTCCCTGTGCTAGGGGCAGCGGGGCTGGCAGGTGAAAAATAGGGCTTACATCCAACGCC
Organism: Pan troglodytes; assembly: GCF_028858775.2. NCBI lineage: Eukaryota > Metazoa > Chordata > Mammalia > Primates > Hominidae > Pan > Pan troglodytes. Next base: position 134,183,130 of record NC_072405.2, on the reverse strand, counting down.
GTGTGTAGTTTCAAATACTTTCTGAGGGGCTGGTTCCTATCTTGTCTCACCCAGAGCATTGACAGAACCGGTGTAGTTTTATGGAGTTGATTAAGAGCAAAGGAAAGGAGGGGTCCATCTTTCTGTACCCAGCACATCTCTACAAGATTAGGAGAAGGTACATAACTAAAGGTTTCTACACAGGGAAACAGGGAGGATAGTGGAGCGTGCCTTCAATGTCCTGGCCCACAGTACAGCAATTAGATACCAGAGGGAGCAAGAGATTATGGGATCACCTGCCAAAAAAAAAAACAACCAGTAAGTCCCTCTAATTAAGAATCTACACACACAAGACCAAAGAAGACACAACCATTAAAAAGGTTTGAGAAGCTCCCAGAATCTCCAGCCATGCTCTCACAAAAGTCTTTTTCTATTGAATTCAGTCAAAGAGACTGGGAGAAGTGGCTGTTTATTCAAATGCATGGATACCAACACAAATCCATGAGGAACACAAAGAATCAGAGAAACATGACACGATCAAATGACCTAAATAGATTTCTAGTAATTAATCCTAAAGAAATGGAGATCTATAAACTGCCTAAGATTTCAAGATAATTGTCTTAAGCAAACTCAGTGAGTTATAAGTAAACATGGATAGACAACTAAATAACATCAGGAAAATGATATGAAAAAATGAGAATATCAACAAAGAGAAACTATTTTCAAGAAGAAATTTTGGATCTGAAGAATGTAATAACTGAACTGAAAGATTCACTAGAGGACTTCAACAGCAAACCTTATCAAGCAGAAGAAATAATCTATAAACACAAAGACAGATCATTTCATTTAAAATTATCTAGTCAGAAGAGCAAAAAGAAAAAAGAAAAAAAGAGTGAAGAATGCCTAAGGGACTTATGAACATTATCAAGCAAACCAATATAGGCATTGTGGGAGTTCCAAAAGGAGAAAAATGGAGGCAGAAGTTATATTCAAAGAAATAACCAGAAACTTTATGAATATGAGGATATATACATATATGTATATAACAAATATATTTTCCCAAAATGTAGTCTTTTTACTCTAAATGGTGTCTTTTATATTAGCAGAAATTTTTAATTTTAAGAAAATCATATTTATAATTCATATGAAAATTCCCCATTAGTGTTTTTGTACCTGTTTTAAAATATTTGCCTACTTCAAGACCACAAGGAATCTATTCTGTTTTATTCTAAAAGCTTTATTATCTTTCATATCTGCATCTACAATCTATCTGGTATTAATTTTCATGTATAGCATGAGAAAAGGATCAAGATTAATTTTTTCAGCATGGATATCTAATTGACCCAGTACCATTTACGGAAAAAAATCATACTTCCCCCCATTGCACCATAGTGTAATTTTTGTCATAAATCATGTTGCTGTGTATGTATGGATTTTTTGGCACTCTCTTCTGTTCCATTTTTTTGTCTAACCTTGCAACACTATCTAAACTATCATAATAACTTTAGTTCTGCAGGTCTTATTCTATGGCAAGTTAAGTCCTTTAACTTTGTTTTTCTGCAAGATCACCTCTTTTATTCATGGTTCTTTACTTTTCCATATAAATTTTTAGAATCAACTTGGAAGTTACCACTATCTCCCACTAAAAACAACAAACAATACTGAGACTCTGATTAGAATTTCTCCTACAGAACAATTTTAGAACACTTAACTTACAGTACTAAATCTTATAATCTTTTCTTTTATTAAGTCTTAATTTTACCAATAAATATTGTGTAGTTTTCAAACTGTGTATTGTATTTATTCCCAGGTAAACTATTTTTTTGTCTGTTGGAGTCTGAGTTCATTTTTTGTTTTGTTTGCTTTGTTGTGTGTAGATGATCTTGTAGTAAATATAAATTCAGCCAATATTTGAACGAGTGATACTAAGTTACTGCATGACTTATGCTAATAGACTCCACTTTCTGGGCCCTGATTGCCTATCTTTAAGTTAATTGACCCACATTATGAGTTCACATCACAGAATATATCTCTTCTTCGTAGTTCTTCACATAGTTTCAATTTTACCCTTGTGTAATCATTGGATTACATGTTTTCCCCATTAGACTATATGCCCATTGAGGGAAGCAACATACCTTTCTCACTACTACATCCCCCAGTACCTGACACAATTCCTATAGCAGAGTAGGTACACAACATATATTTACAAAAAAAAGAATGACTGTAAAATAACAGCTTTTTTTTTTACTCCCAAGATCACATAAGTGGACCAGTGAAGAAAATATATATAAACAGGGTGTTCTGCTATTGAAAAATGCCTTACAGATCATTCTGGTGTCCACCTGTTCAGAAATAATCCCAGTTTAGATGATGCAACAATGGTTGTTCTCGGCAAAGGCAGACCAGTGAGCTCTATTTCTGTGGAAATATTAAGTGCCTCATTCTAACATGGAACTTAGCAAACACATTCATGTCTGTTAAAGCAAAAATTTCCTAAGTAAATCTTGTTCCTTAATCCTTTTATTTGTTGAGGAGTCAAACCAAGCTTATAATGTTTTTATGACTTTGAAGTCTGCCCCTGGTCCTATCTCTTGCAAAATATTATATAAAATTCAGTACCTGGCCTTAGGTAATGACTTACCTTAACTCTCACCCTTACAACAGTTGTCAAACCATTTTTGAGATGAAAAAAACTGAAGCTCGGAGAAGTTAGGTAACTTAGTTCACATATCCAGAAAATAATAGTGCCAGAATTTGATTGTAGTTCTGTTAGAATCCAATGTCTAAGCTTTTTTTTTCTGCCCACTATAACAGGGTTTCCCAACTGCTTGTTTGTAGATCCTCAAAAATTTATCAAGTTTCTCCAAGAGGTTGTTAAAGGTAATAATAACATGCTTTTTGTTTCTAACTTTAATCAATACAATAATTATCAAAATCATTTCCCTTTAATACAGAATATATTGGAGGGCTTATGTAAGTGAATCAAATGAGCAAGCAACACAATAAGCAGAGATTAGATGAATGTGCCCATGACTCAGTGTATTATTCAACTGAACACTGCTAGCCACCACATGGCTTTGATCATAATACAGTTTTAGATTGTTTTTATTCTTAGTCATGTATTGCTTCATTTATGCCTCAGTGGATTATTGCAAAACACAAATGTTGAAATACAGGAAGTTAATGAGGAGTATAAAAGGATTATAATTCTGTACATTACCCTCAAAACGATCTGCAAAAAGGCTGTAACTCACAATCGTCTCATCAGAACTTGTATTTGGTAAATTTAACTGTCTCAGGGACTTCAAGAAGTGATGTTTTAAAAAATGGAAGGCACAATGATCATCACAATTAACTTGGCTTTTCATTTATTGCAAAGAAGTTCTCTCCATACTCCATATGTTAACATGCAGAGAAGTGTAATGATTTAAATATTCATAATGTAGTTCTTGATATTATATGTAATTGTGAAATCAGTTTGTGTGCCACAAAGAGTGAGGAAGTACCACAAAATACTAGAAGATATCACTACATGAATTTTCCATTTTTCCCTTTGCCTTGGACAAATGAAACCCAAGGAAAGAATAACTATTTGACTAGACTTAGCCAAAAACTTAACTCAGTGGTTTTCAATCCTGGCTGTTCATTAGAATCACCTGGGGAGCTTTTCAAGGCCCAGATGACTGGGCCTTAAGACCAGAGCTTCTAATTCAATTCTCCTAGGGTGGGGTCTGACCACAGGTATTTTTATCTCATTCCAGGTGATTCTACTGAATGTGCCTTTACTAAACAAACCCTCTTTAAGTAGACAGCAGCATTCCTTACTAGCAAGTTTATTTTATATCCAAACAGTTTATTCTGAATGTAGTTTAGGAGAAAAGAACACAAGCTGAAAAGCCAGGGGTCCTGGGTCGAAATCCTGACTTGGCCACTGTGTGATCTCGAGCAAGTCACCTCATTTATTTGGTTGTCAGTATTTGCTCCTTGACATTAGCACTCTGAGGCACTTGGTCTCTAAGATCCCTACTGCCTCTAATGTTCAGCTAATTATTAAATGTTATAACTTTTATATTAATAAGTTATAACAATATAACAATCAACAAAGCAGCTTAATATTGTAGAAACAGTTTAAACTTTGAAGTCACATCATGTGGGGTTCAAATTCCAGCCCTGCCAACTTCGTAACTGTGACTTTAGCCTAGTCACCTAACCTCTCTGAATGTACTGAAATGGAGAAAGAATTGTTATATTCAGTGAAATACAGAACTTTGCACATTATATATCTCAACAAATTGTAGCTGTTTTTATTATTGTTTTTAATGTTCTGGTTATTGACATTTATGCTGTTATTTTATTATTTATATTTAAATATATTTAGGCTATTTAATATATTTAAATATTATATATTTATTTTACATAGTCAATATATTTGTTTAACATAGATAATATATATAAAATATCTAATACGGTATACTATATATTTAGTATATTTATATTTATGTTATTGTATTATTTCCTTGCATCAAGAAGTGAAAGAAGATTCATTTGGAAAAGAGAGAATAATGTCAAAGGGGTGATTGACTTGACTGTCCCTGATTCCTTGGGTTTCCCATCTAGGCCAGCAGGAGTCTGGCATCACTCACGTGGAGAATGTTTCTGTAAGACAGCTTTTCTCTCCTATGACCTTCATGAACTTGGCTGCCATCAGATCCTGCAGCGGAACTGTCTCAAAGAGAAGCAGTTATAATAACACTGCTACAGAAAATGAGAAAATGGCTTTGAGCCCCCAAGTTTGCAGCAGACATGTTCAAACCTCACCCATCCTGCCTTTCACACCATCTCCAAGCCCCTCTCTCCCAAACACAATGTCTGGGCAAGTATATCGTTTAGAGCATGGGTTCAGCTGTTGTAACAGAAACCGAAAGTAATAGTGGCTTAAACCAGATGAAAATATTTTCTTTCTCTGATTTATAGAACTGTCCAGATGAGACTAATCCTGGACTAGCAGACGGATATCAGAGATCCTGGTTCCTACCCCTTCTTGTCCCATTACCTGCCAGCCACATGCTCCGTCCAGGACAGCTCACTCTGACATTCTCATTCCAGCTAATGGGAACAGGAAATGGGGATGAATGGAGCATAGGTCTCCTTTTGAGGACATAACCCACAAGATGCTAGGTAAATTCTGCTTGCTTTCATTGGCCAGAATTTAGTCACCTGGCCACACCTGGCTACAGAGGAGGCTGGAGAAAATGTAGTCTTTATTCTGGGAAGCCATGTACCCAGCTGAAAACTAAATAGCTACAGAAGCCAGGAAAAGTGGCTATTGATGGACAAATAGCAGTCTCTGCCACATGAGTAAAGACATGGGGTGGCATTCAGGGATGGAGAAGATTCCAGATCACTGCAGATTGAAACAGAGTGGTTTTCTAAGGACATCTGTCCCAGTATACATAACTCTAAAGCACCACTAACTGCTGGGGCGCCATTTTTTCTCTAGAAATTTGGAACATGTCCCAACACAAACACATGGTCCTTATGTCAGAAATACAGAGTGACAGACTCCATTATGCATTAGTCATGTTTATAAACAGGTTTATTTTTTTTTTCAGACCACGTCAAAATATCTCTTGCTCAAAACAGTTCTAAAATGTCCTATTATCTCAGGCATTTCCTTTGTTGCATGAGAGTTCCATGAACACTTGGAGCCAGACAGAATAGTTCTGGAGTCTCAGACTCAAGTCAGGAATTGCATGGCTTTCATGGGAGCCAGAAAAGCTCAGCGGGGCTGGGTCTCGTGTCATTTACTTCAGCTCTGGTGGTGTCAACTAGTTTGGGATTCTCTGAAGTGCTTCGAACCCAATATTTCCCCCACACTCCTGAGCTACCTACCAGTCACAGCAGCTGTATAAGGTCTCTGAACCTCTGCAGAGGCCACATCAGCTGCAACAAAGACCCCTAGTGCTGTGCCCTCCACCTCCTCCTCTCAAAAATCAGTCAGGCTTAAAACAGTGCCAGGCGCATAGTGAGCATCGTATAAACAATAGCTATGGTTTTTATTATGGTTTTTATTATTACCACTGCTTCCTGAAGAATCTTTAGAGTTTGATTGTGAGTTGCATAAGGGCATAAATTATCTTTTCTCACTCCTTCCTCCTCAGCATCTAATATGGTTCAGGTCTCATATCCAACTCTAGTCAACCTATATATATTAAGCCTCTACTATGTGCTAAGTACCAAGCTGGGTAATGGGACATAGTGATGAATAAAAGCCTTGATTTGTATTGTTACAGAACTTAGAGTTCAGCAGGAGATATTTGTGGAAGGAAAATAACAAAGAGAAGGAAGCGGGGAAGGATGAAATGGAAGAATAAAGGAAAACTTGATTTTTGACTATAAGGGCAGGGAATATCACAGGTATTAAGCAAAGGTATGAAATTTAAGCATGGAGAAATTAAAATGCACCTTGACCCCAGGCCACCTTGAAAGCTCTTCTGAGAGAGCCCAGCTCTGGCCCACTGTCCATCAGTGCAGCTTTAGCAAAAATACATCAAGCTACTACTCCTCCTTGCCCGGAGAGCCCAAATGGTTTGAGTGGAAAAGCAGCCCAGCATAAGTACCTGGATGAGGATTAGACCTAAAGCAACCAGAGCCCTGCAGAATAGGAGCAGCAAAGGCCAATATTTTACCATAAGAAACACAGAGGTCCAAATATATCCACAGTTCCCTTGTGTCCCCAAAGTCAAGTCAAGTGACTATAGATATGCATATTCCTCCAGCAGTAAATAATACATCAATAAACAAAGGTGAGAGTGGCTCAAAGCAGGTCATTTTTGGGAAGGGACATAGCGTCATCATGTGGGAGGGTATGTTTGGTTAGAGGTGAGTAACTGCTGTGATAAGCAATCCCAAAACCTCAGTGGCACAGTCATAGCCCAGTAAGCATTGATAAACACAACAGTGCCTATCTTCATGGAGCTTACCGTTTAGCTAGAACTACAAACAAATGAGCATTCACATTTCATTGTGTTAAGTGCTCTCATAGTATATATACAGAATGCTCTGAGCTTACAGAGAAGGGCTCCTAACTCCAACTTGGAGTGATTAAAGAAGGTGTCCTGAGCATCATTTGCCCTGTCTATCTGGTCCCACCCATCGTAAGGTGATTTTCTTCATCTCTCACTTCCATGTTTGTTACAGGTGTAGCCAATTTTTCTAACATGGCCAGCCACAATTGGTGGCATAACCATAATCCCCTTCCCTAGGAATATGGGAATTAGGATAGAGACAAATCAGGCTGTCTCTCAGTAGATGAGCCTGTAATATGTAAGCCTTGGGAGTGGTTGGGGAAGCAGAGAAAACAAGTTTGGAGGGAGAAGAATCGAACAGGCATACAGAGAGGAGGAAGATTGGAGAATCCTGATCCTAGTTGTCTCTGAGGCTTAATTCAATCTCTGTTCTCCAGTTCCATCAGAACCCCAGGGTCCTTATAATAAATGCCCTCTCTTTTTAAAAAATGAAATCAAGCCGGTTCCTCTTATAACCAACCAAGACTTCTAATGAATACAAATGCTGAGGACTCGCATCTTAGCGAAGACCTGAAGGGGCAGGAGTGGAGAGCCCAGTGATGAGAGGCAGATGGTAGCATGAGGCTGAATGACATGTACCTCATAGAAAGATGTTCATAATGTGATTTTAAGTGAAAAAAAGCCAAATGCATATAGCATAATAGTATTTATAAAGTAAACCAACCAAAGGAAAAAACAACTTTATGTGCTCAACGAAATTTTGGGAGATACACAATATTGTTTACAATGTAATTCTGGGGAGTGGGGCCGGGTGTTTAAGGGGGCTTTCACCTCCTTATAGTTTCCTGTTTTGTTTGAAATTTTAGTGATAAGTATGTATATTATTTTTGTACACTGAGACAGGTGGAGAAGGGTGGAAGAGAATTCCAGCAGAAGAAACAGCACATGCAACTTATATTAGTCACACTGCTATGAAGAAACACCTGAGACTGGGTAATTTATAAAGGAAAGGGGTTTAATTGACTCACAGTTCCACACCGCTGCGGAGCCATCAGGAAACTTACAATCATGGCAGAAGGCAAAGAAGAAGCAGGCACCTTCTTCACAGGGCAGCAAGACGAAATAGGTTCGAGCAGGGGAAATGCCAGACGCTTATAACACCATCAGATCTCGTGAGATTCACTCATTATCACGAGAACACCATGGGGGAAACTACCCCCATGATTCAATTGCCTCCACCTGGTCCTGCCCTTGACACGTGGGGATTATGTGGATTACAATTAAAGGTGATATTTGGGTGGAGACACAGAGCCAAATCATATCAGCTACCACAGACTATTTTTATTACTAATTTAGCTTCGAGACTCAAGGTGTAAGAGGTTTCTGATGTTCTGTAGTCACCATTCCCTCCTGAGACCACAGGCAGAGCATCCTTGGTAATGCAGTGTAGAGGAGATGGGAGGCTCCAAGGAGTTCAGTACGGGGTGAGTGAGAGGACAGAGGATGGCAGGCTTGTGGTGGAGGCATCTCCTCATGATGCAGTACGCAAGGAAAACAGCAAGGACAGATGGGGTTGACTAGGAGAGAGAAGGAGGCCCCTTGCAAGGAGGGACAGGGGTGATAGGGTGAGATGCTATATTAGGGTCAGGGCATATGGCCAATTCACCTTTCTGTCATCCTAAGCACCCAAGCAATCTTACCCACCGACTCCTCTCCAGCCACATCCTCCTCTTCATTCCCATAGTCACTACTCTAGTTCAAGCCTTCACCACTCACCCTACCCTTTTACAATCTCCATCTCCCTCTATCCTTCTTCCCCCTTGTAATCCCTAAAAACCACTAATCTGTTCTCCATTTTTAAAATTTTGTAACTTCAAGGATATTATATATAAATGGAACAGTGTAGTATTCCACGATATGGATGTGGCAGTTTGTTTAACCATTGACCCACTAAAGGACATTTGAGTTGTTTCCAGTATGGGGCTGTTATGAATAAAGCTACTATGAACAATAATGTACAAGGTTTTATGTGGGCATGACATTCATTTTTCTGGGATAAATGCTCAAGATTGCAATTGCTGGATCATGTGGTAAGTGTGTCTTTAGTTTTGGAAGACACTGCCATACTCTTTTCCAGAGCGGCTGTACCATTTTAAATTCCCACCAGTGGCTGGACATGGTGGCTCATGCCTGTAATCCCAGCATTTTGGGAGGCTAAGAATGGGCAGATCACATGAGGCTAGGAGTTTGAGACCAGCTAGCCAACATGGCGAAACCCTGTCTCAACTAAAAATACAAAAATGAGCCATCTGTAATCCCAACTACTCGGGAGGCTGAGGGACAAGAATCACTTGAACCCGGGAAGCAGAAGTTGCCATAAGCCGAGATCATGCCACTTCACTCCAGCCTGGGAAACAGAGTGAGACTCTGTCTCAAAAATAAAATTAAAATAAATTCCTACCGGCAATGTATGCATGATCATTTTCTTGCACGCTTGCCAGCATTTGGTGTTGTCACTATTTTTTATTCTTGTCATTCTAATAGGTGTGGAGTGCTATCTCATTGTGGACTTACCTGTGTCTTACTAATGGCTAATAATCTTGAACATGTTTTCACGCAGGTGCTTACTAAATGTGTAATGGAAAATGGATAGCCCTGCTACTTGGTTGGACCTGGGATAAATGTGCCTTCTTGAAACTCTGCCAGATTTCTTGACCCTTGGATTAATGATGAGAATTGGAAGCAAGGTGAAGAAACAGGGGCAGGCTGCCAAAAAGTAGACACCTAATGATTTCTTACCCATCATCACTAACCCTTCTTTTACACACACACACACACAAAATGTCTTCTGCTCAAGAGAACCTAAATGATTGATTGGCAACATGATTGACTGGTTGATTGATTGAGGTTGTTCATTCCAGCTGGAGAATAGCTGTAATTGTAGGTTTCAGAACATTCTGATTTTCATATCAAAAAATCTCCTTTTTCTTGTTTTCTTAAAGCTTTATTTCTATAAGCAGGAGATAGATGCTATATTATCAAGTGAAAAACTACCATTTAAGTAAGAACTCCCAAGAAAGTGAGCAAGAACCCTGTTGCCTAGGGTTATTTGATGCACTCCAGCACTGTGAGGATTGAACTTGGCTCTTTCCCATATCTCTGGCATTCACAGCAGTTTTAGAAGTAAATATGAAGACATTTTTAAAAGGCTGCAAAGTATGAACTGCCTTTGGCTTAGACTTCAAAGCAGCTATCCGTCTTGTTGCTATTAATCACTCTTGTAAAGTTCTACACACCCAGCTAATTCACAGAGTAGCCGAGTTGCTTTCTTCAAAAGGGGAAAAGTGCTGGCCTCAGCAGACCGTCCATGTCTGGAATCTGCAGCATGGACGGGGACTCAGAGGCCATCCCCAGATCTGCTGTCGATGGCAGATTCACATCCTCATTAGTACGTAGAGCTCATTCCTGTGTTGTGGGCTTCTGTGTGATTTCTCTTCCCTTCTTTATGCTTCTCTTTATATTCCAAGCTACCTGCGATTATTTTCACAATCCTAAAAGATATTTGGGTTTGTTAAATTTGTATCCATGCTCACTTTGCTCCATTTACTAGGATACAATGTAGGACTAGTACATTTTACTGAGGTTTCTAATGACCAGAGATGGAGGCATAAGCACCTAGTTAATGAGAACTGGAGGCTAATATTCCTTGGCATCTGAAAATAGAAAACAGAGCGACTCTTTCCAAAGAGAGAAAGAAATCTGCTTTCCTCATAAAATATTGTTGCCTTTCTACCCAAAGCAATAAACAACAAGCATTTACTAAGAACAAGATTGTTTATTGCTATGTTTTCTAATTTCTTTATGGTAAAGCCTGGGCAATTCAGAATGGTAAAGGAATGTTGGCTTTTAGCAAACTGGATTTCTTTGGGGGATGCGAGCAGGGAACAGGGTCGGCCTGACCTAATAGAACAAGCCCCTGCCTGGAGACATGGTGCCAGTTCTACAGTGAGGAAATGATGAGGATGTTTAGTCAGGGAGAAACCAGACTGCCCAAGGATCCCCTAAAGTAAATTCCCTAAAGTAGGAAACAAAATGTCCACTACACAGTGGCAGCAAGGTTTGAACTGGAATTTGCCTTGAAGAGCGAAAGTTAAAAATTATGGCAGTATTTACAATAACCAAATGACAGAAACAACCCATGAGTCTATCAACAGATGAATGGATAATCAAAATGTGCTATATCCATATAATAGAATATAATTTCACAAAAAAAGCAGTGAAGTATTCAAACATGCTGCAACATGGATCAGCCTTGGAAACAATACATTAACTGAAACAAGTCAGACACAAAAGGCCACACATTGTATTATTCCATTTATATGAAATGTCCAAAATGGGAAAATCCATACAGACAGAAAGTAGTGGTGGCCACAGGTTAGGGGAGGGGAAGACAAGGTGTGACTCTTTAATGAGAATGGGGTCTTTTGGGTGGTGATTAAAATGTTTTGGAACTAGATAAAAGTGACCGTTGCACAACATTGTGAATGTACAAAATGCCACTGAAAATGGTTGGTTTTATGTTATGTGAATATCACCTCAATAACTCAATAATAAAACCAGGTTTATGCTATCTTACGTTAACAAAATGTGAATTATACAGGCAGCTATTCACTAACTCTTGGAAGGAAAAAGAAATGAACTAAGTGTTGATGGTTGCTTGGGTATAGTTTTCCTGAAAAAAATAAACTGGGTGACGGCAAATGCACCCAGTCATGAGAATATCTTTATTTAGAGTCTGACTTCACATAATGGATCTGGCTTTTTTCCCATTTTGCAGAAATATTTGTTAAAGAAAGTTATAGGCTCTGGGTACCCCAAAATGTTGAAGCCCTAAACCCCAATGCCACTGTATTTGGAAAAAGGACTCTTAGAGAGGTGTATTAGGGTTCTCTAGAGGGACAGAATAGGCTAGATGTATATATAAAGAGGAGTTTGTTAAGGAGTATTAACTCACGTGATCACAAGGTGAGGTCCCACAATACGCCATCTGCAAGTCAAGGAGCAAGGAGGCCAGTCCGAGTCCCAAAACTGAAGAACTTGGAGTCTGATGTTTGAGGCCAGGAAACATCCCAGCACAGGAGATAGATGTAGGCTGGCAGGCTAGGCCAGTCTCGACTCTTCACGTCCATCTGCCTGCTTTTATTCTGGCTGCACTGGCAGCTGATTAGATGGTGCCCACCCAGATTGAGGGTGGGTCTGCCTTTCCCAGCCCACTGACTCAAATGTTAATCTCCATTGGCAACACCCTCACAGATACATCCAGGAACAATACTTTGCATCTTTCAATCCAATCAAGTTGACACTCAATATTAACCATCATAAGTGGTAATTAAGGACAAATGATGTGATAAGGGTAGGGCATTAATTTGACAGCATTGGTGTCCTTATAAGAAAAGGAGGGGACACTAGAGACACCTCCCTCACCCCTACCACTGCAAAAGGAAATGTCAAGTGAAGACACAGCAAGAAGGTAGCCGTCTTCAAGCCAGGAAGACAGCCCTTATCCGAAACTGAATTTGCCACCACCTTGATCGTGGACTTCTAGCCCACTGAGCTCTGAGAGAATCAGTTTCTGTTGTTTTTAGTCACCAGTTTATGCTAATTTGGTACAGCAGCCCCACAAAACTAATACGAAGACCATGTTACACCAAGAGGCAATGTGAGCTAAAATAATAGTTTCTAGGAAGACTTTTGATTATGACAAGAGTCATCACACACCAAACCCAGTGATGAAAGAAAAGCTCTGAGGTGTGAAGGTGGCCCAGACCTGTGAGAGGGACATCAAGGGGACAAATGAGGCATCTCTCTTCAAACTATCCCACTGTGCTCCTGCCAGAAGCAGACTCAAGTGGGCAGGATGGCTTTTCCCAGGAGCATTAAATAAAGAGGAAGCCTGCACTCTTTTGATTTCCTCAACATTGTTCATTTATTCTTCAACTATTTCTTGAGTCTTAACCTGCACCAGGCACTGTGGTAGGACTTGGGGCACAAAGGGAAACAAAATACATAGCCTGCCTTGAAAGAACTCATGGTCTCTAAGAATAGATAAGGAAACAGGCAAATGCATTACAGTATGATAAGTATAAGGAGACCATAAAGGTAGAGCTCCTGCCTTGAACCTGCACAATCTGGAGGGCTGCCTGGAGGAGTAAGCCAGGTGACAAACACACTGCATCTGTGTGACAACATCTGTGTGACAACATCTGTGTGACAACAACTGAAGGGAGGGTGAGAGTTCAAACAGTATGTGAAAAGAGACAGAAACAAGGGATCATGATGCACTCAGGAAACCACAGTGCATTCAGAATGTCTGCAGGACACATTTGAAGGAATTTGCAGGTGGTAGAATCCCAAGGGCTAGATCTGGCCCCTAGCAAGGTTGGGACCTTGTAAATTTGGTTAAGGAGTTTGAAAGGAAAGGAGGTAATTCACTACCATCTGAAGCAGAGTCCCTCTCCCTATAGGAACTGGTGACAGGAAAAAGCAGAGACCACATGAACTCCATTTGGTGAGGGTAGTGACAGAGGTAGGAGCTACACTAAGTTCCAGCAGCAACCATGGCAGAGGTTCTACCAGCAGCATTCATGGCATTCATGAGTCAATCTGAAGTGTCCATGCCTAGAACTGACGAGTTCTCCAGGCCAGGTCTAAAGCATGATTTAGGGTGGAGTCCTTGACCACGTAGCCTTCAAGCCTGGCTCTGCCCTTTCTGGGGTCTCAGTGAGTTTTGTAATGTTTGGGTTTTTCTTTTGTTTTGCTTTTTCTAAGTCTTCTTACTGTTTAATTTAGCCAGACTTATTTCTGTTTTTTTGGTGATTAAAAATCCAAATGGATACATAGCATCAACTTCAATACGTTTCCATGGCAACAGATGCAGACAGCCCCAGTAAGTGGAAGGTGAGGGTGGGACAATCTGGCCACTTAAAAGCATGAGTGGTGTGGGGCCAGGGGCTTGTGAGTTAGGCACTGACTGTGCCATCCTCTATGCTGTGCCACACTGTTGACACATTCACCCTCAACAAGTAGCTACCTCAAAAAAGCAAGCGAGAGGCGAAGAGGTCTTCCCCCATCCCCAACATCCTTTTCAGCTTCCATCATGACTCAGGCTAAGGACAGATATTAATGCATCAACACAAACACCTACACAATTATATGAAAGGAGGCTTTTAATACATAGAGAAGTATTCTTTCTACGTATCCACATATAAAATAGTAACAGCTAACGTTTATTGAGCACTTGCTGTATGCCAGGCACACTTGTTCCATGTATTTTTCCAATTAATTCTGAAAATAATTTAGAGGAGTCAGGATCTCCATTTGCCAAAAGAAGAAACTGAGAAATGAGAGGTTAGGCACTTTGCCCAAGGTCACATGGAGGGTTGGTCAGGGTAGCCTAGAGTATGCATTGGTAACAAACACTTCTAAAATCTCAGTGTATTAGTCTGTTTCACACTGCAGATAAAGACATACCCAAGACTTGGAAGAAAAAGAGGTTTAATGGAATTACAGTTCCACATGGCTGGAAAGGCCTCACAATCATGGTGGAAGACAAGGAGGAGCAAGTCACGTCTTACATGGAGAGTGGCAGGCAAAGAAAAAAGACAGACTGTGCAGGGAAATTCCACCTTATTAAGCCATCAGATCTTGTGAGACTTATTCACTATCATGAGAACAGCAAGGGAAAGACCTGTCAATATGATTCAATTACCTCCCACCGGGTCCCTCCCACATGTGAGAATTCAAGATGAGATTTGGCTAGGGACACAGCCAAACCATATCACTCAGTGATTAAAACAACAAAGTTTTCTCACTCATGCTACCCTCCATTCATCACAAGTTGCCAGGGGGCTCTGCTCCACAGCATCCTCACCAGGGACTCAGGCTGATAGATTCTCTGCCATTGCAGCCTCATCTGTGGGAGTGACAGACGAAGGGAATGAGCAAATTGTGCACTGGCTTTTAAGAGACTTCTCCCTGGAAATGACATCATCACTTTCACTAACATCTCATTGGCCCAAGCAAGTCACATGGCCAGGTCTAACTGCAAGGAGATGGGAAGTAGAGTCCACCATGTGCCAGAAGAGGAGAACTCTTAGTGGGCAGCCCTAATGACTACCACTTGGTGGAGCCACAATTTGAACCCAGCCACAATTTTGCTCCACTACCCATGACTCCACTCTCCCTTTCTCTCTTTCTCTCCCCAGCTCTCTCCTTTTCATTGTCAATTAACCCTCTGGAGACAAAAGAAATAGAGAATAAAGAAGATTCTATTATTTGAGTCCTTCATCCCACACCACATGTAAATTGGCCTAACTAAATGACTTGCACATTTGTTCTTAGGCTGATGTAAGAATCATTAATATATTGCCACAAATGTCTAACCATCACTCAAACTCTGATTTTAATGCATCTTATTTTCTAAAACCAGCCCATTAGGGATATGTTGCATAAGTCTTTATAAAAAATGGACTCCCCCCAAGCCCACCAAACCATACAAAGTCATTTTAGGTCATTTATATTTTGTAGCTATTCACTTGATTGAATTTTCTCTAGAATTTTAAAAAGCAACATTGGCTGCTCAGAATACATTTCTTTGGCATGACTGCATTTTCCAAGCAAAATTCAATCATCTGTTTTAAATCCTTAAAAGGTAGTTCTGTTTCAAGGCAAAATGAAAAAGAACACCTTAATTTTAACAACAAAAGTAACTAAATGTAGTTAAAGATGTATGAGATAAATAATGCCAGGGATATACACATCTCACAGGTATCTCACTATGTACCTCTAGGGAATTGAGAATTCTTTAACCTTCTTTCTACAGACAAAGATATTGCAGACAGGCAGATTGCATTTGTGGCCAAGGTTTTGATGATAGATATACCCCCTGTCCAGCTTTCTGTAGCCCAATCTCAAATTGTCTTTCTCAGCCATCATCAGACTGTGATTTTGTAACAGTTGGATTGTAGAGCTACTTTCTTCAGAATAACCACTTTCACTGAGGCGGAAGCAGAGTTCCACTGCAGTTGTGGCTCTGAAGTCCCACTGAAGCCCTGGCTCCAGGCTGCTCCACATGACTTCATGGGGCGTAGCTGCAGCAGCTAGGATTTAGTGATCACATGGACTAGTTTTAAGCATGTACCAGCTGAGCCACTGACCCACTTTGGCAATGGTTTTCTCTTTATCGGAATGAGGGTGTCACCTTCATACGGTTGTTTCAAGGGTAATTTGGTAACCTAAGTATGGACTCTACCTCGGGCATGACAAACATGTTTCAGTTATTGTCAATTCCAACGTCTAGAGCACTGTATTAAGAAGGATTCTGATGAAACACATCTGGGTTCAAAGAAACGTCTGCTGAACTAGACTGGTGCTAGGGGTAGGATGCTGGTGGCCTAGGAGAGTCTGTGTTCTCTTTTCCTTTTCTCTCCACACTGCCTTAGTATTCATCAGGACCCTCTCAGTTCCAGGAGATTTCCACCCAATTTAAAAGCTTAAGTCAAAATGGGGGTTCATCAGAAGGATGCTGGAGTATCTCAGAGAATTGGAGAAGAGCTGCAGGAACCAGGAGGGCAAGTCCAGTGACCTCAGGGACAAGAACTGGTAACAAAATCATGGCCAGGAAGTCAGGATGCACTCTGTCCTCCTCTTCCTTCTCCCCTCTCCCCTCCTCTCTTCTCTCCTTTCCCTGGCCCTGCTCTGCTTGGCTTCACATTCACTCTCTGGGCCTCCAGCCCCTCACCTGTAAGTTTTGAGGGATGGTCCCCAATCAATGATCCTAAGACACTCGACATGCCCTGTGTCAGCCTGAGTTCTCTCCCAGTCCCCTTTCTACCTGTCTCACGCAGCCTTCATGGCTGCCCTACTGGACATAGCTGGCCTTTGGAGTAGGTCACTGCCATTTGTTGATGAGACTGTCCTCATTACTGCTGGAAGTGACCTGGCTTTTCTCAGTGGTGGCTGGCACAGACCTCCCTCCTCTGGTACCAGCCATCCCTATTGGGCTTGTTTAAGATGCCGGTTATTGTTTCAATGCCGAGCCCTTATGGCTCCCTGAAGCCCAGACAATAGCTGAGATGACTGCCCTTTTCTAGACTGTTGGCATTTGGCAAAGCAATTGTGTATCGTGTGCTTCTCCAAATAATAAGTGACAAGGACCATTTTTAAGTGACTGCCAAGTCACTGCAGAAGTCACAAGAAAGAGAAACTTAAATAAAGAAGCTGGTAGGACCCAAAGGGTCAGGATCTATGGGTTGACCACCAAAGAACCAGCCTCTGAGTTTTCTTTCCTGGCTGCATTTTGGAGACTGAGACCATCAAACACGGTGCAGCGATGGCAAGAAGGGATAAAAGCTTGGCAGTCAGCCAACGTCAGTGGAAGCAAAGGGAGATCTCTACTGGTGTACATTATATCCCTGGTTTAACAAGGGCCTTTTTTAGTTTAAATCACTACTGTTTGAGTGACAGAGTGCTAAGATAGTTTCTGTGAATTCCAATACTCCCATAAAAACAAAAAGGGACTCCCTGTCTTCTCAAGGAAAGGGAATAAATCAGCAACTGAAATCACTCATTCGTCCACTTCCACATACTGTTCTAGATGGTGAAGATGCGGCAGAGAGAAAAGAGATTGAAAGCCCTGACCTTGTGAAGCTTACATTCTAGCGAGGGAGGCTGACAATCAGCAAGGTGCAGAAGTGAAACACATGCCATGCCAGGCGCGGACAAGTGCTAAGCAGGAGTGGCAGGGCAGTTGTAAGGGGAGGTTTCAGTCAGCGGGTAGCTGTCTAGTTTCCCAGGGCTGCTGGAACAAAGAGCCACAGACTGAGTGGCTCAAGCAACAGAAATTGATCCTCTAAGAGTTCAGAAGGCCAAAAGACTAAAATCAAGGTGTCAGCAGGGTTGGTTCCTTCTGGAGGCTCTGGGGAGAGTCCGTTTGCTCTATGCTTCTGTGTTAGTCCATTTTCATACTGCTAAAAAGAACTGCCCGAGACTGGGTAATTTATAAAGGAAAGAGATTTAACTGACCCACAGTTCTGCATTGCTAAGGAGGCCTCAGAAAACTTACCATCATGGCATGGGAAGCAAGACACCTTCTTCACAAGGCAGCAGGAAGGAGAAGTGCCAAATGAAGGGGGAAGAGCCCCTTATGAGACCTTCGGATCTCATGAGAACTCACTCACTATCACGAGAACAGTATGGAGGAAACTGCCCCCATGATTCAATTACCTCCACCTGGTCTCTCCCTTGACACATAGGGATTATGGGGATTATAATTCAAGATGAGATTTGGGTGGGGACGCAACACCTAACCATATCAGCCTCTCTCCTAGTTTCCGAGATTCCCATAAATCCCTGGCGTTCCTTGGCTCCTGGCAGCACAACTCCACTCTCTGCCTCTGTTGTACACAGGCTTCTTCCCTGTGTCCCTGTGAGTCCTCTCCTTTTCCTATAAGAACACAGTCATTGGATGTAGAGCTTACTCTACTCCAGTCTTAACTAATGACATCTGCAAAAACCCCACTTCCAAATAAGGTCACATTCTGAGGTTCCAGATGGACATGAACTGGAGGCAGAGACAGGATGGGTGGGGGGTGAGGTTACATGACTCTACCCCAATACTGCAACATTTTATTTTGTAAAGACCCAAAGTGAGGAAATAAGCATGGTATCAGCTGGGAGAGAGTATTCTAGGCAGAGAAAAGAGGGAATGCCAAGACTCTGAGTGGGTGGGTGCCTGGCAATCCCTTTGGAAAGGAAGTGAATAAAATAGAGACTCCTCTGGGTTACGCTGTGCAGAGTTGTGGGGATTTGAGGGAGAAGAAAGACTCTACACCTTCCCCATCATCACCACCTCTCCATCTGAAATTAGAAGTAATTTTCAGAATAAATCAGGTAGAAAGAAGAGGCAGAAGATGCTGGGTAGGCCAACAAAATGGCCCACTTTAATCATGCCACCCAAATCCATTCAAGTCACTTTCCAAGAATGTTCCCATGGTATCCCACACACAGTCACTCCCGGAATAGGGCACTTTCCCCTAAAAGTGTGTTCGCTATCAACCTGTCCTACTAAGTCCTGATGTTCTCCAAGTTTCCAGGTGAACTCACCAACAGGTTAACAAGACTGGGGAAGGAGTGGTGGGGAGGTGAAGGGAGTGGGAATATAAATGAATTCTGCTTACTCTTTTGAAAAGAAAAATCTATGCTAGCCTTATGCAAATTGAGAAGTCCCTGATAGAAATGAGGGTTAAAAAGTGAAATACTGGCTGGGCACGGTGGCTCATGTCTGTAAATCCCAGCACTTTGGGAGGCCCAGGCGGGCAGATCACGAGGTCAGGAGATCAAGATCATCCTGGCTAACACAGTGAAATCCCATCTCAACTAAAAATATAAAAAATTAGCCAGGCATGGTGGCACGCGCCTGTAGTCCCAGCTACTCGGGAGACTGAGGCAGGAGAATCGCTTGAACCCAGGAGGCAGAGATTGCAGTGAGCTGAGATCACACCACTGCACTCCAGCCTGGAGACTAGACTCTGTCTCAAAAAAAAAAAAAAAAAAAAAAAACAGAAAAAAAAAAAGGTGAAATACTGCCACCCACCGGAAGAGAAAAGGCTGCAAACGGAAGGAAGGAAAGAGATGAGGGCTTTCCAAGTTGCTATGACCCCCAGATCTCAAGCTTTCAAGAGAAACATTGGCGCCTTGCCGGAGTCCTCACCCCAATAGGCCAGGGAGTTGGACAGTGACATTTTTTAAACCAGCAATAAGAGATAAAATTAACAAAGTAAGTTTAATTTGGTAATTTTACCCTCTTGGTACTCCAGATTTACAATGGTGTTGCTAGAAGAACAGAGAGCGGGAATAATGTAAAGACACATTTCTATTTCAAACTTCTGCCTAGAATTAAGTGGATGCCTGCTTGGAAAACGAAAACTATGCATTGGTTTATCTCTTAGGCAAAACAGACAAAAGCAACAAAACACTTTAAAGAGACTTGGAATTTACAAAGCTCTGTCCCTTTTCTCAGACACTAAGAGAAACAACACACTTGATGATTTAGGCCTAAGAATGAGCCTCATAAGATTTGTTCAGACCGAAGTTCATTATACTTTCATCTGGAGATTTCTGGATTAAGAAAATGAGTGACTCATTCATAGACTTTATTTTAAAATAGAACAACTTTTATTTTATTCTGTTAGGATTAGGATACCACTAATCTTCAAGATCTTTTAAGACAGTTTACTTGGCTGGAGCTCATAGAATACAAGGTATATTAATAAAAAAAATTTTCACCAACATTAAAAGTACATTTTCAGAAAATACTTGATATATTTTTAAAAATCTAACTTAATTTTCCTGACTAAATTCTAACTTTATTTCTGTAAAGTGGAAAAGGCAAGAGATCAAGCTTCACATAGAGTATTCTAAATTGTTTCGGGCGTTGATGTGTGCCTGTGCGTTTGTGTTTTTCTGTATGGGTGGGGAACACTGGGGAAAAAGTGCTGAAACGCACCAAAATGTTCATCTCTGAGCAGCAAAATTATGGTTGATACTTTCTTTCTCTTTTTTTCATTTTCCAATTTGTCTATACTGAATGTTAATTATTTCATAGTCAAAAGAACCTGTAACTTAAAAAGCTTTCTAAAAATAAAAAACTTAAAATAATTGTATAGGCCATGGCTGATGGCAATTTTTAAATATTTGCACATTCCTAATTGCTGAAACAGCCCCAGAATCGAAGGTCAGTTGTTCTCATACATTTTGGTCTAGGGATTCCTTTACCCACAGCTTACGAATTATTGATTATCCCAAAGAGCTTTTGTTGAGTGCGTTATAACCATTGTTATTTACTGCACTAGAAATTAAAACTGAGAAAATGTTAAAATATTTATTTAATTTAGTTAAAAATTACAATAAACCCATTACATCACATTACCTAAACAACATATTTTATGAAAAATAACCATATTTTCCAAAGCAAAAGTAACTTCGTGAGAAGAACAGCATTGTTCTACATCTTTGCAAATCTCTTTAATGTTTGGTTTACTAGAAGACAGCTGGATTCACATCCACTTCTGCATTTCATCTGTTGGGATATGTGATTTTGATTGACATACGTGAAGAACATCTGACCTCATAACAAATATGTATTTGGAAAAGGGAGGAATAATTTAGTAACCCTTTCAGATAACTCTGGATATTACTTTTTTTTTTTTTTTTTTTTTTTTTCGAGACAGAGTTTTGCTCTTGTTACCTAGGCTGGAGTGCAATCCTGGCTCACTGCAACCTCCACCTCTGGGTTCCAGTGATTCCCCTGCCTCAGTCTCCCGAGTAGCTGGGATTACAGGTATGTGCCACCACACCCAGCTAATTTTGGGATTTTTTTTATTACACTTTAAGTTCTGAGGTACATGTGCAGAACACGCAGTTTTGTTACATAGGTATACACGTGCCAAGGTGGTTTGCTGCACCCATCAACCCATCACCTACATAAGGTATTTCTCTTAATGCTATCCCTCCCCTAGCCCCCCACCACCTGACAGGACCTGGTGTGTGATGTTCCCCTCCCTGTGTCCATGTGTCCTCATTGTTCAACTCCCACTTATGAGTGAGAACGTGTGGTGTTTGGTTTTCTGTTCTTGTGTTAGTTTGCTCGATAAAGAAAATGTGGCACATATACACCATGGAATACTATACAGCCATAAAAAAGGATGAGTTCATGTCCTTTGCAGGGACATGGATAAAGCTGGAAACCATCATTCTCAGTAATTTTGTATTTTTAGTAGACGGGGTTTCACCATATTGACCAGGGTGGTCTCAAACTCCTGATCTCAGGTGATCCACCCGCCTCGGCCTCCCAAAGTGTTGAGATTACAGGCGTCAGCCACCATGCCTCCTTTTTCACTACACCACTGTAGGTTCACTATACATGCATGTCTGTCCCAGGCCAAAGGTGAGGTGGAGGGGAAGTCCTACTCACTGCAGTCACAGGGCACCCACGCTGATGAAGCACCCATCATCTTAAATGTTGCCAGTCACCTCCCTAGAGGGAAAGGAGAGTTCTAGAGGATCTCACATTGGCAATTAAATCTTTTGTCCAGAAATGACACTGTTACTTCTACTCACCAATGACCAGAGGAGGCACTTGGCCACATCTAACTACACAAGACTGTACCTCCTACCATGGCTCAGGAAGGGCAACAACTGGAAATAGCTCGCAACTAGTCCTAATGGCCATTGCAGCTGTGTTTCAAACGAATTTTCATAATTATATATGTGTATATACGACTATTAATTGTTGGAAAAGGTACCCAAACAGAAGAGGAGATATGACAAAATTAAAGCCACATCCTTTGCCCTCCCAACTGAATTGAACACCCTCCCCAGAGATAACAATGCTAATGTCCATGAAATCTCTCGGTGCTTACTCTATACCCACAGAGGCATATGGCCCTTTTTGTTTTACTCCAACAACTTTGGGTGGCAGCTTCTTTCTTCAGATATAGAACTTCAGAACTTCTTTCTTGACAATATGTTGTAGATATCTTTTCTCACCAGTACTTAATTCTTTAAAAATTGGTCTTGTGTATCTTTATTTAGCCAGTACTCTATCAAAGAAAAAACGAGGCCTGGTGTGGTGGCTTACGCCTGTAATCCCAGCACTTAGGGAGGCTGAGGCAGGCGGATCACTTATGGTCAGGAGTTCGAGACCAGCCTGGCCAATATGGTGAAATCATGTCTCTACCAAAAATACAAAAAAATTAGCTGCGCACGCCTGTAATCCAAGCTACTAGGAAAGCTGAGGCAGGAGAATCTCTTCAACCCAGGAGGCGGAGGTTGCAGTGAGCCGAGATCATGTCACTGCACTCCAGCCTGGGCAATAGAGTGAGACTCTGTCTCAAAAAAAAAAAAAAAAAAAAAGTGGCCTTTTTCTTTTCCTTTGGTTGTTTTTTTCTGTTATAAACAAAACTGCAATGAACATCTTCCTACACAAATATACACATACATGCAAAGGTCATATTCCCAGGGGGCATATTGTTGTATCAAAGAATATGTAGTACACCTTAAATTCTGATATTGTCAAATTTCCTTCCCCAAAAAAGCTGTAATTTGCCCTCCAATTAATGGTGCATATGAAATCCATGCTTTCCAAGGTTGTCACCAGACCTAGGTATTAACAATCTTTTTCATTGTTGTCACTCTGTCAGGTGGGAAACACTACCTCACAGTAGTTTTCCTTAATTATAAGTTATCGTTTTATGTTGGCCATTAATTATTTTCTATGAACTACCTATTCATGTATTTTTCCTATTTTTCTAGAGTCTGGCTTGTCTTTTTTACTTATAAGGGGTGTTTGTATAGTGAGTGTAGTGGACGTAGAGATGTGCTCCTTAGATCTCTATTCAAGACCAGACTCACCATCCTGCAGCAACAAAGGTGGTTATCTGGCAACTTTCCACTGTTCATTCCTTCAGGGTTGGCTTCGGCTTTCCAGCCTGGGCCAGCCTTCTCAGGGTAGTTCCCAGCCAATGACTGAGCCACAGGGAAGAGGATCCAAAGAGAGTAGTAACGAGATGGACACTCTATGTCCAAGCAGAAGGCAGAGATGGCCAAGTGGAAGGTAGAGACAGCCCACAGGCATGCCCAGCCTCTGATCCCCGATGCTCCATCAAGCACATCCACCACCCCAGTGCCAGTGGCTTCCTCTGAGAGTGGAGCTGCTGTCCCCCGAGGAAAGAGGAGGAAAGGAAGGTGGCGAGCCTGTGCTTTCCTTAGGGAGCCCTGAGTGTCCAGAGCCCAGTCATTCTGCCCAGGACAGGACTCCCCTCACAGGCCATCCTAGTAGGAAGCTTATTGGTGTGGCAGGTCCACACCCTGGTCCCACAGCTCTCCCTGCAGACTCTGCTCCTTCCCTCTTCCTTCCCAGGCGCTACTCCCCAGCAAACCTCCCACACTCTTAACTCTGTCTCAACATCTGCTTCCTGGAGAACCCGACCCATGACAGGAAGAAAATTAGTCCTTGTCATATCTAGAAAATATTTTATCTCAGGTTTAAGATTTTCTTCTGACTCAGTTTATAGAGTTCTGGCAGGCAGGAGGTTTCATTTTTATTTAGTAATAATTACCAGTTTTCTTTTAAATCTTCTGGGATTGGTGTCGTCCTTTAAAAAGTCTTTATGCCAAATGTATGGGAAAAAAATCACCTGTTTCCACTTTTATGTTAATATTTTAAAATATTTAAACCTTGATCCCTCTTAAGTTTTTGGTATGAGGATTGAGGCAGAATTCCCCCCCCCCCCCCATATTTTTTCCAAATATCTGCCAGTTATCCCCAAATCAGTTACTAAATGATCCATGGACATTCCTGGATACTAATCTGAAATGCCACATTCAGATTCTTGTGTATTAAGTTCTCTTTTTTAGTTTTCTGTCTGTATCTGAATAATCTGTCTGTATCCGAATTAGTACCATACTGTTTAATTACTTTAGGCTTATACTACATTTGATTACGCCTGCTGGGATAGATATTTTTAGATTTTTTTACCTTTAAGTCTCCACTGTTTATTCTTCCAGGTTCAGCTTTAGAATCACTTTGCCAAGTTCCAAAGTTTAAAGACGAAAACAAAACAAAACAAAAACTCACTGGTATTCTGAAGGAAATTGTGCTTAATTCATAATATATTTAGGGGGAATTGGTAACTTGACAATATTGAGGCTGCCTATCCAAGAACAGTTATGATTTTCCGTACATACAGGTTTTCTTTTCTGTCCTTCAGGAGTGCTTTAAGGTGTTCCTCAAGGTTATCTTGCAAATTTCTCACTAAGCTTCTTGTCAGGTGCTGTGATCCGACTGTGTCCCCCCAAAATTCATATGTTGAAACTGTAACCCTCAACTTGATGGTATTAGGAGGTGGGGCCTTCAGAAGGTGATTAGGTCATGAGGGCAGAGCTCTAATGAGTGAGATTGGTGCTCTTAGGAAAGAGGCTTGAGGGAGCTCATTTGACCCTTCCACCCCATGAGGACACA
Source organism: Pan troglodytes (assembly GCF_028858775.2). Lineage (NCBI taxonomy): Eukaryota > Metazoa > Chordata > Mammalia > Primates > Hominidae > Pan > Pan troglodytes. The sequence goes on along the minus strand of NC_072405.2, from coordinate 134,158,044 downwards.
TTGAGGAGATGGCCATCTATGAACTGGGAAACAGGAACCTCTTGTTTCAGACTCTGCCAGAGCCTTGACCATGGACTTCCTAGCCTCCAGAACTGTGAAAGAGAAATGTTTGTTGCTTCTAAGCAGCTGTGGACTTTTGTCTACCTGAACTAAACTGAACAAACTAAGACATCCAGTATTTCACTTTATTTTATATTTATGCATGGGTACATATTTATTGAGGTTTTTGTTCTCAGTATTAAGAAAGATCTTTTACTTTATATTTATATATAATTTTTGCTACTAAGGTAGCTCTTTTCTTTCCTTATATCAATATAACTGGTTGTTGATTACAGATAAGAAAGCTACTTACTGAAGTCTGTTTCTAATGTTTCAGGTAACTTTTGCATCTTCCTAGTATATAAGTATCTGAAAAATTATAATTTTTCCCCATCCTTTTAAATGTGACTACCTCTTATTCTTTTGCCTAATTTCATTAGCTACTAATTCCAATGTTACATGCCTAATAATGGTTTGGTGGGGATACTTGTGCTGTTTATGTCCTGGGAGACTATTGCTTCCAGAAATTCAGAGTTAAAAATGATTCTGAATTGTTTATAGAATAAACTATGTGGTATCCAAGTTTTGCCTTAAGATAATCTAGTGGTGGGGGAAATAGTATCGTTGTGTGTGTGTGTGTATTTATACACACACATATATACATATATAAGTGGTCTTTGTTTTGTATATATGCAATGAGGGACTAAACATGAATCACTGTGGAAACTGGGTGATGGGTGCATGAAGCTTCACTATACTATTCTCCCTTCTTTTGTATATGTTCCCTAACAAAAAGAAATAAAAACATAATGAGGCTGGGAGGATTTCTGCTTTGAAAATGTTTAAGAACTTTCTGCTCTTCTCCTCTTGGCAACCACCCACTAAAACCACAAGGAGAATGAGAAACAGAAACAATCAGTGATGAAACTATGAGGGGTTTGTAACCCAAACCACAGGACACGAAGACAGAAAGCAGATACTTGGAACTGGAAGATGGCTTTGCAGAGCAGAGGAAGAGGAATTTAGCAGAAAATAAGAGTTCATTATTAAGAGCATTTAATCCCCTAAATACCACCTCTTTCCCCATCCAGCTAGGATACTAAGGGAAAGCTGAACCAGAGAGGCTGAAATGGAGTGAGGCACAGGACTGGAAAGAGAATAATGACATGCAGGCTTGGGTACAGACTGTGGAGACTTCACTTCCCTCCCCACATCCCAGAATTTCATAGCTGTACTTAGAATGCCTAGAAAAGGAAGCTGAAGGCTCCCTCCTTGATGTCTCCCTTAACCTAGGAACAGCACAAATATCCCACATTGTACCATTATTACTGACATGTAACACTGCCTGGACCCATAGAACACCTGCAGATCCTAACAGCTGGGAGCACTAGAAACTAGAAAATATTGTAACCATCCATTAAATGGATGTTATAATTTTAAAAGAACATAGTTATAGCTTAAATGTTTTCACTTCTGAAATGTATCTAAATATCTATATGTAAACGTAACACAATCATTTGTTCATTCTTCTGTTTTAAATTTTTAATTGATTTTTTAGAGCTGAGGTCTCGCTATGTTGCCCAGGCTGGACTCAAACTCCTGGGCACAAAGGAGTTCTATCTTCAGCCTCCTGAGTAGCTGGGACTACAGGTGTATGCCATCATACCTGGTCTCATTCTCCTTTCTATTGACTTTTGGGTTGTTTCCAATGTTTTGCTACAATTACACACAATGCTGCTACTTGCCTCTTAAGACTTTCTTAGGATTAGAACTGCTGGGCCTCAGGATATGCAAATGCTCAACTTTATAAGATTGTGCCAAATTGTTTTCTACAGAGCTTGAACCAACTTATAACTCACCAGTAATAACAATTTATAGCTCTCTCAGCTCCGAGAGTCTCACACATGTGTTTATCTGCGGTTCTTAGAGCTATCTTACGGTATATGCTTTGAATCAGTGACCAGCATATGGCGCTGCCTCTCCAGGTATTCTCCGTAGCCGGAATACACAGGCCCAGCAATAGAAATGCGAGTACCCTACAGTGGAAAAACCTAGCAAACACCATCTTACCCAATAAAGAAACATCACCAGTGATACATACTGACATCATGTACCCTAAGATATGTTGTACTGGGGGGAAGGGCACATCACCTTTGTAGTACCCTTTCTGATAAAACGTAGCCTCAGTCTAATCACGAGGAAACATCAGACAAACCCACACTGAAGGATGTCTTACAAAATAACTGACCGGTACTCTTTCTAGTGTCAAGGTCATGAAAGACCGAGAAAATGTTATATTGGAGGAGACTAATGAGACACTGATAACTAAATACATGCGATGTGGTATCCTGGACTGGATCTTGACAACAAAAAGACATTAGTGGGAAAACTGGTAAAAGCCTAATCAAGTGTGCAGTTTAGAAAATACTAGTACGAGGGTTAACTTCTGAGTTTTCACAGACCTGCCATAGTTTACAGAAGGTGTCCACGCTAGGGGAAGCTCAGTGAAGGGTACAGGGAACATCTGACTATCTTTGCCAGTTTCTGTAAATCTGAAATTACTACAAAATAATTAAGTTTTTTGTGGGTTTTTTTTTTTTTTTTAAGTACAGGAAAGCCACAGCACCAAACCATGGTTGTATTTAAAATTAAGACAGGAACTTTCAGAAAATTAAACACATTTTCATAGTAACTTGATCAATACCACAGTTTATTTGTAAACATGTTATATGTGTCAATAATCAAATTGACAACACTTTATAGATTTCATTGTATAATATTAACATCCTAACAGAAAACGATCCACTGTACTCAGTTACAGTTTGGTATTTTAAAATCCTTAAATACAAATTGTATTTGAAACACTGAACACAAAAAAGAAACATGAATGGCAGAGAAAACTGAAAACAACAAGTAAAAGAAACCAATATTCCGCTCCCCTGAAAAAAAAACATAAAATCATCTGATTACATAATTTAAAAAAGAAACAAAGGAAATCAGATGACATTTTTGATATAAAGTTGCATTTCTTCAAATCCATTTTAGAGGTGAAATTGTATCAATATTAAATTCTATGTCTTTTTGGATATTTGTTCTTTCTTTCCTCTTGGTTTCTAAAGAATGTTTGTCAGGGTTTAAATTACATTAAGGAAGCGGGAAAAAGAAAGGAAGGAACATGGTAAAAAGCCAAATGAAATTAACTATTTGCAAAATAATTGGACATAAATTTTTCATGAATCTTCTTTGGCAAATAACAAAGTCTGCATTTTAAATTTACCTTTTTGTTGAAATGGATCAATGCTTGTAAGATTTAAGAGATTACATGAGTTAATGTATAAGTAAAACAAAGCCAAATTCACAAAGCAAGGCGCAAACATCAGCTTTTCACATTTTGCTAAAAGCTCTAAAAATGCACTCTCCCTCCTTAAGAGGACCAGAGGTCTTCAGCTCGGAATCAGATGATTACCCTTGCCTCATTCAACACAAGAAACCAGAGGGGACCCCATGGTTCTTCGGTACTTTCCCTAAAATTCATGATCACTATTAGGTTCTATTTCTTCCTCCTTTATCTCTCAAAGGAAATATAGCAGCAAATCACTCCCGTATTTTAAGCTTTAAATTCACCAACAACTGGGTTCACTGCCAACAACTACAAATGTTCAATTCTGTATTAGTGTACATGTCATTACAGTTGGTTTAGATGGTTAATATAGGAATAAATAAAATAACTACAGTTCAAACAAAGGAAATTAAAATGAGATTAAAGAGCCCCGATCAAAAAAAAAATACTTACAACTTTCAGCTGAAAAACTGTAAAAGTTACATACATACATACCTAATGGCACTAGGAATGTACAATATCAATTATTGGAAAAATAAGTGAGTGACTCAGAGTCGTAAGAAATTATTTAATATTAGTATTTTTTCTTTTATAGACAAACATAACATACACATGGTTTCTACCTTCTATAAGACAAAGTAGAAAACTAACCGTTACTGCATTTACCTCAAACACAGCACTGACTGTGCCACAGATAACATGGTCCAAAATATTCAATTCTATAGATAGGCCATGGTATTGAATGCATGGTTAAGTTTTAGGAAAGGCATATATTTCCTGAAGTATGTATGTTAAATACACAAATATCTATAAATAACAAAAAGTTACCGGCAAAAACGTTTAGGTTATAACATTCCCAAACTTCCTAACATTTTAAGTGTTTTAGATATATGTTGTCTGACCAGTTCGTTTGGTTACAGTTTTAAACTAGCAAACCATTACCCTGTAAGAGGAGCTAAACTAAACTATAACACTGCACAAACTTCCCAAGGAAGGTAACTTGAAAAGTCTAAAAAGTGATTCCAATTATTCTAATTAACATTTGAGATGCTAAAAGAATCAATGACTCAAGAAACACTTTGAAGTAATTCCATTTTTCTTTATCATTTTCTAAAAAAGTATTCACATAAATTTAAGATCCAGATTGCTTAAGAGTATGTCTTCAAAGTAGGTTTATCACTAAAGCATTCTGATCCAAAGACATAGTCTTAATGCTTCTAATACGTAATTCTAACCTAAAATCACAATCCTTGGTTTGAAAACATCAAAGCTAAGAAACAAAAAAATAAATCAGGGTGAAAGTGTGCAGCAGCTATAGCTACAAGAGTGGAAAATAAATTCTATTTTTTCCATAAAGACTCTATGAAAATATAAAGCCCAAAGTCAGTGACAACAGAAGTCCACATATAAATGGTGTTTAAAAATAGAAAGTCTTCTAAAGCTTCTCATGAGATGTCAATGAATAGTCATAATCTTAAGACCTTATAAATCAAGGTTAAGTTATACACAACTATGCTGATTTACATACCTTCTACAATGTCCAACTGACATACATAATTTACAGACACCCATAGGAATTCATAATGCCCGATCATATCATCTCTCAATACTGGATGTTTATTGTTTTATAGTTTTACTACTTTAAGTACCAAGAAGCCTTTTCAGAGGAAGAGTTCCATCTCTTCCCTTGATCCCCCAAAGTATAGGTAACAAAATATAAAATTAAACAAGATTTATGTTTGATAAACTAACATATAAAATTACCATTGCAATTTTCATAGTGACTGCTTATAAACATAACAGTCATCATAAAGCCTATAAAGTATATACTTAGTTTTATAAAAGAAATGCAGATTGTCTCAAGGTAAAAAATACAGTGCTGGCTGCTAAAAAGCACTTTGTCGCAATAAGATGTGCAATAATGAGCAAAACTTCAGAAAACATGAATATGTTCCCCAACTTTTAATATTAGTTAAGCAAGAATTGCACTGCAGCAGCAGGATGCTTTTTAGTGGCTGACACTATAAAGCTAACGTTAAGAAAGAAAAAAGGCAGAAAGTGTGAGCAACAAATGGTGTAACCAAATTATTGCAAATGGAGATTAGCAATAAGAAGTGAGGAAGGTGACCGTCCACTCCATTCTGATAAGACACCATCTTTAAATATTAAGTTTTTTGCAGGAAGTGGAACACCCATGTCAGCATACGATGACTGTGAAAGCAAACTTGAAAAACTGGGCTCTGTGTGAATATCCAATATTGAAGCACCTTCCTAAAAGATCAAGAAACAAGAGAAATGATATTCAATACTTTACCAAAACCACTTAATATAACTAATGAGAAAGAGAGACCTTGATTACCTGAGAAGTGTTTATGGATTGCAAAGCAGTACAGGAGATGCAAAGATCTACACTGTGAGCCCAAAGCAATCAATGACAGGTATTAATATGTGCAAAAATGACTAACAACGTTAAACTGTAGTAAGTCCTTTTAAATAGAAATAAGAGGCTACGAGACTGTGGGAAAAGCAAAAGTTCATTTTTAGAAGACCTAACCTAACCCCAAAGTATTACCTAACAGAAGAAAAATCTCTAAAAAAAAAAAAAACTTACAAAGGCCAGGTGCAGTGGCTTGTGCGCCTGTAATCCCAGCACTCTGGGAGGCTGAGGCGGGTGAATCACTTGAGATCAGGAGTTCAAGACCAGCCTGGCCAACATGGTGAAACCTCTTCCTACTAAAAATACAAAAAAATTAGCTGGGTGTGGTGGCACATGCCTGTGATACCAGTTACTCAAGAGGCTGAGGCAGGAGAACGGCTTGAACCCAGGAGGCAAAGGTTGCAGTGAGCCGAGATCGTGCCACTGCACTCCAGCCTGGGCGACACAGCCAGACTCCATCTCGGGGAAAAAACAAAACAAACAAACAAACAAAACCTTACAAAACACTAAGCACCAGAATAATCCACCTACTCCACGCTTCTCAGATTCATATATTCCGCACAGACCTCCCCGCAGGACTCCATGCTCAAACATCCACCTATCTGACACTTCATTTCAGATGCTTCCCCATGCACTCTATACTCAGCATGCCCATCATTGAACTCTCAAATTTTCCCTCCCCTCTTCCTCCCCAGTCTTCTCTATTTCACACATCCAGCTAATCAAAAAACATAAGAATCATTCATGATCCCTCCCCTCCCTTCCCTCCACAGCCCTAATCTTTTCCTCACATTTAATTCATCATCAAGTTTTATCAACCTATCTCCAAAATATATCCCAAATTAGTTTAATTTATTAATTCACTATGGCCAAGGCCTTCACTGCCACAACAGACAGCCCAGTACTGACAGAATTTTGAAATTTTTCCATTTATTGCATCCTTATAAAATTTCCATTTTTGCCTATTTTTATAAAATAGTCCTTCAGAAATAACCTCTCTCCCCTGTTTAAAAGTCTTTAATCATTTCTCTTTGCACTCAACGTAAAATACTAGTTCTCTAACATATGCCAGAAGGCCCTGCACACCGTGCTCCGGCCCTCTTCTTCAACCTTACCTCTTGCTTCTACCCCTCTTTCATGAAGTTTCTGCCACACTGGGCTTCATTTGTTTCTTTGTTCACTGGACATTTCCCAGACACAGGAAGTACAGACCTAAGCTCTGCCGGAATATTCTTTTCCAACTTTTTGGCTTCAGCTTACATATTATCCTGCACCTATTGAAATTAGGTCTACCTGCAGATTTCATCATAGTTGGCTTCTTCAAAGTACTTTTTAAAATCTTTTAGAACTTATATATCTTAATATTTATCTGATTATTGTCTCCCACAACATTCTCTAAGTTCCATTAGTATCTTACACATCACTGTTTCCACAGCACTCAGCAAAGAATCTGGCATAGGTCAGGGTCAAGCATTTACCAACTGAATGAATGAAGTAAAACTCCAAAATATTGATTTCATAACGTTGAATTAGATATTCTGAACAGAAATATTCTATTTTAAAAGTTTACCTATAAATCAAGTCTAGAATATTCTTTCTTTCCTTGGGGATGGGGGAAAAACAAAAAGTCCAGAGCACTGGCCTTCGCTGCCACAACAGACAGCCCATCCCAGCAGTGGAGAATCGCTTTAGTTATTGGGAAGTGCGCTATAACCAAAAACTAACACCTAGCATGGCACACAGCCCATAAAAGACACTTAACACATTTCTGTTGAATAAAGCACTGGCACAGAACAAAGAGATCAAGCTTTGGTCTCCGAAGACCTGGCGAGTGAAATGTGCAAGTCCATTAACTTCTTGAATCTCAATGTCTTCATTTGTACAATAAAATTAATGTTTATTTCATATCTTGCTGCTGTGGTGACTCAAAAACAAACACAGAAGTGTTGTGCATACTTAAAGCTCTGTACAAGTACCATTTGGACTTTTTGGTTTTTGTTACCTGGAATGAGTGAACAAAGTTAAGGACTTGCAGAGAGAGTTTTCTACTGGAATGTAAGAGGTTTTGAAGGCTGAAAAAAAAAGGCGAGAAACAGTTTAAAACAAACATAAAGGCAAGAATGAGTTTCTCATAAGAGTTTAATTTTAGCAATTTAAATGCATCTATATATCCTGGCCAATCACAAAACATCTTAAAAAACAATTTCAGTGTTTCTCATCAATGAAATTTTTGCTTGTTTTAATAATAGGGAGTAGTCATGCATTAAAAGTCCATTTTGAAATAAAATACATCGTGTAACTAAAATCAAAGTTATTGTTTTAAAAAAATTCAACTACTATAAACATAAATGTTAAATGAAAGAAAATTTTTCAAATGAAGATTTAGGCACTCTGAGGAATGACAACTATGACACAACCTTTAAACAACCAAAGTAATTGCAAAAGACAACCTGATAACAGATTAAACACACACCAACCTACCTAAATATTTTTCAAATATGTAAGTCAGTAAAAATTACAGTGGTAATCTTTAAAGTTCTATAGTATTTCTATTTTTTACTCATGTATATTATTTTGTTTTTAGAGAATAGATGTTGAAATTGTCAACTGAGTACTCTTCATTTTCTGATAAAAGCTACATTACACCATTTAAATGAATTATTGTCCAACTTCATTTTCTAAAATAAGAAGATCTTGACTTGTGGATTTCACCTCTCCAAGCCACCTATCATGACAATTAGATTCAATTATACTCTTTCCTGCTAACCCAGTTTGTCTCAGAACCTTTACAACATTGCCTCTTAGCAGCTACTCACAATGGATCAGAGCTGGTATATAAGATAAAACCTACATGTCATCTTTAAGGAGTAATACATATTCATTTTAGAAAATGTAGAAAGTGAAGAAAATTTTGCAAAGTCATCATAATTCCACCACAAAAACCAATCACTATTAACAGAATATAACATGAGTGTGTGTATGTTAGGAGTGAGAGAAATGCAGAGAAATTTTCTGTAGACATACATTTTTTAAAATCTAGGTTCATACTCCATATCAGCATGCCCATTTCACCACACCCTCACCTCACCTAGATTACTAAATAAATATAATCAAAACATGTGCCCAAAATGTTTGCCTGTGACTAATTTCTGATCTAGTGAAATTTAATTTTGAAAAATACAGCAAAACCCTTAAACTAGCGATCTCTATTCAATCAACAAATATATACAGAACAATTACTGTGCTCATGTGTGGAATAAAAGTAAGATATGGTAACAATTTGCTGACAGCTTAAAAATTGATATGAAAATATGACAGCGAATATAAACCCTCACCTCTCTTTTCTGCAAAGGCCATGTGCAGCAATTTTCCTACAAACTTTCCGGTTTAATTCGGAACTGAACAGTGGAATTCCAAAGCACAGCTCGAGAGGAACCCAATCTGCTTCTGTTGTGGCACCTAAGAAAGGATACATAAACTTATTTTTTCTATCATATATATCTACTTATGTATATATTATATATAACTGACAAGGGTTTCTTAACCTGAAGTTCATAGATTCCTCCTGCCCCACTGATATCCACCAGTGGGCTTGGCAGGGGAGGAAGAAATTGAAGGGGGTCAGTTAATCTCTAAACAGGATGGGCATTTTTAGGGTATAAACATGTGTCTGAGAAGGTACATAGCTTTCATCCAATGTTCAAAGTAGTCATTTGCCCAAAAAAGAGTATTGCAAGATATCTGTAAGATGAGAGAATGAATCAAAACATTTACCACAGGAATAAGATTAAGTTATTTTCAAGTCATAATTTTGTAATACTTGAATTATTTTTCTAAGTATGTAAAAAGGCTTCCTAGAAAACTCTTATTTAAAAGTCGTATGAATAATAAGAATAGACAAATGGCATGCAAATGCCTTAACATAAAAGTTAAACCTCAGAAATTAGTCTAATAAAATTGGAAAAAGTTTTAGCACCATACCAGAGGTTTGCTTTGTTGCTGAATCTATAGTTGCTTCCTCAATGACCATTTCAAATGACTCTGTACTCCCATTTACATCTGAGCCAGAAGCCAAATCAGGTTCTCCTTATAATTAAAGGGCATACACAATATTAGGATTCTAGCAGTTAGCAGAAGCTGCCAATAAATCAGTCCTAACATGGAAAAGACTTCAGACAATAGTAATGATGACAGAAAGAAAATGCATAATCCTTGGCTTAAATAAGTGGTTTTAAACAGCGGAGCAATTTTGATCCCCAAGGGACACGAATGAAGACAGGGATGCTATTCGTATCTATGAATGCTAAACATCTGACCATACACAGGACAATCCTCCACAGAAAAGAATTAGCCAGCTCAAACTGCACATAGTGCTGAGATTGAGAAACCCTGACCTAAAGAAACAAAATTCAAAAAGGAGGACCCAAGTTACTGAAGCCAATTGCACCCCTGTGGAAATATATAGTCTGATTATGTTATTACTCTTCAAAGTTCTTTTCTGACTCATTATCTTTCAGCACAGAAGATCCTCCAAGATCCCTTAGACCTTATCTACTTCTCTACTCTCATCTTCTACTACTGTCCAACAAATCCTTTCTTTTGGCCACAATGAACTACTGTTTTCTAATTCCCCTCTGCCTGAAAGGCTGCCACCCTCCAAAAACACATTATCTTTTGTCTACCTAACTCTTCAATTTTCAAAACTCAAACTTCACCTTCTCTAAGAGGCCTTCTCTGTGCTGTGTTAGCGCTTTATGCAGACCCCATCATAGTCAATAACACCACACTGTATACTGACTTACTCGTCTCCTCTCTAGGGTTTTCATCCTTGGAACAACATTGTCTTTTTTGTTTCTTTTTTTTTTTTTTTTTTTTTTTGGTAGAGACAGGGTCTTGCTCTATTGCCCGGACTGGTCTCAAACTGCTAGCCTCAAGCAATACTCCTGCTTTAGCCTCCCAAAGGACTGGAATTACAGGCGTGAGCCTGTACCTGGCCGTGCCTGGCCTGGTCTTATTAAATTGCTCCAGCACCTAAGCAGGTATTCCATAAATGTTTGTGGAATGAATGACATAAAAAAGGAGAGCTGTAGTAGACACGCTTTGAAATGACTGCTTAAGTCATAGCCCTCTTCTCTAGAAAATGCTCCTGCAATATTTGGCAGTCAACTATTTGGCCAAAGACAAATGAGATAGGAGTAAGTACCTATCTCAACGGGAGCCAATCCAATCTACTGGATGGCAAGTAATCAATCACATTTTCTCAGAATTTCAAACTAAGAGGCTCATGGAATACTGTCAATCAATGGGAGATAATGAAAGATCTCCCAGAGTCAATGTATAAGAACTGGCACCATGGCAACCCAAACCACATGTATGCCAATATTATGCCAGAGCAGAAACAACTAGTAAGCATGAGAAGGTGATTTGAAAATGGATTTTCAAATTAAAAAACAAAGAAAAGTCAGTGATATCTAAGGAAAATTAGCTATTGTCAATATGTAGGACAGACTGGAGATAGAAAGGAGAGGCCAGAAAGGCTAAGCAGGGAATGGTTGCAACAGCACATGTTTAAGGTTTAAAGTTCAAGACCCAGACAAGAAGAGCAGTCACAGAGAACTTAAAATGAAGAGAAAGGGGAAGAAATGGACATGAGAGATTTATCTAAAGCCTAATTCACAGAACTTGGAAACTAACTGAACATAGTGGAAAAAGGAAAGAATGAGACAAAGATAAGATTTTAGACCTAGATAATTAAGACAATGGTACCTTTTGACAGAAAAAGTTGAAAGGGAAAAACTATTAAGTCAATTTTGGAAACACTTGTATAAAGAGACTTAAGTTTTGAAACCATCACCCTATAAAGCTAACCTAATAAAGCCTAATAAACACAGATATGACAGTAGAGCACCCAAAAGTCCCAAACCATTCTGTACCCCAATCCTATTTTCTTCATTTGAACAACTGACATTTGTCCAAATGATGTTCCAAAATATTTCCTCGTGCTTCAGTGAAAGAATATTGAGTATTCAATAATTCAGCATCCCCACAAAGGTCTGCTGCTTTTCATATATTAACACTGTGTCAAACTCAAAACCAATTATCTTAATCCAAAGAATCCAACTATTGGCTAACCTCTCTCATCAGAAGCATCACTGAGTTTTCTATCTGCAAGTTGGCTGGAAGCATTCAACATGGTGACATATCCACAGAGATGCTGTAAGTCCACTCTGTTCCTTAGTATCTGCAATGCTTTATGAACACCCATATTGACACGAGTGAACTCTACAAACAGAACGGACATCACATTAATGAACAGTTTCTAATAACACAACGCCAACAGCTTAAACATACTTTATTAAACAACTCTTAGAACTACTTTTATACTTTAATACATCATAATTGATTCCAAAAAAGAAATATATAAAGTTGTCATTCTTACTGAAACTAAAGCTAACAATGTACTTTAAATCACACACCTAAATTATTTATATCTTAACTCAAGTTCTCATAAATATGTGAACTTATAAAAGAGAAAAATGCTCTATATTCAAATATAAAGAAACCTCTTTTTTATAATTCACACAATAATCCCCCAAGGCAAAGGATCTACTAAGCAGTTTTTGAGATTTTGTAAATTTTAAGATCCTGTTGTCACTATCTGCATCTCCAGGTAAACAATTATTTTTTTCCTTAGACTTTATGAAGTATTAGACAGTTGTGTGAATGATAAAAAAGAAGAAACAGAGAAAAGTCTTCCATCTAGGCAGATATCTACTTATTCTCTTTATTCCAAGACAGACTAGTAGTCTTTCAAAAATCCTAAACGGGTCTTATTCTAACAGTTCTTTGTGGATGGCAAAGCACATGACAAAAAACTACCTTTTGCCAACACTCTTTAGTAGCAAAGAACCTAGAACTTAAAAATTTCAAGAATTCATTTCCTGCCATGTTTTCCACCAAACTGTTGACATGAGTAATAATTAAAAAAAAAAAAAAAAGTCAATAGATACAATTCAAAAGGTACCTCCTTGTAGTTCTGTTTCATCAAATGGAAATGGGACATGGACAGTTTCTCCTATCCCATGCAGACCATGCCCCTAAACATAAACAAAAGTTAAAAGGTATACAAGAAACCTTCATTTCCAATCACTGATATTCAAAAGTAAATAAGATTGTGTCATATAACGGTATATTCCATATTAATACCTCATCAAAATTCTTTCAACAATTTTCTATTTTTCTTCAGCAAGCAGTGACAATCTTATGTGTATAATAATCTATAAGGCAATGTTTCTCAAATTGAATGTATAGGCCAATGCAAAAAAAGGAGGCTAATTTAACAGGCAAATCAGGTGTTAGCCAAGTGAAGAGTGAATGAGGAGGCCAAGTTTATTCACACAAAGGTTAGCTAGAGTTCTGAGAGGGAAAAGTGGTGGAAGAATCCCCATAATCACATAGCATACCACAGGCTAAGAATGCAAAACTCAAAAACCTGCCCTGAAATAAAATATATTCAGAATTACTTGCTACGATAAATAATTACATATAATTGGAAACAACCAAAATGTCCACCAACAGGGGACTGGTTAACTAAATTAGGAGACATATCTTCAATGGAGGTGCATAAATGAAAGAAAGCTATGACCTGCAATGGAAAGATCTCCAATTGCTAAATGGAAAAGGTAAAGGGCACATCTGTGTGCAGGTACTTGCATATGCATAAAGACACTCTGGAAGGATACAGGAGAAATGAACAGATGAAATTATCTGATTTGGAGGAGAGATGGGGAGTGGAAACTTGATAGGGTTAGCAGGGGAGTGATACTTTTCGACCTATACCTCTTTTTTTTTAATTTTTTTTTTTTTAAGACAGAGTCTTGCTCTGTTACCCAGACTGGAGTGCAATGACACAATTTTGGCTCACTGCAATCTCCACCTCCCAGGTTCAAGCAATTCTCCTGCCTCAGCCTCCTGAGTAGCTGAGATTACAGGCGCCCGCCACCACACCCGGCTATTTTTTTGTATTTTTAGTCGAGACTGGATTTCTCCATGTTGGCCAGGCTCATCTTGAACTCCTGACCTCAGGTGATCCACCTGCCTCAGCCTCCCAAAGTACTGGGATTACAGGTGTGAGCCACCGCGCCCGGGCTCTACACCTTTTAATAACGTTTTATTTTTGAATCATGTGAATGTACTATTAGTTCAAAAATTAAATTTAAAAAATCTGAGTCTACCCACTTCACTCTCATGTTACAAATGATAATTCAGTTTCATCTATCACATTCAATTAATATTGTTCATTTGAGTTTTGTTTTAAAGCTTTGCTTATATTTAATTCCAAAATTTTACTTGAATTTGTAGTTGTGTAATAACAAGAAGCACGAAGAACTTAACATTATGTCTACATGTATTTAGAACTGTTACAATAGAAATTTAATACTGAGGATCTCCAAATTTTTCCCTTTAAGAGAGACCCATACATTATTCAAATTCAAGAAACCCTGATATATCCAAAGGAAAGCATCCTCTTTTTGTTGTTTCATATAACTATTTAAATATATTTCTGAGAGCTCTCTTTTATTTCCTAAACCAGATGGCTGCAATAAATTATGGTTTTAACCAAAAATCTTAATTTGTAACACGTTTAAATTCCAATAAGGTAAATTTATTTCCATCAAATTTAATTAAAAAGGCATTTTTCTTTAGCAAAAGCAAAACTCCTTAACAAACACTTTAAAAACAGTACTGTCGGCCTGGTGCGGTGGCTCACACCTGTAATCCCAGCACTTTTGGAGGTCAAGGCGGGCGGATCACTTGAGCCCAGGAGTTTGAGACCAGCCTGGGCAACATGGTGAAACCCTGTCTCTATAAAAAATTAGCCAGGCATGGTGGCGTGAGCTTGTAGTCCCAGCTACTCTGGAGGCTAAGGCAGGAGGATCTCTTGCGCCCAGGGGAAGTCAAGGCTGCAGTGAGCTGTGATCATGCCACGGACTTCAGCCTGGGTGACAGAGTGAGACCGTGTCTCAAAACAATAAATAAATAAAAACAGGTACTGTCTGCTGATTTGTTTTTCTATCCATATTTTGCACTAGCCCCCATCCAAAAAAAAAAAATACCTAACTTAGCTTGATCTACAGAGTACCACCTACAGAAAAGACCTTGGAAACCACCTCTCTCATTTTACTTTATTCAAGAAAGATTTGTTACTATAAATTAAGACAGGGTTTCACTATGTTATCCAAGTTGGTCTCCAACTTCTGGGCTCAAGCAATTCACCTCAGCCTTCCAAAGTGCTGGAATTACAGGCGTGAGCCACTGCACCCAGCCACCCTTCATTTTAAAGGTAAGGAAAACTGAAGCTCATGGAATCACCCATTGTTCCTTCACTCTACTTCTACTGCCACTACCAACACAATAACGTTTTCTGAGATCTTCCTATGTGCTAAACACAGTGCTCAAGTCATTCTTTTCAAAAACTTTAAGAAGACGGGAACTTTATCTCCACTTTATAGGTAAAGACACTAAAGTTCAAAAAGGTATTTAACTTGTCTAAGATTACTAGTAAATGATGGAACCAAGATCTGAGTTTAGGCAGTCTGACTTAAGTCCATGTCTAGCCCATTCTATGATGCTATCTCCCACGACCACCCCATACTATACATCTTCCCTGGCTAATTTCATCCTCTCATGGTTTCAACTACCATCTACCAGCTGATGCCGACACTTAATCACTCTTGTCTAACCTCTCATTTGAATTTCAGAATATTTCCAATTACCACAGGCACCATATAAACACAACACATCATCTGCCCCATAAATGTGCTCTTCCTCCCGTGTTCCCTAGAGTAGTGGTATCACCACCTCCCGTGATATCACTTCCTCCCACGTTCCCTAGAGTAGTGATATCACCACCTCCCGTGATATCACTTCCTCCCACGTTCCCTAGAGTAGTGGTATCACCACCTCCCGTGATATCACTTCCTCCCGCGTTCCCTAGAGTAGTGGTATCACCACCTCCCGTGATATCACTTCCTCCCGCGTTCCCTAGAGTAGTGGTATCACCACCTCCCGTGATATCACTTCCTCCCGCGCTCCCTAGAGTAGTGGTATCACCACCTCCCGTGATATCACTTCCTCCCGTGTTCCCTAGAGTAGTGGTATCACAACCTCCCGTGATATCACTTCCTCCCGTGTTCCCTAGAGTAGTGGTATCACCACCTCCCGTGATATCACTTCCTCCCGTGTTCCCTAGAGTAGTGGTATCACCACCTCCCGTGATATCACTTCCTCCCGTGTTCCCTAGAGTAGTGACATCACCACCTCCCGTGATATCACTTCCTCCCGTGTTCCCTAGAGTAGTGGTATCACCACCTCCCGTGATATCACTTCCTCCCGTGTTCCCTAGAGTAGTGGTATCACCACCTCCCGTGATATCACTTCCTCCCGCGCTCCCTAGAGTAGTGACATCACCACCTCCCGTGATATCACTTCCTCCCGTGTTCCCTAGAGTAGTGATATCACCACCTCCTGTGATGTCACTTCCTCCCATGTTCCCTACAGTAGTGGTATCACCACCCTTCTACCTTCACAAGTCAAATACCCCAGAATCTTTCTTCCCTCTTCCCATCTCTCTCAGATATCTGATCAATTCTATTAATTGTATATTTGTAGTAGTTCTTAAATCCATTTTTCCTTTCAATTCTTATTACCATGTCCTTGATCCGGGCTATCTTTATCTCTTATCTAAACTACTACACACAGTCCTAACTGGTCTTCTTGCTTCAGGTGTCTCCCCACTCCCTCCCATTCTCAATATCATCCCAAGGTTGATTCCTGAAACAAATTTGACCATGTTAATCCCTGTTACCCCCCTGTAATTGCTACCATCAATCTACAGGTCAACTTCTCAGTTCCACGGCAGGACACTCAAGGCAGGCGGCACTGCAGGGCCGGCCTACTTCTCCAGACTTGTCTCTGACCGCAACCCCCTCACACTCCAACTCACCCCTCAAAAACACTGAACAGCTTATTGACCCTGGCATGTTATGTCACTTCATATTCTTATTTATTTATTCCACAAACACTAACTGGACAACTACTATGACCCAAGCACCGTGCTGGGCACTAGAAAAATAGCAGCAAAGAAAAAAGAAAGAAAAAAAAATCCTTGCCCAGAGATTTAATCATGCTGACCCCTACTACCTCGCTTCTTTTAAGTCATCCTTTTGTATTCAGCCTGGGTCTCACTTTCTCTAAGGAACCTCCCCTAGGCCCTTCTCTTTGCCCCAAGGCTGGACTGGATAGTTCTTTTTAAGTCTTCCACTATATGTAATTCTATTCGATAAACTGAAACTGAGTGCTTATGCAGCTTTTCCCACCATCCTTAAATTCCTTGAAGATGAGGGGCCCTGTCTTATTTGCATACTGATATTAATTAGCGCAAAATATGCACATTCAATTGTTAGATGAACTGACGAAATCTTTACGGAGAACCTATTATGTGCCAGAAAGTGTGCTACACATTTGACACGTACATTTTCATTTCATTCTCTCAATTCTATGAGCATAAACTGCTTACCTTACCACTAGTTGCCATTATTATAAGTGTTTGTTATTATACAATAGATATTGCCATCTCCATTTTATAGGTGGGAAATAAAGTATAAGGTTTATCATGAAAATGTCACACAGCCCAATAAGCACATGCAAAGAAGCTCAACATTATTAGTCTTCGGGAAAATGTAAATCAAAACTATAATGAGATACTATTCCACACCCCCTAAGGTGGTTATCATCAAAAAGCCACATAATGTCAAGTGCCCGTGAGAATGTAAAATGATGCAGCCACTTTGCAAGACAGTCTGGCAGTTCCTTAAATGCTTAAACATGGAATTACCATATGACCCAGTAATTCCATCCCTATACATATATAGCCAAGAGAAATAAAAACATATGTCCACAGAAAAACTTGTACACAAATGTTTATGACAGCATTCTTCATAATGGCCAAAAGGTGAAAACAACCCACATGTCCATCAACTGATGGAGGAATAAACAAAATGTGGCATATCCATAAAATGGAACACTATTTGGCCTCAAAAAGGAATGAAGTATTGATACTATGACAACATGATGAACCTTGAAAACATTATGTTAAATGAAGGAAGCCAGTCACAAAAGACCACATATTATATATGATTCCATTCACATAAATGCCCAGATTCGGCAAATCTATAGAGACAACAAGTAGATTAGTGTTGCTTAAGACTAGGGGGAAGGAGACGAGTAGCGGGGAGAAAATAGAAGAGTGATCACTAAAGGATACAGGGTTTCTTTTTAAGGTAATGAAATGTTCTAAAATTGAGTGTGGTGATGGCTGTATATATCTGTGAACACACTAAAACCCACTTCACTGCACAATTTAAATTGGTGAATTGTACAGTATGTGAATTATATACTCAATACAATAGTCCCCTTTTACGTGAGGTTTTGCTTTCCATGGTTTTAGTTATCATCTGTGGTCAACCAAGGTCTGAAAATAGGTGAGTATAGTATAACGAGGTATTTTGAGAGAGACCACATTCATATAACTTGTATTACAGTATGCTATTTTCTTATTAGTAATTGTTGTTAATCTCTAGTAAGAGATGTCTAATTTATAAATGAAACTTTATCCCAGGTATTTTTATATATATATACATATAGGAAAACACGTACTATATATAGGGTTGGGTACTACTGGTGGTTTCAGGCAACCCCTGGGGGTCTTGGAACATATTCCCCACAGATGGGGAAACTACTGTAAAGCTATTATTTAAAAATAAAAATAAAAAAAATCATGGTCACGCAGCAAGCAGGTGAGGCTGCAATGCAAACCTGGGTCTAACTTCAAAGTTCATGTTATTTCTACCACTCCCACACTGCCAAACGGCCAGGACTAAAATCCGTATCTCTGATTTTTTACATTTCAACTTTATAAATTTCAAATGACTGACATTTTATTGCAACTCAATATAGAAAGCTAGAAAAATTATCAACTTTATAATAAAAAGACAAAATTTCAAATAAGATAAATGTACCTGAATTAAAACTGCAGAATGTGTTAAAGCATCATTCAACATCGTGAGCACATTTGAGGTAGGAACTACTCCAGGATCATGACCCCAAGATGTTATTAGCAATCGATCATAACTCTATTGAAAAGAAATTAACAGGTAAAATGGCATTCAGAAATAAGGAAAATATTAAGAAGTTATCTAGCATACTGCTCACACACACATAAAAAAACCACCCAAACCTCCCACACATACCTGAAATATATCTGGCAGTTTTCGAAGTCTTGTACCTTTGGACAATAAAAGGGATGGTGGTCCTTGTCCAGTGATATGATAAATGTACAGTTTAAACCAGACAGAGCTGACTTCTGGGATAGCTGGTCCAATATGCTACAATCATAAAACAGTTAAGATAAAGTTAAAATAAAGTGTTACATAAGTGACCGAGAACAGTCTTATAAACAGCAAATCCCTTCACATAAATGTTAACCGCAACTATCCTCAAGAAAATAACTTTAAATGTTTCATTAAAATAGTTTCAATTTTATACTGGAATTAAGAAATTATGTCTTGTCACTGCAATTAAGAGAATGCACTCTGGAGAAGACTGCCTAGTTTGGAATCTTGGTTTTACCCTTCCAGCCATATCACCTCAGGAAGGTTACTTAAGCTCTCTGTGCCTCATTTTGCTCAATCTATAAAATAGCAATAAAGAATCTACCTCAAGAGGATGTTGTAAGGTTGTTCAAAAAGCTTAAAACAGTACTTGGAATATAATAAGCTCGATATTAAAGTATTAGCTATTATTATCATTAATCACATACAATTTTCACAAGAGGAATCGCCCACCCTTCCATCCATTTTACCATTTATTCAGTAGTTCATGGATTCCTACCATGTCTGGAGGTTGTGTTAAAGAATAGGAGAGGTTGGGGGGTGTGCACAGAGAATTATTTTAAAAAGGTTAGTTAGATGCAAATCTCTTGTTGAATACTAAGGACAAAATTGGTGTGAAGACAGGATGCTCATTGAGGCAGCTAGAACATAGGCAAATTACCTGCGTACAAGAATCCCTTCCTTTCTGCTACATCATTAAACCCTGCATTGTCTAGGAACCCAGGTAAGATGCAGCACTGAAGAACAGCAACATAATCCCCACTCTGAAAATGGCACAGGCCACAACTTCCTTGTTAAGTATACAAATGAATACAACTGATATATATATATATTTTTTAAGTAAAAGTCCAGAAGGAATTTTCACATATAAATTATACAGTTAACCAGAGTTCTAGCTTTCAAGCACCATCTTTTCTTTTCGGCTTATTCAGAATCACAGCCCCACTTCAAAGACATTTATCTTTTCCTAATTAAATTTATCTTATCCCTCAAAATGATGCCAGCTTCCTTTCTGGAGCATCCTAAAACATTCTCTTTAAAATATTCTGTACATGAATAAATTTTAATCTAATGTGTCACAAGTCACTAGGTGATACTTATATAAAATATACCAATTACACTCCACAAATTGAACATATCATCTTACAAAGGCATAAAATACAAAATTGCTTTCTATGATTCAGTGATTTTAATAGTTGGTATCTGCACATAGAGAAGAAAACAAAACTGATGGGACTCATGACACTACCAAGTGGATCTTCCAAGTAGGTCTTTACCTGAGGGGTGCAGCTGCTGACAGGCCGGATTTCATTGGTGAGGGGAGCCATGGAAACAAGCAGCGTGTAATTTTTGTTTAAAACTCTGCTGCAAGTTGCAG
This sequence comes from Pan troglodytes, assembly GCF_028858775.2. NCBI lineage: Eukaryota > Metazoa > Chordata > Mammalia > Primates > Hominidae > Pan > Pan troglodytes. Next base: position 134,137,399 of record NC_072405.2, on the reverse strand, counting down.
GGTCCAAACCAAGAAGGCTTTCACAGCGTAAGAGATCCAGAGGAAAACCTGAGTTATGATCAAGCACACACACAGAATAAAAGACTGAGAGTGTGAAACAAAAATGTTGAAGATGCAATATTGATAACTGACTTAAGATTTTAAATTTTCTTTTTAAGGTAAAGTAACTCTATTAAGAAGTACCAAATTTCCTAGGAGACCACCAAGACACTTTGAGGTGCAAAGCTAAAATGTTTTATTCTTTGGTCTAGACAGATAATCATCTATTTCAGGTTACTTTTTACTGCAACAAGATGTACTTGTTTTACCGTACTTCCTCTCTCCATCCGGAGCCACTCTACAACAGTGGCATACCGTTGACCCTTGAACAGAGAAGTTACAGAGGCTGACGCCGTGCACAGTCAAAAATCTGTATATAACTTCAGACTTCCCAATGACTTAACTACTAATAGCCTACTGCTGACTCGAAGCCTTACCAATAATACGAACAGTTAATACATATTTTATATGTTATATGTACTATATGCTATATTCTTACAATAAAACTAGAAAAAAAATCATAAGGAAGAAAAAATATATTACTATTAAGTGGAAGTGGTTCATCATAAAGGTCTTCTTCCTCATCTTCACAGTAAATAGGCTGAAGAGGAGGAGGAAGAGGAAGGACTGGGCTTGTTGTCTCCAAGGTGACAGAGGCAGAAGAGGTGGAAGGGGAGGCAGGAGAGGCAGGCATGATGGGTGTAACTTTACACACTGTAAACACACTGTAAGTTCCATCTAACTTTCTTGTTTCTTAATGTATCTAAAAATGTCTCTATACAGTACCAATCCTTCTTCCGCCATCTGCTTTAGCTGCAGTGTCTGTATCATACAAGAGTGCACATAAGTCAAAAGCAGTCTTGAATAATCAGAATCCTGCCAGACGGTCTAATGTCAATTTATTTTCTGGCACTGCTTTTTCTATGTCTTCCTCATTGTCTGGCACTCATTTGGAAGTACCCATCTCCATCAAGGTGTCTATCTATTAGCTCCTGAATTTCTTCAAGGCCCATATCTTTTTTTATTTATTTATTTTTTTGAGACAGAGTCTCACTCTGTCGACAGGCTGGAGTGCAGTGGCGCCATCTCGGCTCACTGCAACCTCTGCCTCCCAGGTTCAAGTGATTCTCCTGCCTCAGCCTCCCAAGCTGCTGGGACTACAGGTGCGCGCCACCACACCCAGGTAATTTTTGTATTTTTAGTAGAGACAGGTTTCACCATGTTGGCCAGGATGGTCTCGATCTCCTGACCTCGTTATCTGCCCACCTCGGCCTCCCAAAGCGTTGGGATTACAGGCATGAGTCATCGCGCCCAGCCAAGACCCATATCTTAAAACACTTCAGGCCAGGCACAGTGGATCATGCCTGTAATCCCAGTACTCTGGGAGGCCGAGGTGGGCAGACCACGAGGTCAGGAGATCGAGACCATCCTGGTCAACATGGCGAAACCCCGTCTCTACTAAAATACAAAAAGTTAGCCAGGCATGGTAGCACGTACCCATAGTCCCAGCTACTCGGGAGGCTGAGGCAGGGGAATCGGTTGACCCGGGAGGCGGAGGTCACAGTGAGCCGAGATTGTGCCACTGCACTCCAGCCTGGCAACAGAGCAAGACTCCATCTCAAAAAAAAAAAAAGCCCTTCACTCTCTACCTTTTAGCCATATCCAAAATCTCTTTCATTATTTCCTAGATTAGCTCTGTTGTAAATCCTGTGAAGTCAGGTACAACATCTAGACAGTTTTCTCCAGCAGAAATTTATTATTTTAGGCTTGATGGCTTTCACAGCTTTTTCTAAAACAATGATGGTATCTTTAGTGGTGTAATTCTTCCAGACTTTCATGAGGTTCTATTAGAGTTCTCTTCCATAGAGCAGACAATCCTTTCTATAGACTACTGTGTGTAAAAAGCCTTAAAGGTCATTATAACCCCCTGATTTAGAGGCTGAATCAGAGACACGTGTTTGGGGGCAAGTAGATCACTTCAATGCCTTCAGTGTTGAACACATGCGGGTTCTGCGTGGGTTAACCAGGACCACTGTCCAGTACCAAAAGAACTTTAAAAGGCAGTCCCTTACTGGCAAGGTACTTCCTGACTTCAGGGAAAAAACATCAAAGGAACCAGTCCAGAAAAAGTGTTCTTGTTGCCCAGGCCCTTCTGCTGTATAGCCAAAAGACTGGCAGCTGGCATTTATCTTTTCCCTTCAAGGCTCAGCAGCTTTATAGATAAGCGCAGTCCTGACCAGAAACCTGACTACATTTGCACAAAACAGTAGTAAGCCTGCCCCTTCCTGCCTTAAATCCTGGTGCTCATTTCTCTTCCTTACTAATAAATGGCATTTTTTTCCAGAATAGGACACTTTCGCATGCATTAAAGACCTCTTCAGGCAGATATCCTTTCTCCTCAATGATTTTCTTAATGGTATCTGTATTACTCCGTTCTTGCATTGCTATAAAGAAATACCTCCGACTGCGTAATTTATGAAGAAAATAGGTTTAATTGGCTCATGGTTCTGCAGGCTGTACAGGAAGCAGAGTGGCCTCTGCTTCTGAGGAGGCCTTAGGAAGCTGACAATCATGGCAGAAGATGAAAGGGAAGCAGGCACATCTTAACATGGCCGGAGCAGGAGGAAGAGAGAGATGGGGAAGATGCACACACTTTTACAGATCTCGTGAGAACTCACGATCATGATGACAGCTGTAAAGGGCGGGGGGGGTGGGGGGGGGGGTGGTGTGTTAAACCATGAGAAACTGCCCCCATGATCCAACAACCTCCCTCCAACATTGGAGATTACAATTAGACATGAGATTTGGGTGGGGACACACACACACAGATCAAAACATATTAGCATCTGGGAACTCATCTGCTGCCTCTCGGTCAACAGAAACTGCTTCTCCTGCTATCTTAACATTTTTTAAGCCAAACCTCTTAAAATGATTAAACCATCCTTTGCTAGCATTAAATTCTCCAGCTTAAGAGAATATTAATTATCTTTCATTTGCTTTGTCATAATGACTTTGCTTTTTTCTCAAATCATATTAGAGTCCATAGGTATGCCTTTCTTATAGCAATCCTGCACCCACATAAAAGCTGCATTTTCAATATGAGAAAAAGAAAGTATTTTGCAAAAAGCGCAATGTTTTCATGCCTGTTGGCACAGATGTAAAAACTGCTTCATAAGTTTCCTTCTCTTATTTAACAATCGTCTTTTACACTGGATTTACCTATCTTGAAATGATGGGCAACCGCAGCTGCAGATCTCAATCTGCAGTACATACCAAGCAATTCAACTTTTTCTTGTAATGTTACTTTTCTCCGCTTCTTGGGAGAATTTCCAGCATCACTAGTGGCTCTCTGTATGGCTCCCCTAGTGTTATTTGAGGTTTATGGTACTGCACTAAATCAATGAAAAATATGAGAGAACCACGAGAGATCACTTTTAACTGCAATAGGCAATTTAACGTAAAGACAAATTGCTCACTCAGAGATGATCAGCGTCACAGGGCATTTTAAGCAGGTACTCAAGTAGATACAACACTTGAGCTCACCACAATAGCAACAAGAGATACCTACAAAATTATTACAGTAGTACCATATGTACTACAGGTAACTGTATGCAGTTACAGCTTAATACTATATCTTTCCATTTATTTACATTTCTCTCAACTGCAATGTCGCTGTGTGATCTGTAAATGTGTGCATTAAGTTTTGATATGTTTGAATGTTTTATAATGGATCCGTATATATTTTATGATAATAAATGATAAAACAGACCAGTATCTACATATATTTTATGCATACATGACCTATGTAACTTTTCCTTAACTTCTTTGACATTTCTAGGCTATGAGATTTGTCTGCAAGTTTTTTCAAGTTGTCACAAATTTCCAAAAAAATGTTCCAAAACGTTTACTCATAAAAATCAGCCCATAAGTGGACCTGTGCAATTCATAGCCACGTTGTTCACTTGTCAACTGTATAACGAAAGCCTAAGTGCCAGGAGAAGCTATGTGCTTCTCTCCTCCAGTTTCCGATCTCTACAAAGAGAATCATAGCCAAGTCCTCATTTTAGTATAGGGGCAAGAGCTCCTCATTTGGAAATGTGTACCCTAGATTTCTGGTCCGTAGAGCATGAACTCACTCAACATACAACAGATTTTAAGCATTCTTATTCTTAATCCTTTTGAAAAATACCAAATCCTATTGCTCTCTAAAAAGAGAGATTTAACGTTAAAAGAAACTTCAGAAGATCAAGGTAGCTATATCCTCCTTCAAGCAAGAATACATCTAAAAATATAGATATATACATATAATGGCCTCCTGAAAATGCCTAGAAGCAATGAGCACAACTAACACCAGTATCTTGGTCTCTAATAGCAATCCCCAGTAAAAGAAATTAGGGTCCTAGGACAAACGGCTGATTCCAGGACTGAGGCAGAATAAATACACAGTAAGATGCTATTGCTTGGCCAGAAAGTAAAGAATTGCTTAGGGGAGAAACCTGGAGGCATGTCATAAGGAGAAAGGAGACAGGAGCAAGCTTAAAGGAAATCCTCATGGCAAAAACTGAGAAAACTGGGGCACAAAAATAATTGAGAGACAATAATGACTAATCGCAGACTACTGAAAAGATAAGAATTCATAAATTCATACAGAGAATACGAGAGAATGCCTGGTCACAACTGTTAAACATGGCAGAACTGCTAAAGTGGGGGAAAAATTACCAATTTCCAACCATCAAAGTACAGAATGGTTCAGGCAAGAACCACCAATGGATTCTAAATCTAGGAGGAAACACTGATGAGGAGTGGGATATCTCATGGTCTCAAAGTATCTCCCCACCAATTGCTTATCAGTTGTGAGAGAAAAAAAAATAGTTGACTATACAGTGGAAAAATCAGACAATGCATTAACTGGGTGATCAAAATTAACATCACCAATGAAGGGTAGATGGAAAGCATGGGGTGTGAGGAAGCAGGATGACAGGGTGAGGTATAGGATAGCAGATCACAGAATGTTTAACCATAAGGTCAGCATATTTTCTGGGAGGGGTCCTAAAGGAAGGGCTACATCCTGGCTTAGGTTGAGGGTGAGTCAAAGTTCATGGGGCTGGAAGAAGGAGAGAAGCTTAAACAAGCTTTGGCTAACAAGCATTTTGTTCTGATTGATAATTCAGAACAGGCAGTTCAGCTCACTGTTTATGAGGCAAAGAAAGGGAATTTGGAGGATCTGTTTCTGACCTTGTCATAGGTGAACAGAAGGGAGTAGGGAATTCACCTGTGAATCTTATCTAAGTCATACGGGGAAAAAGTGGGTCCTTGCACTAAGACCCTTCCCAAAACACAAAAGAGTGAAGGGATGTCTTAACCTTCAGGCAAAATTCAACATTATCAATGTCAAGTATAGATAATATTTAATGTATACTACAACAGGGAAAGTAGGAAGTCTAAAGAGTTCATGGTGGTTAGAACACGTTTCCAATAGCTTGACAACTGTGATTGCTTTCTTACAAATGTGGTTTAATTCCTAAACATTTCCACAGTACTAGAATGCCAAATTATAAACAGTGGTTTTTATGTCCGACTTATACTAATCACAGTTAAACAATGTCCTTTCAAAGACAAAGATACCTGGGGGAAAAAATCATGCTTATAAAACGAGAAAAAAACAGACCACACATCACTTTTATTTATAAGCAGTACGCCGTGCTATTTAAAACCAAGGGATTAAGGACTCCTAGGACTAAGAAACTACTTCCATGTATAACAGAGTTTGCTTGTATAATATCACAATGCTTTTGTTTTATAGTAGATAACAAGTACTACATAATATACTCAAAGTATAAATTATTAGTGACATAAAAAGAAAATTCTTTTTCCTCAAACAAGATGCTTAAAACACCAATACTAGAGGATTTCTTTTTTTTCTTCTGAGACGGAGTCTCAGTCTGTCACCCAGGCTGGAGTGCAGTGGTGTCATCTCAGCTCACTGCAACCTCAGCCTCCCAGGTTCAAGCAATTCTCCTGCCTCAGCCTCCTGAGCAGCTAAGATTACAGGTGCCTGCCACCACACTTGGCTGATTTTTATATCTTTAGTAAACACGAGTTTTCACCATGTTGGCCATGCTGGTGTTGAACTCCTGACCTCAAGTGACCTGCCTGCCTCGAGCTCCCAAAGTGCTGGGAATACAGGCATGAGCCACCACACCCGGCAGAGAATTTCTTTTCTAAAAAAGAGTAAGGTTCAGTTACCAAGCCCAGTACCTGCAGAAAGCAACATTTCTCAACAGGCTGAGCATGAAGCCTTAATGCCCTAAGATATCCTCTACATAGAACGAATGACCTTTTTCATGCATTGAGAATGGTACTAATGTGCACCATCATTAGAAAAACTGAGAAATAGTCACGCCAATCATTTCCATGTTCTGCAATTCAGATGAGGAGCTCAGCTAAGAAATGCTGGTAGCAAAAATGAAATTTCATAAGTAATTGCAGGTTTGGTCTTAAGGGGAGGCATTCATCAAATTTAACTTTGGAGACCCAGCAATTATTCTAAGCAATTAAATCTCCAACTAGGGTCGGGAACAGTCTAACATTAAACCCACCTTAAAGGTTAGGATTGCACAGGATTATTTTCATAGAGAATAGGTTTAGATTTACCATTTAACTTACTTCATGGTACACTGACTATTCATGGGGAAAAAATTTAGCCCAGCCCAGACTACTAAGCAACAAATGTTTATGGGTAAATGAATACAAAGCTTAGGGTTCAAGAGAAGATAATATAGGGACAGGGCAATGGAAAAAAAAATCAACAGACACAGATTCAAGTCTTCCATTCCTGGCTCTTCCATTTACTAATAATATGGGCTTTGATGACTAAAAAACAAGCAGAAGATTTAGCTAATATAAACTCCAATTTCTTTATCTATAATAGGAGTTACACTTCACTGGTCACTAGTACTCTCTAACATTCTCAGATTCTGTGATAGGCAGGAAAGGACAATGTATTCCAAGACAGCTTTAACAGAGTATTTCAAATCATCTAATACATTATCTCCATAAATCACTAAAAAGTCCCAGAAATTCCAGGAGTTTTATATCCAAAGACATCCTCAAGACTGTGCCACTCACCACTGCTTTATCACATGATTTAGTATTTATTAACCAAAAATGGTTATCCATCAACAAATGCCTACCAGTAAGTGCTTCAGACTCTCGGCATTTGGCAATTTAATATTCTCAGTTTTAACTATTTATGAATGATCTCAAAAAGAGCCCCAGTATGTAACAATTTGTAATTCTTCAGATAAGGCATATTAAGGCTGCAGAAGTGAATCACTTGATACCAAGTGAGTCTAGCCTCACTCAAGTAAACTACCCAGCATGTTTGTTCTCACCTATGTGACAGCTTGTTAAGTAACAGCTGAATCCTCCCTCAATTTTTAAAATTGAGCTGAAAGGAAAGCCAGATGCTAGTGAGAGAATAAATGAAAATGGAGATGATTAAGAAACTGATGTTCTTGGCCAGAAAAAATAGTTTTTAGGTAAATGAAACTAATCAAAATTAAATGTTATAGTGGTATTGAGGACCCATGAAGCCCCAAGACACAACTCTTGTGAATGTCTAAGAACTTGAGCCAAGTGCTGATGCAGTGGTGCCCAAGCCTAGCTGAGCACTGGAATCATCTTTTAAAAAACACACATTCCTGAGTGCCATGCCACACCTCAAAACCTACTGAATCCAAATCCCCATCTGGGTAGAAATTCTGACACCATCAATTCAACTGAAGTTTGGGAACCCCCAACTATCACAAAACTGAGAGTGCCCAGTAGGGCAACAGCTCCATTAAAGTTCATCAATACCTTAAAATTGCCGCTACTTCTTTTACTCTTTAAAAAGAATTATCTATTTCCTTTTTAAAAGTAAAATCTTTTGGTAAGTATTGCAGTAGCATTTGAACAGAAGGCTCCTCTTTATTCTTTTCATTATGATGGAATCTTTCATTCTTGAAATTTTATGCTTCCTACATTAACTAAAATTTTGCCCTTGTTCACCCCTCAGAGCTGATGCCTGTTCTAAATTCCATCCAGCTACTTAAATAAATTAACACTAACACTTTTGAAGGTATTGAACAGATTTAAATACTACAAATGTTAGTGGCACATGAGAAAAGTAAAATAAGGTTAAGAAACAGTTAACAAGCAAGAAATTCACAAAACAGGCCTCTAGTTATAAATTCAATACGCTATCTACACAAAATACGTAAGTGATGATTATATAAGTGAGCATGATCTGTTTAATTTCTTAGAAAAAAGTTTCATATGATCATGTCTTCAAAATTAAATATATTTATCATACCATAATTGGGTTGGTCTGGCTGTGCAGTTTGCGCAACTAGATCTTTGTTATGACGCAGAAACAGTATTGTGTTTCTCAGAGTAAGTGCATGATCAAAGTATCTCTGTGCTTCTCCTTCACCAGTGCTCTGAACCTAAACCAAGAGAAAATAGATTTTTGCAACAAAAATACCACTTTTATGCCATTCACTCTAATAATCATATAATAGAGATATAAGAGATTATTCAAAAGTAGTAAATCAAAAATTTGCCCAGGCAATACCGAAACAAGTTATTAACCTCAGTCTTGGTTGAGTTCCCAATTTTACTACATCTATGAAGATAGAAATTACTTCAACTAAGACTAACAATTTTAGCAATTGAATAATGTTAAGTTATAGCATTATATGTTACGTGTTCCATATGATTCAAATAGAGTGCTTAAACAACTCTAAAACCCGTATTCTGCTCCATCTAGGAAAGTACTCCAAGGTCACCAGTTTTACCTATAATTCTCATAACTTTGTTCACAATTCTGTATTACCAGTTACAAGAGACACTGGAGTCTGTGATTCAACATAGCTGTTCACCATTGCTGAACACACAGCTTAAATTCACTCAACAAAGATTTACTTAGTGCCTCCTATGGACTATGACCTCCCTAGGAGATAAGGATAGAGTAATGGACAAAACCCCTGCCTTCACTGGCCTTATAGTTTAATGCATGCGCTTCTGAATAAGTCTGAATAAGTCACCTTTTAATAAGTAGAGACACATATCCCAGAAACAACACAGAAAATGGAATGATAGGTCTACCAACGGGAAAATAACTAAATCAGATTTGCATACATTTAAAAAATCAATCTTAATCAAGATCAAACTACTTAAAAAATAGCTAAGAATCCACTTTAAAAACTAAACCTCAGACTGAAAGGCTTTCCCAAGAATGACTTTGTGATGAAAAAGAACATAGATTTATGAGTAAAAGAGCAGAAGTCAACTTGCAATTTGCTACATTTGATAAAAGACTAGCTGAGGTGAAAAAAAGATAAAAATCAGAAAACCAGAACTTGAAATGTGCAGTAACATAGTAAGAAATTTATTAGTAAAAGATAATATACAATAAGAAATGGGGTTAACAAATAAAGAAGCATGAAGAAATAAATGGCAGTATAAAGGTAAAAGTAAAAGAGACCAATTAATAGCAAAGGATTATCTCACACATATTTCTGCACTAATAAAAGTAAAAATCCTATGGAGTAGGAGCAGTGAAAAATGTTACAGTCTTTTTTTTTTAAGATATAAAGGAGTTGCAGAATCACCACAAATTCTCTAAACAGCACATTTAAAATACAAAGTTCATCATAAAGCACAAAAGGCACCAAAAGTATTAGTCAAGGAACAGATTAGGCACACAAACTATTTGAATACAAAGAGGCCAGAATAAAATATCCGAAGAATGAAAAACACCAATAAAGGGCAATCAGATTTATTTAGAGCTAAGGAAAACTAGGGCTGTACTCACGGGGAAAAAGGTGGTTAAGAGCAAATATGGCTGAAGTCTTCAAGATGCTAAAAGGGATAGTGAGAGCGGACATAAATACGATACCCAGGGACATTGTTCCAGATTCAAGGTAAATGGAACAAAAACTTCAAATCAAACTGCTTAAGAGGTGATCTTAGAGAGTCATACCAGAAAAAAAACTGAAAGGCTATTTTAGCAAAAATTCAACTTAAAAAATTACAGACTAAAATTTCTATACCCCATTTCTTCATTATCTCAAATTATGTTAAGAATTAGATGAGGTAGACATATCACTTTAAAAATCACAAAATCAATTCACCCACTCAATATGTTTAAGTCTAAATGACTGTAAGAGTACTAAGTTGGGGAATGAGGTAGGAACGAGCAAGAATACACCGAAAGCCCATCCAAATCAACAGACTGTATAACTGGCATTCTGTCAAGAAAGGACAGATTCCAAATGCCCTAATATCCCCTTACATGCAATCTACATTTACCTTTTCTAGTTCTATAAGAAAGCTGTCCAGAGACTCATCTGAGAGTTTGCCTACTTCAAACATTGTGACTGCATGACTTTTCAAGTTCTGAAAAAAAGAAACAAAATATTAAAGTTCTACTTCTCCCTTTTTATGCTAAGCATAATATCTAATATTTATATTATCCTTTCAAATATATTTAAACTTAAGGATCGGGGGGTGAGGGGCTAATTCTTCCAATTACAAAAGGACCTTCCCTGAAAGTTATTATACTCCTCTAAGTCAGTTGTGCTTTGGGAAGAAATGTAGTACTTTAAAAAAGATATAAAAGCATTAAATTATTTTATATCTAGTATTTATTTTAAACACCTTCATATTTAAACAAGAATTGGGCTTACTGGTGAAAGATTTCCCATCATTAAGAAGGCAGTAAGAGTGGAGTCAAACAGGAATGCGATGCGCTTCGTGTGTCCTGTAGACAGACTCAGGCTGCTTACGCTGGCTGTGTCAGCTGAAAACACCATAATTTAAAATCAAGTAAATGGAAATTATTCTTTGCTTACCATTTGGAGTGAAAGTATTTCATTTCAGCTTTATTTGATAACCAGAAAGTACATAATTTTAAAAAGGCACTATTATAGCCATAAGAAGTTCCAGCCATACCTATTTTGAAGCGCAAAGAATATTAAAAAGCATTTAACCCTAGGCCTTGTCCACTATGCTGTGTTTCCCTTTGGGCTTAGCCTCACTATTCTCTCGGGCTGAAATGGCTTTCCTTCCCTGACCAGCTGGCAGGCTCTTCTTCATTCTTAGCTCAAATAACATCTTCTCTGTGAAGGCTTCCCAAACCTCTCTAGCCAATTAAGGGTCTCTTCCTCTTTGCACCCTACAAGCATTATAATTGGTGCCCATGTTGTAATTTGTTTGGTCGCATTCCCTTCTCTCTCCTTAGACTTAATTCTTAGAAGAAAGGTACCATATTCTTGTCAATTTTATACACCTAGGACTTAGCACAGTGCCCAAAATATAGTGAAACACTCAAAGACTGCATATTGAATAAAATCTAAAATAAAATTAGAAGGTAACTGTAAGAGTGTATGTTTGGACATGTGCCGTACCTACAGACAGACTCTATGTTAAACTGAGTTACTGCTAACCTGGATCTTCTTGACTATTTGTATCAGTGTCAGTTGCCGATGAAGCTTCTTGTACAGGACTTCTACTTTCCCCTCCATCCCATGACAAGAGCATCTTCTGTGGATCTAAGGTACTCCTATTAATGAAGAATGCATTTGCTTTTTAAAAATCATATAAATGACCTTACACTAAAATATCTACTGAAGTTAAGACTTAAATTATGAACAATCCATCAAAATCCAGTCTTATATTCAAGCCCAAAATTAAGACGCAGCCCAAAAATGCTCTGCCTACATACAACAAGGGTTCTTAACTAAGATCCACAGATAGGCTTCAGAAAATTCAAGAACCCTTCAAGATTGTATGTAAAATATTTATTTGCTTTTTTTCTGGGAAAAGCCTTCTTAGTTTTCATTATATTCCAAAAAAGATCTGTAACACACACACAAGATTAAAAATCACTAATATAAAGGGCTCACCTCAACTGACAGGTTGAATAAATAAAATTTCTGGGCCAGGTGCAGTGGCTCACACCTGCAATCCCAACACTTTGGAAGGCCAAGGCGGGTGGATCAGTTGGGGCCAGGAGTTCGAGACCAGCCTGGCTAACATGGTGAAACCCCACCTCTAACAGAAACACAAAAAATTAGCTGGGCATGGTGGTGCACACCTATAGTCCCCACTACTCAGGAGGCTGAGGCATGAAAATCGCTTGAAACGGGGAGGTGGAGGTTGCAGTGAGCCGAGATCGTGCCACCGCACTCCAGCCTGGATGACAGAGAGAGACTTTGTCTCAATAAATAAATAAATAAATAAATTTATGTATGTAAAATTAAATGTCTTTTCAAAAGGAAACTCTAATATCTCATACTGAATAAATTTAAGTTACTTTAATCTGTTTACGGATGGAACATTCTTCCATGATGAATGAAGTTGATCCAAATTAATTACTTGTCCCTTCTTATGGGCAAAGCCCAATCGGCAATACATTGAAACAGCATTCTGAAAGGAATATAAAGGAAACTAATTAGCATTTAAAATAAACTAGACATCACAATATTTGTAGAGAAAAAATAGTGTAATAGACTAATAGTGATTCTCAAACATTTTCATCCCGTAACCAGAAACTATTTTCAGTAGACCTGCTCCTCCCTTGAAGTCTTCATAAATGTATAGGAGGGAATGTTTCCAACTCTCTGGCCTTGCCCTCCCTACATCTACCCCTAATGAAGCAGGAGTTGTTGCTTTAACGGACCTCACTACAAGATACTGCTTGGGCTGCTTCTTGCATGAGTGCTCTCTTTTCAGTCCATGTGTTTGAATCCCAATTTAGGGCCCCTTATCCTGCTCTTTCCTGTCTTTGCAAGTGCCCCTTTACTGTGCACGTTCTCTCAGACAGCTAACAACAATCTCAATGTCTTCGTTTCTCAGTAGCTTATCAAGATAAAAATCTACTAGTAAAATCCACTCAGTTATCACATCACCAGTAAATGAGTATAAAAATAACATACCTTAACCAGGGATAAGTCAATCTCAAGGACATTTGCAAGCTAGAAGATAAAATTAAAATTTATTTTTACATTCTTAGAATTAACAGCACATTACACAGTTGTAATAGACCAACATAATCATAATCAGCAAAATTTTAAGTTATGAATAATTAGAAGACTGAATAAATTTTGAATTCAGAGCTTTCTTCTTTCCCTATCTCTAAGGTCCTTATAGTACAAATCCACGGAGTGACCATAACAATTTAAGATTCCTTACTCTTTAATTTCGTCTCATTTAAAATAAAATTCCTGGATAGATCAATATAGTCTACAATACTTTAGTACAAAAAGTCATATAAAAAGTTAACTAAACTATAAATTATTAACTTAAATTTTAATATACATTTATAAGAATGTTAAGAATAATGACATTTAAGTGTAATAATGGTATGATCTCCCCACATGGAGATTTTAAAAAGATACTACCATATTAAATAACTTTACTTACTTTACACAAACTTGCAATCTTGAGATTATATTTTCATGAGACGTTGTCAAACTTACCTCTGCAACATTTGTGTGCTCATCTATTGAAACAAATATCTTATAGAGTAGAGTTTCAAAATAATCACCTTGCACTCGATTCATTACAAAACCTTCAAGAGGTGGAACTAAAACAAACAGAAGAGATTTTTCTCAGTGATACAAATTTTATAAAACAAGAAAGTATAATTTACATATCTAATTAAAAAAAGAAACCTCTAACTTAAGGACTGAATGCAGCTTTTGATTTATTTATCCACTCCATAGCAAGTTTTCTGAAACTCTACAACAATACGTACACAGAGAAGACTCTGAAGGTAGACACGAAATCCACAGAGTTCATTTAATTCACCATGGAACTCAGAGTTACTGAGACAGGTAACTCAGAAATGCTGGATGACATGGACTTGGTAGAAGGGCGAGGGAACAGGGGCTGCTTCAGAATGGGGGAGCCTGCAAAGGGTTTCTGATACATGTGTTTTTGATGCCTCATAGGCAGCAGGGGTGAGTGGGCCAAAGCTGAAAAGCAAATGACTGCAAGGAAGAGTTGCTATGCTATACGAAAACCAGGTGGATGCAAAGTATTGGCTCTGTCTCCCCATCAACCCTACTCCATCCTAAAAACGGAAATTCATCTGCATGACCATCATGTTTACCAGAAGTCACTGGGCTAACTCGTTCTTTGGGGCTTTCTTTTCTGGTATCCTCCCCAGTGGGCCTCAGTGGCAACAGGGTCAAGATCCCCTTTAGCACAGTGGGCAGCCCAACCATCACTCTCCACCTGCATGTTCATTCATACTCACTTCTATCTCTTTGGTCCAAATGTTCTAATCTGATTTACCAAAGTGCTCTGCCCAGCCAATAAAAAACAAGCTCTATGCTTTCCTTTGCCATTCTCCCCTGTGGGTACATTTACCCTGAAAATATCCTGAGAAGGAGGAATGCCTAGGCCATAGTAGCATTTGGGTTATCTTTATGTCCCCTGGCCCTAATATCATCTAATTGTACCCAAAAATTTAAATTATTCCTAATAGTGAAAAATAAGACAAAATTCAAATGGTCAAAATTAAGACACTGAAAAACTACAATGTACATACATCTGAGGATAGGTTATTCACTTTACAGATCTGGCTCATGTCATTTTCTAATTTAGTACTACCTATATTTCTAGTCATCTAGGTACTTTTAATGATCAATGGTTTCTTTTTAGAAATATTTTAGAAATCCCATCTTTGACAACATTAATTATTTCCCTACACTATCAGCTATGTAAATAATAATAGCATTTATTGAATGCTTACTAAGTGCTAGGCTATTACCAAGTACTTTATATACACATTTTCATTTAATCCTCCTAACTCCGTGAGTTGTACAGTAGTATAATTACCCCTATTTTTAAATGTATCTATTTATTTATTTATTTATTGAGACAGGGTCTCACTCTGTCACCTAGGCTGGAATGCAGTGTGGGGATCGTGGCTTACTGCAGCTTCGACCTCCCAGGCTCAAGCAATCCTCTTGCCCCAGTCCCCCAAGTAGCTGGGACTACAGCCACATGCCAACACGCATAACTAATTCTTTTCATTTTTATTTTTGTAGAGAAGGGGTCCCTTTATATTGCCCAGGCTGGTCTCGAACTCCAGGGCTCAAGCAATCCTCATGCCTTGGCTTCCCAAAGTACTGGGATTACAGGTGTGAGCCACTGTGCTTGGCCAGTTACCCCCTATTTTGAGAGATAAAGAAACCAAGGCACTATGAGATTAGAAATTTTCCTAGGCCAAAATTTGTATCTAAGCAAAAAGAGTAAGGTGACTCTACATGAAGAAATTTGAAACAGTGCTAGCATTTGTCCAAATGCTATTGGTTATCCAAAGAGAAGAAAAATAAGTTGAACCCTTATTCCACATCAAATATGAAAATAAGTTCCAAACAAACTGCAAATTTAAATATATATGACAAAAGTTCTCAAGAATTTTCAGACTATTTCTATATTCTACAGGTATTCCATTCAAGCATAACAGAAATCAGGAAGCTATAAAAGACACAAAATACAGTTAGAAAATTTGATGAATAATGGAATAAATTTATTTAATAACAGAGCCTTTCATGATTACTCCCTTAAAAGTATTTCTGATCTCCATTTATATTTATATCACCAACCATAGTGCTTGTTTGTTTTGTTGTTGAAACGTATCTGAAATGCCTCTTCTGAAATCACATTCAGGTATTATTTGTACTGAATTTGATGCCTTCCACGTTGTCAAAACTGTTTTTATGTGTTTATTCTAATTTGGGGAACAGCCAAAGAGGTAACATGGTGACAAGGGTAAGTTCAGCAATTATCATCCCATGGGTCTGTCTGTACCACCAAATACCAGCAGCTACTAAGTGAAGTATGGTAGAACACATCAATGTAATGGGGCAGCCATCCATCTGGCCCTTCTCTGACTGCTTTTTTCAAATGAATTTAGTTCAGCCATAAGTAATATTAAAAGTTACTCTAATGTGAGTCAATGTTCAAACTGACAGTCAAACTGGACTGAAATGAACTAGTCAAAGACTAATCTTTTTATTAATAGGTGGATCTCAAATGAATCAACGTCAGCTTATCTGATGACAGTAGGCACTAGAGTAATACTTTCATATTTTCCAACTGTGACAGGAAATCACGGCCACCCTGTCTTCAGAAATCATGTCCTTGTCAAATCTTTCTCATTTTAAAACTAGTATTTTGTTACGGCATCAACTATACAAACCCAAATTAGTATTTCCTGTACTTTTTAAGGTATCTTTCCAAGCTTAAAATAGGATGCAGGCCGGGCATGGTGGCTCACGCCTGTAATCCCAGCACTTTGGGAGGCCGAGGCGGGCAGATTGCTTGAGGTCAGGAGTTCAAGACTGGCCTGGCCAAAATGGTGAAACCCTGTCTCTATGGGTTTTACCTGTAGAGTAAATTAGCCAGACGTGATGGTGGATGCCTATAATCCCAGCTATTTGGGAGACTGAGGCAGGAGAATTGCTTGAACCCAGGAGGCAGAAGTTGCAGTGAGCCAAAATCATGCCACTGCACTCCAGCCTGGGCGATAGAGCGAGACTCCGTCTCAAAAAAAAAAAAAAAAAAAATTCACATATGCACAAGGTTTAAAATGTGTTATTAAAGAATCACAAACATATGCCAACCCAAAGGTCTGGACACGCTAGAGCATGATATCTTGTCAAGATTCAACACTGATATAAAGAAGTATTTCTGTAATAAGCCCTATCACCACTAATTTGTTAATATTAGGGTCATTCTCTGAAATTTTTTGACACTTTATATTTGATTACACAAATATTCAATATCTAAGTATAATAAAACATAAGAACAATAGTTAAAAGATATGCCACAAGACATACTTGTAACATATAACCTGAACATAGTAAGTGCTTCTATAAATTGGTAAGAAATCTAACCTATAGAAAAAAAAGCATCACTCTGTATTCAAGGATATTGAACATATCAGTATTGTAGTGGCAAAAAAACTGGAAATAATCTAAATTACCAGAAATACAAAATGGTTTAATAAATTGATAAAACCATAAAGCGTATGACAAATATACAAGGCTCTTAATATTGGTTTAACTTGGAGAAGTAGGTAAAGGAAGAAGGGAAAAGGAAATAGACAAAAAGACTACAGTAACATGAAAAAATAATACACTAGTATGTTAAGTGAAAATGAACATACAATTCTATGAGATTACTGAACACATGTAAAAACAGCTACACATTGAACAAGGATTAAAAGGTAACAAAAATTTATAAAAATATTGATTTGATTTGGGATTGTTAGAAATTTACCTTGGGTTTCTATTATTTTAGTGTAGTATGTACACCAAATACAAAAATGAGAATAAAGAATTTAAGTAAAACCAACATACTATGTTAAAATGTAATAACGAAGCAATATTTTTCTTGAAATATCCTAACATCTAAGATCCTAGAACGGATGATATGCCATGCTTAGCACCTGATATCCATTCAAAAAACAGTGAAAAATGTTAGCACGGACTTACCTGCTATACAACTGTCATCAGATATTGGTACATCCAGATAAATAAATCCTTTGTTATACAAACCTAAAGAAACAAAAGTACCTTGTTTTAGATGGAACACTACACAACAGTGATTTTTAAAAAAAAAACTAATTCCTGGCTTTCTGTAAAGATTCTTACAAATGAATGCTATGTGACGAAAGAAAAAGTAAAATAGAAGAGAAAAAGAAAGTTTTTAAATCTCGGTTTCCTGCATATACTCTGAAGTACAAAATTTTTCTTATCATTCAGTTGCATAAATTTCTAGTGTATGTGACTAATTATAGCCACACTGGAAAACAAAAGACTAAGGTCACATTTCAAACAATAACATGCCTTAGAAACTAGTACTATTTGTACCTACTTGATAAGTAATTGCTAGTAATTATTGATGGTTTAAAACAAGTTTTTATGTTGACAAAAGACCATTTCTACTAACCACTTACTATGTACTACATTGTAATCTAGTGATCCAGAGAGTTGAGGGCCTGAATCGATGATCTTATCAACAGCGCATTTCTCAGGCAAAGTGCATATCTAAGAAAAGCAAAATATTTTTAATTAAGTTCTGTCCAAATTAACTAATTCACAAGTCTCCTGAAATTTATTTATGTTGAAACCAGTGATTACATGTCATTAGCTCAAAGAACTACATATTTATCACTCTATAATTCAAACAAAAAACTGTGCACATAGCCATCAATTAAGGTGCCAAAATATGCAACATACCAACAGAATGTAGAGAACAAACTTACTGTAAGTACCAACATTTACTGGTTAGTAATATTTGTTCCTTGTGATTGAATTGGAATTAGATCCATCTGCCAATTCAGAATCTCTCTAGCCAGAAATTTAATCAAACTCCACATGAATATTGTCAGTAACAGGAAAGTTCACTAGCTTATTATGATACAGTTTGAGAGTTCCATTAGGAGGTACTTTAGACTGAAGTAAAATTTCTAAGCCTTCCACTCAATGGATTTAGTACGTACCCTGGAGAAAATTAAATGCAGACTAAAAAGAAGCCCACATACTCATTTACATTGCTTCAGCTACACATAAATACAACCTGGTCTCTAGGTGCCCTCATTACTCCACTCCTTTCCTCTAAACCAATATCCCTTCTAAGATGTGGTCTGACCACTGGGAATATCAACTCTCTTGATCTTGACACTATCGCCCCATAAAAGCACCTATCACTTCAGTACAACAGTTCTTTGCAGTGATTAAGAGTACAAGTTCCATGGCGAACTGCCAAAAAATCCTGGACCTTTAACTACCACTAAGACATGAGCTGTTACTTAATTGTTCTGTGCTCACTTTCCTCATCTGTGAAATGGGGGTACAAATAATACATACCTCTGGGGCTGTTATGAGAATTAAGTAAGACAATATAAAAAGCACTTGTAATAGAGCTTGGCACATCTAGTACACAGCAGGTATTCAAAAGTGTTAGCCAGTATTATTGTTGTAGGTAGCTGTGGCATCATGTTACTTTACATGAAGCTTCTATCTAATTAACATCCCCAGATAACTGTACTTGAACCAAGTCAAGTCTCCCTCACCATTAAACAGTATCTCAAAAACTCACCAATATTCTAGTCTACTAAGATCATTTTAAATTTTAAATTTAAGTTTCCTTTTCTTCAGGAAAACAAAATAATGTTACTTTTTAAAAAATTATAAGCTATAATTAAAAATTGTAAAATAAACTAAAAAATAAAAATTCTATGTTTAACTTTTAAAGATTTCTACCTTGATGTCATCTTCTGTGATATAGCCAGCCTGCACCACCCACCACGCCTCTATGGCAATTTCCACTGGCTTTATTGGTAGAAGATCACGGGCTGTTTTCCTTCTGAAGAATTTCTGCAATGGTACAAACACTTGAGAATTTGCAATCTAAAACTACCACTTTCTTCTTTCATCAATCATATCATAAGATTGTTTCTAATGGACTAAATAAATATCTTCTTAAAGTCTTCATGTTTTAAAATCTTAACAATTCTAGATATTAACATATTGTATGAAGAAAGTCATTCTTAAATTGTTTCAAAATAAATTGTTTCAAAACACTAATTGTTAAATCCAGATTTACTTCCAGAAACTCAAGTGAAACCCAAGCAGTGAAAAATGCATTTGAAAATGCAAACACTTCTTTCACCCACTAAGTGAACTGTACAAGTAGAATGAGCAAATAAAAAGACTAAGAGAACAAAAACAATTTTTAAAAATAAATGTTTTATGCATTAAAAATTTTAAATAATCATTTATGCTATAACCTAGAGAATACTGAGGAGTTCTTTTTGTATTGTTTCTGTGTTAAGTACATTTTATTTGGTCAAAGACATACAATTCATTATTTCTACCACTTAAAAAAACTAATCAAACCGTGTGATGAGCCCAAAACAATGAAAAAGAAAGTACTAACTTACTTTTGATGATCTACACTGATTCATAAGATCAATATACTGGTTTCTTCCTATGCCAAGAAGCCTTAGACCTGAAAAAAAGAGTCTTTCCTTTAAAAACATTTAACATATCTTGAAATCTCAATATGTTCACAAGTGATTGTAGGAAAAACCAGAGCTTATTTTCATCTTTCAATTACTAGTCAAATATCAATATCAAATTAAAAGGACGTCTTCAACCAAAACATAAATGAAAGCTAAACTTTGGGAGAGATGAATTCAAGATGACACTTCTAACAAAAACATTTTAAAAAAGCAGAAGTCCTGCCAATTTTAGGAAGTCAAAATGTAATTCTCAGCGAAAGCTTCTTAAACAACAGAATTATGACACATTCAAAATATACACTTTGCCAAAGTAAGCATACTAAAACAGCAGCAAGTTAAGTTACTAAAAACTGTATGTCACCCTGCAAAAATACTGTGCACAAGTTTTCCTCCTACATTCAATATACACACAGCCCAAGTATCAGAAAGAACTTCATTCTCTGGAAATATATAGATTAGTCCTATTTTTCTGATTCTACCACTCTCAAATATGCCTCTCTTAGACATTTAGAGTAAATCTTACACATGCATCTGGTATCATCTGATAAAATTCTCACTGATAATGTTGCTTACTGTTCTCATTTTTCACATATTTCAGGTTAAAAACACACATGACAATATTCACAGATGACAGGATGCACAAAGACACAACCTAAACATTACCTTCTTCAGCACAATTAAATACTTACAGTCAGCAGCAGTAAAATTGGGCAATGAATCATAACTTTTCTCACTGTTCATAATATCCTTTTAAAAAGAAAAAAATTTAAATTTGAAATCTAAAATGTCCTTAAATAAAAATGTGTATAAATACAATATTATTACAGCCAGTAACAATGATTATTACAGGAAGCAGTAAGATCATAGTTTGGCTACCTAGAGCATACATGCCACCCTGTGGCACTTCCCACACATGTTCCCAACCTAGTAATTAAAGGGCAGATTTTCATGTCTAGGTTTCTTACGAGGCTCTCTACGAATCCCAGGCAGCTGCCCCATAACCTCTGCCCTGTGGAAGCTATGTAAGTAATGGCTCCATTAGAGCTCAGGGTTCCAGCCTCTCCACATTTCATACCTGATCCTAAATCTCCACCATGAGAGAAAGCCAAATAATGTGGCACAGCTCCATCAACATGCACTACCAGTGAAGACTACAACCGCTTAGTGGCCTTTGATCCCACAAGTCCCAATCTGTAGAAGAGTTAAACTTTGTATCCAGCTTTTTCTGCCCCAATCTGTTTCTCCAATAACAAACCCACTGCTTCCTGTGGGGATAAGGCCCGTTTTCTACCGAGGAACTATACCCAATGATAGAAGAACAGAAACCAGAATGCAGCAACCATGTGGATGTAACTGAAATGAAAGCTGATAAGTGAAACAAAAACTCCACCTATTTTAGCTCCCAAATTTGTGGACTACATTAGAAAAATAAAGAGACAGCAGTAACTATTCTACTTCCTGATTAGCTGCCACCTTCATCATGCTACCCTGGTTCTTCACTATGCTACCTGGGCTATCGGGCCTCTCGCTTTCCTCCAGTATTTCCTCCAAAAGAGGAACACGGGATGCATGGGACTGCAGAAGCGCCCATGAAGGAGGGGCTTCTGGAGATAACGAAGGGAGCAAACAGCAAAGTACACATCGTAAGTAGGGCTAACCTCATGTTACCACACGTTCCCAACTCCTTTAGTTCTAGGCTCCTCTCTGCTCTTCAAGCAGCTAGTGAGCCCCAAACAGAAGCACTCAAACATAATTAAGGAGCAAATGAATACTAAATAAATACTGCCAATCTTTCATAAAGCTCACTTGAAAACAGTATATAACTAGTATTAAAGTTATCCAATACAAGCCTAAAAGCTGTCTTTGGAAAAAGGCTAACAACTAAAAGTTAATAATTATAGAAAGAGATGAACAGCCAAGACTACTAACATATTTCTCTTTTCTGGCACCTGTATTATATAATGTTGGGTCTATGTCATCATTCATTCTTTAGACAGTTAGTGAATAGTTAAATACATTAATTTTCTTTTCTTTTCTTTTTCTTTTGAGACAGTCTCACTGTGTCACCCAGGCTGGAGTGTAGTGGCGCTATCTCGGCTCACTGCAACCTCCACCTCCCAGGTTCAAGCGATTCTCCCACCCCAGCCTCCTGAGTAGCTAGGATTACAGGTGTCCACCACCACAGCTGGCTAATTTTTATACTTTTAGTAGAGACGGGGTTTCACCATGTTGGCCAGGATGGTCTTGATCTCCTGACCTCATGATCCACCCACCTTGGCCTCCCAAAGTGCTGGGATTACAGGCGTGAACCACTGCTCCCAGCCTAAATACATTAATTTTCTCAGAACATAATGTTCAATTCTGTCACCCACATTTTCAACCTTAACCACGTTTTAAAAAGCAATAAATTTTACACAGACTCTGCCAACATAAATGACTGATCAGTGCTACAACAGCACAAAGGGTCAATAGCACCTTCAAGACCAGAAGAGAAATAGACAGCTTCCCAATGTAAAAACATCAATAAGGATAAGTACTTGTACAGTGTGGCTCAAACAGTTAACAAGCCACCAATAGTCCTTTTTACACTATAAGTTCTGAAAGAGTGTCCACCGCAGACGACAGCTGAAGAGCTGGTGAACATCTGCAAAAAGTCCCAGACATGTAATCCCATCCCATTCCCACTGGCTCACCCACACTGTAAACTCACCTCCATAATCCCAGTATAATATGAAAATGGTGTTATCCTCAAGCCCTTCACCATAATATCTGATAGATGGTAAGGGTACAGCATGAGATGATCTCGGCTGTACTTTAGCAGTTCCTCATAGTATCTGCGTTCATCTTTCTTGACATGTTTAACTGCACAAAAGAGGGAAATTGTCCAGTTTTTTTCAGGTTTCTTATAGTTATATATTAACTATGAACACTTTACAAACCAACAGTAATTTAAAAGAAAAGTATGTAAATTACAAGAGAACAAATAAAATATTCTAAGTTGGAACAAATAAATATATCACATGAAATAGATTTTAGAGTATAGAAGTCAAATGAATAATAGGACAGATCAGTAGAGAATAATTCTTGCCAAACGAGAAAACAAGCATGGAACTACCAGCATGCCCCCCAAAAAGGTACAAAACAGAGCTTTATTGAATTGTATTCCACTACCTTACAAGAGAGCCAAACTGAATGCTCGTTTTCAATGAAGTCAAGTCTATTTTTAAAAATTATTTGCTGCTTTTTTAGTTTTTAAATGTAAAAAGCCCTCTGACTTTCATGGAAAATGTTCATGAAGAAAAACAATGTCAGAAATATTATGCTTAAAATAAGAGTAACAAACAGGAGTGAAAGACTACCAGGGCAACAGAATAGACTAACCAAAATAATCTGATAAATAAACAAATTTTTTTTTAGAAAGAAGAAAAAAAAAATCATGGAATGAACTATGTTTAAAATGTGTCCCAATTATTATAGAAAGTTTTTCATATTATTTGGAAAATTTATGGAGACAACCCAAAGTCAAAAATTACTAAGAACTAATATACTTTTTCTTTTATGGCATATTTTCTTACCTCAGGCAAAAAGAGGACATTTGAATTAAGATTATTTTATAGATAAAATGAGTCCATAAACAGTACTCTAAAAATAATTTTTATCAGAATTAGAATGAAAAATCTACTTGCTAATACAAATTGTTGTTAGGTGGAATGGATCAGTGTAGAGTTTCTTAAAGTCTGTACATGGAATAATCTCAGTACTATGAAATATGTATTGAAAAGAAAGATTTACGAATGTGAAAGAGTAATGGTCAGTTCCACCCCGATATAAACGTGGCTCTACTTACCTAAGTTATTTCTATATCGTAACTGATTGCGGATACTGTACAGGACAACCTGCTTTTCATATTCTCTCTGTGAATTTCCAAGACTCTAGGAGAAATTTCAAAAAGATTTTAAACAACTTCCAAACTGAACAATAGTACTATTTTTTCCCATAACACACTTTAAAACCACGACCCCCATTTTTATCCTGGCATCTCTAATTTGCAGAATTAAATAAAAAATATTTTCTTAAATGTTATTATACTAACTTTCCTGCTACAGTATTCAGAGCAAAAATTCAATGTATTTTCAGTCTGCCTTTCTAAAAGAGTTTACTAAAATT
Organism: Pan troglodytes; assembly: GCF_028858775.2. Lineage (NCBI taxonomy): Eukaryota > Metazoa > Chordata > Mammalia > Primates > Hominidae > Pan > Pan troglodytes. The sequence continues at coordinate 134,113,101 of NC_072405.2, read as the reverse complement.
ATCCAAAGTATTTAATATCAAATAAAAACCGGTAGGTGAGTGTAACTTCACTTTGGTTAACAAAGAACTAAGTTCTGCTTATAAAGATTTCCTTCCTGACTGCTATATTAAGTGGTTGGATAGATGGTTTCCTGCCCCTACATTTATTTAAATTTAAGAATGGCAACTAAGGACAGATACATCCCTCTTTGATAATTGTAGCTGAGGGTTATAATTATTAAAGATTAGGATTTCTGGAAAATTTACATTTAAATGTACGTAAGATTGTTTCTTAAAAATGCAATCTCCTCTGGCCTCATTAGAAAGCATTTAGACAATTTTAGAATTAGGAGACATTTTTAATAAGCTAAAGTCTTTCTAGTATGCACTTAGTGTTTTGTTGCAGTGTTCCTGAAAGCAAACAACGTTTGCCTGATTATAGTTAACATTATATTCACTGTGAGACCATAAGCTTAATTTAATATATGACTGCTATCCTCCTCCTAATTTCTAGGTATGGTCTTTCCAACACACTATAAAGTGAAATTAGACATCTTAGGAAAGTAATGACAGAAAGATCAGAGGATTTAGTTCATCGTATTTCTTACTCATAGGTAAGCCAAAACCAAAGACAGGTCCCTACATCTTTCACTTAAGGCAATCTTCACAATAAGACAGACGAAACTCACATCTAAGTAAACTGACCCATAACTGGACCCATTGGTAGGTAATATTTTAAGAAAAATGGAACATGATGTGTCCCATTTTAACTGTACAATTATGTGCGGTTGGCCCTTGGACAACACGGGTTTGAACCGCATAGGTCCACTTACACTGGGATTTTCTTCCTCCTCTGCCACCCTGAACAGCAAGACCAACACCTCCTGTATTTCCTCCTCCTCCTCCTCCTCCTCAGCCTACTTGATGTGAAGAGAAGGATGAAGACCTCTGTGATGAGCCATCTCCACTTAATGACTAGAAAATATTATGATTTTCATAATAGCATTTTCTTTTCTCTAGCTTATTGTAGTACAGCATATATTAACAATATATATAACATACAAAATATGTGTTCATCAACTGTGTTATGGCCGAGGCTTCCAGTCAACAGTTATAGGCTATTAGTAGTTAACTTCTGGGGAAGTCAAAAGTTATACATGGATTTTCAACTGCACAGGGGTGCAGCACCCCTAAACCCATGTTGTTCAAGGGTGAGCTTTCTTCCTGCATTTAGCTTAGTTTATCACAGGCTAAGCCAGAACCCACGGTAGAACCAGAATGTATGTGCTTATCTTACTCTCATCTGTCTTAACATTATAAGGGGTTAAGAGTAGATCTCATTGTAGAGAAACTACTCTACCATCCTCTTTGTAGCATCAATGCCAGGGTCGTTGTACTGACAATATTTAGAGGATTCAAAATAGCACACTTGTAAAGGTTTTCTCTGTCTCTACTGCTAAATAAAAGTCTCTTTCTCAGGGAACACAAATACACACACATGCATACTCAAACAAGCACACAATTTTGCTAAAATCTAGCTTGAGGTTTTGCCCTTCTGTTTCAAAATAAGTCTCTTAATACACTACCTATGAAATTTGTAAGCTTTGGCTCTCAGCATTAAGTAATAACTGGTCCTGAACCTATCAATCAATACATGAGTGAACACAAATTTCTAAAACCCACATTAAAAGTTGGCTTTATTCTTCACTAGCCAAGTATGTAATATAAATTGCTTCATTCTGAGATTCTTGGGCTCCCTGGGCTTCCCTCCTACTCCTACCCCACATCTCCCACCATTCAAATTTTAAAACACTGTTGCCACTAGAGAAGGTGACTTTTTAAAAAGAAGAAAAAAAAAAGTAATTTTACCCCGAGTCAACTCTAGCCCTGCAGAAATACTGACCAGGTCTGACAAATGAAGTTGGGCTGCATATAAAAGGAACTACATCAGATCAAACGGCGATGTAAGAATAAGACACTAGCTATAAAGCACCCATCACAGATTTTAGCTAAAAGCACAAAGATTTTCTGAAATCTTTGCTCCTACAGACTCCAATCCCAGCATATACATCCCCACGTACACCCCTGTGCCCCATCAAAAAATTTTTTAAATTGACCCTTCTTGGATGATACAGAAACTTATCATAAGATTTCCCTCAAAATAAAAGGACTATTAATTATTTTGGATAAAGAATACAAGATATTGGTAAACTACAGAAAAATCCTGAAATAATGGCCCCATCCACAATTTTTTATATATTTTTTAAAAGTCTATCATGACCCATACCACATTTTTTTAAATGTCCTCTCATCCACATAAAAATGAACTAGCTTAAAATACATTTTTTAAAAATCTAAATCACCTGCCCCTAGCTTACAGAACTGGAAAATGAGTCATTTTCAAGGTAAACCCATCAAAACTTACTGGAAACGACATCGAAGTGTCTAAAAATCTATAATGCCAAAAGACAAATTCTTCCATAGAAGGAATATTCCCCAAGTTTAAACTGACTGAGCTTTAGGTGCTCAGCCACAAATACTAAAAGCCAAGTATGTGAGAGGTGCTCATGGGACAAAAGCAAAGCCAGTACTGTAACCAGAAAATGCACCATAGTGGGGTAAGCTCCATGAGAGGTGAGGAATACAATGCAATGGTAAGATAGCCTAGGGGCAACCACCACAGATTTAGGTGGTCAGGGAAACCTCCCAGGAGCAGTATCAGAGTGAGAATCAAAATATGCTATTAATACAAGCAATATAAAGGAGACAAGCAGTAATAAGGTTGGGTTTGCATTTCAGAAGCCTCACCCCCAGAGTAGCATGAAGAATGCACAAAAGTCCTGTTCTAAGAGCAAGAGATCAGAGAGAAGGCTGATGTAGTAATCTCAGATGGAGCTCGGCCTAGGGAGGCAGTGATTAGGCTAGAGAAGGTCCTTGGAAGTAAACTTGTACAGATGTTTTGCAACATCTACAAATGGCCAACCTTATCCTAAGCTAAAATAGCCACTGTTTTTCAAGTGATTTTAAAAACAAAAACATACTTAATTTCACATTTAGACCTAATTTTAACTGTCCCGTGATTATTTTTAAATAGTCATGACTACGTTTTAGAAACTCTTTTGCCAATACTAATTAAAGTCAAATATTCATGTTGGATATAATCTCATCACTCATCTTTCTTCCAGTATGCTACATTTATTCTGATGAAAAGAGTAGAGAAAAAATGGAAACAAAGAAAAGAAGAACTGTTTGTTCTTCTTGTGTCTTTGGATTTGCCACAAAACCCTAAAGTACAAAAGTGTCCTTTAAAGCCTTTATTCAAGATTAACAAAAGAAATTTATTCCTTCAGGTTTAGAGCTTTGTTCTCCTAGTTTAAGATAAATGCCACACGGGCAGCCACTGACACCCAAGAATTCAAGTTCTTTAAATTTATCTTTCTCGGTTTTTGCTATATTAAAGTGAAAGCATTTTCTTGGCCACATGATGCATGACCAGAACCTTAATATTCACTTCCTAGCACTAAATCCCCAAGGGAGGAAGGGAGCAAAGTAAACTAAACTATAATAATCCTTATACTGGCTGGGCACTGTGGCTCACGCCTGTAATCCCAGCACTTTGGAAGGCCGAGACGGGCGGATCATGAGGTCAAGATATCGAGACCAGCCTGGCCAACATGATGAAACCCCGTCTCTACTAAAAATACAAAAATTAGCTGGGCGTGGTGGCGCGCACCTGTAGTACCAGCTACTTGGGAGGCTGAGGCAGGAGAATCGCTTGAACCCAAGAAGCAGAGTTTGCAGTGAGCGGAGATCACACCACTGCACTCCAGCCTGGGCAACAGAAGGAGACTCTGTCTCAAAGAAATGAAAATAAAAATAAATAAATAATCCTTATATACCATCACCGCCACCATTCCAAACTTCCCAAAAATGCCACTGCCGAGTGCCAACAGAAAACTGAATTTCACTCTCGACCAAGTATAATGGGAGGAAGCGAAGGTCAATCTATGACCAGAGCAGCAGTGCGTTATCTGTAGCCCATATCACTACTTTCGTAAGACTTAAAACCATCTGCTATGTTACGTATTTATTCATTTATTTGTTTACGTCTATCTTTCTTTAGTAAAATGTAAGCTCCATGAAGGCAGTCTTTCTCTTGTTGACTGTTGCAAATTACCTGCACCTAGAGCAACGCACAGCACCTAGTAGGTGGTCAATAAATATCTATTAAACAATTGAGTAAAACAGACTAAAAAAATCGAGCATAAACTTTCAAAAACCTCATGTCACTCCTGTTGAAACATCTCTGATAAACCCATCTTGTCTGGAGGATAAAGTCCGACAAAACAAAGCACACAAGCACCTTCAAAATCTGGCCCTGACCACTTTTCCAGGCTCATCTACCACCAGCCCCGCGCACTCAAAAAACTTCAACTCCAAACATGTCAATCCAAACTCTGGTGATACAGTCACTTGCTACTCATGAGACATGTTCTTTCACTCATCCAAGCTTTGTAAAATGACTTTCCCTCCCCCCTGGAAAAATCTTTATTCCCTCTTATTTAACTCTTATTCGTCCTCCAAGGCCCAATTTAAGTGCCTGCCTTACAAATCCTTCCAACTCCCCCAGGATAATTTCTCCCTCCCTCTGCTCTCACATATACTACAATGCAGGTGTGTATGAGCTGCTATCATCCTGTATCGTATTCGTTTGTTTCCCATCCCTTTCCCACCATCCTGAAATTCTGGAGGTCAAGGACCGTGTTTAAAATCTCTATCGCAGGTGCCTGGCTGAATGTATCCTGCGGGCAAAGGCGCCAGTCGAGTCCTGTGGACACCATGCCATCCCATTTAGTGATCGCCCCGTCCTGGCCCTGTGGCCCCACAGCCGTCCCCTCCTCGCCCTGAGCTGAGGGTCTGTCTCCCCAAGACCACGGAGGAGTAAAGGAAGGGAGTCAGCCGGCAGCAGCCCGCTCGGGCCCCGCGAGCGAGGCAAGCAGGTGACCGCTGGGCGGGCCGAACCCGTCAGGGGCCCGGTCCCAAGTTCCGGCCGTACCTGTCTCACGTTGGCCGGCAACTTGTTCCAGGGGTAGTTGTGCCGGATGTGGAACTCCACGTCTATGTTCATGATGCCGCGGCCAGGGCCGGCGGCCGGGGCCGCCACCGCGACCCACACTACGCCTCCCGCCTGCCCGCCCGCAGCCTGTCAGCGGAGCGACGCGGGAGGCCCCGCGCCTCACACTGCAGAAGGCCCAGGCTGCCCCATGGCCTAGGCTCCCGACAGTTCAGCGCGGCCCGGGCCAACCGAGTACAAGAGCAGCAGCGATTGGAGGCTGGATCGCCTGAACAGCTCCAAGTTTCTTCCTAGTTTCGGGCCGCCGGAAATGGCTCTGGGCACACGTCACTTCCGCCCGCTGGCGCGCGGCCGGAGGGGCGGGGCACGGACTGGCCTGTAGCCACGCCCTCTACAGGCTGCGGGGCGGGGCGACGACGAGGTACCGGGAGGTCCCCGGGTGAGCGTTCCCCGCCCGCGCGCTTCGTCTCCCCGTTTCAGTCTCTGAATGAACGGCGATAGTCGCTTGGGTCTGCGTTGCCGTTGCTGATGACCCGCTTTACTCAAATTGTAAAGCCGGAGGCACTGGGGTCGGTTTTCAGAGAAAAGCGACCTGGGAAGCGGGCCGGCAGTGGCTGGCTTTACATTGGAGTGCGGTGCGCTCGCGGGGGTTCTCCACAGGCCAGCCCGGAACCCGGGCCAGTGAGACGGGGCGGGGGGTTGGGAAGACGGGTCCAGGGCCCTGGGGAAAGAAAGAATCTCTAAGTCAGATCTTGCACCGGGTTGAGCGAGAGGCATGGGCAGTGGGAGAGCAAAGGTCTGGTAAGCCCTCTTCCCTTCCGCGGTGTGCTGCACGTCATTGGGCTCCACTTCCCAAGAAGATCCAAATTCTTACAATGCAGGGATTCAGGGAGCTGAAATTTTAAACAGTGGTGCTGACAGGTCGAGGCAGCCTACAGGGCTGACAGAGAGAGACCCTTGCCAACTTTGTCATGCAGCCTGTCGGTTTCTGCTTTATTCTGCTCCACACAAATGCCTCCAGAGTCACTTAAAAGCAAAAATCCAGCATGTCTTAATTTCAGATTGAGTGATAAGGTCTTTGGGAATAATTTCTTTCAGAAGTTGTTACGCTGCCTTAGCAAACCTGTGACCATTATTCCTGGCAGCAACCAGAGACAAGTTCAGTGTTATTGCAACTGTTTTTCAGTTTTTAACAATGGTTTTAAATAATGTTTTATTATACACTGGGAGATGTATACTTAGAACTTTTTATAAGATACCTAGCTCACACCTCAACAGCTGGCAAGTCTGATGCTTAGCAGAAACCCCATTATGTCTGATGAAACAAAGGTGACAAGTAGACACTGCCCTTGCTTAGATGTTTTGGTCTCCTGTTATCCAACTATATAATAGCCCAAAGATAAGTGCTTTGAACCTTATGTTTACAGACCCTCATCAGCATAGCTAAGGTTAACTGAACTCTGACCGTGAGACATTTATTCAACAAATATTGATTACCTGCCCGCCATGTATTAAGGCCTTGACTTGACAATAGATTATTCCTCACAACCCTGATATTCCTACAACAGTAACCACTTACTATCCCAGTTTGATAGAGGAGGAGACTGAGGCTTGGCAGGGCTTCCTGACTTGCTCGCAAGATCACACAGGTAGCACTGACAGAGCCAAACTGGAGCCGAAGGCCATCCTCACTCCAGAGCCATCCTTTCAGTTCCCCAACTCAGGCTCTCACTCACTGAACTCTTCTACCTCCCGTTCCAATTTAGACAATGTTCATTCAAAGTCAACGACATAAACATCCTCTAAAATAATGCTTTACAGTTCTAAGTGTGGAAGAACCCATATTCTTCCAAAGTCTAACTTAGATCTAATGCAATATAAGTAACAATGAAAATTAAAGTCAACTTAGCTTAAAAAATCCCTGTAAACTATTATTTTAGCTAATGATAGCAGTTCAGCAGGTGAATGCCTGATAAACTCACTATATTGAGTTTAGTGGACACATCAAAAACTATAAAAGTGAACGTGGGATAAGTAGAGGTGAACCTACACCCATTAAATTAATAAGGCAAACAGACCTTTGAAAATGCGACCCTGTGACTAGAAAAGATTCTCACTCGGCAAGTAGCTGAGAAAAGCAGACACATGAAGGAGGAAATGGGAATGAGATAGAGCTATGTGGATGGGAAGAATTCAAATAACAAGCCCTTACGAGCAGGAACCAGTGATGGACTCTGGCTTAATACACAATCTTATTAAAGTACTGATCTGCCTCATTTCCCACCAAGGACCAGTCTTTGAGAGGATAGCAGTTCAAAGACGGTAAATTAACCCACAGGGCTCCATGACCCCCTCTGCTGGGAAGTTCAGGAACAGTACTGCTCCCCCAAGCATCAGAAGGCTGGAAACGGTAGCTCACTGGACTGACTCCACGTGTGACACTCATTACAGCACCTCACCTTTTCGTTTAGCAATAATGTCCTTCCTTTATGTCCCTGACTGAGGCTCCTGCTAATTTTTACTTTACTAGACCTTTGGCTTTTCAAATTCCACAGAGGTCAGAAACTGCAGAGTGTTTAAGTCCCATCCCAGAAGCTGCCATTCGAATTAACACTGTGGGTTAAAAAAAAAAAAAGTGTTCAAAAGCACAAACAAGTGCAATGAAATTCAGTCTTATCTGGCTTTACCAGATCAGATTGAGGAAAACTGCCCAACTAGCTTAGGCAATTGGCCCTTTAGAAAGACTACAGAACTATTTCATTCCCAAAATTCCAACAGAAATAATGAGCAGAAACTACCTGAAAATAGGGAGCCATCTAATGACCCCACTCATAGACTCCAGAATGTCATGCCCTGTGGTAGGAATAATAATAGCCCCCAAAGATGTTCACATCCTAATGCCTAGAACTTGTGAATTTGCCCCTTATATGGTAAAAGGGACTTTGCAGATGCAGTTAAGCATCGTGACATGAGGAGATAATCTTGAATTATCCAAGTGGGTTCAAGATAATCACGAGGTCCTTATTAGAGGGAGGCAGGGGGTCAGAGTTAGAGAAGGTGATGTGACAACAGAGCAGAGATCAGAGTGATACAGGGCCACAGGCCAAGGAATGTGAACAGCTTCTACGAACTGGAAGAAATGGATTCTCCAAAAGGAGCACAGCCCTGCTGAGCCATTTTGAGCTTCTGATCTCCTGAAATGTAAGATAATAAATGTGTGTGATTTCAAGGCACCAAATTTATAGTAATTTGTTACATCAGCAATAGGAAATTAATATACTCCCCAACAATAAAATATTCCAACACCCAAATAGCTGACGCATCAAATGTTATAATTAAAGTCATTGTGATTAAATGCCCTTAGGAGGAATAATTCCTTTTAAGCCTTATTATTTTTTAAGTATACATGAGCTGTCACATCCTTTTCTGAGAGCAAGTTTGAAAGAGATAGAGCTTAGGGATGAAATGAGGCTAGGGAAGCACCTGTAGGGGAGGAAATGGTGTCCAGAAAAAAGAGAGGAAAGGGAGTCACTGTAACATTTTTCTGTTTCACAATTTTGCCTGAGTCCGACCTTCGTCGTGGGTTTCCATACCGTATATGATTTGCTCTGTTCCATGAACCATTTTATCTCCATGCCAGACACCTTAGCCTCGATTGTTCCCACCTCCCAGTTTTTACCCTTCTAATCCCCTCCACCTTGAATGCCTTTCCCCAGACCTTTGCACAGCAGGTTCCTTTTGAGTCCACCTGCTGTCACTTAGAGTGGCCTTCTCCAACTACCTTGTCCAACCTAGCCACTTCTCCCCTCAACTTCCCTCTAACCTCATTACCTCTCTCATTACCTTGTTCATGTCCTTCATTGTAAGGAATTACTGTCCAACATTATCCTGTTTGGCTCCTTGCTTGTTGTCTGTCTCTGCATGGAAGGAAGGACTTTGTCTTTCTTGTTCATCAGTTTATCTCTAGGACCTAGAATCATGCATCAGATATAATAAGTGCTCAATAAATACCATTGATTGTATTGAATGCATGAACTAGTTATGTGATACCTGAGCTCTCAAGTGCTACTTCTCAGTTAAGCCTTTCCTGACCACCTTATTCAAAATCGTAACATATCTCCAACCCTCTGCATCCTCCTCCCCCGCATTATTTTTCTCCATAAAGTGGAGATGGCACTTATTACCATCTAATATAGTCAGTAAATGACTTAATCTTTAAAATTGTCTCTCCCATCAGACAGGAAGCTTCCAAATGATAGGGGCTTTTGCCTGTTTTGTTCTCTGCTGTGTCCTCGGCTTCGGTCAGCACATAGTAGGCACTCAGTAATATTGAATGAACAATAAATGTTGCATAGGAGCAGAATTTTCATAAAAGTCCAGATTTGGGGATTCTCTTGAAACTTTGGAAAGTCCTGCAGCATCACCCTCCTTCATACTAGACAGTGAAGCTGAGAAGAGGCTAGGCTGCCTCGCTTAGGACACAGGCTTTCCCGGGGGCCGTATTCCCCACTTCTCCCTACTGCCTCCCTTTCATGGAAGCTGTCAGTTATGCTTTGTTTATTTTGGAGTGAAAAATAATTTTGTAGCCTTGTCTTTGTAGAAAGCAAAGAAAACTTTTTAGCTAGGCTGGAAAGTTTAGGTGTCCATTGTCTCTTGCCTCACACACTTCAGAAAGACTAAGACATTTGCAATCCTCCTAAACATGCCCTTTGAATCTCCTTTAATCCCTTTGAATCTCTGCATAGAGAATACCAGTTTCTGGAATGCTTATCCCTCCTTCTTTACCTGGAAAACTTTTCATCTGGACACTGGATGGAATTCTGAAGAATCAGGATGTGAGGACGCAGAGGTTGGAAGAGGCAAAAAAATGCCAGGACATTTTTCTTTACACTAAAGAGTTTCTAGGACTTTCTTTTGCAATTGATGGAAAACGACGGAAAAACTACAAGCTTGTTTTAGAGAGTCAGAGAGATGCCCTGCCACAGAGCCTTTGAAAGATTGACATTCTATATCCATGTATACTATAGAGAACATTATATTTCTGCCATTTGAAGTCAGTTTGTGTTTAGGACATTAGTGATCTGAGGTGGAAATGAACATTCCAATATCAAGCCTCATCACCTCAATACAAACGCCAAACAATTGTAATAGTTAAGGTGACCACCAGGGGCTGATCTCACACAACAATTCTATATTGAAAACCTGCAAATTCCACTTTCCCGTATCTAACTGTTGACTTTAACCCAAGCCATTCCCTCAGGCCTTAAAGTCCGTGAAATTCATTTTCTAATTTGTCTACAGTAAATAATAATACTTGTTGTACTTAGGCCCGCCCACTGGGAAGTGGTCCAATTGAGGTTTGTACAATCTCAAGGTCACCATTTGTGCCGCTTCGTAGCTCAGGTAGACAGGATAAGTTGGTCAGCTACAAAGCATGATTTATACTTAATTGAAAATATTGTCACAGTATCCATGACAAGGAGTAAAATCACATTTTGAGTGAATAGGGAGATATTCCTTATTGGTACTCAATTTTATTTTATTTTATTATGTATTTATTTTTGAGACGGAGTCTCACCCTGTAGCCCATGCTGGAGTGCAATGGCATGATCTCGGCTCACTGCAACCTCCGCCTCCTGGGTTCAAGTGATTCTCCTGCCTCAGCCTCCCAAGTAGCTGGGATTACAGGCACCTGCCACCACGCCTAACTAATTTTTTGTATTTTTAGTAGAGACAGGGTTTCACCATGGTGGCAAGGCTGGTCTCAAACTCCTGACCTTGTGATCTGCCCGCCTTGGCCTCCCAAAGTGCTGGAATTACAGGCGTGAGCCCCTGCGCCCGGCCATCAGTTTTATTTTTTAGAAAAGGTTGGACTAGCTGGAAAAACAGGCAAAAGGCATAAGATGATGAAGCCCAGTGGAAGTGAATGCCATCTGGAGGGTTCTCGTTTTTTTTTTACATTTCTTCCTCAAATTAGTTAATGTAAGTATATGGGTAATCTTGAAGGGATAAGATGCAGAATAAATAACTTGAATGCCAGTTTTTTTAAAGGGTGGGGGTAGTACTAGGAGCATAAGAATTGCCTGAAAAGTTGTTTAAACTACAAATGTCTAGATCTCACAGCAGATCAACTATGTCAGAGTTTCTGGGGTTAAAGTCTAGGTGCTGCATTTTTTGGGAGGCGGATTGCAGAAATTTATTAAAATTGGAAGACATTGTTTAATTAATCTCTGCTGTGAGACTCCATCAGGCTGTCTACAAAGATCACTGGGAGGCTGAGGTTCACTTGAGCTCAGGAGTTTGAGACTGTAATGAGCCTCAAAGGGCCACTGCACTCCAGCTTGGGTGACAGAGTGAAATCTTTCCGAGGGATAAGCTCGGTGCTGCATTTTAAAAAAATATCCCCAGGTAATTCCAATGTACAACAAAAGTTGACCACCATTTATCAGGCCTCTTTGGGCCTCAGGTACTCAATAAGCATTTGCTAAAATGAATTTGTAAAATGAGGAGACTGAACAAGGATAACTTCTAATGTCCAATCCTAACTCTACAACTCAATAATTCCATGATTGCATATAATAATTTTTGCATATGCAAAACAATTACCCAATCTAAGCTTTTAGTGTAAGAAGTAAGCAGCCATCTATTCAACATTCATGTAGATCAAGGAAATAATTTCTCTACCCCTTGATAACAATCAGGAAAACTGGGAGATAAATAAAGAATTACACACTATTGGACCAATATGGAAATTATCTGAGTATGTGTTACACAGATGGCACCGGGCCAACTTGGATCTTTTTAGCTTATTTGGGTATATTGTTACAATGCCTTGGAACATGGCTAAAATAAAATTGTTTTTGTTTCCTTCCACATTACACCATTCAAACTTTACACCTTTAGCAACACGTAATCTCTTAACTGTCTAACAAGAAATACAAATTTGTCTACTAGTGTAAACTGTGATTAGGGATTAAGTTCAAGTATAGTAGGATTGTTTCGTGACCTCTATAAACAAGATGTGAGTGAGAGATAGGACACTTTCTTGGCTACAACTACAACTAATCCTGGAAAAACATAAATTGGCTATTTCTTGGCCAGGTCTACGTAAGCATTTCTTCTCTCTGAAGAACAGAAATGTTGACTTCTCTTTCTTTTAGATTTAATAAAGTCATTAATTACCACATGTTTTTAGAAATGATATAGCCTTAATGGATAATATTTTATTTCTCTTTTCTTTTTTTTAGGGATATAGAAAGCTAGCTGAACTGTGTACCTGGTAAAAGTAGGCCCAGGAAAACAAAAGTCAGAAAAAGATTAATCAAGAAGCCAGAGACATCTATTTGCCTTTGAGAAAATAAGGATTATTACAAAGAAAGCCCAAGACAAAGTCAAAGTTCAGCTTTTGAAATAGAAACTAGGATTTTTGAGTCTGAGCAAGACAGTAGGCTTAAAAGCCAGGCTTTGTTGAGAAAGGGTTTTCTGAATTCTTTTAGCTCCCATTGGCATATCTTGGGGGGAAACAGGGGAGGAAGTTGAAATCTTCAAGAGAGAGCATCTCCAGTAGAAACCATAGTCCCAGTGAGATGACTATATTTAAACAGAAAGAGGCCAAATAAGAGCCTTTCAATTGATAGATTTAAGCTTCCCCGACTCCCACCACTAGCCAGTGGAATGACAGTATAAGAATGATTAGGTCCACTTCAGGAAATAAAGCAGCCGCATTTTCTTTGTGTATATGATTAGTCACGTATGAACATTTTCAACCCAAAACAACTACCAGCTTTAGTCTGAAGCAAGACCTATTTTCCGCACATGGGAGATAAGGAGCAAGACTGAACTGGAGTGATAATCCCTCGCTATCTGCCTGCTAAGATAGCATCAGTATCCACACATTAGCATCCCTGGCTGTCACACAGCAGAGCCTGTCATGAGGTGAAGGAAAGCAGGCTTTCACGGATCACTCAGAAAGAGAAATAACCAAGAGGACCAAAACTATGACTTACTGAAGAGCCTATCTCTGATGGGAACTGTGAATCTTTTAAAGAATCAAAGTTTTGATGGGATTATTTTAGGCAGATAATTCTGACCCAGGCTACAAAGAGTATAGGGCTAAAGATTGCTTCATGGACTCCACCACTGAAGTGAATACCAAAGATTGTGATTAATTCTCAAGTGTGAAAGAGACAGAAAGCAGTTAAATATTTAGGGCTAAAGAAAAATCCCAGGGGAAAATCTCTTACTCTGTAAATAAGGGAAGAGGATGGAGAGGTTGACGCTGAGATCCCCCCATAACCCTGATTCTCAGAGTCCAACAACAAAATAGTGTTTGTAACTGATTATGCCTTGCTGCCAAATATTGATTTTGTGATTCTAGAAATCTGAAATTAATCTCAGAAGGATTAATTTAACAAAAGGATACCTTATTTCAGGACTGAACTATTTCTATGTGCAAGGTGCTACATTAAGCATTTGGGGACACAGAGATGAACAAGGCCTGATCTTTACCCTTAAATAATTTACAGTCTAGTAGGCTTGAGAATCCAGGTATATAACCCAGTGGAATATAAAGTAGAAAGTAATGATTGGTACAAGATGCTAGTAGAAGGAAAGGAAGCTTCTCATTAAGGCTTCTAGAAGCAATTATGAAAGAGGTGGCTTTTATGCTGGGTTTTAACACGGGATAGATCTGAAGGGACTGGAGGAAAAGGTGTTTTGGCTTCCAGAGACTATATGGGCAATGTAAGGGAAGAAAAAGGTACACTAAAATAAAAAGAATAAAGCGACATTCTTGCTAGACTCGTGTCAATGACCAGAAAGCCCCACCTACGTGATAATTTATCCTTTTATTTTTTAGCTCTTCAGTGTTTTATGATGTATTATTATATCATGATCATTGTTTTAATTTTTGTCTTTAAAATCCTGATGAACATATTTAAATATGGAGAGTGTACTGAGTTTATAATCTGTCCTATGTTTACATAGAACAAAAAAAAATTCCAAATGTGACAAAACACCAAGTCAGGGAAAGAAATGTGGGCTGGCTTAAATATTTAAAGAGATTGAGGACCTTTAGAGTTTCTTGCTCTGTGTGTGGCCACTGGATTCAAGGGAAATCGGAAGCTTATTGTTCCATTGATAAGTAAGCCATAAAGTTAAAGATTCACCACACATTGCATGGAAAACCAATAGCTGGTACAAGCTGGTACCATATATTTATTGCTGATATGAGAAGCTAAGCACACCTGCTATTAACAGATAATGACATGGTACTGTGAGAGAATACACAAGGTAAGATACCAGAGCAAATTGGTCACACCATTGCATCATGCTGATGATTGTTAATGGACTCTTCACTAAGACACTTCAGACTCCCTAAACCAGTAGTTCTCAACTGGGGGCAGTTTTGTCCCCAGGGGACATTTGGCTATGTCCAGAGACATTTTTGGTTGTTACAACTGGAGAAGGTGCTACTAGCATCTAATGGATAGGGGCCAGGGATGCTGTGCTACAGTGTATAGAACAGTCCCCCACAATCAAGAGTATCTGGCCCCAAGTGTCAATAGAGTGAAGGATGAGAACCCTGCTCTAGATGACAAACCACTTGGCATGAAAATGTACTGTAAAAGCCTTCACTTTATGCTTCTGACCCCTAATCTCAATTAGTGCTGAAGATATTAGGTACAATAATTTTACAGGAAGCCATGTCCAATCTATTCATATCGTTGTCAGGTAGAAGGTAGTGGCCTGAATTCACCTCCCCATTTGACTGTGTACTGAGCGACTTCTGGTTAATTGTTTTGTGCCTCAGGTTCCTTATCTGTAAAATGGGGATAGTAATAGTAACTATCTCATAAGGTTGGTGAGCTGTTAAAAAAAAAAAAAAAAAAACCACAAGTCATGTAAAGTGCTTAGAAGAGAGTCTGGCCCACAACACTAAAAAGTATAAACTTTTGTTATCACTGTTATCATCAATATTATTACTATTACTTGGCACAAAAAGGAATTTAGAGATGTGCATTTACCTAGACCAGTTTCCAAAATCTCAGTCATTTGAAGAATAATACAATTTTTTGAGTATCATCTAAACTATCATTTACTTAAGACTCTTCTTTAAATTGTCACACTTTGTACAAATCTTTTGTGTCATTCACAGGTTTGATATCTTAATTGTATTTTCCTAAAATACATGAAATAATGCAGTGCTATCAAAGTAAAGGTTTTTGTATGTTCCAACTAAAATCATCTCACGTGCTCCATCAGCAATTACTGAAAATCAGTGGTATGCACAGCCTCAGATTTAGAGAGGAACTTAGATATCCAACCCCTTTCTATGGGATTTTTGCCATTCATTTGGCTGAGCCCACCTCCCTATAAATGCCAAATATTCTCACTCCCAGCTACCTTTGCACCTAACACCTGAGCATGTGACCTCAGCTGCATTGATCAGATATGCTCATGCTTGAGTCTGAATCCGAAGCTGGTGCTGAAAGGAAGCAGGGACTGTGTGAATCTTCTCAGTCCCAATAAGATGAGCTCCTGGGGCTGCAGGGACATCCAGCCCTGGGCAGCTGAGGTGGCAGTGATTTTCTCACTTGTCCAATTTTGGTGTATGGTTTTTGGTGTTGTTCCTGACTCTGAAGTTCCAGACCTGGTTCTATAGCCTTCTCAGATGTTTGTTGAGAGATCCTATATTGTTTAGTAAATCTTTTTTCAAAAATCCTTAATTCAGCCAGTGTCAGCTCCTATTGTTTGCAAATAAAACCCTGGCAGATACACTCTTACTTTATAGATGAGGAAACTGAGACTCACAAAAGTTGTGTTCTGCACAACACAGCCATGGCTAGGTCAGGATTAGAACCCAGGCCAGTGCCTTTTTAGCATACTGCATTTCTAGCTCCTTTATGCTGGGTCAAACCTCGACAAAGTTGAGTCTGAAAAAAAAAGTTGGCTCTTCAAAAAAATTTTTTCAATTAACACATAATAATTGTACATATTTATAGGGTACAATGTGATGTTTCAATACATGTATACATTGTGTAATGATCAAATCAGGGTAATTAGCACATCCATCACCTCAAACATTTGTCATTTCTTTGTGATGAGAATATTCAAAATCCTCTTCTAGCTATTTTGAAATATGCATCATTGTTTGCTATAATCACCCTACTGTGCAATAGAACACCAGAACTTATTCCTCCTATCTAGGTGGACCAACCTCTCCCATCTCCCTCTCCCCTCTCCAGCCTCAGATAACCACTGTTCTACTCTTTACTTCTACAGGATGAACTTCTTTAGATTCATATGTGGATATGACTGAGGTCATCCAGTATTTGTCCTTCTGTTCATGGCTTATTTCACTTAACATAATGTCCTCTAGGTCCATTCATGTTATTGAAAATGACAGGATCTCATTCTTTTCTATAGCTGAATAGGGTTCCATTGTGTATATTTTTAAAATTTATTTATCAATTGATATGGTTTGGCCGTGTCCCCACCCAAATCTCAAATTGTAGCTCCTATAATTCCCATGTGTTGTGGGAGAGACCTGGTAGGAGGTCATTCAATCACGAAGGCAGGTCTTTCCGATGCTGTTCCTGTGATACTGAATAAGTCTCACGAGATCAGATGGTTTTATAAAGAGGAGTTCCCCTGCACAAGCTGTCTCTTGCCTGCCACCATGTAAGATGTGCCTTTCACCTTCTGCCATGATTGTGAGGCCTCCCCAGCCACATGGAACTGTGAGTCCATTAAACCTCTTTTTCTTTATAAATTACCCAGTCCTGGGTATGTCTTTATCAGTGGCATGAGAACAGACTAATACATCCACTGATGGACACTTAGGTTGATTTTATATCTTGGCTATTATGAATAGTGCTGTAATATGCATGGGAGTGCAGTTATCTCTTTGTCATACTGGTTTTATTTCCTTTGGATATGTATCTACTAGTGGGATTGTTGGGTTATATGGTAGTTCTATTTTTAACTTTTTGATGAACCTCCATGCTGTTTTCCATAGTAACTGTACTAATTGACATTCCCACCAATAGTGTATAAGACTTCTCCTTTCTCCACATCTTTGCCAGCATTTATTGTTTTGTCTATTTGGTAATAGCTATTCTGACCGGGGTGAGGTTATATCTCATTGTGATTTTGACTTGCATTTCCCTGATGATGAATTATGTTGAGCAATTTTTCATATACCTGTTGGCCATTTGCATATCTTCCTTTGAGATATGTCTATTCAGATCTTTTGCCCATTTTTAAATCTGATTGTTTTTGTTTTTGTTTTTGTTTTGCTATTGAGTTGAGCTTGTTATGTATTCTAGATATTAACCATTCTGTAGGTTGTCTCTTCACTGTGTTGATTATTTCCTTTGCTGGGCAGAAGCTTCTTAGCTTGATGTAATCTCCTACATCTATTTTTGCTTTTGTTCCCTGTGCTTTTGAGGTCTTATCCAAAAAACTCTTGCCCAGATTGATGTCATAAAGCATTTTCCCTGTGTTTTCTTCTAGTACTTTATTAGTTTCTGGTCTTACATTTAGGTCTTTAATCCATCTGAAGTTGATTTTTTCAGCAGTGAGAGATAGTAATCTAGTTTCATTCTCCTGAATATGGCTATTCAGTTTTCCCAGCACTGTTTATTAAAGAGACAGTCCTTTCCCCATGTGTGCGCTTGGCAATGTGTGTGTTGGCTATAAAAATGGGGATTTATTTCTGTTTAATTTTAATTTTAAATTTTTGTTGATAATAATTGAACCTCTTTATAAGGTACATGTGATGTTTTGATACATACATTTATTGTGTCATGATTAAATCAGGATAATAAGGGATATCCATTGCCTCAAACATTTATCACTTCTTTGTGTTGGAAACATTTCAAATCTTCTCTTCCAGCTATTTTGAAGTATACAATGAATTATTGTTAACTATTATCACCCTAATGTGAACTTATTCCCATTATCTGACTGTATTTTTGTACCCTTTAGCCAATCTCTCTTGTGTGAATTTACTTCTGGGTTATCTATTCTGTCCTATTGGTCCATGTGACTGTTTTTATGCCAGTGATGGTGGCAGTGGCCTGTCTGGAGCAGCAGCTGTGAGGATGCCAGCTGCAGCAGGGGAGGCATGGCAGAGGCTGTGCACAGAGCTCTGTGGAGCCAGTAGGGGCAAAACAGGCGGGAGCCCACCCCCTACTGAGTTAAAGTGATGGAAATCCCATGCTCCCTGTCACAGCTGCAGCCGTTCAGCTGCAGCTTCGGACCTGGGTATCCCTGCTCTCTTAGGGGCCTGCTAAGCCCCACTTCCCCCACAGGCTTAGAAGTGCCTGCTCCCTTTCCCTGGCCTCTTGTGGCTTCCTGCACCCACTCGGATTTCAGAGCAAAGTTGTGGCCCAGCCTGGGCACCGTCACAATCTGGCCAGCTGTGCATGCACTCAGGGTGGTGCAGACACGCTAGCCTCTTGCTGCCTCAGCCCCCTCTGGACTTTGGACACTGATGAGCACAGGACAGAGACTGAGGGGGGCTGAGGGCAGTTTGGCATGGGGCTACAGGTGCCCCTCTGCATGAACAGCCTGGGTGCCATGGACAACCTGTCGATGGCAGCAGGAGGCAGACAGGCTCCTAGGTGGAAAGGAGTGAGTCCCTGGTGAAACTCCACTTTCAATCCAGGGCCAGCATGTAGCCTAGGTGCCAGGCCATCAGTTCCAGGTGGAGTCCATGGCCCGGAGTGAGAACTTATGGTGCTTTTTCCAGACCTGCCCATGGCCACCCATGATCCAATAAGCATGCACTTCCTCCCTTCTGAGCCCATAAAAACCCCAGACCCAGTCAGACTCACATAGACATTGGGACAACCTGCCTGCAGAAAGGAGCTACCCACTGCAGGTCTCCTCTCCACTGAGAGCTGGACATTCATGAGGACAACTTGCCTGCAGAAAGGAGCTACCAACATTGGGTCTCCTGAGAGCTGTTCTGTCACTCAACAAAGCTCCTCTCTGCCTTGCTTACCCTCCACTTGTTTGCATACCTCATTCTTCCTGGACATGGGACAACAATTCGGGACCCACCAAATGGTGGGACTGAAAGAGCTGTAACACAAACAGGGCTGAAACAGGCCGCTGGCTTGCCAAGTTGCAGGCAACAAGAAGGAGAGAAGAGCTGCAGCCCTTTGGGGAGCCCAGACCTAGAGGCTTCCAAGCCAGGGCTGTGAAACCCTCCTGGGGCTCTGCAGTTCCTAACATCTCCAAACTTCCCTTCCGGGCACCACCACATTTCCTGGTGCCCACAGTGGAACCCTTTTGCTGTACACCTGGTCCAGCCACAGCCTAGCACAAAGCCAGTGCTTGTGCCAGCACCTGGAGCTGCCTGCCCCGCTGCAGCCAGCACACCTGGCTGTACGCAGTGGCCAGACCCTGCACTCACTCACACACCCCTCAGCACTCCACACCTGGCACACCCTTGGCAAGCATGGGATCTGGTCCAGTAGCACTCCTGAGTGCAGCCTGCCAGGCCGAGTGGGTGAAATGAGCCCAGTGAGCCCAAGCAAAACCAGGCAAAGTTTCCACCAGCCACAGAGGTTTCCAGGTGGAAAAGTGACACCCTACAGATCCTGTGATACCAGGGCCATGCTATTTTGGTTACTATCGCTTTGTAGTATATTTTAAAGTCAGATGGTATGAGGCCTCCCTACTTTATTCTTTTTGTTCAAGATTGCTTTGGCTATTCAGGATCTTTTGTGGTTCCTTATGAATTTCAGGATTGTTTTTTCTATTTCTGTGAAAAATGTCATTTGGTAGTTTGATAGGATTTGCATTGAATCTGTAGGTCACTTTGGGTAGTATAGACATTTTAACATATTAACATAATTAATTAACATTAATTCATGAACACAGGATATCTTTCCATTTATTAGTGTCCTCTTCAATTTCTTTCATCACTGTTTTATAGTTTTCATTGTAGAGAACAAATTATCTTATTGGCCAAGTAAACTGAATACAGTGGTTATTACCACCCTCATCTTTGTATTGTATATCTTTGGGATATGTAGACATGTTTCCTATAGCTCTTCAAAAGTACCCAATATTGAGTGAATCCCCAGAATTGCAAACTCTGATGCTCGAGAGGCCAGGCAGTTCATGTATGTGAATAAGTAACAGGAGCCAGATCAGGGAGTGGTGGGGACTGCATGGAATTGAGCACTCATGCTTCATCCAAGTGGGCATGTGTTGCTCAGCCCTTATCATTTGATTTTATATAGAGGATCTGATTTTTCAAGACAAATAAAGTTTCTCATTTTTACATAAAAGTGATGGGCAACAAATTAAACCAAACAAAAAGTCCCCATCACATGAGCCAACATTAAGGGGTTTATGCCTGTGAGCCAGGTTCCATGCTCAGTCCACTGGGGTACAAACTCCAGGGTATTCCTAAATCTTCTCACTTCTTATCTCCTCCTTAGTGGAAGGCTTAATGCAGAGAGAGGTTAAAGCAGACTTTTCTCTGCCCCAGCAGTAATGTAAGTAAGACTTCAAGACATCACCTCTTCTACTAGCTTTCCAATTAGAAATCTTATTCCCATAGCTCCATGTCCCTGTATTTTTGCTCATGTTGTTTCATCTTCTCTTATCAACCCCACTTTGCACAACTGTGTCTTACTCTTCCTTATAAACCCTATTCCAGGGTCACCTCCTTCTGGAAGCCTTTCCTGATTTCATCTCCCTCCCCAACCCTCCTCAACTCATTCACCTTAGGTTATGTACCCCATAGCACCCAGGGATAATATTCCAAACATTTAAAAAAGAGTATCTTACCTCCAATTCTCTAGAAAAAAAGATAAAGTATATGCAAACACATTAACAGGGGGTACAATCCCAGGACAGCAAAATTGAGAGTAAACAATATGAGACAGGAAAGGACCAACAGCAAATGCAGCTCAAGCAAATATTATATTACCGAGTAGGCACAGCCTCTCCAGAAAAGTCAGCTGCTCAGTCCTGTGTGATACATCTCAGAGGTAATATGAAATCCCTGCACCTCAGAAGAGCTACTTAAAAGAAGGAGGAGTGAGGTATTGATTTATTGGATCCTTCTTGTTTTCAACCTCCCATTGGCCAAAATTTGAACTATGGTATGGTAACTCCCCCATACCAGAATAAGTGCCCTGGTGCACACAGTCCTAACAGCAGGTTTGCCTACACCATAGCACCTTCCACATTGTAGGAAATGATGCTTCTATGTCTTTTTCACCAATGATACAATCAATGGTACCAATAATGACTTTATCACTTACATTGTTAGAATCTGCATAGTGCCCAGAACATAGTAGGCAGGTAAGTAGGTGAGTTTGGTTTAAACAGATATTTATAGAACATCTAGAGGTTATCAACTGGAATGAAATGCAGAGGAGGGTTATAATAACCTTGAAATACCAAAACCTTCTTTCAACTCAATAGTACAGCTATAGGGAACCTTGCCAACCCAAGATGTTCTGACTTCTGGCCTTCACCTCTATTCCAACCACCCTCAGGCAGCTTGACTATGGACCACAGGACACCCTCACCTTGGGTGGTTGCCCTAGACACAATTTCACCAAATTGAAAATCCAGCAGTGTATATGATATCTATAACTAGGCCTCTGGGGTTTTAATATTGTTGGTGTTGAGCAATGTTCACATGCCTACACAATGCAGTTGAATTTTGTACAAGAAGGCTTTTGCATATCTTTTCAACCAAATAAAAATGTTCCTTTCAACTTAATGGTCTTTATTGTACTAATTAGTTTTAAACAAACCTTGCCTTAATAGGGCTTCCTATTCCTCTAATGACACTGAACCAACAATAAATTAATATCATGAATGTATTTATGTAGAAAAGGAATCCCCGAGGTTTATCTACACTGTCACAAATAGCAGAATCTCCTTCTTTTTTAAGGCTAAATAATGCCCTATTTTTTTATATACGTATATGTATGCCACAATGTCTTTATCCACCCATCCATCAATGGACGCTTCAGTTGTTTCCATACCCTGGCAGTTGGAATAATGCTGCAATGAACATGGGAGCTCAGATATTACAAAGTGAAATAAGCCAGACAGAGAGAGAAAAATACTTCATGATCTCACTTATGTGTAGAATCTTTTTAAAAGCCAAATACATAGAAACAGAGAGTAAAGCGTGGTTACCAGAGGTGAAGGGAATGGGGAGACATAGGTCAAATTGTACAAAGTTGCAGATATGTAGGATGAATAAGTCTGGAGATCTAATGTACAACAGAAAGGCCACAGTTAATAATATTATATTGCATACTTGAAATTTGCTAAGAAAGTAGATTTTAGGTGCTCTTAACCTCCCCCCCACAACACATACACACACGAAGGTAACTGTGTGAGATGAGATGATCATCACTGTGGTAATCATTTTGCCAGTATATGTAATTCAAAACATAATGTTGGGTACCTTAATATATACAATGAGAAAAAAAAAAAAACTTTAAAAAAAAAGAAAAGGAGGCCAGGCACGGTGGCTCATGCCTGTAATTGCAGCACTTTGGTAGGCAGAGGTGGGTGGATCACTTGAGGTCAGGAGTTTGAGACCAGCTTGGCTAACATGATGAAACTCTGTCTCTACAAAAGTACAAAAATTAGCTGGGTGTGGGGGTGCATGCCTGTAATCCCAGCTACTTGGGAGGCTGAGGCAGGAGAATCACTTGAACCTGGGAGGCAGAGGTTGCTGTGAGCCAAGATCACGCCACTGTACTCCACCTAGGCAAAAGAGCAAGACTTCATGCCACCGCCCATCGCCCCCGCTCAAAAAAAAGAAAAAGTAAAGGAGTCCTCATTTATATGGGGATTTTTATATTTGCTAGGAGGAAAATGGTACCTTTCAATTTTTTTTTTTTTTTTTTTTACTTAGGTGTAGACACCATGCCTTTTCAATTTTTATCCCTGTTCATTTTTCACATCCACCGAGCACATGATTCCTCTTTGTGTGTGCGTTTGTTTTCTCGGCTGTCTACTCAACACCTACTGGGACATGGCACCCAGTTAGGTATCGTCACTCACTGATGGTTTAAGAGGCCGCGTGTTTTCTATCTGCTTAACACATACCTCAAAGGTGAGACGGAAAATCTTTAACTTGCTCTTCTCAGGGGGCTGACAAGCCTATCACTGGAATTAACAAAAAGGAGAATTTCAAAAAATAAATTCAGGGAAAGAAAATAAGTCACTGGATCTAAATTATTTGGTTTGTGTCAAAGTAATTGCAGTTTTTGCCATTATTTTCATAGACAAAAATCACAATTACTTTTCCACCAACCTAATAATTCCATTTTCTAGTAATGCTTGTTACTTTAAGAATTTCATCCCTAAAATAGTCTTGACTACCAGGAAAGGTTAGGAAGTCTTAGTTATCTGTTAAAAAGTGATGGCGACATTTATCGCTTAGGCCTTCAGCAACTACATTTCCCCAGGGCGTATTAGTCAGCTGGTCGTTCATTAGCTTCCTGTGCTGTTAATCATTTATCTCTTATGACTACACATGACTTAAGCTATTAATACAATTTTCTACAGTTTTTACTATCTATTTAAAAGATAGTTTGGAAGTATTCATGAGGGCTGAAACAGACTGAAAAAAAAGATTTTTCTGGAACTGCATTTCCCGGTCTCTACCTTTGCCATGTGTAGATCATCAAAGTTTGGTCCGACTCCTGAGTGTGGCCCACATGGCCTGGTGACAAATCACTTTCAACATGTACCTTCTTGATAGAAAGTTCATATCTTGGAGTTGGCCAGTGCCATAGAGCCAAAATATGGGGAAGTTCAAAAGACGAGGAAGTCTTATCTTAGGCGTCTTGGTCACAATGTACCCTCATAAAGTAAAACTTAATTTATAACATGGAACAGGCTTTAAGATGCCATAGAAATAATAGCAGTCTGAAAATAGGGATCTTGTGTCTTGCTACTGACACTGCTTTTCCTGGAATCATGAAAAGTCAGAAATGAAATTGTTTTCTTTTTCTTTTCTTTTTTTTTTCTTTTTCTTTTTTTTTCTTTTTTTTTTTTTTTTTTTTTTTTTTTTTTGCACATTAAGGCAGGCAACACTAATCTTAAGCAAATTTTTGGAACCAAAACCAAGTTTAAAAAAAAAAATTAATGTTAATAAATTTCAATAAGAAAAGACTGGATAAATGCTTCTAGCTGGGATCATAGAATCAGTGCAGCCTTAAGATGGAAGGGAATTTACAAGCTGGATGGTCTACTCCCCCGCTTTAGAGTTATAAAAATGGAAGCCTGTAAAAAGGAAGGGGCTTGCTCACAGTCATCCAGCTAATTACAGAGAAGCAAAGTCCTGTGGTAAGGTGGCCAGGGAGGCCTAGAGGTCCTTGAGTGACAGCCATCTGCTTTCCCTCATCCCAGTCAAGCCAACTCTGATTCTCATTGAATGTCTTTGCACACATTTTTTTTTTCTGTTGAGACGGAGTCTCTCTGTCACCCAGGCTGGAGTGCTGTGGTGCGATCTCGGCTCACTGCTACCTCCACCTCCAGGGTTCAAGCGATTCTCGTGCCTCAGCCTCCCGAGTAACTGGGATTACAGGCAAGCACCAGCCACCACGTCCGGCTAATTTTTGTATTTTTAGTAGAGATGGGGTTTCGCCATGTTGGACAGGCTGGTCTTGAATTCCTGACTTCAGATGATCCGCCCACCTCCACCTCCCAAAGTGCTGGGATTACAGGCATGAGCCACCGCGCCCAGCCCTTTGCACACATTTAATTAAAGTTAATTAAATCGGTACTTATATTAATTAATTATAAATAAAATTATCTGAGAAAAGATTGCTTCTGTTCATGTAATACATATGTTCCTGAAAACCTGTGAGGTTAATTTTTTAAAATAAAATATATTTTGGACACTTTGCTCTCTTCCTATTACTGTTGGGAGTATTCAAGAGAGCTAACTACTTTCCTTCTTGAACAGCTCTCATCTTGCTTTCTAGAAACCACATTCTTCTCATTTTCCTCTGCTCCTACTCACCACTCCTTCTCTGCCTCCTTTGCTGCCTTCTTCACATCCTCTATGCAACAAGTAAGTGTGACACACCTGAGGCTCACTCCAGGGCCCCTTTCCCTCTCCTTCCCCTCCTCTCCCCTCCCCTCCCCTCCTCTCCCCTCCCCTCCTCCTCTCCCCTCCCCTCCTCCTCTCCCCTCCCCTCCTCCTCTCCCCTCCCCTCCTCTCCCCTCCCCTCCCCTCCTCTCCCCTCCCCTCCCCTCCTCTCCCCTCCCCTCCCCTCCTCTCCCCTCCCCTCCCCTCCTCTCCCCTCCCCTCCTCCTCTCCCCTCCCCTCCTCCTCTCCCCTCCCCTCCTCCTCTCCCCTCCCCTCCTCCTCTCTCCTCACCTCCTCCTCTCCCCTCCCCTCCCCTTCTCTCCCCTCCCCTCCCCTTCTCTCCCCTCCCCTTCTCTCCCCTCTCCTCAACTCCTATCCCCTGCCTTCCCCTCCTGTTCCCTCTCATCTCCTTCCCTCCCCTCCTCTCTCCTCCCACCTTCCAGCAGTAATGTCCACCTGGTTCATGACTTCCATACACTGTTATGACTCCCAAATATGTCTCTAATCCACACATCATTCATCCCAAACTGTCAGCTTGACATCTCCACCTGAGTGTCTAATAAGTCTCAAACTTAACACGATCAAAGCCCTGCTCCACCATTTCTTCCCTCCACCAAGTCTTCCTCACCTCCATTAATGGCCCCACCCACCCAAGTGCTTGGGCCCAAAATCTGGGAGAAATGTTCTTGACTTTTCTTTCCACTCCATCCCTATGTCCAACCCATCAGCAAGTCTTTTTGGTCCCACTTCCAAACCTGCCCCCATCTCTAAACCTCACACCTGCAGTCCAAGCCACCTGCACCTGTCACCTGGTCTGCAGTGAAGGTCTCTTGACCTTTCTCTTCTGCTCTGCCCCACTGACATCCTCACCTATTTATAGCTGGGGCAACCTTTCAAACACGAACTCAGATCATGTCACTCTCTTACCTAAAACACCTGGATGAATTCATCTTTCTATACACATAAACTCCAGCCCCCTCGCCATAGCCTACACATAAGGCCTGGCTTGGTCTTTTTCCTTCCACTCTCCTTCACCCTCTGACCACATTGACATCTTTTCTGTTCATCACATGTACCGAAGGCTTTCAGCCTCAGGACCTATTTCTCCTTGCTTGAAATCATTCCCCTAGTTCTTTAAATAACTGTGCCATTCTTGTTCTTCAGGTCTGGCTTCCCCCACACCCCCCCACACACACACATGCACACACACACAAACAGGCCTCTCTTTTCTGCCTTGGCTATTCACACACACACACACACACACACACACACACACACACAAACAGGCCTCTCTTTTCTGCCTTGGCTATTGGCCTCCCCAATTGCTTGCCACCATATCATCCTGTTTATATCTGTCACAGCGTTGCATGTCCCACAGCCTGTAATTGTGCAGTTTGCATCTTTGTGTACTTCTGTATATTTCCCCTTGCAGAATATAAGCTCCACCAGGGCCCAGACATTGTCACCACCAAATCCCCAATGCCTAGCAGAGTTCCCGACACATAGTAGGCCCTCAAGATATTACTGTTTAATTAATGAAGTAGTGGATTTGAATGTGCTTATAAATCTCCTTTAAAAGAATGCTAATGGTAAACAATTGAAGAATGATGGAATCACTCTCACACATACTCATTCATCTTTGGGTGTGTGGGTGACAATTTCAGTCTTCCTGCTCTGCATTGATGAGAAAAATGCATGTGCTTTCCAGCCATACTACCCACTTATTTATGGAATATTTGCATTAATCAAATTCCGGCCCAAGAAACTTGTATATCCCTTGGAGTTTGTCATAACAAAATCTGGCCTACAACAGACAAGGTTTTTTCTTTTTTTATTGTTGTTATTACATTCTTTTTAAAATTTTTTTTTATTATACTTTAAGTTCTAGGGTACATGTGCACAATGTGCAGGTCTGTTACATATGTATACATGTGCCATGTTGGTGTGCTGCACCCATTAACTCGTCATTTACATCTCCTAATGCTGTCCCTCCCCCCTCCCCCTCCCCCACAACAGGCCCCGGTGTGTGATGTTCCCCTTCCTGTGTCCAAGTGTTCTCATTGTTCAATTCCCACCTATGAGTGAGAACATGCAGTGTTTGGTTTTTTGTCCTTGTGGTAGTTTGCTGAGAATGATGGTTTCCAGCTTCATCCATGTCCCTACAAAGGACATGAACTCATCGTTTTTTATGGCTGCATAGTATTCCATGGTGTATATGTGCCACATTTTAAAAGCAATGGCAACAAAAGCCAAACAAAGTTTTTAAAGAATTTGTTCCTGCCAGTCCCTCATTCAACAAAGACATATTGTACATCTAGGGCCATTATTTCCATATGACAAGTGCTATACAAGCCTCCAGAGAGAGAAAGGTGAGGAGGATATAGTCACTACCCTTGCGGAATCCACCCCGGGTGGACAGGTGTAAACTGGGGAACAAGAAAGACAATACAGTGAGGTCAGGGCTGACACGAGGGAGACAGCTTGTATCCCACGAGGCTAGTATTTGGTGGTGATTTTGTTTCATCTTGTGTTTATTTCATCACTTTCTCTGATGAACTTTCTGACTTCTTTGAAGGCCTCTTTCTCCTTATCACCTCCAAATGCGCTTTCCAAGGCCCTGCTCCCAGCCTTCTATTCTCTTTCAACATGTTCCACACCACCATATCCACCCCTTCAAGGCTCTGACATCCACCGTATGATGACTCTGATCCAGCTCTTGTCCCAACCTTCTCAGCCAAGGCTCATCCCTCTTCCTCCACCTCCCTCTCAACTCTTCCTTTGGGGCTCTCTGGGCACCTCAGCTTCCACGTGTCTCACCTAGAGCAGCTCCTTCTCTGATTTTCCTGTCCCTGAAGATGCCTACACAAAAATCCCAGTCACTTCAGCTTGAAACCTTGGGTTCCCTTTGACAGCTCCCCCTTGGCCACCATCCTAGTCCAGGCGTTCTCATCAATATTAACTTCTCAACCTCATTTCCAAGTCTCATCGACTCCCTTTGTCCCCTAAACACACCACACTCCTGATCGCCTCCTCATCATTCCCCCAGGGCATTCACCATTTCCTGTGCTGTCTCCATGATGCCTTCCCTGCACCCCTTTCCAATTCTTGCCACTCCACACATCCCAGGGTAAAGTCCATGCCCCTACGAAGCCTTTCTTATTCCTTTTGGCCACGAAGAATTCTGTTTTTTACCTGTCTGTCTTCTGCCTCATGGTGCCTAGCACAGTGCTGTAACACCCCACACTTAGCAACCAATACCTGTGCATTAATGAATGAGTGCTGGGTTCTGAAATTCTGCAGTGTGGGCCCTAAGCAGTGGCTTATCTCCCCAGAGGCATTAACAGTGGAGCACCCCCCAACCCCCGCCGCCCTCCACCAACCAGCAAAGCTCACAATGACAAAGTCCACAGGGTGGAGCAAGTCAGAAGTGGTAATTGCATGAGTGCGCGAGCAGATATTGAATGTCGGGTACCTGCGGGTCAGCCCAAGAAGATTCACAAAAGGCGTTCCTGGACATGGAAGCTCCAAAGGGAAGGGCACTTTACTCACCTTTTAGTGTCTCTAATGTCAGGTCTTAGCCTCTGGGGTACCATTTCCACCTTCTTCTCCCATCCTCATGAACTCTCTCTCTCTTGTCTCCTTTCTTTCTCTTTTTGCTCTTCTGTAGTGGACATCTCTTTTTTGGCCAGCCTACCATTACATTCACCCTTCTTTTATTAAGGGCACCCCAATTTTCTCTGGTGACAATCCTTCCCCTACTCTCAGTCCACATGGTTTGGGTGGGATTGACTTCTCACACAGCCCTAGAGGAGGACATGAAATCTGGTCCTCACAACCTGCCCCCACCCCAGCTATGGTGACAAGTTCAGAGATGAGGATGAATCCCAACGTGAGCCAGAGAATCACACCAGGTTCTGTATTCAAACTTATGGGGAAAAAAGCTCTCATTTCCTTTTCACTAGTTTTGGAATTTTTAAGGATGAAAACATTGATCCGCAAGCCAATATCTTGCCTTTGAAATGTGGAATCTCTTTGAGAGGGGGGAAAGAAGCACTTGAGAGATGGAGAGAGACAGTGGGTCTCCAGGATATATTTTGAGTAGCTGGATCCAGTTATGCCTGAAGCTAGCGCGTTTTCCAATTATGTGAGCCAAAAATTCAATTGTTTGCTTAAGTTGTTGTGAGTCAAGTTTTCAGTCACTTGCAACCTACCTTCCTAAACCGAAAGTGTTCATGGTAAATGTAGAGATGAAGCCCAACTGCTCTATTTACATAGTACAAAGCCAAGAACTGGACAGAGTGAGTGACTCTGATGTGATCACACACGTAAGTTGTAGCAGAGACCACCCTAAATCCAGGGGGCTTTGCTGTCCCAGGGCTGTGGTTTTTCTGCCACAAAATGCAACATTACATTAAGATGTGGTTTTGCTTATACGGATGTTTCATTTCCCCAACTAGAGCGTAGCATCTAAAAGGGTGGGGTGAGAGCTGTGTCTTGTATTTTTGCTATTCCCTGTAACTCTGCTTAGTGTCTTGTACATGGGAAATGTACAATCAGTATTTGCTAACACACCCATGAGTTTCAGGTGGCATTTTGTTCTATGTTATTTTTGTTTTTGTACATGCAAGATGAAATGTGTGACTTTCAGGGTTTTTACTACTGGAAAAATATAGGAGTATACTTTCAGCGACTCTAATGATTTCCTGCAGATTTCAGTCTTTTCATCTTAGTCAAGCAATAACTTTTATAAAGTAGGCATTATATGAAGACACTGTGGGAATTTGTTAAGCAATAGTCCTGTTTCTGCTCTTAGACATTTATTAACTAATGGGGCGAGGGGAGACTATGCACAAACATGACAGAAATCCTAACATTTTTGCTTTTTCTATGTGGAAGAAAGTACCTGTCCAAAAACCAACTGTAATTTGGGGGTTTTAGCTAAATTACCTTACATAAATAAAATACTATGAATTCTCCCTGCAGAAAGAAAAATCAGGCAAGTGTTCAGCATTTAGAAAATAAACATTTATGTGCTTTTGTTATTTTAATTAATATTGTATGACTATAAGAGAATCTGAATTACTTGTAGTCTTAATATCATATAATATTTTCCCCAAAGTATTTCTAAATGGAAATTTTATTAAATGCAAATTACACAGCATAATGTAGTTGCTGTGATTCTCACAGCAATCAATGAGCTTTTTGCTTTCTGTTTAAGGTGTTTTAGTTTCCTAGGGCTGTCATAACAAAGTGTCACAAACTGGTGGCTTAAGACAACAGAAATCTATTGTCTTACAGTTCTGGAGGAGAGCAGTTGAAAATCAAGGACCAGCCTGAGCAACATAGCAAGACCCCAGTCTTGAACTCCTGATCTCAAATGATCTGCCTGCCTCAGCCTCCCAAAGTGCTGGGATTACAGGTGTGAGCCACCACGCCTGGCCAAGACCCCATTCTCTTTTTTTTTTTTTTTTTTTCTTTTCTTGAGACAGAGTCTCACTCTGTTGCCCAGGCCAGAGTGCAGTGGTGCGATCTCGGCTCACTGCAAGCTCCGCCTCCTGCAAGACCCCAGTCCCTAAAAAAAAATTGTTCGGAAAATTAGCCAGGTGTGGTGATGCACGCCTGTAGTCCCAGCTACTTGTGTGGTGGAGGGCTGAGGCTGGAGGATCACCTGAGCCCAGGAGTTCAAGGCTGCAGTGGGCTATGACTGTACCACTGCACTCCAGCCTGGATGACAGTGAGACTGTCTCAAAAAAAAAAAAAAAAAAGTCCAAAATCAAAGTGTTGGCAGGACTGTGCTCCCTCTGAAACCTGCAGGGGAAAATTCTTTCTCTCCTTTTCCTGGCTTCTTGTGGTTGCTGGCAGTCCTTGGCATTCCCTGGCTTGCAGCTGTAGCATGCCCATCTCTGCCTCCATTGCCACATGGCCTTCTCCCTGTGTGCCTGTAACTTCATATCGCATTTCCCCCTTCTTCTACGGACATCCATGAAACCATTCTGTTTTTCACTTTCAGTGCACTATTCAATAAATTACATGAGATATTCAACACTTCATTATAAAATAGGCCTTGCGTTAGATGATTTTGCCCATCTATACACTAATATAAGTGTTCTGAGCATGTTTAAGGTAGGCTAGGCTAAGTGATGACATTCAGTAAATTAGGTGTGTTCAATGCATTTCCAACTTAACGATATTTTCAATTTATGATGAGTTTATCGGATGTAACCCCATTGTATTGTAAGTTTCGGAACATCCTGCAGTATAGAATCTCATCCCACCATTCTTTCTACTAACTAGCAGGCTGATGTTGGGTGAGATATTGTCACTTTCCAGGACCGGAATTTCCTAATCTATAGAATGAAGGAGTTGGTCCAAGTGATTTTTCTCTTCTGGTCGCCCTTGTCCATTTACAGATTCTCCAACTTTCTTTTTTTCTTTCTTTCTTTTTTTTTTTTTTTTTGAGGTGGAGTCTCGCTCTTTTTGCCCAGGCCGGACTGCAGTGGCGCTATCTCGGCTCACTGCAAGCTCCGCCTCCCGGGTTCACGCCATTCTCCTGCGTCAGCCTCACGAGTAGCTGGGACTACAGGCGCCCGCCACCGCGCCCGGCTAATTTTTTTTTTTTTTTTTTTTTTTTGTATTTTTAGTAGAGACGGGGTTTCACTGTGTTAGCCAGGATGGTCTTGATCTCCTGACCTCGTGATCCACCCGCCTCGGCCTCCCAAAGTGCAGGGATTACAGGCGTGAGCCACCACGCCCGGCCCACATTCTCCATCTTTCATACTTTTCCAGTTGCTGCAATTAAGCTCGTAGCATTGCAACTTCAGATTTTACAGAATTTTAAGACCCGGGAGCACCACAAAAGTTCATAAACTCTTGGTCTGCCGATAGAGCCCATCATAGAAGGAAGGTGAGAGAGGCAGAATGTCTCCCACCTTTCAAGGGGAGTGGGACACCGTTGGCTTGAGGACTGGACAATTCTTTGCTGTGTGGGACTGTCCCATGCAGTGCAGGATTTTTCTTATCCCTAGGCTGGGCTCCAATTCCCACTCCACCACTCATTATGGCCACTCAAATACTCCCACACACATTACCAGCTGCCCTATCGGTGGGCAACATCATGACTTTGAGAACCAAAATCCAAGAGATGTAAAAAGTAGATGTAGCCCAGTTGACTAGAGGAACCTATTACACAGCACCTGTTATAATTTATGATCACTAAATATTTACAACCATACAAAAAGCCCTCCCACCTGTCTTGTGCCTTCTCTTCACCCAGATCGTGTCTTCTCACACTTCCTTCCCAGATAGTTTCCTCCTTCTCCCCTCTGGGCCTCCAAGCATGCATCCTTCCAGAAATGGCCTGAGGTCACAGGAATGTTCCTTCTTTCCCCACTGCTGCTGTTGCTGGTAATTATCCCAGCCACCTTCCTAAGTACCCATCCACCTGAGGAAGGAGAAAAGGAGGGACACTAGGGATAGCACCATCTATGTCAAATCAAAACCTGACTATGGCCAAATCTAAATAATTAATAGGTGTCTACACTGGTAGAGATGTTGAAAAGTAAAAAGACACTCCTGCCTCTCAGCTGTCTATCTTTCACCTGGAGCCATAAACTGTACCTCTTCCTTAACTAGGCATTTCCTGTGCTCAGTAACTCAGCACCCTTGAACAGCACTTATCTCTACAATGAGCATTGCACATCAAATTGCCCTGCCCCTTGTGACCTCTGAGATGTCACTACTCAGGGGTCCCTGAAGGACGTGGTTAATGACACAGAGGTGGAACACAGAGGACGTGGCCTTGGGAAGTCTGGGCTGGCAAAAGGAGACAGAGGATAATAAAACAAAAATTCAACACTAAAGAAAAAATAATAGTGAGTGTTCAAAGCAGTGGTCATTAACCTACATCTTCTTCTCTTCTCCCTCATTCTGCTGTCAATTCCTGGAGGAGAGTTTGTCTTGCCCATCACTATATTTCCACACCAGGCACCCTGTGTGGCACCCAATAGTCTCCAGTCTCAATGACATCTTTTATTTTCTCCAATTCACAAAGCTCTTTCCTATTTTGAGCCTTAGCACAAGCTAAGAACATCCGATTTGGAGCACTTTCTCTTGTTAAATGATGAACTCCTTCTTTTAATTCACAGCTTCAGTGTGAGCTCCTTGAAAAGCCCTTTCTTCATTTAAAGCAAAGTACACACACACACACGTGTGCACACACACACATACTCTTATGTGCACACACACACACACGGGTTACTCTTTATTCTAGCGTCCTGCTTATCTTCTCCATAGCCCATATGACAATTTATAATTATTTATTTGTTTGTTTCTTGTATAGAAATTTGACTGCAAGTTCTAGGAAGGGAAAATCCATATCCATCCTGTCCGTCTTTCCAACAATTAGCACATCCAAGGCACTCAACAGATAATAGTTTAAAGAACAAAATAATAAATATATAAAATCAGAATTTAATAAACCTATACAAAATTTTAATTCTATGTTACATAAGAAATTAGCTTTAAATAAAAGTGGCATCTTAGACCAATAGTGGAAAAGTGCATTATCCAGTAACTGTCTAGGATTGACTGAATAACAAAAACTAAGCTGACTCCCTTTGATATAGTTTGGATGTTTGTCCCCTCCCTATCTCCTGTTGAAATGTAATTCTCAATACTGGATGTTGGACTTGGCAGGAGGTGTTGAATCATGGGGGTGGATCCCTCATTAATGGCTCGGTGCCATCCCTTTGGTGATAGGAGAGCTCTTGCTCTGCGTTCACACATGATCTGGTTGTTGAGAAATGTGTGGCACCTCTGCACTTCCTCTCTTGCTCCTGCTCTTGCCATGAGACATACTGGTTCTCCATCACTTTCCTCCATAATTGTAAGCTCCCTGAGGCCCTCCAGAAAGGAAGCACCATGCTTCCTATACAGCCTGCAGAACCGTATGCCAAAATAAAACCACTTTTCCTTATAAATTACCCAGCCTCCGGTTCTTTCTTTATAGCCATGAAAGAACAGCCTAACACACCCTTCCTTCCTTAATGTATGTCAAAATCAATTCCAGATGAATCAAAGATATAAGCCTTTAAAAATTAAGCCATTAAAAGAACTTGGAGGAACACTTATGCAAGAAGATTTAAGCATCTTAATGCAGAAATGGTTTTTCTAAGCAAGTCAAAGAATAAAAGACTGATATATTTGAATACATCAGAGCTAATACTTTCTTCACATATATACCCTCAAAACAAACAAAGACAAAAGATAACAAACTGGGGAAAAATAATTGTTACACTTCATGAAGGCCTAGATTTTATTATAAATAAAGTGTTTTACAAACAAATAATGAAAATACTAATAACTCAAAAGAAAAATAAAGACCACAAACAAGCATACCACAGAAAAAAATACACAAATGGCTTTAAAGAAATGGGATATACAATTTCCAGGATATCAAATGAAAGAAATGTAAATTTAATAAAACACCATGTTTTTATCTTTGAATTGGCAGAAATGACAAAGTTTGACAATATTTAGTGTTAGCCAATATGTAGGGAAAATCACACTGGTATATTCATATAGTGGGAGTGAAATTTTCATTTTTTTAAAGTAAGCCTCATGGATCAGCTGGTCTTTAAGAGTGGTCCAGCATTTTATGTCAGTGTGGAGGACAACTTGGCAAGAGCTATCAGAATTTTCAGTGCACATAGTCTTTAGCCAGCAACTCTATTCTAAGATTTTATTCTACAGATAAGAAAGCACAACAAAGATGTGTATGAGATATTCATGCAAAAGATCAAAAACAATCTAAATGACCTTCAACGGTGGACTGACGAAGTAAGGTTTGGTTCATATCCATAACAGTTGACTACATAGCCACTGAAAAAGAAATGTGCCAGTGTCATATATCTCTTTAGTATATGAAATATACACTATATTAAGTGAAATAAGCAAGGCACAAAAAGACAAATATCACATGTTCTCCCTTATAACAAATATCACATGTTCTCCCTTATATGTGGGAGCTAAAAAATTGATCACATGAAGGTAGAGAGTGGATAGATGGAGAAAAGAGACTGGAAAGGGTGAGTTGTGGGGGAAGAGGAGAAGTGGGTTAAAGGGTACAAACACACACTAAGATGGAAGGAATAAATTCAATGTTGGATAGTAGAGTACGGTGGCTGTACTCAACAGAAATCTATTGTACTCAGGCAAACACTCTCAATACCCTGACTTGATCACTACTCATTATATGCATGTAACAAAATGTCTTATGTACCACATAAGTTTGTACAAATAAAAAAAGAAACATGTTGTAATAATCTCAGAAAAAAAAAGGAAAGACAAGAAATATGCAAGGCATGGAACAGAATACATTGTACAAACCCATTTGGTGAGGAAGAAAAGACAAGTTGGATCAAGATAAACAGAAAGGTAGGTAACTAGACAGACAGACCGACGGACATAGCTGAATATGCATGGATCACTTCAGGAAGGACTCACAGAAAACCTCTGGGGGAAGGCAAAAGGAAGTCAGTAGGCCGACTTTTCACGGGACCTTTATGTATTATTAGAAACAAATTTACCATCTGCACATATTACTTTTTAAATTCAAAACTCAGTAAAATTTTTTAAATGATCTAGTGTAATGCAATGTAGCCTTCGAAAAATTCTCTGTAATAATAATAACAATGTTAGTAAAAAATAGTAATATTTTTCTATTTGGTTAATGCTTTCATTATTAAAAGGCATAATATTTTAAATGAACACCAGAATATGAAAGAATAACTCAACAATTCAGAAGTGAGGCAGGTTTAGTCTTTTAGGTGGGAAGAAGCTATTCAACTTTAAAGGCCTAAACTTTATTTATTAAGAAGTATATTATTTTAAAAACATGGGTACCAAGGAAACCTGGGCAGTCTAAGTTTATCTGTAGCTAGAGCCACTCCCTACCCATCCCCAACAATGTATTCAAATTCAGTGCCAAAAGTTACTTATTAAACACAAGAGATATTATGTCCGGGGGAAAACTGTTGTAAACTTTGCCTGTAGGAGGACTGATCTCTTAATGAAATACGGAAAAACCATCTCAGAAAAAGGAAAATGGGCAATCGTCATGTAAGTACTCATTGCCTTTGGGAATTGGTTTTAATTTTGGTTAGCATGTGGAAGAATTTAAACTATAAAATCATGACTGATACTTGTATACTTTATCACTATGGTTACCCTTTAATATTGGTTTTAGCAACAGCATACCATGCTTTTAAAATGCATTGAGGCCGGGTGCGGTGGCTCATGCCTATACTCCCAGCACTTTGCAAGGCCAGAGTGGGCGGATTACTTGAGGTCAGGAGTTTGAGGTCAGCCTGGCCAACATGGTGAAACACTGTCTCTACTAAAAAAATTAAAAAAAAAAAAAAGGTTAGCTAGGTGTGGTGGAACATGCCTGTAGTCCCAGCTACTCAGGAGGCTGAGGCAGGAGAATCATTTGAACCTGGGAGGCGGAGGTTGCAATAAGCCGAGATTGCACCACTGCACTCCAACCTGGACTACAAGAGTGAAACTCCGTCTCAAAAAAAAAAAAAAAGCACTGGGGATATATTATTCCCTTATTGGCCAAAAATCTTTTAAGAGGGGCTAAAGAGAAAGAAGTATGTAAAATAAGGCAGTAAATAGTGCCTTGCAGAGAGCAAATGGTTAATATGTATCTGTAGAATGTATAACTAAAGCTGTTAGTTTGTAGCAAATTTGTATAAAACTTCATAAACTAAGCCCATTCAGAGTTATGTGGGAAAGATAGGTTCATGTTGCAAATATTAATAGACCAAGGTAAATACTCATGTAAGTCCACACAACTTGGATTGCAAGGTGAAAATATTCCATTATTATTTCTAAACATCCACATATTTGCAAATATCCATGGAATGGACTTAATATTTTACATTTCTTTTGAAATGTTTAGGCTCCTGAATAGTGTGTCTATAAATAGTTAATGACTAAAAACTGACTAAAACACTACCTTTTGGAACCAACTACACACAGGACAGATCAGAGTTGAATCTTGAATATTTTTTACATTGAAGTATATCTAAAGCTATTCCAATACAAATCTTAATAAGGTTTTGTGTACCTGCTGTAAATTTCCACAGCAAGAATGATATATTTCATGCACACTATGAGCAGAGAATAAAACTCCAAAACTTTCTGTAAACTGTTACTTTGTCTATAAGGTTTTTCCTTCGCTATATATTCAAGCTGCACTCAGATGTTTACAAACTTACAAATATATTCTTAGGAAAGGCATTGTTTTTCAAATCATCTACAAATAGCATTTTCATACCAGCAGAGATTATGAGCCATCCGTTCAGTGTATCTTTCAGAGAAACTGAAGCCTATTTTTCAAATATTTCTGATAGATGCAGAGGACCCCAGGAATAATCAATGGACCCTGCATTCACAGCTTAGGAGGATAATTTTGTCTTTTGAAAGTCAACCTAGGGAGCAGCTGGCCTTTAGGAGTGGACCAGCATTTTTATGTATTTTTTTTTAATCCTCAGAGCCAGTCGTACACCCTCTCAGAAGGCAGTCAACAGTTGCCTAAAGGGGACTCCCAACCCTCGACAGTCGTGCAGCCTCTCAGCCACCCATCACGGAATGGAGAGCCAGAGGCCCCACAGCCTGTAAGCACTTTATTTTCCCCCCAAATCATAGGTATGACCCCTGCTCTGTCATGGGGCCAATATGAGCCCCCAGTGATCTGTCATGTTGGACCCTCCACCAGCCACCAGCCATCATCAGGTGTGACTTCCAAGCAGGGAAATCTTCCCCTGCAAAAAGTTTGTTACTGTATTTACAGGTAATGTAAAAATGAACTCTTCTAGGGGCTTAGTTTCTGTTCCCAACAGTGTCTCATTAACAACTCCTTGAAATCAAGCACATGAGGCTACACCAGGACCACTATGACATTTCAGAAAATAGTAAAGGAACTCAACATGTGCACAAAGAATGAATACATGTAAAAAAGTAAATACAAAATCTTTTTAAAGAACAAAAAACTATCCCAGTAATGGCTTAACTTATTTGCATTAGAAAGTTACTTGAATATGTACAAACAAAACTAGAATGCAGGTGGTTTTGAAACAGCTACACAACCAAAACAAATATATAAATTAAATGATAATGTTATAAGTCAATGCTGTTTAAATGTATGTCATCAACATAGTGTAATAGACAATGTTATTTTGTTGAGATTCAATAGCTGTGCTCAACATGAAATGGTCCCAATGGCTATAATGCTGGGTTTGTTTTTTTTTTTTTTTTGAGTTTTACTTGGTTTTTGTTTTGGTTTGGTTTGTTTTCTGAATCTCAGCAAATCTAAAATATGATGTGGTATGTGACTTCTGAGTTCTTTTATCATATTTCTCTATTGAACCTACTGAGACACTTTTGTTTGTAAGCCTCCTTGTAATGCCGTGGGACCTTCTCTCGGCTTACACACATGGTGTTTCTATTAAATCTCCCTCTGTTCACTCTTCTTTCATCATTAGCCTGCAATAATTGAAGTATGGCTGTTTGGCATATAAACAATCGTAAATACAAACACAAATGCAGACATTTAAATCATGAGACAGGACTTGGTCATCTTGATGATCTAGGATGCTTTATATTAATTTTTAAGTTATTATCAGCATGAAATTCTAAAGACTCCTAGAAAAGTTTTTATTCCCCCAAGAATATGTCCACAGACCAGGGCCCATAGATAATTGACAACTATTATTGCAGAGCCAGTAGAATATTGGCCAGGAAATTGCATTTTTCAAGGTACTATCATCTGAAATCCTAACCAATCCTGAAACGAAAATTACTTTTGTGCTATCCTCAATTCTTTTGCCACTATTAATGTTTTTTTGAACCAAAGACCTAGTGTTTGTAACTAACCTATGTGGAGCAGCAGTAACCAAGATACTGGGTCATTATCATTCGCCAAATCACACAATGTTCAAAGAATTTCCTTATCCTGGAGGACATGTCCTTGTGTCCAGTGAGCTTTGCAGATAGAGTGTACACAGAGAGAAAGATCAGATCAGTGGAAAAATCTGCTTAGGTTTAGCTAGATGACTCTTCTATTGTCTGGGTTTTCACAAGAATCACTATCTAGGGAAAAATACAGAAGTGAGATCAATATTAAGATTACTTTACCACGGGAGTGTGGCTATAGGATATGTGCAGAATGACAGAGGGAGGGAGACCTAGTAGAGCCATTGATAAATGTGGAAATAATCACAAACTCAAATGGACTCATGATTTCTGGGAAATTACTTGCAAGGCTAATGAACAGGCAATAGAAAGGACTACAGCCCTGCTACTCAAAGTATGGTCCCTGGATTTGTAGCAGCATCCACATTGCGTGGGCACTTGTTAGAAATGCAGATGCTCAGCCCACTCAGATCTATTGAATCATAGTCTGCATTTTAACAGACTCTTCAAGTGATTTTCAGGCACATTAAAATCTTAGAAGCACTGGACTATGGAACGCATTGTCAAACTTGCCTGCATTGAGATCACCTGAGGAGTTCTAAAAGCCACCGATGCCTGGGTCCCAGCCCTAGAGTCTGAATTAATTGGTCTGGTGGTTGTCCTGCGCATCAGGGTTTGTAAGTGCTTCCCAGGTGGCTCTAATGTGCAGCAGAGTTTGAGAAACACTGGACTGTAGAATATGGCTAACCTTACAAGGAGAGCTCTGCACACTGGGGACAAAGGCAGATGGTCATTGCACATGCTCCTAACTGAAAACCGATTTGTAAATGTTAGAACATCTGTTCAGTGGTCTGCCACGTTGTTTGTGAACATGTCAAGTTTATGACTTGCTTGTGCCAATATTTAGCCAACATAAATATTGTCTCCAGTGGAGAACAGTTTGGGACTTGTGGCAGGTGAACACCAGGCAAGCTCAGATGAAGGTGGACCAAGAACATCCGAAAGCTGCATGACAAGTGGGGAAATAGATCCAGATTCCTGAGAAAAGAAGACAGGCTCTGGAGGCAGGTGAAATATGGCTGAGAATTTGAAATTAAAATAAGTATGGTCTTAACCAAGGGTGTGCATTAAACTGTGATCCCAAATCCAGAAGACCCATGATCAAGCCCTAGCAGAAAGCAGTCTGGATCATTTCAAAAGACTTAAATAAATATATAAGATCCTTATTTATTTATTTATTTAAGATCGTCTTAAATAAATAAGATTAGGAAATATTACTTTTTTTTTGAGACAGGGTCTTGCTCTGTTGCCCAGGCTGGAGTGCAGTGGCATAATTATGGCTCACTGCAGCCTCAACCTCCCTGGTTCAAGCAATCCTTTTACCTCAGACCTCCAAGTAGGTGGGACTACAGGCATGTGCC
Source organism: Pan troglodytes (assembly GCF_028858775.2). Classification (NCBI taxonomy): domain Eukaryota; kingdom Metazoa; phylum Chordata; class Mammalia; order Primates; family Hominidae; genus Pan; species Pan troglodytes. The sequence goes on along the minus strand of NC_072405.2, from coordinate 134,072,549 downwards.
ATCATGCCCAGCTAATTTTTTTAAAGACAGGTCATCCTATGTTGCCCAGGCTGGTCCCAAACTCCTGGGCTCAAGCGATCCTCCCACCTCAGCCTCCCAAAGTTCTGGGATTACAGGTGTGAGCCACTGCACTTGACCTCAGGAAATCTATTATCCCAGAAAGTTAGTCCTTCAGAATGCCACTGCAAAAGTGTAGGAGGAAGTGAAAAGGGCCTTTGATGTCAAAGCATGACATGCACCAATGCATACCTTCTTCATTTAAAGACAAGTCTCTGAAGGGTAGCTACATTTTAGGTACAATTATGCAATCTTGGCCTTTTGGATATTTTGTCTATGGTGGATACAAAAAAAAAAACAAACCAGCCATTGTAAGGAGGTGGTAAGAAGTCGGCAGAGGACAGATACACTGACAGAAGGAAGAACATGTTAAATGAAACCTCAACACAAGAATTCTAGAGCCGTGGGAGTCTGGGGCCACTTGGTGCAGGGGAGAGAATCCTGCATGTCCCAGCAGCGTGAGCCCACCTCCCAGTGCTACAGCCACAGCAACAGGAACCAAAACTAAAACTCCCAGTGGTGATGGTTGTAACTGGAAGTTTAAACGAGACCTTCTGAAATGTTAATGATAATAACTGACATTTATAAAGTGCTTACTAGACTGTGAGCTGTTTTGAGGGTGTGAACAGTGACCCTGGAAGTTTGAGTCCTTCACGCCACCAAGCACTTCACATGTGTTACGTCATTTGGTCTTCACAACAATCCTATCAGGGAGATACTATTATTAGTCCCCTTTTAAATATGGGGAAAGTAAGGCAAAGAGAGTTTAGGTAAATTGTTCCTAGTTGGACAGCTAGTAAGAGGTCAAGCACAGATTTGGATTTAGGCACAAATTTTTAACACTATGCCTTGGGTTCAATAAAGCTTCTTTTTACGCCAAATAGAAGATTAACCTATTGGGATTTCTGAAACTGTTGAACTGAATCATCACCTCGTCATCTCTTTAGCCCCTTCCCTGAGCTTTCTCCATCCCCTGCCCCCCAAGCTGGATTGGATGCTCTTCCTTAAGGCTTCCATAGTTCTCTCTGCATAACTATTACTCCACTCCCATGTGGTTTTAGAACCATCTGGGTTTTTTGTTTTTGTTTTGTGTTTTGAGACAGGATCTCGCTCTGTTGCAAAGGCTGGAGTGCAGTGTCACAATCACTGCTCACTGCAGCCTCAGCCTCTCGGGGTTCTCCTACCTCAGTACCCCCATACCCCCAAGTAGCTGGGACCACAGGCGAGCATGACAACGCCCAGCTACTTTTTAATTTTTTGTAGAGATGGGGGGCCTTCCTATGTTGCTCAGGCTGGTCTAGAACTCTGGGGCTCAAGAATCCTCCAACCTCAGCCTCCCAAAGTGCTGGGATTACAGGTGCGAGCCACTGCGCCCAACAGAACCACCTGTTTTGTATACCTGCCTCACACTGGACTGATGGTTTCCTGAAGGTAGAATTGTATTTTGTTCACCTATATATCCCCATCACCAACACAATGCCTGCAGCATGGTAGATGCTTAATAAAATTTGGATAAATTCATCAATGCATTCATTACATTTTCTAAATAAATCTTAAACAAATCAGTGTTTTGCCCAGTTGGAGTTCAAATTCTTATATCTATTTACATTCCCAGACCAATTCATGTGCAAGGCCCTAGCGTCTGTATATTTTTAAACTCCCCAAATGATTCTAATGTATCCAAAGTTGAGAGCCATGAGTCTAACGTCAGGTATTCTAGTGCAGTAGTTTTCAAAGGAGGTCTCCCAGGCCTGCATCATTGGTATAATCCAGGATCTTGTTAGGAATGCAAATTCTGGAGCCCCACCCCAGATCTACAGAATCAAAAACTCTGGAGATGGGATCCAGCAATCTGCATCTGAACAAGCCTTCCACGTGAAACTGATATGTGCTCAAGTTTGAGAATGACAGTTGAAGCATAAGCCTTTCCCATGCCCAGGCTGGGGCTGTGCCTCAGCATTGGCTATGGGGAACTCCCACCATTCAACCTACAGAGATGCCCAGATGATGGCATTGAAACCCGGGTTAGCACCACACCTTCCTCCCCAGGCTTCTCACCCTGAATGCAGCCTGTAGAACTCCCCCATTCTGCTCCTTTCCCCACCCCACCCAGGCTTCCCTCTCTCCCTGCTGCCATGTAAGATGTGACTTTGCTCCTCCTTCACCTTCTGCCATAACTGTGAAGCCTCCCCAACCATGTGGAACTGTGAGTCCATGAAACTTCTTTCCTTTATAAATTACCCAGTCTGGGGTATGTCTTTATTAGCAGCATGAAAATGAGCTAATACAGACAGCAATAATTGGATTTAGGAAATACTCTAAATCCAGGATGATTTCATTTTGAGATCCTTAACTAATTACATCTACAAAGACTCTCTTTCCAAATAAGGTGAATTCTGCGGCTGTGAGTAGACATGAGTTGGGTGAGGGGGTGGGGGTGATACTGTTCAACCTACGACACTAAGGAAATTAGATTTTATTTCCTTAGGCTAGCAGTGATTTTAAACTTCAGCACATTAGAGTTCCTTGGAAGGCTTTCTTAAATGGAGAGTTGGGTCCAACCCCCAGAATGTTGATTCAGTAAATCTAAGGTGGAGCCCGAGAGTCTGCATTTCTGAGTTCCCTGGTGATGTTGGTACTGCTGGTCTAGGAACTACACTTTGAGAACTGCTGCCTTAGGCATAAGGAAGCCCAAGTCAGAATCAGACAAGGGAGTAACAACTTGAGTGCTGCTTTTAGCTAGACCATGCTGGAAGCTAGTGGAGAAGGGCTTGGAGAGAAACATGACCAGAGGCAAGTCAAGCACTTGGGAAGCAGTGGCCCTGAGAGAAATGAAGACCCTCTGCCACCCTCCGCCCTCATCGGCTAAAATAGCAACAATGGAATTGGGGAGAAGGTAGATCTGAGTCAAACGAACATAACTTGCTAAGTGGATGTGGGAGGTGAGGGAAAGGAAGATGACAGAGTGATTCCAGGTGTCTTGTCTAGTTTGTGCACAGGTGGATGGTGGCACATCCCAGGGATGTAAGGCAATGACAGATTGAATTTGGTTTGGGGATCTATAGAGTTTGAGATATCTTTGCGAAGTATGAGTTCACAGTTGTTTTTGTTTGTTTGTTGGACAATTAGTATGTGTTTGATCGAAAGTAGCACACCACAGGACCCACTTTGGCTTAAATAACAAAGACATTTAATTGTCAATTCTAACAGGAGCTCTGAATTAAGCTGATTCCAGTGTTGGTTCAGCAGTTCAGTACATCATTAGGGACCCAAGCTATGTCTGCCTTTCTGTCAGACATACTCTGGATGTATTAGCAATGTCTCCCCGCCTAGGTGCAAGATAATTGTCATGTGTTCAAGTTAATGATCTCTCAAGATAGTCACAAGCAAGAAGGAAGCAGATACAGGGAAAAAATACCTTCTTCCTTATGTACAACTCCCCTATCAGGGAGGAAAATCTTTCTGCAAAGCTCCAAGCAGCAGACATCCCTTTCTATCTCACTGGCCAGAACTGGTCAAAAGCCCAACCCAAGACTGGCAAAGAGGAAGAGGAGAGCCTTGAATCATAATTCATCCCTGAGGCTGAACAAATCATCTTCTCAGTTCTCTCTCTCTTCTTTCTATGTGTTGGCCTCTTTCTCTCCTACTGAAAATAAGCTTTTTGTTTTCCTGGTATGGGAAGCAAAAGGGGCTGGTGAGAGGGAGGCATGGCCATAGATAGTTCAGGCACCAAGAGAACTCCATGGCCTCACATAGCTCCAGATTAGCAGCCTCAAGGAAAATCTCTTCTTTCTCTAAGTATCGATAAGATGTCAGGGAAGAATTCCAGTTGGCTTGGGTCATGGACCTACCCTGTGAATAATCATAGTAAGTAAGGTTGGCCTTATCTTTATCATCACCGCTTTCTTATAACTATTATATTTATTAATATACTACTGCTATTACTACTACCACTACTGATACTAATACTACTAGATGGACTGAAATAGAAAGAGGATGCAAACTTGAAAATCAGATAGAAAGGGAGAAAATAATTCTCTTTCCAAATAATGGGGACTTGGATGGTTGTAGTAGGAATGAAGAGGAAGATAAAATGTTAAAGATAATTTTAAAGAAATAATAGACTAAAAATTAATTAATTAACTAAAAGAATTAATTTTTTTGGATCCAATGCATAAACTCTTCTACCAAGGGAAAGAATAATATTCATTGTTTTGATGCTGATTGAGACAGAAATTTGCTCAAAGCAAATTTAGCTATTTTACCTTGTTTCCTTTTCAGCAAATCAGAACTTGTCCACATACTGTTGACTGCATCCTGCTACACAGCACATTTGATGCCATGAAGGCCCCGCTCAGCCCCCAATATTCTCACTTTTCAATTCCATCTGCCCACTTATCATTGACTCTTGAGGATTCCAGAGTACACTTGCTACCTTTTTTCCTGCAAGTAATGAATCCCATGTTCATACTCTCATTGAATTGGCAAAAGACGACCTTTGGCAATATAAGAAGGAAATGGATCATTCTTTTCTAATGAGAAACGTGCTTCATTTTTCATAACTCCTGAAAGCATGGTTCCTTTCACGGTTGAGAAATAGCCATCATCTCCCCACAACCACTTTATCCTCCAAGTTCTCTTTTGTTGATGCAATACAGTGGTAATTGGATATCTGGAAGTTTAGCACTCTTCAGAGGTCTCCAACTCCCCAAACAATCTGTGGACAACCTCAAAGCAGACAGTCATTTTCCCCAGGACACAAAATCTTGTTTCCAGATAATGAATGCTATTCTGCCTCTACTAGAAACTCCAAGTTCTCCAGCCCAACACAGCACTCAAGGGCCCCTAAGAATGAGTCAACAGAGAGATGTCACTTGGGCACGTCGCCCTGCCGGTGTAGGCTGGGATGTTCACAACAATCTTGATGCAGACAAAGAAGCAGGAGGTGACAACAGGTTTCTCACTTTGAACTGATCTCAGCTCACACCTTCCTCCTAGTTACCTTATCTCAGCACTCATCTTTCAGATTTGTCATCTGGGTTTCTTTGCAAAAAAAATTAAAGAAAGTGAGACATCATGGTCCATTTCTATTCTTCCCTTTTAAGTTAGCACAGCAATTTGCCCTTGGTGACTGGAGGCCTTGCTTTAGTCAGTACCTGTGTGCCGTTTACCACCAGAGGCTTGGCCTTCTCCACACTTTTTAAAGAGACCCGTTGACAGAATCATTACAACCATTCAGCCAGGGTTGTGGACCCTTGGCACATTAGTCCTTGGCACTGCTGACATTTGGGCCCAGGTAATTATTTGTGTGTGTGTGGGCGGGGGGAGGGGGGCTGTCTGTTCTGTGCATTACTGAAGGATGTTTAGCAGAATCCTGGCCTCTATCACTAGATATTCCAGTAATACTCCCCTACTCGTGCCAACTGAAAATGTCTCCAGACATTGCCAATTGTCTCCTGGGAGACAAAAATCGCTCCTGGTTTATTGAGAACCACTGCTTAAATGGGAAAACAAGGCTCCAGGGCAGATGTCCTCAGAATGTCTTTATGTCACTGGATCTCCACCAGAAATCACCATTCCTGGCCTTCTGGCCCAGGCATGTCCCTACACTGATTTCTTCTCTTATAACAGAGAAAAGTCAGCTTCTCTTAAAGATTGACCCTTATCCTCCTGTTGATGACAGCAGCAGCCAAGAGGCAGCAGTTTTTCTCAAAACTGTTAGCCCATGAGTAACAACTTCTTCTTTTTTAAAAATTCTTTATTTCTGTAGGTTTTGGGGGAACAGGTGGTATTTGGTTACATGAGTAAGTTCTTCAGTGGTCATTTGTGAGATTTTGGTGCACCCATCACCCGAGCAGTATACACTGAACCCTATTTGTAGTTTTTTATTCCTTACCCTCTCCCACCCTTTCCCCCAAGTCCCAAAAATCCATTGTATCATTCTTATGCCTTTCCGTCCTCATAGCTTAGCTCCCACTTATGAGTGAGAACATATGATGTTTGGTTTTCTGTTCCTGAGTTACTTCACTTAGAATAGTATTCTCCGATCCCATCCAGGTTGCTGCAAATGCCATTAATTCATTCCTTTTTATGGATGAGTAGTAGTCTATTGTATATATATACCACAGCTTCTTTATCCACTCATTGATTGATGGGCATTTGGGTTGGTTCCACACTTTTACAATCGCAAATTGTGATGCTATTAATATGCATGTGCAAGTATCTTTTTCATATAATGACTCCTTTTCCTCTAGGTAGATACCCAGTAGTGAGATTGCTGGATCAAATAGTAGTTCTTATACCAGAGTGAGAAGGGTTTCACTGCAGAAACCCTCAGTAAAAAGGCTGCTGGGCTGCTGGGCTGCTGGATTTCCTGCCTAGATGAGCAGTGCTCCCCTGGAAAGACACAGGCTGGAACCTTCAGGAGCTGATTGGCTCACCTCTCCTCTGTTTGGGTGTAGCCCCCAAAAGGGCTACCCCACTTGGACTCCCTATACCACAGCTCAGTGCATGGCAGGATGCCCACATTGTTTACACTCCTGAGGATACCATCAGTACCTTCAGGTACAATGGTGCCCACCAGTTTAAGGCACAACATATTGAAGGGCCTTCAAGTCAGGTCTCCTAACTCCTACCCAGCCCTGCAGTCACCTTTGATAAGGAAATATCACATCAACACATGTAACCCAGACGGCATAGCCTAAGGAAGCTTGTCTTTCTGCAAAATGACCTAACTATACCAATCTTCATTAAAAGGTGCTGAAATGCCAACATGGAAGCAATCCCAAATGTAATAGAAAGGTCATGTTTTAATCTAAAGAACTGAACTCATTTTTCAGAACATACAGTCAACATATGCAAGCAAATCATGTTGAGCTGTGATCCAAATGGATGTTTTTCTAGTTTTAGTTTTAGTTGTTAAATGATACAAATATTTCTGCCCCTTTAGAGTGATAGCCAAACACTTAGTCATCATGTAAGTCACTGTAATACTGCATCTTGGAAAGGAGGTATCAACAGCAATGAACAACTCTGTAACATTCTAGCACCCTACTAAGGTGGGCAGAGCTCAAGTTTCCTAACACACTTTCCCAACAGCTCTCTGATCAACCCCCGCAGATTAATAAACTTCTAATGTGGGAAGAGGTTCTAGGCATGAAGGAATTGGCTTGCTTTTAGTCGGTGTGAAATCCTGGAGAATCCTAATGAAAACAGCAATAACTACATGATGAAATACCAGATATTCGTATTCAAACTGTGCTTAAATATACCCAACAGGGTATACTGCCAAATATATTTTTTTCTGTTGGGTAGTTTTACGACTTAATGAAACCAATATGTCACTAATCACCCAAGATTCATGCTTCAGATGTGAATGGCCCCTCTATTTTGTTTCAAATTGCTCATCAATCTCTAATAACCATGTCTGTGGAAATGTCACCAAGATATTTTCTGGCTCTGAATTCATGAATGTTAAAAGTACAATAATTTGCATTCATACTAACTGGCTTCAAAGTGCAAATGAGTAACCGGTTAGAGGTAAAAGAACATTGTTCTGAGAAAGATAGGAGATGGATGTTTCCATAAGGTGACCCTGAGCAGGTGACTTAACAACCAGGCTTCAGTTTCTTTATTTGTAAATGAGGGGATTGGATACATTCAATGTCTCCCAAACTTCAGTTTTAAGTACAACCTTCATGATTGTTGCCAAATATATGGGTTACCTCTTCTACTAATTATTCTATTAATTATTTTTAAATATGCACTTTTTAATATAAATTAATCTTAAAAGGAAATTTTATACTGATACCATAAATGGAAAATTAATATCAGTTGACATAAATATAGATAACTAAATGAAAGCAAAAAGAATGTATTAAATTCTAACTAAATTTGATGTTGCCAGCTGAAGGGTAAGGTCCTATCCTCTGACTAAAAAAGGACCTGTTTACATGGTCTACATGGGATACAGTGGGAGTCCACAAAGTAAATAATGAGGCTTTGTGGGCCACAGAACCTCTGGTGCAAGTAGGTAACTCTGCCATTGTAGCGTGAAAGAAGCCATAGGCCAAATGTAAATGAATGGGTTGGCTGTGTTCCAACAAAACTTTATTTACAAAAATAAGTAATGGGCCAGATATGGTCCTCAGTCTGCAGTTTGCCAACCCCTGGATTAGACGAGTGTGAAAGATCCACTATCACTAAGCAAAGACTTAATCAGAAGAGTTGGGAGAGAATTTTAAAAGGAGTTCCTTTCCTAGTTGGAGGTCCAATGGCTTTAATGCTTTCAGTGTTCCATGTCACCCATTTGGAAAAACCTGGGTTCAATTTTCACTTTAAGATTTCATGCTAAACCTCTTCCCTTTATCTTTAGCATCTTGGATAAGGTCAAGGATTTCTTTCTTGTGTAAACCTTCAGCACGTTTCTAAGTTGTCTTCCTCCTTTACCGGGATATCAACAGCGGAAGTTTCTAATTTTTCTCAGACTAACGGTTCTCAACCCTGGCTGCTTGTTAGAATTGTCTGGGGAGTTTTAGAAATATTTATACCTGATATATCCCTGTACCTCAGAGATTCTGATTTCATAGGATCAGACTGGGATCCCAAATGATTTTGAGTGCAATCAGGGTTGAAAGGCTACTAATCTATATCTTGGCCAGGTCACTTTCCTCAGAGTCCATTATTTTCTCCATTTGGTATTAAATTCTAAGAGCCCCAAACTCTATTTAGCTCAAACTGTTTCACACCCGAAGGTCTTAGGACTTCACTTTCATTTGTGATTCCTGTTATTTCTCCAACTGAGGTCTGATTGAGCCCTCCCAGACACCTTGGTTAAATTTACTGTTCCTCTTTTCATTCTCTCTGCTTCATCACCTTGGAAAGCTTGACACTATTCTCAGCTCAAGATTTCTATCCAGATAAGTTTCCTGTTCCATTCTTCTGTCCCTACTACTGCCACTGACTCTGACATTAATACAAACTGGGAGCAAGACCAGGACGCAAAGAAAAGGCATTCAGTGTATTCTGTAACATACAAAGGAAGAAGATTCTTCCTCCCATGGAAAAGAAGATAACATTTACCAAGTACCTACAATGTGTCAAGCATTGTGCTAGGTGCTGGGGATATGAGAGTGAACATGACATAACCTAGCCTCCAAAAGTCTTACAGTCTAGGGAAGGAAATAGACTAATAAAAAAGTATGATAATGTATCTGTAAAAAGATCTGATAGAAGACTCTAGAGTGGAGGGTAGAACAAAAGAGTCAGTGGTGTGCTAGAATATGTCTCACCACCAGCTCTCTAGGAGAAAACAAAAGCCTAATTTGTGGTGCTTGCCAATTTCTGTGGTGTAAATACTTTCACCGTGACTGATTTCAGGTTACCAGCATGATCTCGCCAAGCAGAGTTGGGAAGAGATCACACAATTTGTTCTTGCCAGCTTGCAAAGTCAGCTCCAGCTAGCAGGGCCAACCATCCTGGTTTACCTGGAACTGTCCCAGTTTTAGCACTTAAAGACCCACATTCCAGGGAACCCCTATGTCCTGGGCAATCAAACAGTTTAGCTTCAGCACACCACTGGAAGAATTCGATTCTTCCCAAGAGGATCAGGAATGGTTTCAGAAAGGGGAGGCTTCAGCTTATTTGCTTAAGTAGAAACATTCTCCACTGTTGCCAATGGAATCAATGGCTCTGTGCTGTCAATCTCAAGTTTCTTTGGTCCTCCGAGGACTCAGGAAGTTGCAGGGAGGAATCCACTTGCAGCATCCCCCCTTTTTCCTCCCCCTGCCTCCCACTGATGGGCCCCTTGGGAATCAAACAACTCAGCAATCCATTTGCATAGATTCTGTCAAGCAGGGAGAAGTGATATTTTACCTATAAATATATTTGGAAATTTATCCAGCTGGAAAGCAGGCACCCATCAGAAGTAAGCATATTGGAAACCTTGGCCATCCCACTGGCTTCGTGTCTTTTCAGTCTTCAAAATGTGTCTGCTAAAATTCAGCCCCCTCGTACACTGTAGTATTTTAGCTATGATCCCTCCTCTACTTGAAGGGAAAGATACTTTAGGAAAGGGAGAACTGGAAGATTGGGTGTGAAATGAGGAGGGAAGGAGAAGGAAGAAGCTTCCTAACAGCCTTTGAAGGGCAGAAGGGCCACTTCCTCCCCTGCCAGCCCTGAGTCATCATAATGAAACCTCCCTGTCCAGCGCTCTGACATTGTCTTATTTAATCTTCCTGAGATTCTTCAGGGTGGGCAGGTATTAGTCCCATTTTACAAATGAGAGGCAGAAAACATGATTCTATTAGCATCGGAAGGAATATTGGGAGCAGAATTTGACAATAGTGCCTCTCCTACATACACACTTTGCTCACTGGGAGATGGCTGTCTCTTTTGCCTTGCAAATAGCGGTGACTTCATTTTTCATTCTACTTTCTATTTTCTCATCATCAAGAATATTTATTGATCCTACAGCTATGCAAGGGGTTCTTGGCTTCTCTGGTCACTGGACAAGTCTCAGGTCTCATCTAGTGTTTCTGTAAAAGACTATCATTCTAAGAGTTGAACTGAACTTTTCTTTCTTTCTTTCTTTCTTTCTTTCTTTTCTTTTCTTTCTTTCTTTCTTTCTTTCTTTCTTTTCTTTTCTTTCTTTTTCTTTCTTTCTTTTTGAGACAGGGTCTCACTCTGTCACCCAGGCTGGAGTGCAGTAGTGCAACCACGGCTCACTGCAACTTCAACTTCCTGGCCTCAAGTGATTCTCCTGCTTCAGCCTCAGCCTCCCAAGTAGCTGGGACTACTGGCACACACCACCATGCCAAGCTAAATGTTTAAAATTTTTTGTAGAGACAGGGTCTCATTATGTTGCCCAGGCTGGTCTTGAACTCCTGGTCTCAAGCAATCCTCCCGCCTTGGCCTCCCAAAGTGCTGGAATTACTGGCATGAGCCACCCTACCTGGCCCAGCTTTTCTATTATTAAATAAAAAATAATAACTATTGTTTAGACAATAACCCCAAAAACCCATTAATGAGAAGTCAATAGTAGAGTTTCTGAATCCAGACTGCATGGGTTTGAATCCCTATCTCATCATACTTGTGTGTCTTGGTTTTTCTCATCTGCAAAATAGGAGGTAATAATACCTACCCCATAGGGTTGTTGGGAGAATTAAACGAGTTGTTATTTGTAAACGGTCTGGACCCATGCCCGGCACATATGAAGTGCTCTATATTTTGCTGTCATTCTCAATTTTGAGTTTTCCTCCCATACATCTCTCTTAGAACTTTAGCCCCTGCTACTCTTTATCTATGAGTACAAAGTGATTTCTAATTTAGGACAAGCTTTTGTAAACAGTCATTTTGAGCTTCCTATAGTAAACTTCCAATTTTAAAGGCACTACACAAAGCACCATGCAAAGGGCTCACTCAACACTCAGCAGGAATCAGGTCAAGATGGAAGAAAGGAATAAAAATAACACTCAGCACTCGCCACGTGTTGAATATCCTGCCAAGCGCTCTTGATACATATTCTCCTAACAACCCATACGAGGTGGGTACTATTATTACCATCTTTCAGATGGGAAAACAGCCTTGGAAAAGATACGGAGGAAAAAACAGCCTCGTGCCTGGTTCAAAGGTAGATGTCTGTGAGAGAGGAGGCAGAACTTATGTGACCTCAAAGAAGAACCTTCCCCAAACTGGACTCAGTTTCCTTAAATCTGTAGTATTCTTAAGATCTATACAAGGCAAGTTTACAATGGAATATTATTCAGCCTCAAAAAAGAAGGAAATTCTGCCATTTGTGACAACTTGAACAAACCTGGGGAACATTATGCTAAGTGAAATAAGCCAGAAAAATAAATACTGCATGATTCTACTTACATGAGGTACCTAAAATAGTCAAACTCATAGAAGTAAAGAATAGAACTGTACTTACCAGGGACCAGAGGGAGGGGAAATGAAGCACTGTTCAACTGGTACAAAGTTTTGGTTACGCAAGATGAATTCGTTCTAGAGATCTGGAGTACAGCAAACTGTACCCTATACTTTATTACACACTTAAAAAATTGTTAAGGTCAATTGTTAAGGTCAAGTGCAGTGGCTCATGCCTGTAATCCTAATACTTATGGAGGCCAAGACTGAAGGATCACATGAGGCGGGAGGATTGCTTGAACCCAGGAGTTCAAGACCAGCCTGGGCAACATAGTGAGTCCCTCTTGCTACAAAAAATTTTTAAATATAAAGTATTATTTGTTTAATGGGTTGATGTCAAGTTAAATGTTCTTAACACACACACACACACACACACACACACACACGGGGACACAAGGAAACGTTCATAGCTGATGAAATACTTATTACCTCGATGGTGGTGATGATGTTATGAGTGTATGCCTATGTCCAAATTCACCAAATTGTATAATTAAATATACAATATATTTTACAGCAATTATACCTCAGTAAAGATGTTTAAAATATTTTTCAGGAATTTTGAAAAAAAACTATACAAGGCAAGCTTAATCAGAATCACCAATATTGGCGCAAGGTGCCATTAACCAACAGTGGCAATGGTAACAGCTTAAACCGAGGAGAATCAGGTGTGTCTGAGGCTCTCTCCAGCACACCCTTCACCTGCCTCCATTTCGCTCCTGCTTAACAAGCCCAGGCCACTACCTGGTTCTAATCTTGGCCCTGGTATTTAATCTCATTTCATGCCAGCTCAAACAGCAGTTCTCTGTAGATCAGTGTACAGTTAGCCCTCTGCCCTCTGCTCCCTGGCTCTTCCTGGGGGCCCTCCTGGCTCACAGCCCAGATACTAAGCAACCATTGTCAAATATTTACTGAGCAGAGTGCAGCCAGCCAAGGCTTCTGAGGAACTGCACTGGAAATATTAAACAGTCCAAATGCCACTCCCATTGCATTTTGATAATACTTTCAGAGTTTACAAATGACCCTTACATCCTATGTCACCCAGCATCCCACCTCCTACGTGCCACCATCTGAGTGCTTACCGTAATCCAGCACCGTGCTACTACATCCCAAACACGAATGCATCTACACCACACACCACCCCATGCGCAGGTGCATCTCCACTTTAAAGATGAGACAACTAAGGCTCAGAGACGTGAATCAGCTTGCCCAAGGTGGTACAACCAGCAAAGGGCAAAACAGCAATTGAACAGAGTAGGTCTGACTCCCAAGTCCACACTATGTGGACTATTATGTCATGATTAGATGCAATCATGTTAGCACATTGATAGGTCATAGTAAGCACGCAAGTACACAGACTCCCAAAGCATCAGGCTGTGGTCTCTCCCTGGCATGTCTTTCTTCTACCTCCCCTCTCTCTTTTATTTAATTGCTTGTCTAATTCCTACCGCCCTTTGAGAACCAGCACAAATGTCAACTCCTCCTTAAAAATTCCTTTCTCCTCTCAGCTATTTGTACCCAAAAGTGCTTACTGTATCATAATGCAATTGTCATGTGTCATTTACATGTTTATTTCCCTGGGAACAGGGACTATGCTTCATAAATCATGGAGTCAACTTCAACTGGGGTAGTGCTTAACATACAATAGATTTTCAGTACTTGTTTGTTCAAGGAAGATAAGGGAGGAAAAATGAGGAGAAGAAAGAAGAAGAAAAAGAGAACGAGAAAGAGAGGGAAAAATAATTCAGAGTCTAATTTGCCTGTAACATATTTCTTAATTAATTCACATGCCTCTCATGAAACAATCTATTCTTATTGTCCAGCCTTGAAGCTATTCAAGTAGAAAATCAGGACACAAGGACTGACAAGTATGAATGTACTTAAATGAGTGTATTTCTGGCTGTGTTCTGGAAGATGCTGGTTACTATATAATACTTAGAGCAACCAATTTGCAAATCATATCCCTCAGCAAACTCCTTCACACATTCCATCCCCAGAGTTTGCTGCAACCTGGAAGATGTTCCTAGAATGTTCCATTTCTATTATAAGAGTTAAGACTTCCTTGAATTGGACTGGGACAGAAGGCATTTGATCAGGCGTCTGTTTTTCCATTCTGGTTCTTCTGGCTGAGGGTATCAGAATCTTGATTCAAAAGAGCTGACCTCCCTCCTGGGCAATCTGCTCTGTTGCAGCAGGAACATCCCTGAGTCATTTCTCAACGTAGGTGTTTTCTGCATTCTTTCTGCCAAGGTGACACCGCTTCCTAGGATCAGAGCATCTCAGTTTATTTTCTATGCTTCCTCCTTTGAGAAAAATGGATCATTCATGTCCTTGTTTTAGAGGAGGGAACACAGGAACGTAAATACACAGAGAAGGACCTGTAGACCTACTAGAAGGAAGAAAAAACCAAAGTGGAAGTCCCCCCAGCACCAGGGCTGCCTTGTTCATGCACCAGGCAGTGCCTTTCATAGAGCTGACAGCACTTGCTTCCATTTTGGACCTGAGGTCCAGGCATGATGGCCAGCACCTCAACAGAAAGGTATCCCAGGGAGAGTCTCACACCCCATGAGGTGTGAATTTTCACACTCGTCAAATGAGACAGTTAACAAGGTGTGATGTTGGGACATCATGCCAGGCCACCTGGACTCCGCAGTGTGACTGCCCAGTGTAAAATATATGTCTGGAACTTCAGATCCAAGCTGCAGGTGACCAATGAGAAATTGATCTTTAGAGTGCCATTTACAAGGTGAAAACTCCTCAAGCAGGAAAGGGGTTTGAAATATTCTGGAAAGTTTATTGCTGATTTGCCTTCAACAAATATCAATAGTTTGCATTTACAAAGTCCATGCTGTCAGCCAGGCTTGTTTTAGATGCTTGGCATGAATAACTTTAATTCCTCCAGGAACCTTACGTGGTAGGAACTATTATTATCCCCATTTACCATTGTTAGTTTCTAAGTGAGATCCGAAAAAAGTCGGTGGGGTGGCGGGCAGCTGGAAAAACACTCGAGGAATCGCAGGGAGTTTCCACATGGCTTTACTCTTTCTCTGGGCGCAAGCGAGCCTGGGTGCGAGCCTGGGCGCGAGCCTGGGCGTGAGCCCCAAGCCAGAGGTACAGCGTTAGCAGCGTAATTGTACCTTTTACAGACAACAGTGGCTCCAAGCCAAGCACGAGCGCATCTGAGTGGTTACTTAATGCGCCTCACGTGGCGTGGTTACGTAACGTGTGGAGTTGTGCATCTGCACTCCAAACCTGCTGAGACACGCCGCGTCAGAAAGTCGCCTCGGCCTACTCCCGACTAGAGCGCAGCCATCTCCCTTGCAACCATGAAGAAAGTACAGCACAGAGAGGTTCTCTAACTTGCCCGAAGTCACACAGCTAACAAGCAGTTGTGCTGGGACTCAAATTCACTCTGACAATAAAGCCACATTCTTCAACTTTACTATTATATTTTCAGTGGCCACCTATTATAAATATGATGTTGCTTGGGCATTATAAGATAAATATTTGACAAGTATGGAAGATATCTATCCATCTGGGATCAACATATGTGAATTAGAAACCTATGTATCTACATATGGTACATATGTTTGTGTATGTATCTTCATATACAAACCTTCCAAACCTGTTAAATCTAAATATGTAGAATTGAAATCTGCTTGGATATCACTTTTATGAAATCTTATAAATACCACAAGGCAAAAAGCGAAGAAATGACCCAAAGAGACAGGGGAAGGACTAACATTTATCTAGCTCCCTGTTTTCTGGCATTTGAAAAGTTATTTCACGTAAACCTCAAGACTTGCAACACAGAGACTGCTCCCATTTTACAGATGAGGAAATGGTAGCTTAGAGGTTAATGGCCCAAGTTCACACAGCTGCTAAGAGGCAGATCCTCATTCAAACCAGGATTCCTGCGGGCTCAAAGCCCAGACCTCTAAAATCATTATTATTGACGTTTAATATCTTGTGCTGTTTTTATCTGTCTCCTGAGTGTCAGTGCAAGCACTGTCAAAAAATAAACAAAATTGGAAGAAAACAAAACAAGGAACGTTGCCCTGGCTCTACAATGTCTCCTAGTTGAAAACAAGTGGAATATCTGTGTGGTCTCCTAAAGCCTCACAAGCTTGTCAGACCCCATCCTGGAGTACCCCGCAGCCCATTCTGTATCTGACTTGCATTCTCACTGTATGCAGAAGTTCTGCTCAGTTGCTTCAGGTTTCAAAAACTAAATCTCTGGATAGGCAAACAGGCCTGAGGCCCATCGTCAGCTGTCTATCCCATTAACAATGAACAATGGACGTGGAATGTCCGCTCCATCTACATTCCCGAGAAGAAGTTCGGTACCCAGCTCCTGGGAACAAGCCATAGGACACCCGTTCCATCAGCACTGAGCATCGCTGATGAATACAGCCATTGTGGAGGCAGCCCCCACCACAATGAGGGGACAACGCCAAACAGACTGTTTTCTTTTTCTTTTTCTTTTAAAATCACATCACATGATTCTTTCACTTCGACATCAAATATCCTGCTGTTACAAGGAACAAGCCTGAATTATCTTCTCAAGCAGATTAGGAAAGATAACCAACGTGGCTAACAGTGGTTCCTACAGGGAGTCAGGCCACTGGGACCTCAACCTGCCCTGCTGATGGTGGTGCCTCTGATAGAGAGTCCTACCCCACATTATTTGTTAAGGTGGCTCACGCCTGTAATCCTAGCATGTTGGGAGGCCGAGGTGGGTGGATCGCTTGAGCTCAGGAGTTTGAGACCAGCCTGGGCAACGGGTGAGACCCCATCTCTACCAAAAATACAAAAATTAGCCAGGCGTGGTGGCACATGCCTGTAATCCCAGCTACTTGGGTGGCTGAGGCAGGAGAATCACTTGAACCCGGGAGGCAGAGGCTGCAGGGAACCGAAACTGCAACACTACACTCTACCTTGGGCAACAGAGTGAGACCCTGTCTCAAAAAAATTTTTTGAAAAAGGGAAAAAGGAAAAATTAAGTCCCAATATTATCTTCATTCATAGCACATGACTCAACACTCTCCTGCTGCACCTCCCAGATATCAGAGTTACTTGGGATCAAATGACACTTATTTACTAGGTTTTTTGGTCTTGGGCATGTTGAGAGCATTCTTTTGTCTCACCCCTCAGCTCCTACAACTCTGTGATATTTGTATCATGGAATGGCCTCCCTAAAACGGGAAGGGGATGAGGGGCAGGCATGTCATTTAGATCTGCCAGAATCAGAAAATCTGGTTCTAGCCTTGGCTCCCACTCAACCGCTGCCTGGCCAGGTGATCTTAGACAAGTCTCCACATGGTCTCTGCAAGCCCTCACAGCTTCTTTGTGCAAATGAGAAAAAGGTGACCCTTGAGGGGAAGCAGTCCTGCCAGCACCAGGCTTGGCAAGCATGCCTCCAGCTCAGTTCTGCCCCAGCCCCTCAGCCAGGGCCTCAGGCAGGGCATAACCCACACAGCCATTTGCAGAGCCCTGCATCTCTGTTTCAGCGCATTAGTTGTAAAGTGGGACAGATCATGTGTCCCACAAAATTCTCTGCACTGATGAGGCTAACAGGACATAGAGAACAGCTCATGAATTAGCCGAGTGATAGGAGATTTCTGTTGCCCTGATTCAATTCTACCTCACTTCCTGGGCACTCCATAATACTTCGGATGAATAGCAAAGAAGCCATTACTATTTTGAAGTTGCCACTTCCACACTTAGAGGACCAGCTCCTTCAGAATTTGATCAAAAGTAGGGTGGCCCTTATAAGTGTGCAGCCTCTGCAACTGCATAGGGCCCCATGCTCAGAAGGGCCCTGTGCTTGGCTTAATACTCTGATGTTACCATATTGAAATTCTTGGTAATTTTTGAGGAAGGAGCCCTGCACTTTCATTTTGTACTAAACCCAGCAAATTATGTTGTAGCTGGTCCTGCCAACAAGCCTACAAAAGCACCAAATAGCTTTCTTACATCTCACAAAAGATTTGGATAAGGAAAACAGGAGGTATCATTCTGCAACTCCAGAGTCATCCAACCCCTCTGTCGGATCATGGAAGCTCTAGTTATAGAATGCGAGGCAGTATTGTGCACTGCACAGAGCACAGGCTTTAGGAGGCAAATTGAGCTGGGTTCAGTCCTGCATCCTGCCAGACCTCAAACAAATTATCTAACCTGCCTGAACCCAGGTTTCCTTACCTGGAAGGCAGACTAGTAATGCCCACTCTTCCCTATGCATAATGAAGAAAGGTCTATAAACTGCCTGGCACACAGCAGGTGTACAACAATGTCAGTCCCCTTTCTGGCTTGTTTCAGGAACAGATGCTGCGAGATGGGGCATGCCCTCATGTTCCAAAAGGCAGGGAGGTTATAGGTGGCCCCGATGTTCCTTTCGGCTCTAGGAGTCTATGATTCTCCATTAACTAAAGCCTCAAGCCAGCTCACCTTCAGCCCACAGATATTAGCCAGGACACTTTGGATCGCAAGGATGGAAACCCAACTCATATTAACTTAGACCAAGGAAGTTTGCTAGCTAGTGAAACGGGGAAGCCCAAGGACACAGGCGCTGCTGTGTCCGAGGATTTGTACAATGTGATTCTTTCTCTCTCTCCCTTTATGTAGTGGACAAAATGGGCACTAAGAGCCCTAGACTCACGCACTTTCACTGTAGCAGACTCAGCAGGAGGCAGATGTGTATCTCTCTCAGTATCTATATATCCACCAAGGGAAAGACTCTAATTGACTCTAATCCTGCTTGGATTACATCTTCACTCCTGAACCAATCCTGATTGCCGGAGTCACAGGACACATGCCTACATTGGTGACCAAGGGCAGGACAAAGGGGCTAAAGCCTCATGACTGACAGCCCCAGTGAGGCCACACAATGGGGGAAGGGGAAATAAGGAGAATAAGGATGCCATGCAGAGAAAGGCAACATACCCACTGAGCTGCATGTGGTTGACTGTTCACTTCCACTGGGTGCCAAAGGATATGAAAGCAGGGAGAGTTGAACTGCGGTGCTACTGCCAGTAGCACTTAAACCAGCCTTCACTGAAGGATGGAAAATATATGGACATGCCGGGCGCCGTGGCTCACGCCTGTAATCCCAGCACTTTGGGAGGCCAAGGCAGGCAGATTGCCTGAGCTCAGGAGTTCAAGACCAGCCTGGGAAACATGGCAAAACCCCATCTCTACTAAAAATACAAAAAATTAGCCAGGCATGGTGGCGTGCACCTATAATCCCAGCTATGGGGAGGCTGAGGCATGAAAATCACTTGAACCCAGGAGGTGGAGGTTGTAGTGAGCTGAGATCGCACCACTTCACTCCAGCCTGGTTGACAGAGAGAGACTGTGTCTCAAAAAAGAAAAGAAAATATATGGACACATATCACTTAGGAAAAGCTCCATGAGAAAAGGCAAAGACAGGAAACTCAGGGTGTGTTCCTAGCTACCAGCTGCATAACTACAATTAACCCCACAGGTTAATTGCAGTTTTTAATAGTTATGTGTTTATATTTATGGTTACCTTCCATTTATGCAAGCAATACTGGGTTTCCATTTTTGTGCTCACAAAAATTTCCTTTTTAAGATAACTTCAAGTAAAAACAAATGTCAATTGAAAAGAAAATAATAAGCAAATAATAATTATAAGCAAACAATAATTTGCTTATTATTTAAACATAGGTAACTGTGGATGCAATAGTGCATGTATTGTGCCAATGACTGAAGTATGGGAAACAGCTCAGTACACTATATAAACAGGACTTTACCTTCCCAAGGAGCACTAAAACCAAAACTGTGCTTTTACTGGTTCCTACAGTATCTCCAACAAACCAAATATGTATCTCTTATTGTATGGATGGCAAAGATCCAAGTCACCATATGAACCTGTAATAAGGTCCTAGAACCCTCAGCCTCTGACCTATTCCTTAGACATAGCTGTGTCTCATGACAAAGGGGGAGAGCCAGCACTCCAGTACACTGGCTTACAGTATTATTCTTTGTTTCAGAGGAGACACACAAAGGTGGGGTTGATATGAAAATCTCTCATTGCAGAGCTGGCCAGGATGATTGTCCTTGAGAACAGAGGGGCCCATTCTCCTGGTCATCCAAGGCCAGCTGGCCCCAAGGAGTACCAGCCACCTCTCTGGGGCCAGAGTCTCCCCAGCTGATTTCCGCATGTACCAGTGTGTGAAGTGACAGCTGGTCCCTGGTTAGGATGACTATTTGGTCCTCCAGTTTGCTACCGATTTTAGCCAGAGATCATTTAGGAATGCCTATATTGTCATCTCACCTTTTCAATTATTTTCTCCAGGCTAAAGCGAGCAGTCCTCAGGGTTTTGATGTGGATCGAGATGCCAAAAAGCTGAACAAAGCCTGCAAAGGAATGGGTATGAGAGATATTTTGTTGCTAATTTGCTTCTGAAGTTGATTAAACTTGGTCTCATGTCCAACTTCCCCATGATGTTAGGAAGCTGACATCTCACTATCTTGTGTATTCCAAGCTAATGCAAGTCAATCACTTCCACTAACCTCTTTATTAAAGTTCGCAAAATTACAGTAGGATCCTATTACTTTTCAGGATTCTATATAACAGCTAGGAGTTGGATATTGTGACGTTTAATTTGAACTTGAGGTGAGAGAAACTTCATGAGAAGTGCAGTTCATGCAATCCTGGTGTATTAGTCTGTTCTCACACTGCTAATAAAGACATACCCGAGGTGGGGTAATTTATAAAGAAAAGGAGTTTAATGGACTCACAGTTCCACGTGGCTGAGGAGGCCTCACAAGCATGGCAGAAGACAAAGGAAGAGCAGAGGGACTTCTTATATGGCAGCAGGAAAGAGAGAATGAGAACCAAGTGAAAGGAGTTTCCCTTTATAAAATCATCTGATCTCGTGAGACTCATTCACTACCGTGAGAACAGTATGGGGGAAACTGCCCCTGTGAGTCAATTATCTCCCACCAGGTCCCTCCCACAACATGTGGGAATTATGGGAGCTACGATTCAAGATGAGATTTGGGTGAGGACACAGCCAAACCATATCACCTGGTATGATCTAAACCCCTCTGATCCCTTCCCTAGGAGATGGTGGGGAATTGAGTCTGATGAGAGCTGGATTAGGGACCTGGAAGCAGCATGTAGAAGTAGATCGGCCGGGCACAGTGGCTCACGCCTGTAATCCCAATACTTTGGGAGGCCGAGGCAGGCAGATCACGAGGTCAAGAGATGGAAACCATCCTGGCCAACATGGTGAAACCCCATCTCCACTAAAAATACAAAAATTAGCTGAGGGTATTGGCATGTGCCGGTAATCCTAGCTACTCAGGAGGCTGAAGCAGGAGAATCGCTTGAACCAGGGAGTCGGGGGTTGCAGTGAGCCGAGATTGCGCCACTACACTCCAGCCTGGGTGACAGAGAGAGACTCCATCTCAAAAAAAGAAAAAGAAAAAAGAACTAGATCAAGTGAGTAACTGGCCAAGATCAACCATCAAGGGTTGAAAATGGAGAAGCTGTTTACATCCTAAGGGTCAGTGCATGGCCAAGAGTGGGGGACTCTGCAGGAAGTCAAAACAAAGGTAGACCAGGGACCAGGGTGGGATGAGGGAGAGAGCATCTAGGTCTAGGGCCGTGAAGAGAGGCCCTGGGATCCAAGGAAGCCACTCATGACACAAGGTCTAGTCCCAGAAGCCTGGAAGAGGGTGAGATCCAAAGCACAGATGGAAGGATTTCCCTTGAACAGGACAGGGAGGGAAGGCGCTGAGACTGACAGCTGGAGTAGTTGCCTTCATAGGTGTTGTTGGGGCAGAAATTGAAGGCATCCATGCCTGGTAACCTGACATTGCTCAGTGAGTGGTAGGTGAGGTTGTCTGCTAAAGAGAAGGGTTTGACAATGGAGTATGGGGCTTGAGTGGTGGCTTGGAATAGCCCTTGAGTAGCAGAGAATGGGGAGACGACCAACAGAAGACTGCTGATACACACTAAGGGCCCCACTGAGTAGGGAGATCATGGTTTCTCATGGCTCCAGCCCACATGGTTGTGTGATTTTCCCCTGTATCCTTGGAGGTAGGACGGGAAAAATGGATTGACTCTGGGCTTGCTGATCAGGAGTTCCAGAACAACAAGCAAGTGAAATCATTGAAGGAGACAGAGGGGTCAAGGGGCAAAGTGGATTAATTTCCTAGATTTTCTTTTTTACATTTATTGAGAAACTGTTAAACTTTCAGGCATTGGGCTAAGCACTTTATATACAAAATCTCATCAAGTTCTTACAAAAATCCATTTTCCAGCTGAGGAAACTGAGGACCTGACATTTTAAGTAAGACAGCCAAAGTCACCAAGCCAGTAAGTGGGGAACACTGGGATTGAACATATTCTTGTCACTCACTCCAAATGCCACCAATTTAGAGACATCCTAGCTAGGGCACCTCAGCCACATGGCTGCAGTCCTGGAGGGGGTGGGGACAGACTGAGAAGACATTGCTCAGTGTCATTAACAACAGGTAGGAGCCATCTCAGTCCACAGAATGTTTTATTAAATTAATTTTTTGCTTATCGAGATATAATTTGCATACCATAAAATTCACCCTTTTGCAGCATGCAGTTCAGAGTTTTAGTATATTCACAGGATTTTGCGACCATCTCCACTTATTCCAGAACATTTCATCACCCCAGAAAGAAACCTCACACCCGTTAGCAGCCCCTTCCTCCCTTCACCTCCAGGCAATCACTAATCAGCTTTCTGTCTCCACAGATTTGCTTATTCTGGACATTTCACATAAATAGAATCATATGATATGTGGCTTCTTTTACTTGGCATAATGTTTTACAAAAACAAGTGATAGGTTTTTTACATAGAAGTGGATTAGTAGAGATTTACTTTCCTAGAATGGGTGTCATGGTAGAATAAATATGGCCACAAATTTTTTGTATGGCTCCAGAGGAATAAAACTTGGATCCATGGTAGAAGTTCCAAGGAAACATATTTTGCTTTAATATAAGAAACTTGGCTGGGCGCAGTGGCTCACACCTGTAATCTCAGCACTTTGGGAGGCCAAGGCAGGTGGATCGCCTGAGGTCAGGAGTTTGAGACCAGCCTGGCCAACATGGTGAAACCCCGTCTCTACTAAAAATATAAAAATTGGCCGGGTGTGGTGGTGCACACCTGTAGTCCCAGCTACTCGGGAGGCTGAGGCAGGAGAATCGCTTCAACCTGGGAGGCGGAGATTGCAGTTGAGCTGAGATGGCACCACTGCACTCCAGCCCGGGTGACAAAGACAGACACCATCTCAAATATATACACACATACATATATGAAACTTATCTAGCCATAGAATTGTAGCCTTGCCCAAGAAATGTTGAGAAGTCTGCAGGAGTTGGGATTGGGAAGATCTGGTAGGAAAGTAGTACAAGGAATGGCTACATATTAAAACCCATTTATGCCTAGTGTTCCATTATTGGGACACTAAGCATGTGGGAGTTATTTATATCCTACTGCTCAAGGTCATTGCCAAGGTCTGATTGCGAAAATTCAAAAAACTGCAACCTCAGGCATCAATGCGTTAAGAATTCTTGAATAAATCAGAGCTAGAGAATGGGGGGAGGAAGACAGAGAAGGAGGGAGGAAAAGAAAGAAGATAGGGAGAGAGAAGAGAAAGAGAGAAGAGAGAGGGAGGGACAGAGTGAAGGAGAGAAAGAAGAGAAGGAGGAAGAGAGAGAAAGAAGAGAGAGGAAGAGAGGGAGGGAGGGAGAGTGAATGTGCAACCTGTGTTCTCATCTACAAAATGAGGATAACAATGTCTCCTCACATGGAGAGGGATAAAGCAGGCAACGCAGAGCCCAGCACCTCATTGGCCCTCGTTGCATGTGGATCTCCTCCTTTGGAACAATATGCTGGGATCCAAAATCTGCACAAAGCCAGTGAGATCGGTATGAGCATGGAGTAGGCACGCCCTTGTTCTCCATCACTCAGGGTGAACTGGGTTGAATGGGGGCTCCCCAAAAATATATCCCCCCAGAACCTGTGAATGTGACTGTTTGGAAAAAGGGTCTTTGCAGATATAATTAAGTTAAAGATCCTGAGATGTGATTATCCTGGATTACCTGGGTGAGCCCTATATCTAATGACAAGTGTCCTTAGGAGAGACAGAGGAGGAGACACACAGAGAAGGCCATGGGCAGATGGAGACAGAGACTAGAGAGATATGGCCAGAAACCCAAGAATGCTAAGGGTTCCCGGCAGAAGCCAGGAGGGGCAAGGAACAGACACTGCCCCGGGGCTGCTGGAGGGACTGTGGGCCTGCCGACATCAGGATTTCAGACTTCCACCCTCCAGAGCTGTGCGGGAATAGGCTACTGTTGTTTTAAGCTATCAAGTTTGTGGTCATTGAATCAGCAGCCTCCCCTCCGGAAACTGAGACAGTGAACAAGTGGGAAGCAGTGACTTGCTCAGGCAGGCAGGACTGTGCCCATTCATTACTTCATCTGTCTTCCTTGCACTCCCATTTCCAAAGGAGAAATGAGGGACTGCGCAGCCCAGCAGTGCTAGCAGAAGAGAGTGACCCCTAAGCACCAGAGCGGGGGCTGCAGCCTCCTGGGCCCAGCCAGGCAGGCTGGGCTGGCATTGGAGCCCAAGGGAAAGCTGAGCCTCCACCACAGCCCCGATCACTGTTCTGCCACAAGGGCCTGGGGGCTTCCCACCCTGTCTGGAGCCCCCTTCCTGCTGAAATGTGACTCGGTATCTTCCCAGAAAATTTCTCGGAAAAGCAAAACCAAGGAGGCCCGGAGGCACTTCCTGAGGCTGATTATTGCCCCGTCTTTGACCTCTGCTGTGAAATTACAGTGTCCAGTGTGTGGCTCCTTCTTTTCTCATTTTTAAAAAAGCCTTTCCCAGAACCACTGGGGACTGGCCCTGGTGCCTCAAACCATTGTAAGTATTTACAGGAAATCATTCAGCGGCACTGCTTATACGATACACATATTGTGAAATGTAAAGTGAGGTCACTGTTCAGTGACTGGGTAGTAGAAACACCCCCCGGATCAACCTGAGACCTGGACTCGAAGAACTTGGGGGAAATCCAGTGTTGTTTTCATGGCCTCCCCCGACGTCCAGGTTGTTGCTGGGCCGTCTCAGGACTGTTTTGCAATCTGGTTTCTCGCCCTTTTTTTTCTTTTTTAGCTTTAAAATTTCACAGATTTTTATTAGGTTTTCTTTATTATTATTATACTTTAAGTTCTGGGATACATGTGTAGAACTTTCAGGTTTGCTACATAGGTATACATATGCCATGGTGGTTTGCTACACGCATCAACCCGTTATCTACATTAGGTATTTCTCCTAACGCTATCCCTCCCCTTGCCCCTGACCCCCTGACAGGCCCTGGTGTATGATGTTCCCCTCCCTGTGTCCATGTGTTCTCATTGTTCAACTCTCACTTATGAGTGAGAACATGCAGTGTTTGCTTTTCTGTTCCTGTGTTAGTTTGCTGAGAATAATGATTTCCAGCTTCATCCATGTCCGTGCAAAGGACATGAACTCATTCTTTTTTATGGCTGCATAGTATTCCATGGTGTATATGTGCCACATTTTCTTTATCCAGTCTATCATTGATGGGCATTTGGGTTGGTCTCTTTTTTTTTTAAAGCATTCCCAAAAAGAACATCTAAAAATCACTATTATTTTCAATATTAATTTCATTTTCCTGATTATCCAGTTGTGGACTCCATGTGGCATCAGAGTATGGAGGATTTCTATTGGTCCTCGCTACACAGACCCATCTGAATATCACATACAACTTAAACCACTTCAGAGACAAGGTTCTGTCGTGATGACATGCAAACTTCCTCATTCATTCATTCATTCATTCATTCATTCACCCATCAATTCATTCATTCATATGTGCACATGTTTAAGCATCCGTTCATTCAGCAAGTCATCTGATAAATACTGACAGCCTTCTGTGGGAATACCATGGTGAACAAAATACTCTGCTCCTGTGGAATTTGCCATGTGTCCTGGCAGAAACAGGAAGAGCAGGCAGCATGACAGACACAGAGGGCGAGATGCCTCATCTGTCCAGGAGTGTGCAGGGAGCTGAGACCTGAAGGAGAAGTAGGAGTGGAGGTGAGGATCGGCGTGTTCCAGATGAGGGGAACAGCCCATGCAAAGACCCAGAGGCAAGAAAGAAAGTGTTGTTTGTTCTAGGAGCTGCAAATCATCTACAAAGTGGGTGGAAAGTAGCCTGGGAGAGGACAGGTAGGAGGATGAGACTTTGAGAGGCCAAAAGGCCCCATAGGCCCCCCTGCAGAGTTGAAGCCTCATTCTGCATTTGAGAGGGCCTATACTGAAAGCTTTGAAGCAGAGGGGTGAGCAGGCCAATCTGCACTTCAGAACGGTTGTTCTGGGGGCAGTGAATGCCAATTGGAAAAAGTGAGAGCAACAGAGGAACTTGCATGTGGGTGGTATCCATAGTTCTGCTGAGCGATGGGGTGGAGATGAGGATGGAGAGAAATGGGTGCATCCGAGAGGCACTAAGGAGGTGGAATGGAGAGGCCTTAGTCTGATTGAATGTGGGGTGAGGGAAAAGGGACAGCCAGGCCTGAGCCCCAGCTTCCTGGCTGGCCCAGTACAGTGAGTGGGTCTCCTGCACGCAGAAAGGCTCCTTCCGGGCTTGGCACCTGCCAGGATCCAGGCCTGAGAGGCCAAGGCCCTCGTCTGGGACAGGAGTGGCCTGAATGGAAAGAAAGAGGTAGGCTCAAGAGATATTTACAAGAAAAAGAAATCCCTTTTGAAGTGAGATTTCTGACACTCAGAAGTTTTTTTTAAAAAATCATAATAGTGTCATAGAATGAGTAATTGGATTCCCATGATGGAGGCGAAGCTCCGGGAGGAAATGAAGGAGGACAACGTGAATCCCAGTGTTGAAACCAAGCCAGCACCAGGCAGGCAAGTCACTCCTGCTATTTTTGCAAGTGAGGTCCTCCTAGAATTCTGTTTCTCCAATTGAAACCAAACAGCTAAATGTTCCCAGAGCTGTAGAGGTGAAAATACTCTTTGAGGTTAAGTGAACGGTTCAAGGACCCAAAGGTTTGGAACATGGTTGTCACATCAGACCCCTGCTCAGGCCTGTCTTTCCAAGTCGCCTCTCTGTCTTTCCAAAGCTGACTCTGAGGGCTGGTGCTGGAGCAGAAGGAGGGTTAAACGGCTCACATTTTTTTGCCAGGGCTCCCTTTTTTTTCTCTACCCCATCTCTAGCTAGTTTCCCTCCATTCATTTCCCATCCCCATGGCCTAGATTTTTCCTACTCTCAACCCTTCCATCAAAATGCATTGCACGATCTTGTTCCTTCAGGATCCTGATGGCTCAGCTGGGTGGCAGCCATCATCTAGGTCCACCCACCAACCAGAGCAAGACAGCAGTAAGTGGCACCGTAACAGCACACACTGCCATTTAGTGGCCACTCCCTAGAGCCCAGGTGTCGGGCTCAGAATGTCAGTACTGCAGTCTTGGATAATCACTGCAATGATCCTAGAAACATACATGTAAATAGTGTGCTGTGCCAAAACAGAGGAAGCAGAAACTTAACAAGTGTGGCTGAGATTAGGTGAGTAAGCCTTGGGCTGCTCTGTGCAGAGATGGATCTAGAAGAGTAGCATGACACCAAACTGCGGGAAGTCTCGATGCCACCATAAGGGATTCTGATGTAATTCTAGGAGTCAAGAGGAATCACTAAAGGTATTTAAAGTATGGTGTGAAGTGAACACATGCAAGCTTCCCAGGGTGGACTGCAGAGATCAGAGCCTGGTATCGGGGTGAAGGCTAAAAACACTTAGGGCCTGTTAGGCAGTGACAGTAGGAATGAAGAAGAGGAACAGGTAAAAGAGTTGTCTCATAGGTGAGACAGGCAGGACTTGGTAGTATTTGAGAGTAAAAAAGACAGGTGGGCCCTCAAAGGTGACTTTGGATTTTCTCTAATCCATGTGATGCCATGCACTGAGACAAAGGAACAGGATGAGGAGTGGATTTAAGGATAGACAAAATGAGTTTGGTTTAAGCTACAATGGAAGTTGAAATGCCTTGGGAGATCCGTGGGAAGTTGACTACAGGCAGCTGGAAATAAGATCTGAACTCAGAGGAGAGATTAGGGCTAGAGGCGCTGATCCTGGAGTCATCAGTCAAAGGGCGAAAGTCGCCTGGGAAAGGAGTGACTCCAATAGAGAGGAGAACTGAAAATCGAGTTTAAAAGGCCAGTGGAAGAATACAGGCCAATCAAGAACCCTGAGAGGGAGGTGATGGAGAGGAGAAAAGAAGGACTGGGAAAGGAGGTACAAAGCCATCTAGGAAGGTGTTTCACACAAAGAATTGTCAACCGCAGGCCGGGTGCGGTGGCTCATGCCTGTCATCCTAGCACTTTAAGAGGCTGAGGCAGGTGGATCACCTGAGGCCAGGAGTTTGAGACCAGCCTGACCAACATGGTGAAGCCCCATCTCTACTAAAAATACAAAAATTAGTTGGGCATGGTGGTGGGTGCCTGTAATCCCAGCTACTCGGGAGGCTGAGGCAGGAGAATTGTTTGAACCCAGGAGGTGGAGGTTGCAGTGATCATGCCACTGCGCTCTAGCCTGGGTGACATAGCCAGACCCTGTCTCAAAAAAAAAATAATTCCCGACTGCAGAATTCAAATGCTGCAGAACAGTCAGGTACATGCAGGAATGGAGAAGAGGCGCTGCATTGTGCCTCAGCTTCCTCTTCTGTAAATAAGAGCTTGGACTAGATAGTCTCTAACATTTCCTCCAGCTCCAGAGATTGCTGACTGCTGTGCCTTGATCCCACCGAGCTCGATCACTGGGGTGAGCAGTTCATGGAGGGTGGTCCCTGTGCACACCCTGCATGGATGTGAGGCAGTGCCAGGCGCGTGGTCATTTACATCCCCTGGTGTCCCGGGTTTCCCACGTGCATGCTTAGGACCACCGCGGACTGGACCCACACTTGGATTCTCGCATTTCATTCTCACAATAGCCTTGTATACTATTACCCTCATCTTAGAGGTGGGAAAACTGAGACTTGGCAAGAAAAATCACTTGCCCAATGTCATGCAGTCGGTACAGGGTGGAGCTGTGATTTGAATCCAACCTGAATAAATCTAATGTGGGGTTTGATGGTAAAACAGTCTTTCTTATTCCCACACTGGAAATACCTGTGTCATCTTTCCGATCCTGGTTCCTGGTTCAAACAAGGATATTCTCCCCTTCTTTCTTATTCACTATAGTTTTCAGTACTGATCAAATTGCTGCCGTGAGCTTGTATTACTTTGAGCATCAGGGGTAAAAAAGCTTTTAAAAAATAACATAATTTAAAGGTAATAGGAGTTAAAAGGGGCAACCTCCCTTCATGGTTTCAATCAAGACTTCTCTCCTGAGATTAACAAATGTATGGGTGGGGTTAATATTGTAACAGTTTCAGCCTATATCTTAATCTTGTTCATGCAATTGTAAGCACCCAGAGGCCAAGGAACAGGCCATCTTTTTCCTTGTTGTTTTTTAAAACATTTTAGTTGAGATATAATTCATGCACCATATAATTCACCCATTTAAAGTGTTCAATTCAACAGTTTTTATTATACTCACAGATGCATGCAACCACCACCACAGTCAATTTTAGAACATTTTCATCACTTCAAAAAGCAGCCCTGGACTCCAGCTACCATCCCCCTAGGCAGCCCACCCACCCCCAGCCACTAGTATACTTCCAGCCTCTGTATATTCTCCTGTTCCAGACTTTCATACGAATGGAATTATATAACATGTGATCTGCTATGATTGACTTCTTTCACTTAGCGTAATGTTCTCAAGGTTCATCCATGTTATAACATCTATCAGTAATTTATTCCTTTTTCTGGCCAAATAACATTCCATTGTATGGATACCCCATATTTTGTTTATTCATCTTCAGGTGATGAACACTGGGGCTGCGTCCACGTTTGAGCTATTATGAGTAATGCTGCTATGAACATTCACATGCAATTGTTGGGTGGACATATGTTTTCATTTCCCTAGGAATAAAATTAAGGAACCAGCCATACTCGTTCCTCTTTCCACCACAATGCCTAGCACTGTGTGCCATGTGCTGCGAGGCCTCAATGGCTATTTGTCTAAGTGAATGAAAAGAATATAGTTTTCAGCACAAGGCATCAAAGCTAAGGGTCCGTTGGGTTCCATAGACACCTCCAACCACCTTTAAGCTGTGAGTCCTGGCTTCCTCAGCCTGGACTAAAATAAACTTCCATCTTGTTTCTTATTCACTGTGGCTTTGTTTGTTTCTCCTGTATTTTAGGGACCAATGAAGCAGCCATCATTGAAATCTTATCGGGCAGGACATCAGATGAGAGGCAACAAATCAAGCAAAAGTACAAGGCAACGTACGGCAAGGTGATTCCAGGGGTGGTCAGCAAGCGTGCACCCAGCCATGGCCTCAGCCGTCTCGGCTTCCTCATGTCCCCAGGCCACGCAGAATATCTTTATAGCTTTATTGAGTCAGCCCAGGAGGAAAAGTGAAATAACCACTTAAAAGCATTAATGGAGTTCAGAAAAACTGAAATTGCTTTGTTAACTCAATAGCCTGTAAAATCAATACTCTTAAACTCATTTCTTAAATTGACTTCATTTTTCTATGAAGACCCTAGTCTTTTTTTCACTTAATTGGGACTAACTGTACATATGTAGATAGATCAGTAATTTGAAAATCAGTTTCCACAAGTGGGTCTTTATACAGGAATTTTTCATAAGCGATTGTTACAGAAAACTACCAAAAAACCCTCCATTGTATTAAGCTATCAACACCTATTTTTCTTTACATTTTCTTTCTTTTCTTTCATTCTTTTTATTGTTGAAAATAATTTTATAGAGAGAAGTCTTCAAGTATGCGTTAGGCTTTCTTATTTCTTTATTAATATATAATGAACACAACTTAAACTTTTCTTAATGTCATTAGAATTATCATTATGCAAAATGAATATCAATTATTATGCTGTATTCTCATTTATATTTTTCAAACTTTTACCATTTCAATCACTGTAGGTATAAATAGATATATAGAAAGATGAAGATGGGTTTTCCTATTTATTTGATACTGAGCAGGTAACAATTGCTTCAGGCCTTGGTCTTTTCATGGATAGAAAGAAGATGATAACTTAGCTCCCTTCTCAGGTTGCTGGGAGAATCAGTCAGGATAATGCCAGCATGTACCAATACAGGAAAAAGCTATGATAGCTATGATTGTTTCCATTTTACAAAATCACACACCTAAAAAAAAAAAGAGAACCAGGACTCACATCCAAGTCTCACATCCAGGTCTCCTGACTTCAAGAACAGTATCCATTCCTGGAGGACCCAGTGCCATAAATAGAGCTATTTGCTTGCACACTAAATTGCCCAAATGGCTGTGCTTTTGTGCTTTTTCTGCTTCTCTCCTTACTATTAGGTTCGTCAATGTAATTTTTGATGAAAATAAGTGCATCTTCAGTTCAATTGCATTTAATTGAATGCATGAAGCTGAATGTGTGTGTGGTTTTTGTTGTTGTTGTTGTTTTGTTTTGTTTTGAGACGGAGTCTCACTCTGTTGCCCAGGCTGGAGTGTAGTGGCATAATCTTGGCTCACTGTAACCTCTGCCTCCCGGGTTCAAGCGATTCTCCTGCCTCAGCCTCCTGAGTAGCTGGGATTACAGGCGCGCGCCACCATGCCCAGCTAATTTTTGTGTTTTTAGTAAAATTTTTGTATTTTAATTTTGGTCAGGCTAGTCTCAAACTCCTGACTTCGTGATCTGCCCACATCAGCCTCCCAAAGTGCCAGGATTACAGGCATGAGCCACCGTGCCCGGCCTGAAGCTGAATTTTTATCCCTGTCAACATCCCTAACTCCAGTAGCCTCCCAAAACACATTCACCCTACCAATATGAAAAGTCAGTCCAGGCAAGGTGGCTCACACCTGTAATCCCAACACTTTGGGAGGCCAAGGCAGGAGGATCGCTTGAGCCCAGGAGTTGGAGACCAGTTGAGACCTTCATCTCTACCAAAAATAAAAAATTAGCTGGGCATGGTGGTGTGTGCCTGTAGTCCCTGCTACTCAGGAGGCTGAGGCTGGAGGGTTGCTTAAGCCCAAGAAGTTGAGGCCTCAGTGAGCCGTAGTTGCACCACTGCACTCCAGCCTGGGTGACAGAGAGAGACCCTGTGGAAAGGAAAGAAAGAAAATAAAAGAAAAAGAGAGAAAGGGAGGTGGGGAGGAAGGGAGAGAAGGGAAGGAAGGAAAGAAAAAGAAAGAACGAAAGAATGAAAGAGAGAGAGAAAGAAAGAGAGGAAGAAGGAAAGAAAGAAAGAAAAATCGGATACAATGCTTCTTAATCTTTAGTCTTTAGTCTAAAGAAGAGTAAATGGATTCAAACTGAAAGCCTAGGGGCCCTGTTAAAACTTAAATGGGCATGTTCTGGCGCAAAACTTTGTGATACTTCATTTGCCAATCATTTGCTTACTTTCTGGTTCTCAGCTGTGTTTCAGAGAACTGAGACTGCCAAAGAGATAATCTAGAATCCCAACATCACAAAGCTAGAAGATGTTAGATATGATCCAATCTCAGCCCCGTGTCAGTTGACCTCCAAAGAGAATAACCATCCCATGGTAACAGAGTCAGCAGGAAAACCAGGAGTAGAGCTGAGCTATCCCGAGCCTTCTACTCTGCCCAGACAGAATGTAAGCACACAAGGATTTGTTTTTATGCCTGTGGCTTGTAAGAGTGGGAAGCTGGGATTTTTCTTCTCTGCAGCTGTATATAATGCCCACCTGGCCTGAAAATATATTTCCAATTTTTAGATGACTCCACACCATAGAGTACTGACCACAGACCTGCCTTCACAAGACGCAGTGTTGGCTGGAGCAGCCACTGTGGGGCAGAGGCATAATATTACAGCCCCCTTGTAGGACTGCAGATCCCAGGGCTTTGGACAAAAATACTCCGGGTTTTCCTCCCAGGCCAAGAGCTCAGAGCTTCATTTGAAAAATAGTTGATGTGCCTCCTCTTAGAAAATTGTTTGCAGCATGGGAGATTAATGATAAGCATTTGTTGACCATTTAAAATATGTCAGGCACTAATGCTCAGTATTGACAAGGATTGTCACATTTAGTTCTCCCAAAAACCCTGTGAGGTCAGTCTAGCACTGTCTCCATTTTCTAGAGCTGGAAACTGACAGTTGGTGAGATTAAGTACATTTCCAAGGTGACAAAGGTACGTGGCTGTGTTCTTTGCCACCATGCCACACTGCTGGGGAGCTGCCCACCCTATGCTATAGTTTGTGTCCTTGAAATGCCAGCTTGTCTATGGGCCTCCAATCTGAGCCATCCCAGGCTGTCACTCTATGTGAAGGTCTTTGGTTTAAGTTAGGGCATTAACTACTCTAGGTAGGCTGATGCCCATCCTTGACCATTTCTCCTGTTAAACCACATTGTCAGAGGGAGACAGGGAGAAGGTAGTTAGTTTTCTTGTGAAAAGAGGGTGCTCAAGGAAAAGAGGAAGACAGGTGCTTGTCAGAATAGATGGCAGGCTGGGGTCGTGGTGGCTCACGCCTATAATCCCAGCACTTTGGGAGACTGAGGTGGAGGATCGCTTGAGCCTAGGAGTTTGAGATTAGCCTGGACAACATGGCAAAACCCCATCTCTACACAAAAAAATTTAAAAATTAGCCGAGCATGGCAGTGTGTACCTGTAGTCTCAGCTACTTGGGAGGCTGAGATGGGAGGATCATCTGAGCCCGGGAGGATCATCTGAGCCCAGTAGGTCGAGGCTGCAGTGAGCCATGATTGCACCACTGCACTCCAGCCTGGGTGACAAAGTCACCCTGTCTCAAACAAAGAAAAAAACAGATGCCAGTAAGAATTCCATGTACTTCCCCTTCTACATACCTGCATTCTTCCTCACCTGTGTCCCTTCCAGGATTTAGCGAGATAACGGAAGTGACGGTACAGGCCGTCATTCTTCCCATGACAATCCTCTTTATTCCTGTTGTCCTCTGCAGTTGCTAATAGTGCCCCCTTTCACACTGAAAGGCATCCCAATTTGGATGACAAATTCTCCGGTCCTAGAGATAATAGCCCTGTATTTCAGCCCTTCCTAGCTGAATATTTGGGGAAAATTCTTCATCTTATCAGGTTCAACAGATCTTGAGGATTTTTTCAGCGATCTTGAAGACTGGCTGAAAAAGCTCTCTGAGCTCTCAAATGTTCCACAGATACTGTTGTTATTGTGATTCATCGGTGAGGTCTCCAGCCCTGAGCAGGGAGCTCCTCTCTGCCTCTCTGCCAGCCCTGGGGAAATGTGGATGGGCAGCTGAGAGCAGGTTGCATGTTCTCAGCAGGTTGCAGGTTGGCAGAATTCATGTCCACAGCACCTTTCTTGTCAACTATGAGCACTTGCAATAGTGCAAGCAGACACCTGCCCCTCTCCTCCTGGGCCATTCCCAGCACGTCTCTCACTGTCTTCTGGTAGGAGCTGGAGGAAGTACTTAAGAGTGAGCTGAGTGGAAACTTCGAGAAGACAGCGTTGGCCCTTCTGGACCGTCCCAGCGAGTACGCCGCCCGGCAGCTGCAGAAGGCTATGAAGGGTCTGGGCACAGATGAGTCCGTCCTCATTGAGGTCCTGTGCACGAGGACCAATAAGGTCAGTCCCAGCTGAGCCCGCAAGGGAGCATCACACACCCAGTAGAGATGGTTGCAGCCCCCCAGAAGGGACCCTACTTCCCAGCATTCTATCCATGGACTGAGCAGGTGTCTGGGGAGACATATGTGTGCTTGGTCCATGTGGGAGGACATCTCTTCCAGTCTTCCAGAGGTCAGTCTTGGTGTTGCTGCCACTTAACAGAATCGATCTTTTCAGAAGAGCTGTGTCCAGCGAGCTTCTGCTTTTCTAAACTGATGCTTTTATAAGCAGGAGGCACAATTCTACTTTCCCCCACCCAGCCTGACTTTGCGGCTCTTCTGACACGAAAAATCAACAAGCAGCCCAAGTATGTCTGTGCCACTGCCTGGGCTATGGCGGTCAGCTAGCATAGGGTACAAAAGAGGCTATCATGAGGAAGAGAGGTGAGTGGTGCTGGGGGATGCCAGTGAACACCCCAGTGGCTGCCAGTACTACCCTGAAGGGTTGTGTGAACTTCTGTCGTCAGACAGAGGGATGTCCCTTGGCACATGCCACCTTTGCAGGGGCTGAAGAGAGCATTTGTTGAGGCCCCATGGAGAACTATTTGTCTCTGGCTCCAGAAGCCAGGAGAACCAAGGGACTCATCAAGTCAAGAGGGTCCACAAATAATTCACAGGAGAGACCCCTCCCTCTTCAGCAACCACACATGACAGCAGAATGGGGCAGCCCAGCAAGGAAAATGCCAGAAGAGCCCAACATTCTTGAGGCCTCTCAGCAGGAAATAGAAGCAGAGGTTGGAGCAGACAGCAGGCAAAATGCAAACAGTGCCCTGACACAAAAATGCCTGGAGAAGGCCTGGGTGCTGGGCCACGTTCACGCTGCTCAGCCTCTTTTCCTGAAGCGCCGCCAGGGTCCAGGCTACAGCTGCAAACCTTTTCCAGAGCATCCTCGGACTTCTTTACTCTCCACAAGATAATAAAAATCCTCCATTTCAAGGAGTCTCAGGTTGGGATGATGCTTCGGAGGAGGGTTAGCACAGGCCCCCCGGGAGTGTGAGTTGAGGCCAAGAGGCACACAACTTCCCCCACTCAGCATCCACCCTTCTCAGAAGCACCAAGGTCCCAGCAGGGAGGCAGCCAACGCCAGGGCGGTCAGCACCTGCCTTTGTGAAAAGGTTAATTTTAATCATATTTTTCAGGCCAGGTACAGTGGTTCATGCCTGTAATCTTAGCACTTTGGGAGACCAAAGCAGGAGGATCACTTGAGGTCAGACGGAGTTTGAGACCAGCCTGGCTAACATGATGAAACCCCGTCTCTACTAAAAATACAAAAATTAGCCAGGTGTGGCGCCATGCATCTGTAATCCCAGCTACTTGAGAGGCTGAGGCAGGAGGATCGCTTGAACCCGGGAGGCAGAGGTTGCAGTGAGCCAAGATTGTGCCACTGCACTCCAGCCTGAGCGACAGAGCGAGACTTCGTCTCAAAAAATATATTCATATATATTTTTCTAATCTCATGTGATCATAGCTTTTTCTCCCTCAGCCTAGTTTCTTTAAGTTCCTGGCTTCAACCAATAAGCAAGTCCTCTCTATCAATCAAATAGATCTGATGGGATGAGAAGAAAAACCTGCAGAGAGTGAGTGCCAGGTTCAGGCAGATCCTGGTCGCGGGTTGGAAGGAGAAAAGGGAGGGAGCTGCACAAACACAAGTGATCAGCCTCCCCCAGCACCTGGCCTGCCCTTCCCTCCCACCCAGGAGTGCAGCAGTGAGGCTCCCCACTGCTTTCTCCCCATCACCACCTTCTCCCAGTCACCACCTACTGACTTTCATTTTAACTAGCTTGGTGGTGGGGGGCGGGGGGAGCAGGAAGCCTGCTCTTACAAGCTGCTGGTTCAAGTGTAAACTGAGGCAGCTCCTGAGGTGCACCCCTTGGCACCAGACATTGAAATATAAAGCAGTTTCTCCAAGAACACACCCTCAAGAGAAACTAGCACTCCTGCACGCAGCCAGTCTGTTACTGAACGAAGCCTTGTTTGAAGGAGAGAAAACTTGGAAACGACCTAAGCCTCCATCAATAGGAGGTTGGCTAAGTAAACCGTAGCTTATTGTAGTATGGAATATTTTGTGTCCCTTTAAAAAACTCTAGGTGACTATCCATGTACAAGCATAGCTGGATCTCCGGGATATTATTATTGAGAGAAAAACTAAGTCAAGGAATGATAGGTACAGTATTCCACCTGCTAAACACATGACACCTATACAATTCTGTTTTCAGTAGCACATATATATACAAATGCAAAAAAAGAAATCTGTGTATCTTTCTGATACACACTGAACTTCTAACATGGGTTACCTGAGTGGGGAAGAGAAGTGAGACCAGGCGAGGAGGTGGTGAAAGAAGGTGTTAGCCTAGCTGTAAACTTCTCACATTTAAAGAAAGAGAATGCATGCATTTGTCACTTGTGTGTTAGAGATGTTTGCAGAGGTGGGCGGAGTGGAGGGGGGTGGGTGGAAGGGCCCTTCACATCTCCAGGGACTCGCTCCAGGCGTGTGCCCTGGACCTATAGGGATGACCATCTTAAGAGGAAGTCTTGAAGGCACTTTGTGTCCAGACATGGTCTCCCGCCTCTTCTCTCTGTATGTCTCTGTGTCTCTTATTGATTAATCCCTCCTTGGAGTATTGATTTTTTTGTAAATTACCTTCCCTAGGAAATCATCGCCATTAAAGAGGCCTACCAAAGGCGTAAGTGACTTTTCATTCTGGCTTTGGATAAAGTATGTTTCTTTCAAAACACCTCTGGGAAACTAAATCATCTGCTTTCTTCCCTCCTTGTTTACTTCCTTCGAAGTATTTGATAGGAGCCTCGAATCAGATGTCAAAGGTGATACAAGTGGAAACCTAAAAAAAATCCTGGTGTCCCTGCTGCAGGTGAGAGGAAAGAGGTGTCACCTGTTTTATCATCTTAGGAAAAATCCTTGGCAACATGGCACCATGATGAAAAAGGGTAACGTAGATAAACATTTCTTCCTTATATTAAAAATATTATCGAGGGATTATCAACCCATGCTCCATCAGCCCAGCTCTGGTGAAATTATATTCAATTGGAATTACTTCCATATAAACAATCTGCCTAGTCATTTGCAGTTTACAATCACTTTTTGTAAATGAGTCGGCTCATTAAGCATCATTTTGTCATTTTGCCAATGAGGAAACGTAGGCCATGAGAGGGTGGGTAACCTGCCCAGGTTCATGCAGCCAGTAAGAGACAGCCCAGAAGCAAGAACCAGACTATCTGACCCCAAGCAGGGCCGCTTCTACAACACAACTCTACAATTACTTCCAGGATTCACTGGATCCTGGGCCTGTAAGGACTACAACAAGAAACTCAGCCAGGACATCAGGGCTTTCAGAATTGGCCCTGCTGGGACACAGCCCCCCGAGACCTCTAGACAGACACATCTGTATTCTCATGGACACACTCATCTTTACGAGCTCTGTGCATTTTCTCTGTTTTGTTTCTCCCAATGGGATACACTGACAGCAGAGAACAGAAGAGAGAGGCTTCCACTGCAGCAGGAAGAGTGTTTAAGTTTTCTCTTGCTGTATAACAAATCGCCACAAACTTAGCACCTCAGAACAACATAGATCTATCATCTCACAGTTTCCATGGGTCAGGAGTCCAAGTAGTATCTTGGAGATCCAGCTGAGTAATATTTGGGTTCGCTGAGTCCTTTGGTCAGGTTCTCAACAGGCTGAAATCAAGGTGTCGGCCAGGGCTGCCGTCTCATCTGAGGCTCAGAGTCTTCTTCCAAGCTCATTAATTGTTGGCAGAATTCATTTCCTTATGGCTGTGTTTGATGTCCCCATTTTCTTGCTGTTGACCAGAAGCTACTATCAGCTCCTAGAGACCGCCAGCAGCTCCCTTCCACACAGTCCCCCAAGGCAGTGCACCACATGGCTGTTTGGTTTCTTCCAGTCCGGCAGCAGCTCATCTCTCTGACTTCTTCCATCTCTGACCTTTTAAGAAGAGCTCATTCATTTGGGTCAGGCCGGCCAAGGATAATCTCCCTTTTGGTGGACTCAGCTGATTGGAGACCTGAATTGTATCAGCAAAATTCCCCTTTGCCATTGAATATAACGCAATCACAGGAGTGGCATCTCCTCACATTCATAGCTCTCACCCACACTCAAGGGAAGGGGATTATACAAGGATGTGGACCATTGGGTCATCTTAGAATTCTGCCCACCACAAAGGGCTCAAGTTAGACTTCCATGACCAGCTCTCAGGGTTTTTTAGGACTGAGACCTTGAGTGGTGAAATCTGATATTTTGAAACAAAGAGGGGACTCATTCTAGGGAAAACCAGAGATCGCACTCAGTCTGCTCAGAGGTCAGTGGGGTTTATGGGTGACTCTGGTTTCTACAAAAAAAAAAAAAAAAAAAAGACAAAACCAAGCGTTGCCACAGAAGCTACTCTGTTTATCCATTGTGCCCAAAAGATGGCAGCAAAGAGCAGGTGTTACCTCCTTGCCAGGCTGAACTGAGCTGAGAAAGAATTCACCTCTTTCTCCAGGACTTTGTTTTTTTTGTTAGTTTGTTTTCTGTGGTCAAGCAGGAATGCAAGTTAATAACAATGTGTCAATTTTTCTAGGCTAATCGCAATGAAGGAGATGGCGTGGACAAAGATCTAGCTGGTCAGGATGCCAAAGATCTGTATGATGTATGTGTGCAGACGTGCCAGTCTCTGCAAATTCTTTTTTTAAATTTATTAGCATTATTTTCAACAAATGTTTATTTCATGCAAAGAGGAGTTACTTGGGAAATAAGAAACAAAGATATGCTTAGATCTTTCTAGATCATATATATAGTCTCCATGAATCTAAATGAATGGTTCCTATTCTTATACTCTGGGGTTGACCACATCAGATCTGTTTTGGAACAAAGAATGGTATAAACAATATAAATAAGTATGTGAAATACATTTGTGGGTTAGAAGCTGAAAGTGCTTAGTCCATTTGACTTCTATTCAATGCATAGTTTATAATTTCCTGTCAGTGAGGCCTAGTCACAGCACTGCATAATCAGTCTTTTCACAAAAGCCTTTTTCAAAGTGTTTGTATTTGACCCTTGAGGCAGGGGAAGGCCGCTGGGGCACTGATGAGCTTGCGTTCAATGAAGTCCTGGCCAAGAGGAGCTACAAGCAGTTACGAGCCACCTTTCAAGCCTATCAAATTGTAAGTCATAAAGTATTGGGGCAAAAGAGTTCACTCTGAAAGTGTCTTAAGTTATTTCCAAAAGAAGCCAAGATCTGCAATAAGGAACTGGGGATCCTTTACAACAGTGGTTCTCAATTGGAGGCGATTTTCCTACCTAGGGAATATTTGATAATGTCTAGAATTATTTGGAGTTGTCACAGCTGGGGGTGGTGGCCCTGGCATC
The DNA here is from genome assembly GCF_028858775.2 of Pan troglodytes. Classification (NCBI taxonomy): domain Eukaryota; kingdom Metazoa; phylum Chordata; class Mammalia; order Primates; family Hominidae; genus Pan; species Pan troglodytes. Next base: position 134,032,448 of record NC_072405.2, on the reverse strand, counting down.
TAGTGAACAGAGGCCCGGGATGCTGCTAAACAGCCTGCAGTGCACAGGAAAGCCCACCACCTGTCCAGACCAAGAATCGTCCAGACCCAGATGCAGTACCCAGGCTGGAAACCGGCTTCACAACAGACGCCAGGGAAGCAAGTGTCCCATTCAGGGGAGAAGCTCTAGAGTCCAAGAGCCCAGGTGCAAATCCTGGGTCTACCACTGGCAAGTGACCAAATCTCTCCAGCCTGTTTGTAGAACAGGAACTGTGAACATCATCTTCACACCCTCAGAGTGATTTTAAGGTTAAATAAGATAAAGACTCAGAACAGTTGAGCTGGCATGTGGCAAGCATACTAATGTTTGCTACTATTACTCCAGTTTACAGTTGGCTAACAGTGCCCACCATTCTCAAGACAGATATGAGGTACCTCAAAGATAGGCTCCTGAAAAGATGCACATAAATTATATTTTAATCCCAGGATAAATTTAAGCCCACAAGGCGAGTTAGTTATTTCAAGGCCCTTAGCAGTAAGTCCTTCCCTGAAAAGCAGTCTTTACTTGCAAAACGCCTGGAGTGGAATATCAGATTTTTTTTTTTGGCATCCTATTTTATATGTGTAGAGTGCTTTTACCTGCTCAAAGCACTTCTATGTTCTGTGTCTCATTCAGTTTCACAACAACAGCGTAACTATAATGTAGGCCGAACAACTATTGTGACCCACAACTGCTGGACAAGGAAAGTCTGTTGAGTGAGGAACCATCTGTAACTTATCAGGACCACACAGCAAGTCGGTAGCAGAGAGTGGATGAGAACTCCAAGACTCCCCGGCCTGAGCTCCTACCTCAGCTGAAGCTGGCCACTCCTCACTCCAAATAGCATTTCCTATGTGTTGCCAGCAGATAAAAAGACAATAAAGCTTTGGAATTTTATCATGACTGTATATAAGCCTTTAGGGCCTGCTCCTTTCAAATCGTGCCCAGAGTCATGATCAAAGACAGCTGACCCTGCACTCCCCCGGTCTCTTGTTCCTGGAGCTGCGTAGCCTCTGAGCTGGAGGACTTCTCTATGACTGAGATCCTCCTCCCACACTACAGAGCCCACAGATGCAGTTTCTGGGTACGTGTGTGTGTGTGTATGAACTGACTACCTGAAAGTACACTCTCCAGGCTAATATCTCAAAAGTTGATCCTGAAACAGCACCATCAGCATCACTTGAGAATTTGTTTAAATTGAGAATTCTCAGTCCCCACCAGACCTACTGAATCAGATTCCCCGGGGCTAGGGCCTGACCATCTGTGTTAGAGCAGGTGTTCCAGGTGATTTTAATGTATATTACAGTTTAAGAAGTCCGCTTTAGGCTACAGCTGTATGTCCTTGTGCAAGTTATTAAGGGTTCTGTGCCTCGGTTTCCCAAACTGTAAAATAGGGATAATAGTACCTACTTCATAGGGTTAATAAGGATTAAATGAGTTAACAGAAATAAGCAGTTAGTCCCTGGCATGCAGTAGGCATTCAATGAACATTAGCAATTGTCAGGCATCTCCCTGGGTGAACAGACAGTGCCAAAAATCAGGGCTAAAGCTTATATGTACAATAAGGTAATCTATGGATTTGATGATTCTTTACATGAAACCAGCTCTAAAATGCTATCTATTCATCCATTTCAAAAGCCTTGCTCAAGTGTCATTCTTGATATTTATTGCTGATGTTTTTAGAGTTCAGCCTGCTCTTAGACACTGGTTCTATGATTTTTCTGATGGCTTCTGACCAAAAGCACAGAGATGCTAGTCTGAGATCACTGGAGTTTCTTATGTGGCATGAGTCGTCCTGGCTTAGGGTTGAATTTTAATTTTCAGCACAGAAACTCAGGGTTTTGCCATTTATTTATGCTCTAAGCCTGAGTCTTAACTTCTGACACTCCCAGCAATCCCAGGCCACGCAACAGTTTCCCAAACTTCTGCATCATGCAGGATTATTACAGTCCCCAATATTACCAAATATGAAAGACTTATATAGCTATAAAACCAAAGTAAAGTCCCCAAACAGGGCTCAGCATAAACAGTAGGTATGCATACCCATAGCCCACTTTGCTGCCACCTCACTGCGTGCCTCACCCTTTGCTCCTCCCCTGTACATGTTCTTCATTCCACGCCAGAGGCTTCAGCCCTCTAACTGCTATAGTCAGTGCCAGAGCACAGAGGGCTCTGCTGTCAGCGTGCCGTCCATTTGGGGAAACCGATTTTCAAAGAAAGAAATGTCTCCCCTGCTCCTCTAATAACCTCCCTGCAGGCATTGCTGCCTGTTTAACTAGAGTCTTAGAGACTTGTTTGGAATCTACCCTTATAATGTGTTTTTCTACTGAGATCAGAAAATCTGTTTCTGTACAAAGAGCCCCTAAGAATCATGTTGCAGTAACTGAAGTGAGAAGTATCCAAAGTACAGTCCCAACAGCTTGGGCCAGACCATTGTTTCAGATTGTGTCCCACGGAGATGCCTCAGCAGCTACCAGGAGTAGGGTGGGGCAGGAAGCAGACAGGGCAGTACCTTCTTGTTGCAGTGTGTGAATAGCGCCTCCTGGAGTTGTGCAAGGAAAAAACCTGAGAGGGCAAAAACACGGTATAGATGCCAATGGCAAGGGAAAGGAGCCCACCTCCCGCCTCCCAGTACAGCTCTGCTTTCTGCTTTCATCTGTTTTGTAGGCTGAGATTCTACAGAAAATTTAAAATCCCTGCTCTAGCCTGGTATTAACAATAGAAATGGAAAATGGTTTAATGTGAGGATTTTTTAAAGTAAACAAGACCTGTGTGAACAAAATGTTCTCTTGAAGTATGATCTCAGTCTACAGAACAAGAACCTTGTTTCTGGGAAAGGGATACCAATCCCTTCCAAAATAATGACTCCTACATCAAACCCAAAAAAGACTGGGGGCAGCTAAGGAAGGGACAGTTCCCCCACTCTTCTAATCTGGTTTCTATTGCCACACACCAAGGCCTCCAGATACGCAAACAATGACTAGGAGATCAAGCAACAGGGCTTCATTAAATCTGGACACAGTTCCTCCCCCGACATATATTGTGCTTACATCACAAAGAACATTTTGTTTACCTGTGTTTTCAAAATAAACCACATAAACTCCACTGGTGCATACTCAAAGTCCCCAATTATTTATAGAATCAATTGTGTCATATCCTCAAAAGATAATTTCTAAGAAAGAAATTTCAGTGTTTCTAATGCTTAATTGCATTTCTCCAAACCCAGCAAAGCATTCTCCTTTCTCTTTATGTGCCTGCCCTGAGCTTGGCCCGGGCAGTATTTGTGTTAAGGATAGTCACAATTTACTCTGAACTTCAGCTTCTGTAAATATTTAGAAAGAAACCTAATGTGTAATGCTGCCCAGAGCAATATGTGAGCCAGTGGTGAATATAGGATTATTTGGAATCACCCCAGAGTGAAGACAAGTGGCATTTTGATGTGGTCAGCACCCCCGGCTCCCAGCCCTTGCAGACCCACCCTCTCAGGAGCTTTAGATCAAGTTGTTATCATGAACTTCACCATGCCTACTTATTTCACTCAAACTGTGACTAAGTCCCTGGTCCCAAGACAAGGGAGAGGATGGAGGTGCATGTCAGATGATCATAACCACAGCCTCCTGGGAAATTGAAACTGGAAAGGGTGAAGAACACATGGGAACTAAACTACACATCAATGTTAAAAAAAAAATCTATGATTATAGTATACATTATATATTAATTATATATTATAATATATATTATATATTAATTGTTTCTCCACTCCCAAATTTTACAGATGAGGAAATTGAGGTTGAGGGAGTGGCACTAAGGTCAAATCCATTAGGAGTCAAATCTAGACTGACTCCTCAGCAACGAGAGCCCTCTCTCGAATGGGTGGCAAACACTCCAATCCTACAAGGCAAGAGTCGGGCTAGGAGTTCCCTGAAGCCACAGGACTAAATCTAGTAAACTTTAGTGCTTTTTGTAGAGGAACAACCCCAAGAGTCCTAAGGTCAAAGGCAAACCTGGAATAACAGTTGATTTTGGTTTTCGCTGCAGCTCATTGGCAAAGACATAGAAGAAGCCATTGAGGAAGAAACATCAGGCGACTTGCAGAAGGCCTATTTAACTCTCGGTAAAGTAAAGTTGGGAGAGCTCCTGTCTTAGGTTGGGCTGCCTGGAACCAGACTCAGACAGAGGTTTGTGTGTAGGAAGATTTGAGGGAATAGCTTTTGGGGGTCAACACGTCTAAGCAGCACTGAGCAAGAGAGATAGTGACTGTGATGTAGTTGCAACAGGGGCGTTGCTGATCCCACAGGAAGCTTGGAAGCTGAGATGTCCAAGGTGGAGCAAGGGGGCCAGGCTTTTGCACCCCACATCAAACAGTCATGTAACACTGGCTGTACCAGGGGAGCAGTGCAACTTTGGGCAAGCCAGCTCTCTCCCTTGGAGGGAAATTCCTGGGGAGGGACTCAGCTGTGAATGACTGCCTCGATCCTGAATAGGGCATCTGAGTGGCACACCACAGCATCCATTGCAGTCCTGCTGTATTAGTCCGTTTTCATGCTGCTGATAAAGACATAGCCAAGATGGGGTAATTTATAAAGAAAAAGATGCTTAATGGACTCACAGTTCCACGTGCCTGGGGAGGCCTCACAATCATGGCTGAAGACGGAAGGCACAGCTTACATGGTGGCAGACAAGGGAGAATAAGACCCAAGCAAAAGAGGAAACCCCTTATAAAATCATCAAATCTCGTGAAACTTATTCACTACCATGAGAACCATATGAGAGGAAACCACTCCCATGATTGAATTATCTCCCACTGGGTCCCTCCCACAACATGTGGGAATTGTGGGAGCTATAATTCAAGATGAGATTTGGGTGGGGACACAGCCACACCATATCACCCACTAACACCATGGGTCCCTGAGGGCACCTGTCAACAACCTAGACTGTTATCCAGTTTCAGGCAGCCTGATAGCTCACAGGTTTCCTTTTCCATTTGGTTCCTTTCAATGTTTTCAAAGAATGAAGTTTGTTTGGAAAGAGAGGGGAGGGAGATCAGATCCTGATTGTGCCAACCAAACCCCAGGACCTCCTCTCCAGGTGTTGCCCAAAGGCAGGAAATAGCAGAGAGATGGGCATGGAGCTGTGTCTGACAGGCTCCTTCTTTCTTTCTGCAAGCCCTGGAATGAAGGCATTGTCCATTGTCCACAGTCCTGTGGTGAGGAATCCAGGGCACCAACCCAAATGGCAGAAGGAATGGAGAGACCTGTTCTCAGAAGAGGAAGAACCAAATAAGCAGCCCTGGAAGTTAAAAAATGTGCTCCAGTTGCCAAACTCTTTTGTTTGGTTTCTTTGGGGTTTTTTTGAACAATGTCAGCAATTGATTTTTTTTAATCCATCCTTATTTTGCATTCAATGAGCAAGACCTCTGCTGTGATATCCGGAGGCCTAAAAATCCCTGGTGTTACTCATGACCCACACTGGATATATACACGAGCCCTGGTATAAGTGACTGTGCTTAGGGCCTTAAGCCATTTATGCCGGAGGTTGCAATTTTTTGAATTGCAGACATGTGTGAAAAATTCAGACCTTGGCGATGACCTTGAGCAGTAGGATATAAATAACTCCTACAAGCTTAACATTCCAATAATGGAACACTAGGCATAATTAAGAAGAGTCTTGAGTAGATAATAGGATCTACTCACGGCCTGGTTCTGAGGCTGTACGTCCTTGCTTGCTATACTTGCAGTGTGAGAATCAGGAAAACACCAGAGTGCAGTCAGAAGATGGTATTACAACTATTCAATGATTTAACATTTATTCAGCACCTGCCTGGGCCCAGGGTTTGTGCTGGGTGTGGGAAAAGGAGGTAAATAAGGCCAGTTCTTGCTCTTAAGGAGCCTAAAGCTCATGGTGGATTTTAAGCTGGTGGGTACAATCAACAGATTAGGCTAAAGATAAAGATAAAAAAACAAAGAGCAAAGATGGTAGAGATGACAGAAAAGCCAAGTCCCTGGGGTTGAGGACCACACAGTCTAAGAGAGAGCTGTACTCCAGTGGTAGTGAAAAAAAGTGATTAGAAAAGACCTTGAGAATAAGCCACACAAATAACAGAATACGGCTTCATGAGGACCACACAGTCTAAGAGAGAGCTGTACTCCAGTGGTAGCGAAAAAAAGTGATTAGAAAAGACCTTGAGAATAAGCCACACAAATAACAGAATACGGCTTCATGACTATTTTCTAGACACTTCTCACCCCGCTCCCACCTAACTTATAGCGATGCCAGTTTATGACTAACATCTAGGAGCAGGGGGTGAGGTCAAATGGCTCCCACCACATCCAGCCTCTGGAGCAGCATTTCTCAAAGTGAGGTCTATGGACCCCCTACCTTGGAATCACCTGTTACAATGCAGGTTCCTGGGCCCCACTCCAGGTTCCCACTGAGAACCTCCAGGAAGGGAGTCTGGGAAGCCACACTTTTACAAACTGTCCAAGTGACTGTGTTATACTCACTGAAGTTCAGGAACTCACTCTGAAGGCAAAGGGGAGCAAGATATAGAGCACCAGGCTGGCTGCCCTTCCTGCCATTTGCTGTGAAGAGGTTTTTTTCTTTCTTTCTTTCTTTCTTTTTTTTTTTTTTTTAAGACACAGTTTCACTCTGTCACCCAGGTTAGAGTGCAGTGGTGCAATCTTGGCTTACTGCAACCTCTGCCTCCCGGGTTCAAGTGGTTCTCATGCCTCAGCTTCTCAAGTAACTGGGATTACCAAGCCTGGCTAATTTTTATGTTATTAGTAGAGACGGAGTTTCACCATGTTGGCCAGGCTGGTCTCGAACTCCTGACTTCAAATGATCCACCCACCTTGGCCTCCCAAAGCGCTGGGATTACAGGTGTGAGCCACCATGCCTGGCTGCAGTGAATAATTTTATTCCACATCTTCTTTGGCTATCCCTGCCCAGCCTTTTGAGAGATTCCTGCTGCTGCTAACAACAGAGGTTGTTCCCCAAGCATAGATTATAGACAGGAGAAATGTTGAGTTTTCTTCCTGAAATATCATGTAGAAGGAATGTCAAGGGAGAAGACCCCTGTGCAGGAGTGGAACACAGTGACTTCAGGCAGACAATGATCCCCACATTAAGCCGCGCTGTATGGAAGAGGATTTTCAGGAAAACTTTGTGGTGCTCATTAGCTCAAATTGTCTGGGGATCACAGTAAGTCTTGAATATGCTACTCCCCAGAATAGCGTGCAAGTTTCCCCTGAACCACCAATCCAGCAGCTTTTGGGTTGTTCTCAGGAGAAAGAGGCCAGACATCGTTTCTTTTCCAGTGCGATTTTCTTTTCCACTGAAACTGTGACAGCTGCCACATGGCCTGTGAAAGGCAGCTGGTCCCCAAACTAGACTCTCCTTCCCGAACTCTGCTCCTCTCCCCTGCTTATAAGCATCAATCACACATACAGTCCCCTAGACAACAACAGCCCCATTATGGGACATAGTAAGTTTGCACATTCCACATTTATGCTGAAATAATCACTTACTGTTAATCACTAACATCATCAAGTGTTCTAGAGAAATGTTAACAGCCTAAAGGGCAAATATTTTTTTTTCCTCTAACGTGTTAGCCATGATGGATTCATATGAGCCTGGGAGGAGGGGAAGGAATGATTTATTCCCAGGAGAAGAGATGCACCCTGTCACCTGCTTGATGAATAGAGACCACGCTTCATTAAGCTGTGGATAGATCAAAGCTGGAAGGCAAGGGGAAGCCAGGAAAGAGCAAATAGCAGCATCGTAGGAAAGTGATCTTTAAAAAGGATCAAACATTTCATGAAGTCCACATCCCGGATTGCAAACCAAAAGATCGTGGGGAACCTGGAAAAGGTTCAGAGATGAGGCTTACAAAACAACCCCAGTGAGGAAAAACAAAGAGTAGGGAGGTTGTTGAGCATAGGAGAGCAGGCGGCTGTCCAACTGGATACATTGTCAAGATGATGAAGTTTTGTTCCAGAAGGTTGCTGGCCAATCTGTTTCCCTTCAGAACCCTAGGACAGCACCAGAGATTTCACTCGATAGGGAAAGTTATTTCTGCTGGGAAATAACGAGAATCATGGACGTGGCCGGGAGGGCCCGAAGATGCCACAGCTCTCCTCTAGAGGGTCTTTAGGGGACAGGAGGGGAGCTATGCTTGAAGATTCCAGGTGCTCTGACCAGGGAATCTTCCAAATCTCATTTCGCAACGGTGTCAAGTCAGCTCCTTTCACACCTCTGCCTCACCATCCAGTCAGCTCGAAGGGCAGCCAGGTGACATTTAGGGGGGTCCCAGGGTCATTCCACAAAACGTGAAAGCCTCACATTCTCTTTTCCTTTGTCCTGCCCAGTGAGATGTGCCCAGGATTGTGAGGGCTATTTTGCTGAACGTCTGTACAAGTCGATGAAGGGTGCGGGGACCGATGAGGAGACGTTGATTCGCATAATCGTGACCAGGGCCGAGGTAAGACACACTCCGACTCCAAAGAGGCGGCTGCAACTTCTCTTTTTTCCACCACTGATGTCATCAACAAGTAGTTTCTATTAAGGGCCTATTTACAGAAAAAGTAAAACAGAGACGGCCCCTTGCCTTCCCAGAATTTGCAGAAGACATTGTGCTCTGCTTCAATCTGTTTCTTTTTATAAAAATACAATAATGATCGTTGCTTCTTTTTTTGCCCTCTGTGGCTCTGGAGAGCTCGTGGAGGGGCGCAGAGGCAACCCTGTCGAGCGGTTCTCAGGGGCTGCAGCTATGCATGGCTCCATGTTAAGGAAGACAAAACAAACACACTTGAAAGAGGTCAACCAGCAGCAGGAACAAAAAGAGAATGATTTCTGAATTCCTGAGTGAGGCCTTTCCTTACCTGAACACACTGCAGAAGCAAGCACATCAGCATAAGGCAATGGTTCTCAATCTTTTTAAAAACTATTGCTGTTCTAAGGAACCTTTTTAGACACGTGTTTCTTCATTGCCATCCCTTCCCCCCAAGAAATGTTAACACCAGAGATAATACTACAAATCTGTTTATATACCATGTGGATATCAGTGCTTTATACATAAAAAAATTAAGGGCTTTTTCACCCCCTAAAAGCCAATTTGTGCTTGCTCTCGGAGAATGTGTGTGTATAAGAAAGAGAAGGGAGAGGAAGAGCCAACGGCTTGGGAGCAGCCGTCAAGATCACAGCTGGTCGGGTGCAATGGCTCATGCCTGTAATCCCAGCACTTTGGGAGGCCGAGGTGGGTGGATCGCCTGAGGTCAGGAGTTCGAGACCGGCCTGGCCAACGTGGTGAAACCCCGTCACTACTAAAAATACAAAAATTAGCTGGGCATGGTGGCACACACTTGTAGTCCCAGCTACTCAGGAGGCTGAGGCATGAGAATTGCTTGAACCCAGAAGGTGGAGGTTGCAGTGAGCCAAGATGGTGCCACTGCACTCCAGTCTGAGTAACAGAGCGAGACTCGGTCTCAAAAAAAAAAAAAAAAGGTCACAGCTAACACTTTGGGATGTGGGGCCACAGATAGAAGGTGGTACAAAATAAAGGGGAAGTGGCATTTCATCGGCAGCAGGAGAAGCCTTGGGGAATGAAGTGGAACTAAGCACTTGAAAACCACAGACATCTTCCCTCAAAAAAAAAAAAAAAAAACAGTTGTTAAATGAAGGGGGAGGTGAAGGGGGAGGGACACCAACCCAAATTCTGATCCATGGCTTCTTAACAAATAATGCTTAACATCTGACACTGTTTTTAAATATAACTTTGCAACAAGACGGTTCTTGCTTTTTTATTTCTATTCCTGGAATTTCTCCTCCCCTCCTTTCTCCTCCTCCACAACTCATCTTTTTCTATTGAAGGCCATGTCTCTCTCTCTCCCCTCTTTCCCTTTGCCAGTCTCTCTGCTCTGCTCCTGCCATGCCTCTGCCTCTCTCCTCCATGGCTCCAAATCCCTCTCCCTCCTTTCTCTCCAGGTCTTCTGCCTTGTCCGTCCCTCTGTCTCTTAGCAACTCGACCTCCAGCCAAAGTCACTGAGAGATGAGAGATCTTGAGGGACTCAAAAGGGACAGGTTGAACACAAAGAAGACCCAGGATTCCAAATGACCCCCAGAGAGACTGGATCCATCCGAAGGGCTTGTGAGGGTTCCGTGATCACTCCGACGTGGCCCACGGAGTGTTTTATTCCAAGAAGCTCTGTCCCATCTCAGAATCAACCACACGTCCTGGGCCATCTCAACATGTGGGCAGTTCCCTCAGAAGGCTTCGGGCCTGGCTAGATATAGTAGTTTGGCCAGATTTCCTAATCTCCCAAAGCCACAGAACAGAGCCCTGTGCACCCCATCCCTACCCACCCTCCACCTTCCTGCCCGTGTCCCAGCACGGGGCAAGGAGCCAAGCAGCGGAGCAGGGGGACACACAGGCTGGGGGAGAGACAGACTCCACCTGTCTCCTGTAGTGTCTGCCACCTGCTCCGCATCCACTGCAAACTCTCCCTCACTCCCCCACATACTCCCATCCTGATCATTTCTCTCACTGTCTCAGCTCAGCCCTCTCACTGGGGCAAGAGAAGAAAGAATCAGATCCCTGAGCCACACTTTTTGGGTCTGGAGTACAAGGTAGGGTCTAAGCCAAAAAAGAAAAGAACAGAAAGACTCCTGGTTAAAAAGAGTTCTCTGCTTCTTTTATGAGATCCATTATGTTCCACCTGGAATTACATCTTTTCTGGTACAAGTATCGTCTCCTTTGCTAGGCTGTAAGAATCTTCTGGCAGAGCAATCTTTGGATTTATTTTTCTCCTGAGTCCTATCATCACTTCTAGCACCTGGGTTTTTCAAGCTTCCAATAAATTAGATTCAAAATAAATCCTACAAGTTGCTAGTGATTTGAGTTGTGTTGACTGGTACTAATATCCTTGCTAATCAGGGTATGAGGGAAAAACTGCTTAATTGCTTAATTCCACATCTCTGTGTTGACAATTTTCTTAATTTTATACCAGGGGTCAACCAACTACAGCCTGCAGGCCAATTCAGGCTCACTGCCAGGTTGTGTACAGTCCTGCTAGCTTAGGGCTATTCATTTTCAAATAAATGTTAAAACTCAAAAGAAAGATAATACTTTGTAACATGTAAAAACTGTATGAAATTCAAGAGTTTTAGGGCCAGGCACGGTGGCTCACGCCTGTAATCCCAGCACTCTGGGAGCTGAGGTGGGTAGATCAGCTGAGGTCACGAGTTCGAGACCAGTCTGGCCAATATGATGAAACCCCCGTCTCTACTAAAAATACAGAAAAAAATTAGCCAGGCATGGTGGTTGACTGTAATCCCAGCTACTTGGGGGGCTGAGGCAGGACAATCACTTGAACCCAGGAGGCGGAGATTGCAGTGAGCCGAGACTGCACCATTGCACTCCAGCCTCGGCAACAAGAGCGAAGCTCTGTCTCAAAAAAAAAAAAAAAAAAAAGAAATTCAAGAGTTTTAGTGGAACACACACACACGTGGACACCTCTGCAACCTTTGGGGAATTGACCTCTGCCTTCCCTTTCCTGATCACAAAATTGAAATAATGTGATAAAGGAAATAATGATAGGAAATAAAGCCCTATCTCAAGGGCTGTTTTAAGGCATGAATGAGCAAATGAGTATAACATGTGTAGAACAGTGCCCACTGTTTGTGAACACACCATAAATGTTCTTATCTCCATTGCTGTTATTTTTTCTACAGGTGGACCTTCAGGGGATCAAAGCAAAGTTCCAAGAGAAGTATCAGAAGTCTCTCTCTGACATGGTTCGCTCAGATACCTCCGGGGACTTCCGGAAACTGCTAGTAGCCCTCTTGCACTGAGCCAAGCCAGGGCAATAGGAACACAGGGTGGAACCGCCTTTGTCAAGAGCACATTCCAAATCAAACTTGCAAACGAGACTCCCGCACGAAAACCCTTAAGAGTCCCGGATTACTTTCTTGGCAGCTTAAGTGGCGCAGCCAGGCCAAGCTGTTTAAGTTAAGGGCAGTAACGTTAAGATGCGTGGTCAGGGCACCTTGAACTCTGGCTTAGCAAGCATCTAGGCTGCCTCTTCACTTTCTTTTAGCATGGTAACTGGATGTTTTCTAAACACTAATGAAATCAGCAGTTGATGAAAAAACCACGCATTTGTAATGGCACATTTAGAAGGATATGCATCACACAAGTAAGGTACAGGAAAGACAAAATGAAACAATTTATTAATTTTCCTTCTGTGTGTTCAATTTGAAAGCCTCATTGTTAATTAAAGTTGTGGATTATGCCTCTATCAGCTGCTTTTCCAAAGATTGTCTTGATAAGTTTGGGCTCTTCTCTTGGAAATGTATGACTTGTGAAATTCAAACCTATATTTTTTTAGTGGTCACTAATCAAGGCTAGTCATAAGGAAACAATTCATTTGCTTTTGTAAACTGTAACTAAGGGTAAAATTCCCTAATCTGCTACCTGGTTTAACTGGGTTTTCTTCTCTAGACATTTGACCCACTTGAGTCTTCCATCTGATCTTCAAATACAATTAAGCTGAGCAAAGTGCCAGCAAGATCAAGATCAATGGTCTACCTCTGAAGTGAATTGATTCCACACCAATAGATTCTGTGTTCCAAAACTTTAGTCTCATAGCCATGTGTTGCTAGACATAGAGGGATCTCTCAAGAGAACCTGGACACTTTGGCCCAATAATCATAGTTGTCATTCATTGGCTGATAATTTGTGCCTGACACTGAGTAGTCCAATTTCATTCTTAATCCTCCCCACAGCTCTATGTGGTTAATATTACTCCCAATTATCAGTTGAGGAAACTGACACATTAAGTAACCTATCTAAATTCATTTACAAGTGCTGTTTTCACACTGCTATAATTACCGGTAAAAAATTACCAAGACTGGGTAATTTATAAAGAAAAGAGGTTTAAGTGACTCACAGTTCCGCAGGGCTGGGGAGGCCTCAGGAAACTTACAATCATGGTGGAAGGGGAGGAGGCACGTCTTATGTGGCAGCAGGAAAGAAAGAGTGGTGAGTGAAGGGGGAAGAGCCACTTATAAAACCATCAGATCTCATGAGAACGCCCTCACTGTGACGAGAACAGCATGGGGGACACAGACCCCATGATCCAATCACCTCCCACCAGGTCTTTCCTGGGGATTACAATTGACACGTGAGGATTACAATTTGTGATGAGATTTGGGTGGTGACATAAGAGCCAAACCATGTCAACTAGCATTTCAATCCAGGGCTGGCTGACACCAGGAATCATGCTACTAACTGCCTTTATTGGAAAAATCAGTTGAAGTACATGGGAATGGGTCTGTATTCATTCATCTGCTTAATTCCCTACTATCTGCCAATCACTGTGCTGTGCTCTGAGGATACAAAGACAAGTAGAACACTGACTCCCCTTGGTGCAGTTCATTCCCAGGTCAATAATGTCTCTTTTATTCAATAGAATGCTGTAAGTGCATTAATAAGAGCAGTATATTTGTTCATTTTCACACTGTTCATTTTCACACTGCAGTAAAGAACTACCTGAGACTGGGTAATTTATAAAGAAAATGGGTTTAATTGACTCACATTTCCACCTGGCTGGGGAGGTCTCAGGAAACTTACAATCATGGCAGAAGGTAAAGGGGAAGCAAAGCACGTGTTACATGGTGGCAGGAGCGATGGGGGAGGGGAAGTGCCACACTTTTAAACCATCAGATCTTGTGAGAACTCACTCACTATCATAAGAACAGCATGGGGGAAACTCCCCCCATGATCTAATCACCTCCCAGCAGGTCCCTCCCTCGACACATGGGGATTACAATTCAAGATGAGATTTGGATGGGGACGCAGAGCCAAACCATATCAAGCAGGTAAAGGGCTCTACCTATGAGTAAGAAGAGAGAACACACAGCTCTGCATGGGGAACTGGGGAACACTTCCCAGAGATGCATTTGTGCTGGGTTTTAAAGAATGCATAGAAGCTCTCCAGAAAAATAAAGGAAGAAGGGCACAAGCAGAGGCTGGAGAAGCCTGAGTGGGCAGGGTGTGTTCAGGGAGAGGTGAAATCCGTTCTCCTGGGGCACAGATGTGTGGAAAGAAAGGAATGGCCCTGGCAGGCAGGCAAAGCAGCTGTGAAAATAGGTTTGAACCACATCAGCCATGGTTCTGCCTGCCAAGCATGAGTTTGGTCCTCTGGGCAACAGCAGTCATTGGAGATGTTTAAGCGAAGAACATGATCACATCTGGGCTTTGGGAAATCACTTCAGTGGCTGCTAGACATAGAGGGATCTGTCAAGAGAACCTGAACACCTTGGTCCAATAATCATAGTTATCATTCATTGGCTGATTATTTGTGCCTGACACTACTAAGTAGCACAATCTCATTCACACCATTTGGGGTGTGATCAACATATAACAAACAGCCCAGTCAGTTAAGGATAGATGCCATAATTGTCTTTTTAGTTGCTATAAAACAGTGATGGACATATTAAGAAGTTATGTTAACATCAGTGTCTTCAACATCCTGGTTTATCTACTTAATAGTCATTGCCATCATTATAAACTTTAATACATAAAAAATTATTTGCTAGAACCAAGCTCAGTGACAAAACGTATTTGTATTTACCTGTTTGTTGCCAAAGCTGGTCTTTGCTTTTATAACCAGAAACAAAACAACCAGTTTTTGGGATCCGAGCTCGTGGTAAGGACAGAAAAACAAATCAATGGACTGAAAAGAGATCTATTAAAAACAGACACAATTTGAGACTGTTAATGGCCATAATTCACACAGAGACAAGCAAGAAGATATTTTACAGGTGGAGAAACTGAGGCTGATAAGATGGAGAAGCCAGGTCATTTACTCAAGATCGCCCACATAAAGTACCAGGGCCAGAATTCAACCCAAGTCCTTCTGCCTCTAATGCCCGTGCTCTTCGCCAGACTAGCTCATGGTCCATGAGTGCTTTTGTCTAAAATTTTGCTGAGTGAGACATCAAGGTTCCTTTCTGTGGCTGCTCAATATTGCTCATCACTTGCAAGCTGGAGCCAGTTTCTGGGTACTCGCCTGGGGTCTGGTCTGTCCCAGGTATGCCCCACCCTTCCTCTCCCACAGAGGCAACTCAGGAATGTCTTCTTTTTTCCCTTCCACACACCCCTGCCCTGCCCAGGTCCCTCTGACTTCTCCCTGTGCCCCCAGCCCTCCTGCCTGTGGAGAGAGGGAATGGGGAGGATAAAAATAGAAAGAAGGGAGAGAGGAGAGCATCACCATCTTGACATCTCCCCACTGCACAGCCCTGTTCCTCATACTAGCCCCTTCCTCTAGGGCCACTAAAGGAATGCCAGCTCCTGCCACCCAGATGCTTAGATAGGTAGGGGGCTCCAAACCCCACCTCCAGGGATGCACAGAGGAGAGCATATTCTGCCAAGGTATGCCATTCCCCATGGAATTCTGTGCCAGGCCCTGACTGGGTTCCACACTATTTCTCACTCACAGTGAGTCACCTGGGTTTTGTGGGTGAATAGATTCTGGGGAGCTGGTCTGGGTGAACCATAGAAGAAGCTGAAAGTCCTCCCACCCCACCCCAGGAGCCAAGGGCATCCCATGACTTACTGTGGGAGCTTCAGCCCTCCACAGATCCCTCTCAGCAGTGCCGGGGCTTCCACGTGGCTCCCCCATGCAGGCCCACCCCTCAAATGTGTGGGTCCAGCCCATCTCTTCAGCTTCTGCGTCTGTCCTGAACAGGGAGGGACCTATGAGGACAGCTTGGCCCACCCAGCCAACTTCTTTCCACAACCTGCTATGGACCCTGGGAAGAGACCCGCAGCAACCCTGGAAGCTCAGGGCTCAGCTCAGGGCTCAGGGCAGGGCATTTTGAAGTCTCAGGAGCTAGGTCAAGAAAAGGGTGTCCAAGCCACAAGTGGGTGTGTCTCCTGGACCCCAAGGACTTCCCAGCCCACAGGGAGGGGCACAGCAGAGGAAGGCAGGGAGGCATCCTCCAGAGTGGGCCAGGGCGGGACACCAGGGTCCAGGGTGGGACATTGCTCCCATGAGCCCCTTGGAGTGGCACTGGCCACTCACGTTCTTAGTCTTCTCTGGCCTCTAACTCTCCTATTTCTTCTGCTCAGGTTGCTGGGACCCTACATGGGCCTCAATCACATCAAATAGGCAAAATGCCCTCCTGCATGCATGCACACACATGTGCATGTGTGCACACACACACACACACACCCCACTTCCTTCTGATGCACAGGTGGCACTGCCTAATCTGGACTTCTGGGGCCTGATGGAGACTGGAGGCAATAGCCCTTTGTCATTTCTTTTCAGCCCCACCCCTCGCCAGGACTCAGGCTTTCAAGTCCAAAGGGCTAGAGGGCAACTGGCCGGTCCCTATTCCAATCATGTAATGAGCCTGAACTGCAAGCCATGCACCGGGCACTGTGCTAGATGCTGAGGGTTCCAGGGCAAGCCCCTCACACCTCATTCTGCCCTTATGGTGCTTCTTCTGGTTTGCAGGGAGACAAACAACTGTCAAGTAAACAAACCCAATCGGAAATTGAGCATGGTTTATAAAGCCAGCCATAAAAGAAAGAAACTGGAGCCTGTGATGTGTGGTGATGGGGGCTGGACTGCAAGGGAGGGAGCAGGGAACTTCTTTACATGGGCAGCCAGGAAGCCTCTCTGAGGAGAGACTGAGGGGTGGGAGGAACCACCCATACACTAGGCAGGGGGAGTTTTGAGCACAGAGTACATGGGGATGACATACGAAAGAACAGAGGTGGCCGAGAGATCCCTGGACAGCCAGTGGTTGATGCTGTGTGAAGGAGGACAGAGCGAGGGGTGGTCAGGGCCCTGGTGGAGCAGCACCTCACAGGCCACAGTCAGGTGTTCGGGTTTTACTCTAAACGTAATTTTGAGGTACCACCCCGTCCTTCCCATGGGGGTGTCCCACATTCAGGCTCCAAGGTTCCACCCCTTTTGGTTCAAGCTCCACATTCCCTATGGTTCCCAGTGTGACTGGGACCAGGGACCATGTGGTATCGCCCAGCCTCCCCTGAAGCCCTAAACCTTGTGCTGAACCTGGGTCCCCATTCCAGTCTTCCCTCCCTCTCCTCATGGTGAATTCTTCTTTGAGGATTTTGGTGTCGTTTCCCACAAGATGACCTCAGTCAGGACCATGTGTCAGAGAGTTTCTGGAAACACTGGGTCCCACTGGGTCACAGTCAGGGGCTGTGGTGTGTTGGTTGATGTTTAACAATCAGCGGTGGGTGGTGAGAAAGACTGATGCATAGCGTTTGTCCATTTCCATGGTGTAAATACTCTCACCATGCCAATTTCAAGAAAGTGCCATGACGACACAGAGCCCTGGCTTAGAAAAGCAGAGCAGTAGCATACGGATATACAGTGTTCCCACCAAACACATACAAGAGACGTCAATAACTTGAAAAGCATAGTCAATAGTAAAATGAAGTCCATAATTAGGAATGAATTTTGAGTATTTATTACATCTGTTATCAATATATTTTCATTGTACATTTATATAACTTAATTTTTTAAAATGTTTAGCAACCAGCTTCTACAAGTGTTGAAAAATTAGCTATTGGCTCTTATGAACCAATAGGAACTGATGACAGCATTCCCCTTGGTCTAGGTCTTAATCTCATTTCTCCCAGGGGACTCCAAAGACAATCTGCACCCTGTCCTCAGGTACCAACCAGCATGAGAAGAAATCATTATCCTGAACGCTATTTCCCTGGAAAAATGAGCTGCCACCCACTGTACATTTTAGGGTCACAGTGAATCGTTGTATAGGTTGTCTACTGTGCAAAGCTGCCTGGCTGAGGGGATATCTGGGGTCTGAAATTGAGCCTCATTCACAGTGAATCGTTGTATAGGTTGTCTACTGTGCAAAGCTGCCTGGCTGAGGGTACTTCTGGGGTCTGAAATTGAGCCCTCGTTCTCCCCACACCAAGACTTTGCTGCAGGTCTGCAGCTGCTTAGAGAGGGTGCTTTCTGCTAATTTGCACAGAGGGAGCATCTGGGCTGGTTCTGGCATTGCACACAATCTATTTTACTTAAGAGGGGTTGAGCCATTCAAGAGACTCCTGCCTGGACAAAACGCCTTGTTGCCAGTTTCTTATTTTAAAAATTTTAAGTTCTGATGTTCGAGGCACCCCGTATAACCATATCATCAATCCTTGTAAATCTCTCCTCAGGAGAGTGTTGAAAAGGGAAGATTAAGAGGAAAAGGGAGATGAAAATAATGGTCTAGATGAGACAGGTTTTACCACGTAAAGGAGCGAGGTAGAGAAGAAGCAAAGGAAGCAGACCGTGACGAGGGACAAACAGCTGCTTTTCAGTGGATATCGGCCCACTGAGGGTCAGACGTGACAGCCCCCAGAAGACCCCACCATCCTCAGCCACAGGCAACGTGTTCCTGGCCAAAGGTGTGCAGCCTGACTCCTTCAGCAGCAAGAGACGAATGCACAGAGGTCCTTCAGACTCCAAACAATGTCTCAAACCATGTTAGAGCCAATCAAAATGCCTCAGATAAGCCCCCAGAAAGTAGATAAGCTGAGAAATAAGGGTGCCAGAAAACCAGAAATAGTATTCAGCTCCCCGTGCCAATGAGTGAAAGCCCCCAGAAGAGATGTTAAGTCAGCCTGTCCATATTGAGGCAATTTCTCTCATGATCAGGGCATAGGGTGCAGACCAGTATGTTGGGAGACATAGGATCAGGAGAAAGAAAAGAAATGGCCAGGGGTGCAGGAAGATTATTCAAAATAAACTCTTCATTTTATTTTATTTCTGTAAATTTTAGATTTACATAGAAGTTGTAACAACATTAGCAAGAGTTCCTATATACCTACTGCCAATTTCCCATATCACTGACACTAATACGGTACATTTGTCATAACTTATAAATGAGGATTGATACATCACAGCTGAGTAAAGCCCAGACTTCCTTCGCTTCTCCTTAGTTTCTACCTAATGTTGCTTTTCTGTCCCAGGTTCCATCCAGGACACCACGTTACATTTGTTCATCGTGTCTCTTTAGGCGCCATCTGGCTGTGACAGTTCCGTAGATATTCCTTATTTTTCATGACCTTGACGGCTTTGAGGAGTGCAGTCAGGAATTTTGTAGAACGTCCTTCAATTTGGGTTTATCTGATGTTTTTCCCATGGCTAGACCGGGGTTATGGGTTTGAGGAGTATCATAGAGGTAAAGTACCATTCTTATCACATCCGATCAAGGGTATGTGCTATTAACATGCTACCAATACCACATACCACTGTTGAGGCTGACTTTGAACACCCGGCTCAGAGAGTGTTGGTCAGGTCTCTCTGCTAAAAAGTTACCCTTCTTGTTCCCCCTTTCTGTACTGTACTCATTAAAAGGAGGTCCCCACGTGCAGCCCATGCTCAAGGGATGTAGAGTTAGGTCCCACCTCCTTGAGGGGGAGTATCTACATAAATTATTTAATATTCTTTTAAACAGGAGATTTGTCTGTTCTTCCCCATTTGTTGATGTAGTCACTAATTATTTTAAATCAGTATAGATTTATGATAATTTATTGTATACTTTGGGTTATAACCCAATAGCATATTATTTACTTTGTTGCTCAAATAGTTCCAGCTTTTTCTGTTGGGAACTCTTGCAGTTGGCTTCTGTGTCCCTTTGACATACCCTCTCATTTTGCTTTTTCAGTATTTCTTTAGTTTCTGGAATGGAAAACCAAATACCATATGTTCTCACTTATAAGCAGGAGTTAAGCTATGGGTAGGCAAAGGCATACAGGGTGGTATACTTTTGTTTTCCATTCCTGAGTTATTTCAAATAGAGTCCTACGAGATGCTCCAGGCCCATCTTGCACATTCCCTTTCCCAGCCCTAGAATCAGTCATTTCTTCAAGGAGCCCTGACTCTTTTTATTGGAAAATGGGGTTGGATACCAAGATGTAGACCCTGGTTCTGCTCATTGCTACTGGGGTGTCATTGCTTCTGAGCCAACTCAGCAGTCAGAAGTAGGAAATATAAGTATGTATACTAACCCAATGATATGGTTTGGCTGTGTCCCCACCCAAATCTTATCTTGAATTCTCAAGTGTTGTGGGAGGGGCCCGGTGGGAGGTAATTGAATCATGGGGGCAGGTCTTTCCCTTGCTGTTCTCGTGACAGTGAATAAGTCTCACAAGATCTAATGATTCTGTAAGGGGGGAGTTTCCCTACACAAGCTCTCTTTTTTCTCCTGCTGCCATCCACGTAAGATGTGACTTGCTCCTCCTTGCCTTCCACCATGATTGTGAGGCCTCCCCAGCCACGTGGAACTGTAAGTGCATTAAATTCTTTTTTCTGTATAAATTACCCAGTCTCAGGTATGTCTTTATCAACAGCATGAAAACAGACTAATACACCATGTATACACACACATCTTTTTTTAGTTTCAATAGCTTTTGGGGTACAAGTAGTTTTTGGTTACATGGATGAATTGCATAGTGGTGGAGTTTGAGATTTTAGTGCAACTGTTACCCGAATAGCATACACTGTAAGAAATATGTAGTTTTTTGTCCCTCACCCCCTTGCCCTTCCCTGCTTTTTAGTCTCCAAAGTCCATTATACCACCCTGTATGTCTTTGCCTACCCATAGCTTAGCTCCTACTTATAAGTGAGAACATATGGTATTTGGTTTTCCATTCCTGAGTTACTTCTTTTAGAATAATGGCCTCCAATTTATCTATAATTATTTATACATATATGTAGGTGATGATATAGACATAGACATAGACATAAATAGAGATATAGACATAGATATAGATCCATCTGGATCTATATTAAGCTAAACATGAATTCATACAATGTCTTCAACATTCATCCAATACCATATGGTTCATGCTACAAGGGTAATTTTGACATCTTGAAAACAGCACAGCTAGACAAGATAGTAGGAAGGCAGCTCCTATAAAAAGGGGCCATGAGCCAGGCAGAGGGGCTCATGCTTGTAATCCCAATGCTTTAGGAGGCCGAGGCAGGAGGATCACTTGAGTCCAGGAGTTTGAGACCAGCCTGGGCAACATAGCAAGACCCTGTCTCTACAAAAAAAAAAAAAAGACAATTAGCTGGGCATGGTGATATGAACCTGTAGTCCCACTACTTGGGAGACTGAGGCAGGGGAATTGCTTGAGCCCAGGAGTTTGATGCTGCAGTGAGCCATGATTGTGCTAGTGCACTCCAGCTTGGGCAACAGAGCAAGATTCTCTCTCTAAAAAAGTGGGGAGGTGGGGAGGCCATGAGAAGAATCAAAGCAAATCACGTAATGCCCTGCATGTGGACTGATTGTACTTCCATTTTGGATGGCAGAATTTGTGCCCAAGGCAGGCTGTCACTGAGTGCTCCTTGGATCTCTGCCGCCTGGTACCCAATGAATTGTCCCAAGGCTCTGAAGAGAATGTCCCATGACTTCTTTGTGACTAAACCGGAAATATTGATGTCTTTTGTTCCTAATGTAAACAACGTTAAACAAGCCCAAAATGTGTACAGCCAATGTTAATACCACACAAGGGAAGGGAAAAGAAAGAACATCCGAGAAATATGAGTACAAAATGGGGAAACTAAGGAAGCTAGCTTTTGACCAGTCCCTGGGGAGTCTGCAGGGCTTTTGCGACGGGATTGGGCCTCTTCCTGGAAAACAGGCCTGCAGCTGGGAGGGCCAATCTGCTCAGCAAGCATTTGAGTGAGAGGAGTTAGTGGTTTCCATGGGGGCTGCCTACTCCATAGTGTGATGACTGTCTTCAGCATCACAATCAAGTGGGGTTTTATGTCAGTCTCCTTCTGTTCATGATTTTTGGTCTCCAATAAGTGTCATTTTAGGATTGCTTAGAACAGGAACAGCTCAGAACAAAAGAGACCTAAGGCATTTTTAGACTCAGAGCCAGAAGGAAAAGGCACTGGTTTTGAATCATTCCTTGCTATGAGTAATGTGGACCAGGAGAATATGACTCATAAACCAAAATGGACTGCACTAATTGTCTGAACTCTGAACCCAACCCAAGCAATTTTTTTTTACTGCATGGAAAACAAAATCAGCTGTTTTTAAAATCCTACTGAACCAGTTCAAATTAGAACCAGTCTTTATAAAAGATTGAGCCAGAAGGAAAAAAGAACCAGAAAAGCAAAATCATTTCCACACAAGTATTTCATTCATTCATTCATTTCAAGTGTCTGGCATACACAAACATATACTGTGTGTGTATTTCTGTCAGTAGGGGCTCTTTTTTTTTTTTTTTTGGAGATAGAATCTTGCTCTGTCGCCTAGACTGGAGTGCAGTGGCGTGATCTTGGCTCACTGCAACCTCCGCCTTCTGGGCTCAAGCAATTCTCCTGCCTCAGCCTCCCATGTAGCTGGGACTACAGGTACGTGCCACCTAATTTTTGTATTTTTAGTAGAGACAGATTTTTGCCATGTTGGCCAGGCTGGTCTCGAACTCCTGGCCTCAGGTGATCCACTCACCTCGGGCTCCCAAAGTGCTAGGATTATAGGCATGAGCCACCACACCCCACCAGTAGGGGCTCTTTTATATAAATCTCACTTAACTTATGTGCCAGATTAACCAGCACTCTCCATTTACTCTGCAAAGTCTATTGGTGCATGCCCTGGGGCTCTGAAGGCTGGTGGCTTCTGGGGACTGGGTAGGAGCCCTTCTCTCTTCTGGTGGATCCTGCACTTTGCAATAGTAGATTGGATTTATTCCCAAACCTGTTCTATCTGTTGTACTTACTATTGCAATTACCCAATTTAATTAAATATTAAATACATCGATCAACTGTAAGTACACAAAGAAAGACTTCCTGTTTCTGTGAAAGCTAAATTGGATGCTTTGGAAAGACTAGCTAAAGCTGTGTTTCAAAGGAGGAGGAGGAGGAAGAAGGGGAGAGGAGGAGGATGAGGGGAAGAGGAGGAGGGGGATGAGGAGGAGGAGGATGAGGGGAAGAGGAGGAGGAGGGGGGGAGGAGGAGGATGAGGGGAAGAGGAGGAGAAGGGGGGAGGAGGAGGGGGGAGGAGGAGGAGGGAGGAGGAGGAGGGGAGGAGAAGGAGGAAGGGGGAAGGAGGAGGAGGAGAAGGGGAGAGGAGGAGGAGGAGGGGAGGGGGAGCAGGAGGAGGGAGGAGGAGGAAGGGGAGAGGAGGAGGAGGAGGACGAGGGGAAGAGGAGAAGGAGGGGAAGAGGAGGAGGGGGGAGGAGGAGGAGGAGGGAGGAGGAGGGAGGAGGAGGGGGAAGGGGGAGGAGGAGGAGGAAGGGGAGAGGAGGAGGAGGGGAGGAGGAGGAGGACAAGGGGAAGAGGAGGAGGAGGGGAGGAGAAGGAGGACGAGGGGAAGAGGAGGAGGAACGGGGAAGAGGAGGAGGGAGGAGGAAGGGGGGAGGAGGAGGAGGAGGAAATGACACTGAATGCCCATCCGTGGCTTACTCTTAAAGAAAAGTTCACAGTAAACCAATATACATTGAATGTTTCCTACAAAAAGTTAAATAATATATTGTTGTCTTTTAATGATTCCCAGCTTTAGGCTTAAGTATAAATGGCCAATTGTCTTTCTCAAATGTGTTAGATCAGAGGGTTTTCTTCCTTCTGAAACGTTAGTCTGTCTATTACTGTTAATTACACTGGCTTTTCTTCTGGTCAAAGACCTGCATGGTGCTGCCACCGCCCTTGTCTCCCTACACCTAACCCTCCATGGAGGGAGCAAGACCAGGGACTCCACTCACAGGCTGTGTCATATTGGGAAGCCACCTTGCCCATCTGAAACTCAGCTTCCTCGTCTGTAAAATGGGGGTGTTGATAATTCCGAAGCTCCCCTACTTAAGGATCAAAAACAAAAGAACATTTATAGAGAGATGAGAACAAACCTACTTCCAGGACCAACAGGGCAACTCTGCCTGCTGATGAGAAATGTCTTTAGAGGCCCCTTATTTAGTGTTACTTTCAGCTTACCAAAAACAACAGCAAGAACAATTGCATCTATGCCTAAGTGGAGGAGTGGTGCCTGCCTTGTAGGATCTTTGTGTGGATGAAATGAGATAAAGTATCAGAAGCCCTTAGCACAGGGATGGACTCTTGCCAAGCGCTCCCTCTATGTGGGCTGTATTGTTGTCTAAGCAAGTCACTCCATGCTCTGTGCTGGGTGGCTGGCCCTGAAATGAAATCATGAAGCAGTCTATTGAGCATGGAGGCCACTCTGAGGTGCAGGTGCCAGATGGATTCAGGTCGTCATCCTTTCCCATCTAGACTAACACAGCAGACCAGGGTGGTCCCCCCACCTCCAGGCACCTCCCTCCTCCAGCCTATTCCCACCCTACAGCCAGCCTTGCCTTTCCTAACTGCAGCTCTCTCCTGAGCTGTCCTCAGGCACCCTGCCTCCACAGAAGAATTTGGCAGTCTTATATCTCAAGCCTCTATGAGAGCTGCTTCCTCTCCACCAGGATGCTCAATTAGCATCTCATACTAAACACATCCAAAGCAAAAATCTTGATTCCCCCACAAAACCAGTTCCATTCCCAGTTTTCCCTATCTCAGTAACCACCCCCATCTACCCAGCTGCTCCAGCCAAATGCTTAGGAGTCATATTGGATTCCTCCCATCCCTCAGTCCTCAGGGATCAGGTATCAGAAGTCCTATCAGTTCTATTTCTCCAAGTATCTTAGAGTTTCTGTGTTTTGCCACCTCCATAGCTATCACCCTAACCCAAGCCTCTGACCTTTCTAGCCAGGATCCCTGCAATGTCTTCGTCACTGAGCTCCCTGTGTCCCCAGCTGCTTTGTCTCTGACTCCTTCTGGAACACCCACTTTCCCCCTCACTCTCCAGGCACCAGCCACCCTGGGCTTTTTTGCTGTTGTTCCTCAAACTTGTCATGCTTATTCCTGCCTCAGGACTTCTGTGCTTGTAGTTCCTTTTACCTAAAACTCCCCTTCTCCCAAACAGCCCCATGAGCTAATATCAGCACGCACGTCACCTCTCCAGAGGCTCACCCTGGCCACGCTATCAGGTCCCATCCCCATCACTGCCCTCAGAACACACACAAACTCTCCCTATAACATTATCCTGCATCGATTTCACAGAAGTTGTCACCAGCCAATATTATCTTATTTGCTTACTGACTCATTGTCTACCCTGCTCCACTGTTAGAAAGGAAGTTTACCACTGACACTACAGCACCTAGAACAATGCCTGGCACATAATAGATGCTCAATAAAAGGTGATTGAAAAGATGAATGCCTAACACAATGTCCTTCCTCCCTTTTTCCAGCCAAATTTATCCCTTGACTTCCACATTTCCTTTCAGTGGCAGCTCAAGCCTCACCATCTCTTAGAAGGCAAGACTTGCCTGCCCCCTCTCCTGTGCAGTTAGTGTCACCCCTTCTGTGTGCTCCTTTCACACAATCCCATCACAGCACTTACCGTATTTTTCTTTGTCATTCTCTATATCCATATCCCTAATGAGACCAGGAGCTCTGTGAGGCCAAGAACCATGTCTTATGCATCCTTCCAGTCACAACACACACAGCAATTTGAAACCAGCCCAATTGTCCCCTAGAACTGATGTTTATGGTTTCTTTTGAATAAACATAAAAATTGATCCCGAAGTCTTAAAATTTGAGAAAGTTACAGTTGTCTTACCTGAGTTCTTTTCTCAGGAACCCAGTCATCACCCCCTCTCCCAAGATAATATCGAGGAGCTGAAACTTATAAGACCATCACATCTGGGCAAAGAGACACCAGACCCTCACCCATCATGATTCCCTATCTGACCACCTGCTTCCTGTTGACCAACTCCTCTTCCTCACTCCTTCCTAATTTCTGTTTTCCCATACATGGTTACATTTCTGCCGTGCTATACAAACCCCTGATTTTAGGTGCTTGAGTAGATGGACTCAAGACTCTATCTCCCACCTCCTCAGCTGCAGCACCCGATTAAAGCCTTCTTCCCTGGCAACAGTCATCTTCTCAGTGATTGGCTTTCTGGGTGTCAAGCAACAGGACTTAGACAAAACTCCTGGTGTTTTGGTAACAAATTCTCTATGTCTCTGTCCTCCTTGCCCACTAGATATAAACTGGTCATTTCCTCCTATCCCTTCTCCATCACAGGCTGCCTTTTCATCTCTTATCATCATCTCAAATCACATCATCTCTATTGATTGATCAACTGATTTGTTCTGCTTATCTATTGTCTGCCTCTCCCACTGTCAGTGCCTAGAAGAGTGGCTGAGGCATAGGAGGTACTCAGTCAAGATGTGTTTACAAATGGCTCGTTCAACATGTTTGTTAAATGAAGGAATCATAAATTAATTAGCAACCATGGCACTATAAATCTCACGGTCCCCAAAGAGCAGGGAGATCCAATGCTATATTTACAATAGTTACTTGTGTTTGCCAAAGACAAACAAGACACAGGGACATGCTTCATGAAAATCACATCTGAAACAAATGTTGGGGGAGGATGAGGGCAGGAAGAGATTTGGCTAATGAGCAAAATGCATCTTGAATGGCTCCAAGGCATCCACCAACTGAATTACTGACACGTTGCTTCTTTTGTTTGGCATTAAGAGCCCAGCTAGGAGCAACAGGTCTCTCTGCAGTTCTACTAATCCTATTCCAATTATTCCAATTATTTCATTAGAAATAGGTCCACAGATAATTACCCAGTTGTTCAATTTCATCCGAGGTCACATTGCATATGCAGCCCAAGATTAACATCAATATTGGCTGCAGGGGGTGACATGCAGCAAAACAGGTTTCAAATGGAAATTTTAAGAAGAGTAAAGGATGCTCAACAGCCCCTTTCCAAGAGGGGGCCTTAGGGTCACCTGCCTTCTTTAGGGTCCTCAATCCAGACCGCTGGAGAGTGGAGACATGAGATCTGCTGGCGATGCTGGCATCTTCTGTGTGACATATAATATCAACATTAAATCACTCTAGGCCCACAGCTCTGCTGAAGACACGATAAATCAAAGCTGGGCAATGTGGCAGCCACAAGGGTAGCGAAAGGTGAGCCTGGAACTGAGCCAGCCTATGGGGCCAGCAGAACAGAAGCCAGCTCAGGGCTGCCAGCCCCTAAAATAATGTTTCATCAGGATGGCATGTGAGGCCTGGCTAAGGCAGGTCAACCCCATTTCCCAGTGGACGGAAACGTATGGCTGATTCCAAACAGGTTCTCAAATCCAGAAAGGCACCCAAAAACTTAGCTGACTGCATTTCACCTTTGGGCAGAGTCTCTGTGAAGAAGACAAGAAGAAAAGTTACTCCGTTTTACTTTCTCTCTTACTGTGAGTAAGAGAGGCTAGTGAATTGTGCCTCCAGTCCCTAGGAGATGGGCACAGTGCCTAGTACAGCAGTTCCCACCCTTGGCTGCACAGTGAAATCTCCTGGGAGGCTCACAGAATGCTGATGCCTGGGCACCACCCCTGGAAATTTGCCTTTTATTGGACTTGGATTGTGGCGTAGCCTGGAAATTGGGAATTTTCAAATCTCTCCAGGGACCATCATGTGAAGACAGAATGAGAACCACTGCCCTAACACAGCCTCCGGTAGAGAAGGCCCCAAAACCCAGGTTCCATCTTCATCCATGGATACCCCTAGTCACTTCAACCCTCCAGACTCATTTTAAAGCAAAGAGAAAAGAACCACTCACCAACTCCTATCTCCAGAAAGTCCTTCTGAAACATACAATATTCTTCTCTATGGGTTTTATTGAAGCCCTTAGAATTTTCTATAAAACCTTAACTCCTTAGACTAGCCTTCTGAGGCCTCCACCTCCCTGTTCATATACTCATCCAACAAATATTAATTGAGCACCTACTATGGCCCAATGCTCTTGTTCTCATGGAGCTTTTATTCTATTAAGGGAGACCAAACAAACAATGAAATGCTACAAATAGAATCATTTCAAAATCTGAAAAATACAATGAAACAAAACAGGGTGATACAGTGATACAACAGAGAGAAACAAATGGGAGGGGTGGAGAGAGGCTACATGCTACTTTAGGTGCTCAGGGAAGAGTCTATTTGATGAAATAAGAGCTGAACTGAGTCCTGAACATTCAGGAGCCAGCCACGTGAATCTCTGAGGGAAAAGCACTCCAGCAGAGGGAAGAGGCTGTGAGAAGTTCTCATTGCCAGTCTCCTTGTAGCCCCACTTCTGCCCCTCCACTGCCATGCTGGGTGTCACCAGCTCCCCACCTTGGCACTTTGGATTTGCACCATCAGAGTTGCCACCTTCCCACCAAAATCTATTATTTCTTCAAGAAACCCCTTCTCGAAGAAGCTTCCTATAAGCAGCTCCTCCTCATTCTGACCACTCTTTACTTCACCTCTAATGTCTGTGCATGACCTTGGTATAAAGTTGCATGGGTATAAAAGCATGAGACATGATTGCCACTATTCATGACCTCTTTAGCATCATGCCTGAGCTTACACTGAATCATCATGCCCTTGATTTTATTGTCTTGTTGTTTCACCTGGGTACAATTAGTCTCCTCCTATGGGATCATTTGTCCTCCAGAGCATAGATCAGATTTTCTGCTCTCTTAGTATCCCCAGTTTCTCCTAGAACAGAGCTAAGCATTCATTCACAGCCCCCGAACATTTATAGGAGGGGTTGACCATGTTTTCAATAAGTGCTTATTTGAGTGAAAGAATTAATTAGTAAGCCTTGCCTCAACACCACGCAGCCTTCATTCTATTTTGCACTATCTTTATCTCTATTTTATAGGTGAGGAAACCAAGGCACAGAGAGATTAGGTATCTTGCCCCAGGTCACACAGCTGGTAAGTGGTACAGCTGGGATTGAAACCCAGGTCTGTCTGGTATCAGATGCTGCACCACGCTGCATAACATGGCCCCAGTGAAGAATGGAGGTCAGTATTCCCATCGTTGATTTTCAATAAAGAAGACAAAACTCATAAAAGAATTAATAGAGGTGACCTGGTTCATGGATTGAGTTGATACCAGAGCCAGGGCCAGCATTCGTGGCTGTGAGAGCCAAGGCCTCTGGCTCTCCACTTTGCCATGTCCCTTTCAGAAAGGTCAAAATTCTGGTTGGGATTCAACCAAAGGATCTGATCACCACTGTGCCCTCTACCGATTTTGAGTGTCGCCAGGACACTTCTGACAATAGGTGAAAATGTCTAATGAAATGGCAAATGAGCAGAAGGGCAGAACTTGTGCGTTCACTTTAAATAATGTTGTCTTTCTCTCCCTCTTTCTCTCTTTTGACCATTTGATTGATGGAGACAGAGAAGAACAGGAGCAAGAAGCTAACGTTTATCAAGCACCCTAAGCAAGTCACTTAACCTCATTTGTAGTATGGGCTTCATGGAAGGCTGCCAGGTTTTGCAAACAAAGACACAGGATATGCACTTAAACTTGAATTTGAGATGATGAGACAATTTTAACATAAGTGTGTCCAGTGCAATATTTGAGACATACTTATACTAAAAACCTTAATATAACCTACCCCATAATAATCATGAGGGATAAAAATTATTATTACCCATAAAAATCATAAGAATAATCATGAAGACTGAATAACACAGAGAATGTAAAGTACTCATAGGTACCTGATGAGTAAGTGGCAACACCTTGTTCAACCTAGGTTTGTTCAAAGATCACTTTTCTTCCTCTACACAGACTAGAAAATTGGCTATCATGGATTATTGACTCACAGTTTAATAAGTAAATTCACCTGAAAAACACCTGGCTCCCTCAGCATGTGGGGCTCTCTGCTCTTGGCTTGCCCCTAGAGAACTGGTTCTGTCCATAGACCGTCCATTGGTTCTCCTGTGAGATGTCTTGCCTTGGCCAGAGGCAGCTTCCATGCAGGAACTGTAACTGGAGAAATGGCCCTTTCCATAAAGCCACCCCCACTTGTGAGCAGTTGGATGTGCCCACGGAAAGAAGGGGAAAGGAGTGGAATCAGGAGGCCGGGCCATTAAGTCCAGAAATGTTGATTCCTCATGAGGAGGGATAACAGAAGGGATAACAGGACAGTGGTTTTGCGAACAATAATAACATGGCTGAGCAAGAGGAGAAAATGAGATGGGGAGGTAGTGGGAAGTGGAGGTTAGGAAGGGGAAAGGGCCTAAGAAGAGAACACAAGAAGAATGTTTGTGGGGGAATGTCAAGAGAGAAAGGCCTAATCAGAATATCTAGGCACCTTATGTGATGCACTGGGAGGAGAAAAAATGTTTTTCAAAGGTCCTTGGGGCCGGGAGCAGTGGCTCATGCCTGTAATCCCAGCACTTTGGGAGGCCGAGGTGTGTGGATTACAAGGTCATGAGATCGAGACCAGCCTGACCAACATGGTGAAACCCCGTCTCTACTAAAAATAGAAAAATTAGCGGGGCGTGGTGGCACTCGCCTGTAATCCCAGCTACTCGGGAGGCTGAGGCAGGAGAATTGCTTAAACCTGGGAAGCGGAGGTTGCAGTGAGCCAAGACTGTGCCACTGCACTCCAGCCTGGTGATGGAGTGAGACTCCGTCTCAAAAAAAAAAAAAAAAAAAAAAAAGGCCTTTGGACAAGCTTGGGATAGCTGTGAAGCAAAAGAGTTTGTCTCTGATGCCTTTCCTCCTCCCCATCCAGAGGTAACACCAAGTCAGACCACTCTCCCTATCCAGCACTCCCTCAATACCTCAGAGGCATTGTGCTAAGAGAAATACCACCTTAACACCCCAGGCCTGGCCCAGATTCAGTACTGCTTCATTTACCTCTCCAAGGTGCCCCTTTGAAGACCCCAACCAGCTCATCTGACAAGCTCATCACAGCACCAGAACCTTCTTTCTAGAGAAAATTCATGTTCTAATAACACCATTTGGAAAAATCTCTTCCCCTCCTTAACCTGCACTTTCCTTTCCATTGTTGTCTAACTCATTATCTGCTCTAATTGGGAGAGAGGGATTTTCAGACAGAAGAGAGGGCTAGTGTATAGCTTGGTAAAAATGGGATCTTTGTGTGTCTCTCCAAACACACTCTGTGGGCAGGGAATATAACAGGTGTGTAGGAGGTGTTCAATCATTTTGTGTTGGAATGAAATAATCCATTGATATGACCTGGTGGCTCTCCCAGTTTCAGAAAAGGTTATCCTATGATCGTATAGTGTTCTTATACAATCATTTCTGAAGGAACATCCACTGACATCTGGGACACTCAGCATCAGCTTACCCCCACCCCACACCCCATTGCATAACGTTCTACTTTAGGAGCCACAAATAAAGAAAGTCCCCCTTCAGGCACTTGGGTTGAAGAAAATTCTGAAGACGAGAAGTGGAACAATGTGCACGTCTCCCAGGCGGAATGGTAGATTCCTGGTTCTATTATTACTACCAATATTGTGCAATGCCTTTGGGCAACTGGCAAAGCACTGGGTGGAATGAAAAGTTTGAATAGCAGACTCTCCAACCTCCAGCTCATGTCTGAAACTCCATGGCCTGCACTGGCCTGCCCACTGGAATGGAAAACACAAGGAGATACTCCCTACTTCCTTACCCGAAGCCCTGGGGACTCTGGCAAGCTTCCCTAGGAATGGAGGTTACCAAATCAACCATGTTTACTTTTGCTCACTCTTTCTTCTACCTTTTGATTATTCAGGTGTCAGCAAAAGTAAAGAGATGACAAGGGAAGCCTTTATCCATCCAAGAGGCTCCTGAATCCTGGTAGGTTCTGAGGATCTAACCTTAAGAACAAGGCATAAAGCTGGTGTTCTAATACAAAACAGTATCTCTCTAGTAGCACCTATTTGCCACCAAACATTATTTACAAGAAATAGTGAACACCTACCACCCCAGGAAAAGTAAGACTGATTAAAAAAAACCTTAGCAGAATCTAGGAGTCACTGGAATAGTGGGAAAGCAGATGCAGTTGGTCCAGGAGCCAGTCAATGACCTATTCACACTTTGCCTCATGAAGGACAGGACGTCCATTCTCAGAAAGTCAGTAAGGAGAGAGTTCATTTCTTCTACACTCCTGCTCCTTGACTCAGAGACCCAGAGTACAGACCAATCTTAAAAACAATCTTAAAACTGACCAGCTATTCTCTACTACACAGGTGACATCTTTTGAGGCAACCAGAGTACAGTGTTACACACACACACACACACACACACACACCATACCATATTTTTCAGAGACTGCAACTCTCAAGCACAGAACAGGGCAAGATGTGGAAGACAGTGAAGAGTGCTCATGTCAAGGGATCCTCTGCCTCCTCAAAGTCGGAGTGGAGTCAGCGTAAAAACAAACAAACAAAAAAGGCTATAAATCACTCAATTCGCAGACTTCTATTCTGCAGCACTTCAGCTTTTCCAGAATAAGAAGAGCAGTTTCTAGAGATATTTGAAGAAAAAAATTTGACCCCTAACTGTTATACCAAGCCAAGTTATTATTCATAGGTGGTAGGAGATGGAGACTCTTGAGGATTCAGAAAATACACCTCTCCTATATTATTCCTTTAAAAAATTGCAATATCGGCAGAGGTGGGCAGATCACTTGAGGCCAGGAGTTTGAGAACAACCTGGGCAACATGGTGAAACCCTGTCTCTACTAAAAATACAAAAATTAGCCGGGCATGGTGGTGCGCGCTTATGTCCCAGTTACTCAGGAGGCTGAGGCAGGAGGATTGCTTGAGCCTGGGAGGCGGAGGTTGTAGTGAGCCAAGTGCACGCCACTGCAGTCCAGCCTGGGCAATGGGAGTGAAACCCTGTCTCAAAAAAAAAAATGCAATTTAATGAACTCCTATTCAAAGATGAATCAGAATTAAACATTTAAGAATGAGAAACTTGTGGCATAAAAAACCTGGCAGCTCGGGTGTAAATCAGCCAAACACAGAGCTAAGTGTAAATAATTGTCATAAATAAAAGCAAATAGCAAAGTAATTCTTAAAAGATACATTATATAAAATTTGATGACAGTAATCCAAGCCTTAATTAAACCCCAGATTATTTTCATAAAAGCCTGAAAATGGGAAGAAATAAAAGTGTTCTAGATTTGTTTTCTTACTAGCAGGGAGTCAAAAAATATTTCTTTACTCTTGTTTTTGATCATTAGAAAAACATAGGTTAAAAAATGTTTTTGGAAAAACTTAAAAGACAGACACTTATAAAAATACAAAGAAGGAAGCAAACAGTCTCCACGGTCAAACTCTGTCACCAAATTCTATTATATTTCATCTCTGCCTTTACTAATAAGGGGCAGAGGGCTAAGGTTTATTTCTTCCCTCAAAGAGCTAAAACCTAAAATAGGAGAGAGAGATGGAAACACATGACAAAAATTCAGGTGATATGAGAGCTCTATGTATAAAGATATATGTATAAAGTTCTCCAGAAGGTTACCAAGAATTCATGGTGGGAGGGTGATGAGATTGCAAGGAGGGAGGTTGGGGAAGGCTCTCCTACAGAACAATTTGGACACTTAAATTATTTATTTGTCTGTCTTTCCTACAAGATTGTAAGTTCTGTGTAGACCGAGACTTCGTCTGATTCTCTAGAGTCTGTATGTACAGATGAATGGATGATGGATGAATGGATGATGGATGGATGGAGGATGAATGGATGGATGATGATGGATGGCTGGATAAATGGATGGATGAATAGATGATGGATGGATGAAGGATGAATGTATGGATAGATGATGAATGGCTAGATAAATGGATGGATGGATGGAGGATGAATAGATGATGGATGGAGGATGAATGGATAAATGAATGCTGGGTGGGTGAAGGATGGATGGATGGATGGATGCTGGATGGATGGATGAATGGATGAATGGATAGATGATGGATGGATGGATGGATGAATGGACGGATGATGGATGGATAGATAGATGAATGAACAGATGGATAAATGATGGATGGATGGATGGATGAATGAATGGATAAATGATGGATGGATAGATGAATAGATAGATGCTGGATGAATGGAGGATGGATGGATGGATGGATGGATGGATGGATGGATGGATAGATGATGGATGGATGGATGGGTGGATAGATGGATGGATGGATGATAGATGAATGGATAGATGATGGATGGATGGATGGGTGGATAGATGGATGGATGGATAGATGAATGGATGGATATATGGATGGATAGATGGTGGATGAGTGGATGGATAGATGATGGATGGATGGAGGATGGATAATGAATTGATGGAGGATGGATGGATAGATGGATGGAGGGAAGATGGATGGATGGAAGATGGGTGAATGGATGGATGGATGAATGGATGATAGATGGACAATGGATGAATGGATGGATGGATAGATGATGGATGGATGGATGGATTGGTGGAGGATGGATGGATGGATGATGGATGGATAGATGGATGATGGATGGAGGATGGATGGATGGATGAATGGATGATGATGGACGATGCGTGGGTGGATAGATGGATGATGGATGGAGGATGAATGGATGGATGGATGATGGATGGATAGATGGATGATGGATGGAGGATGGATGGATGGCTGAATGAATGGATGATGGATGGAGGGAGGATGGATGAAGGATGGATGATGAATTGATGGAGGAGGGATGGATGATGGATGAATTGGTAGATGGATAAATGGATAGATGGATAAATAACCCTTCCTTGCTTGATTCCCATTTCCCATAGAGATCCTAACTAATCCCACTTTAAGGTAATAAAATTTACCCTCCCAGTCAGTCCTTCATCTGTAAGCCTCCCACCTTCTATCCCACAAGTTGGTAGCAAATTGCCAAACCATTCCTGAGTGGTCAGGGGGAGGTGATGTTTTTGCCTAAATGCCTATCTCACCAAGAGGGAACGCCTGGTCCAGGGGAGCAGAAAGGCCAAGACAGTGTATTATTCTTCGTGACTCACAGTGCTGAAACAGGAGAGTAAGAAAGCATCCTTGGTCCTGTTCTTTCTTTCTTCCCAGTTTGAAAGCCCAGAAAGCCGATCTGTGGCATAAATGATGGATGAGGTCAGACTTTAGTTTGCAGGAAGAAAGAGGGGGGCAGACAGCCGGGTTATACCAACAATCTGCTAGCCATCCTGACGTCATCTGTGTTGTCCTTTTTTTCCCCCTTATTCTCCCCAGGGGAAAAAAATATGAAGATATTTTCTGGTGATGGAGCAGGGTGGAGGAAGAGTTGGGAATGCAGACATTTGCACTACTGGCCTAGTCGGAGTAGCCTTAAAATTTTTGCTTCTGGCGGACGGTCGTCATGGCAACCCCTGGACTCATGGATCAGGCCCCCTTTCTGCCTTTGTCTGGAGTACAAAGTCCTTGTTCAGCTTTCCACGGGCTGCTGAAAAAACACACCCAGCCAGATAGACACAGACACAGATAGACAGGCTCTCACATATACTTAAAAACATTTAAAATCTTATATCAAGACCCAGGTTTCTTCCTACAGCTTATAATGATTCAGTTAATTGCAACCTTACCTGTCTGCTCCTCATGTTTCTCTCCACCTGTAAGAACAGGAGATTCTCTGATGCTGGCAGGGGACAGCCTTCCAGAGAGACTGCAGCACCACAGGGGCCTTTATGTGCATGTTTGTCCACCCTTGAAACACAGCAATCACCATAGCTATGGTTCCTAATTAGAGTGAGGGGACTTCTCCTGGAAGGGGCAGATGGGGAGCACGGCCCCGAGTGGGTTGAGAGGACTGAGGGTAGGGTTGTGGCAGAGAGTGTTTTGTGGCTTCCCAGCTGTTGTTGTCAAACCTGCTGCTGACAGGAGCCAGCCTGCCCTTTCCTTGGGGACCCAGACCCCGCACACCCAGATAGGAAAGAAACCAAGGCCTCCTGAGTCAAAGTGCCCACCATGGCAATCCAAAACTCCAGGAGGGAAAATGAAGGCTTTCCAGATTGACTTACAAGGGCAAACTCATCAAGGGCACCTGCTGGGAGCTCGACTTAGGTTTCTTCTCTGCACTTGGCTTCAGGCCAGAGCCGTGAGGAAGCTCTGAAGAGCCCTCATCCCTCAGTCTCAGTTTCTCCCAGTCCCTGTTCTAGGCCACAGATTGCAGAGAACACCTCAGGGTACAAACCACAGGAAGGTGATCTAGAAGGGCCAGGTGAGGAAATAAGTGCAGAGAGGTTAATTGACTCATCCAAAGATGCACAGCTAGTCGATAGCAGAGCCCAGACTGAATGCCAGGACTCCTGAAGGCTAAGTAGATCATGAGGAACACAGCAATTGCTCAAGGAAAAGGAAAATGCTAGAATGCACAGGGGACCAATTGAGACACTGAAAACCAGGCACCAAGACCCATTGGAATCTAATGAGATTAATTTTAGAGTAATAATATAATACTGACCATACTTTACTGTGAATATACACTGTGCCAGGCACTTTACTGCATACTGCACATACATTATTTCACTGTGACAAGGATAGTTATCCCCACTTAACAGATGGAGAAACTGAGGCTGGAGGAATAAATAACTTACCCGAGACCACATGAATACTGAGGGGAAATGCCAAGATTATCCCCAGCCCTTCTTCCCCCAAAGTTCAGGCCTTGACTTGTTATGATACTGACTTTCATCAAAAGGAGGGCCGTGATTCATGCCTGTAATCCCAGCACTTTGGGAGGCCAAGGTGGGTGAATCTCTTGGGCCCAGCAGTTCAAGACCAGCCTGGGCAACATAGCAAAACCCTGTCTCTACAAAAAACACAAAAAATAGATGGACGTGGTGGCTCATGCCTTTAGTCTCAGCTTCTCAGGAGGCTGAGGTGGGAGGATCACTCGAGCCTCGGAGTTGGAGGCTACAGTGAGCCATAATCATGCCACTGCACTCCAGCCTGGGCCACAGAGTGAGACCCTGTCTCAGAAGAAACAAAAAAAGGAGAAACAATGAGCTGAATGTCCTCATTGATGTCACTTCTTTTAGGTTGCCATATGTTCAGGCCCCAGACTAAGACATCTTCCAGATGAAAGTTAAGACAAAAAGTATAAACCTCCCTGAGAGAAATCAACTCATGAATGGGCTGGTTGGGCTACATGTGGGTGGTAGAGATGCTTTTTTGGGTCAAGCTTGGGCTTATATGTGTGTGTTTGCCATGTTGAACACTAAGACTCTGTGTCTTGACATTTGACATCTGACCTAGAACCAGGATCCTCCTGGTAGGACAGGCCAACAAAACAGGGCCTATTTTTTCTAAACATTAGAAACCAAAAGATTTAGTAAAGTTGGTCAGACATTGATGCTGCACACCAAGGTCTATCTGAACAATTGACAGAGCTGGATTCCAGAAAGTTTAATTAGTAAGGGGATGTAGGGGAAAATCCAACATCCTTCCCAGGGAACGGTGCTGTGTTAATTCACTCCTAGGATCCCCTACCTATTACCCTCAGAACAAATCCTTGGCTTGCTTGCTGCCTGGAAGAGAAATCATGCAGGTGTTTCAGAGCATTAAGGAAGTTATTTCTTCCTCATGTTCACTCCGAGGTCAAGGACAAGAATGCTAGCTTTGGCGTTGGGAGGACCTCAGTTCAGTTCCCAGCCTGAACTTAAGTCTTGCACTGCAGTATAAAACAAGTGTTTTACTTTTCACTTCATCACATTATTGGATTTGATTATGTGGATAATCAGGGCTGCTCCAGAGCATATTGGCAGTCTACGCAGTAAGCCATACATGGCAGCTCTGCAAAACCGGCACAGCAGACGGTGGTGTGAAGTCCACCCAGCAAAGCTCCCTCTCTTTCCCCATTCCCCATTCTGTTCCAGCTCAATGCATGAAGTGTATGAAATTCACCCCCTATAAGCCAGGCCCTGTGCTGGGTGCTAGGAATAGAGCTACAATGAAGTCAAGATTCCTGCTGCCCAGAGACTTCCTCTCTAATAAGGGAGACACAGGGAAGTAAACATAATCTCAGTGAGGTATGAGGCATGCCATTAGAGGCATGTAGAAGAATGGAAACTGCACAGAGGAGTGTGAAGTTAAGTGTCTTAGAGAGGGGTAAAAAGACTTGCAGAGAAGTGATACACAAACCAAGTTTTGGAAGATGAACCGAAACAGTGAAAATGATAGAGTGAGCAGAGGGGAAGAGCTCATAGAAAGGGATAGAGTACGAATCAGAGGATCCCTGGGCTCTTTCAGGAATGTGGCTACTCACTTATTATGTCACCAGCACAGCTCACCAACTCGGACATATGGAGGAAGAGCTCCTCTCGCCTGCTCCCTGCTTGTGCCTCCATGGGTCTCTGACCCCCTTAGCTTAGGCCTCCTGCTCCTAATTCTGGCCTCCAGGCCTGTGGCCCCAGTAACATGTTTTGGATCCATTTCCCTGGCCTTGACCTTCTGGACTCTTTTGGGCATAATCCACTCTACGATCGGCAACTGTGAATGAGAAACCCTCTTCCTTCCACCCTGCCCTGTGGTGTCCCAAAGGCCAGGCCAGCCCAGCTTCCCCAACAGTGACCAGATGCATACAAGGATCTGTAAGTGTCTCATGGAGCTAGATTACCACACATGAGTGGCAGTAGACATGGTTCCAGAAGCAGACAGGACACCAATCCGATTCTGGCTAAGGAGTCCTGCAGACATGGGGAGCCACTGAAGGGCCTGATGCTGGGGACTGGCAAATTCTGAGTTGCCTTCCCAGGGGCTGCTCCAGAGGAGACAGGGTGGATGTATTGGAGAGAGAAGTACTAGGAGCAAAGAAAAAAAAAATGCATGGAAGACCATTGCACTAGTTGAGCAAGACGTTGAGTAGGAGACAAAGTCAGGCTTCCCTGACTTTTGTGGCTAAGACAATCATGGTGGACCTCCCTGAAGGCAGGGGCAGAACAGACCTGAGGTCCTCCTCACTCTCTCTCGTGATTCTGATTATTATTGAAAGCTGCCTCCTACCACATCACTATCATCATTCCTCCCCCGATTCTCTACCTCCTGCTTCTTTTCCTCCTCCTCCTCTTCCTCCTCCTCTTCTTCCTCCTCTCTTCTCTCTCCCTCCCTCTGTCCCTGCTTCTTCTTCCTCCTCATCCTCCTTCATCTTCTTTCTGTCTCTCCCTAAAGCAATATGCCTTGCCTCCTGCCTCTAGCTCAAGCTGCCAGACAAGACAAAATGGAAAAGTAAGACAGAAAAGGAAGTCTGAACTATAAAAAGCCAGCTGAAGAGCAATCAGCACGTGTCTGGGAGAGGCAGACGTGACAGGAGGAGCTCGGCCTTACCACTGTCAATCAGAGGTTCCTGAGTAAGGAGACCTGACAAAGGTTTGGGCCTTCAGGAGTCTGGAAACCCTGGGATGCTCAACAACAACAACAACAAAAAACAACAACTTTTGTCATGGATTTCATCACCTAGGATCCTGGAGGAGGAAATCACAGCTCTCCCCAGCGATCCTGCCAGGCAGATGGTGGGAAATAGAGATCCATTGAATAGCACCCACAGGCTCATGTTCCGGCTTCCCC
Source organism: Pan troglodytes (assembly GCF_028858775.2). Lineage (NCBI taxonomy): Eukaryota > Metazoa > Chordata > Mammalia > Primates > Hominidae > Pan > Pan troglodytes. Next base: position 133,992,999 of record NC_072405.2, on the reverse strand, counting down.
TGTGACCACCTGCCACCTTCACTGTGGCCCAGAACCATCTTCAGTGACTCTCCACAGGTCACAGCAACCTGTTTACAGATGGCTAGAATTCCCAAGCACTTTTAGGACAGGGGACTCGGGATGGTTCCAAGAAGACAGCAAAGTCTTCTCTAAGAGAAGCCGCTCCTCCCAATCTATTTTTGCCGATGTAAACACTTGCCAAGGAAACAAGGCATGTGGGCATGCGCCGGCCCTGCAGGCCCTCGGGTTGCTGCAAAAGGCAACTGGAAAGTCACATGTCATAACAGTGGAAAGTACATATGCAACTATTCTTAGCCCTGGAATGTATACACTGTCTCCCTGCCCAGCAGTCCTTGCACAAAGCTCTAGAAAACTATGAAAGTGCCTTCAGCATAAACAAATCCAGAAATCTCCCAGGACAAATCATTTGCCAACTGAAAGAAAGGCCTGGGGTTTATGGTTTCCCTCGGAGCTAGAGGTAGAAACTCTCCGGGGGGATAAGTCAGACCAGGCACCAGTGGATGTCACCGCAGCAAAACAAGGTAAGTGTCCCTCATGCTTATTTCTTCTGCAAGTAGAAAACCAGGTGTCATCCAATAAACCAGGGGATTGTTTGGTCTTTCCTTTTATTTATTCTATCTTTAAAACAAGACTCAATGAAGTCATATTTAAATATATGCATCAAAGGTCCATTTTCTTCCCTCATTTCTGTCCAGTGACCAGAGGGCCACACCTCCAGAATATCATCCTTGGGGAATGACTGACACCCAGAAAGAGAGGTTTAGACATCTGTTACTCAATAACAGATATGCCTTCGATCTGGAAAAAGGCTCATGAACTTCTGCTGGTCAAATCCATGGACTGTTATCTTGCTTCAGACTAACATTTCAGCTTCTGATAACAGAGTAACTTCCAACAACTTTAGTTTGTTTGTTTGGTTGTTTCTCTCAGATTAGCTGAAGATACTATTTGCCTATTACTTTTGAAAATAACCATAACCCAAAAGGGCTCAGGTCTGAGATGTATGTGGCGTTCCTTTCCAATCTTCCCTACACAATATCCATGGTGACATCCGCAAACATCATGGGGAATGGAATAGGAGCACTGGTCTTGGAGTCCCTGCAGCTGAACCCTCCAGCACATGCAGCTGAGAAAGATTTGACTCTTGCTGACTCTGGGGGCTTCCTTCCCTCTTTGTAGGATGGACGAGGAGTCACCAGATGGGCTGCTCTTCAAAGACCACGACTTCTCTTCTGATTTGTTGAGGCAGCTCAACAGCTTAAGGCAAAGCAGGATCCTGACTGATGTGAGCATCTGTGCCGGTGCCCGGGAGATCCCCTGCCACCGCAATGTGCTGGCCTCCAGCAGCCCCTACTTCAGGGCTATGTTCTGCAGCAGCTTCCGGGAGAAGAGTGAAGCCAAAGTGCAGCTGAAAGGCATTGACCCCCCAACCCTGGACCAGATCGTCTCCTACGTGTACACGGGGGAGGCACGCATTGCTGCTGACAATGTCCTCCCCGTGATGGAGGCCGCCTCCATGCTACAGTTCCCCAAGCTGTTTGAGGCCTGCTCCTCGTACTTGCAGAGCCAGCTGGCCCCCAGCAACTGCCTGGGCATGATCAGACTCTCAGAAATCTTAAGCTGCGAGACCCTCAAGAAGAAAGCCAGGGAGGTGGCACTGACGTCCTTCCCAGAGGTGGCCGCATCGGCCGACCTGAAGGAGCTCTGTGCCTTGGAGTTGAGGGACTATCTCGGAGATGATGGGCTCTGTGGGGAGGAGGAAAAGGTGTTTGAGGCCCTCATGGTTTGGATCAAGCATGACCTCCAGGCCCGGAAGCGATACATGCAGGAACTGTTCAAGCAGGTCAGGCTGCAGTACATCCACCCGGCCTTCTTTCACCACTTCATCGCCAACGATGCCCTCCTGCAGTCCTCGCCTGCATGCCAGATCATCTTGGAGACCGCCAAGAGACAGATGTTCTCTTTGTGTGGCACCAGCGTCCCAGACTGCAAACTCCTGTTGCATGTCCCTCCAAGAAACTCTTACCAAGATTTCCTCATCCTCTTGGGCGGAAGGAAGGACAGCCAGCAGACCACCAGGGACGTCCTACTGTACAGCAAACAGACCGGCCAATGGCAGAGCCTTGCCAAACTCCCGACACGGCTGTACAAGGCCTCTGCCGTCACCTTGCACCGCAGCGTCTATGTGCTGGGGGGCATGGCTGTCAGCTCAGGGAGGAGTCTGGTCAGTCACAATGTCTACATCTTCTCCCCGAAACTCAATCAGTGGAGGCTGGGGGAGCCCATGCTGGTGGCCCGCTACTCCCACAGAAGCACTGCCCATAAGAACTTCATCTTCTCCATCGGGGGGATTGGAGAAGGGCAGGAGCTCATGGGCTCCATGGAAAGGTATGACAGCATCTGCAATGTCTGGGAGAGTATGGCCAGCATGCCCGTGGGGGTGCTCCACCCCGCAGTCGCCGTGAAAGACCAAAGACTCTATCTCTTTGGAGGAGAGGACATCATGCAGAACCCTGTGCGCCTTATCCAGGTAAATGGCCGGTTCTCCCCATCACGTAACTGCATGAGTATGTGTGCATGGACACACCCACACCTGCATGCACACACATGCACATGCATACATACACACCAACAAACACACATATGCACATAAATATATATATGCACACATATACACAAACACACATATGCATACATGTGTGCACACATATATGCAGAAATGTATATTCATGCATACATGCATACACATATGCACACATATATGCAGATGCCAACATGCATACGTGTGCACATGCATACACATATACAATTCATGCATGCATACACACATTTACATATATCTACACATGCATGCACACATTTATACATATGCACGAACACAAATACGTACATGCATACATGCACACACATGTGCACCCATGTACACACATACCAACACTTGTTATTTGCAAGGAAGGAAGAGAGGAAGGGAGGGAGGGAAGAAGGATTTTCAGCAAGATATTTTTCAATTTATGAATTTTTTTGTGCAAAAATAATACATAACAAAGGATATCAAATACCATCCCTATGCACAGAGTTTATCTTCATTTGATGAGAAAAATATAAATCTAAAAATTCAAGTTATTATATAGCATATTGAATGTCAGATAGTGAAGTCCCATAGGAATTTGGCAGGTGCTTCTAACTCAAGTCAGTAAGGCCTTAAAAGAAGATTCCCAAGCCTTGGTCCACACCTCTGTGACCAAATCCCCTGGAACCGGACCTCACATCACTGAATCAAAATATCTTTGTGTGAGATCCTAAAATGTATGGTTTACAAAAGTCCCCAGGAGACTCTAAGGTGCAGCCAGGTTGGGAAACCCCTACTTTTAATGATCGGCAGACATTAATTTCACTAACAAGCTGTCTGAGAAGTATGCTCAATAAAGGCCACATTTCAGAATATTAAGTGTTTTCCAGCTTTATGCAAGTTCCTGGTAATCTCTGCAGAACGTGAATATTGAGCCTGCCTTTACAGACAATCAGAAGCACCCACGAGATGTACTTTGCTCATTTATGAGAGTTATGTTGAACACCAACCATTGTGAAGGGCCTGGAGACCCAGCAATTTACACATAACCCTCATTTGCAATTCAGACGCTGAAGAGAGGGGTGCTCTAAGAGCACAGGCGGGATGCCCTAAACCAGTCTAGAGCAAGCTTGCCCAACACGCATACAGCCCAAGACAGCTTTGAATGCGGCCCAACACAAATTCATAAACTTTAAAACATGATGGGATTTTTTTTTGCGATTTTTTTAGCTCATCAGCTATCATTAGTGTTAGTGTGCTTTATGTGTGACCCAAGACAACTCTCCTTCCAATGTGGCCCAGGGAAGCCAAAAGACTGGACACCGCTGGTCTAGAGAGAATCAGAGAGAGAGCCAGGGTTAAGGGAATGTTGGAGCAAACCCTGTGAAGTTGGCTGAAGCTGACTTGAGCAGAGGGGCAGGAGAGGAGAGAGGAAGGTGGGGATGGAGAATAAAAGAGGAGGGGGAGGGGTGGGGTGGGTGCTAAGAAAGCACGTAAGGGAAGATCCGACTTAGAGGGAGATGCAGGAAGCTCCTGCACCTCCTGAAGCCGGAGTCAGAGTTCTCTCTTGAGGGAGGGGGAGTAGTCCTGGGTAAGGGAGCAGCTCACATGAAGGCCCTGAAGCACAAACAGGTGCAGCCCATGGCCTTGGACAATGAAGTTGCAAGACAGAGCAAAGAGGAGAAGGGCAGTGTGCAGAGGGGTGGCTAGGGGCGGGCGTCAGTCCTCATGCAATCTCCATCAGCCCCCTTCTCAGGCTACCGGGAGCAACCTCCTCCGCCCACATCGCAACCCCTGAGCCCCTCCTAGAAAAATCCTGGAACCTTCTTGAGGGATGGATATTTGTGGAGATGAGGCTGGCCTGGCTGGGCTTTCTAGGCCTTGTCAAAGAATTGGGATTAGCCTGAGAGGAACAGAACTTCACTGAAGGCTTTCAAGAAAGGTGAATGAGGTAAAACACATTCACATTTTTAGAAGTTCCATCTGGATGCCTTGTAGAGAAGGGATTGGAGGGGGCCTGAGTGGACAAAGGGGAGAACTGGGAGACTCTTCTAGAGTTCCAGGCAAGGGTGGTGATGGCTTGGACTCGGTCAGTTCCAGTGAAGATTTTTTTCTTGCCTTCACTTCTCCAGCCATTACTTTCAGCTCCTCCCTGACCATCCAGGCAGATTCCGAGTCTTTCTAGAATCGCTGTTCCAAATCCCACTCCTCTACTTGAAGTAGGGGAGACATTCTGCTCCCCTCCAGGCTCTGACCACACCATACAGATAACAAAGTGCTTCCATGTCAAGCTGGAGCCCCTCCTTCTTTTCTATTTTTCAAAACAGAGTCAACAAATACGTTCATTATTTCACATTGCAAAACTGCCATCGATCTTCTGAGAATAAAACTCAAAGTTTAAGCTTCAAGCTAGCATATCAAGAAATGTATAGTACCATCAAACAAGATGTTGCCAAGCCAAGAAAATATTAAACCTCTGAGGGATCCTTTTGCATTTCAGGATTAAGAAGACAGAGAAGGGGGAAAGTATTCATTTGGATGCTTTTCTTATCTACTTTGCACTAGCTTTGAAACAGACATTCTACTCATTCGAATATAGTTTAAAATGAATTCTGGGAGTCGCTTGATGGAGCAGGTTGGATTTTCAGGCACCGGTTGAGAGTTTTCTTCATAGGCTTGTTCATCTGTGTGTAGGCGTTCTTTTCAGAACTACGCTGCCATGGGGTATGATGCAAATCGCACTGTACCTGTACCTTTCCACCTGGCCTTCTCTCTACCTGTTTCTGGATGGCATTAAGCAAATCCTTTACCATAACAAAATATCGCTTCCTTCACTGGTCAAAGATCATCCTTTGTTATCCTTGCCCCAGCCTCTTTGGGGTATTATGAGCATGGTGAGCAAATGTTTAATCTATTTTTAAAGCCGTACCCAAAGCTGAAGGAGAACAGAAAGGCCAGGAGGCAATTATTCATTCAAGTAAAATGCAACCAGTGTTTGCTTTTCTTCCAAGGATCCCACTTTCCAGAGAGTTTGTCACTTACATATTTTCCGATGAAACGGCCATTGTGACCTTCCCTTCCTCTAGCACTTGGCCTCTTCCAGGATTCACTGACTTCTTGAAGGACAGACAGAGACCTCACGAGGTCTCCAGTCTCAAAAGCCTTCATCAGGAAAGGCCACAGTTTCATGGCTCCAGGCAGAGCCATGAGTGTGGTGGTGAAGAGCATGGATTCTGGGCTTGGTCAGAGCAGCTCTCCCACTCACTGTAGTTGTATGACCCTGGGCATGTCATTTGACCTCTCAGAGCCTCAATGGTCTAAACTGAAAGATGGAAGAAATAATAACACCTACCTCATAGGATGGTTATGAAGATCAAATTTAGTAAACTGATTTTTTAGACATCTTTAATAGTGCTGGTAATCTTACTTTATTTTTATTTTTTGAGAAGGAGTTTCGCTCTGTCACCCAGGCTAGAGTGCAGTGGTGTGATCTCAACTCACTGCAACCTCCAGCTCCAGGGCTCTAGTGATCCTCCCACCTCAGCCTCCTGAGTAGCTGGAACTACAGGCATGCACTACCACACGCAGCTAATTTTTTTTGTCTTGTTAGTAGAGATGGGGTTTCACCATGTTGGCCAGACTGGTCTCAAACTCCTGACCTCCATGATCCACCCACCTTGGCCTCCCAAAGTGCTGAGATTACAGGCATGAGCCACCGCACCCGGCCTCGTAATTTTATTTTATAGGAAAAGACTTCCTAGCAAAGAATACGATGCCATTTTCCTCTGTAGATAAATGTTCTTGTTCCTTCTTTGCTTATATGAAATTCATCCTATATCTCTTGTGCTAAATTTTGCCCATAATGAACTAATTTACATTTGATATTCAGATTTAAAACTGAGGACACTCACAGGAGAACGTGTTTCGGGGGTGTTGATTTGACACACTGTTTCAAAGCATGGCAAAAGAGCCTGCTCCCTTCGCTTTGGTCTTTCTCCCCTTTCTCTGCTGCATTTTTCTAGGACTGTAATGACTTTCGGGCATGAACGGTTCAAAAGCCTTCCTCACTTAGCCTCAGATTTATTCTTGGCTCTATGACCTTCTTGGATAAACCAGAACATTTAGAAATTTAAACAGGAGCTAGAAATAAAAAATGATCGGAAAACCATTGGTTTTCTGAATACCCAAGTTTCTTCATTTCTCATTAAAAGAAAAACATGTTCCAAGCAAGGTAAGTAAAACCCATATCACAATGCAAAACTCTTGGTCTATTCTATAGAATTACAGCCAGTGAATTCCTGGGGGTCACAATAAGATCAATTTTTAATCATATACTTCTTCCTGTTTTTCAGTACTGGTTTGTTTATTAACAATAGCTACATTTTTAAAACTGGAAAAAAGCAGACAGAAAAATCTCACTCCTAGTTCACCCTCTTAATTACTACTTCTGTCTTTTTTTAAGAATATTTCACTTTAAAATGCAGTGCCATGATTCTCTCTCTCCCTCAGGTTTATCACATTTCCAGAAACTCGTGGTTCAAAATGGAGACAAGAATGATCAAGAACGTGTGTGCCCCTGCAGTGGTGCTTGGGGAGCGGATTGTCATTGTGGGAGGTGAGTCTGAACAGAGGATCACTGGGCATGACACAAACTTGGCACCTTCTATGGAAAAAAGGTCACTCATAGACAGATGTTATTCTACAAGACTGTCTTTTCAAAAGCACATCCAACCAACCAGAAGAGCGTGGAGAATCTGACAAAACTCTCTCCTCATCCAGAAGTTTTTCCCTGTCTTTATCTGTAAACAAGGGATGAAATAATACCTATCTCACAGAGCTGTCGTGATAATTAATGTACTCGTGTATCTAAAGCACTTAGCACTATCCCAGATACACGGTAATAAAACACGTTTGCTTCTGCTTATAATATTAGCTACTAATAGTTTGTTTCTCTGTAATCAAATCATAGTGTCACGGTTAAGAGGACTGGTATTGGGGTCAGATGGAACCGGGCTCAAATCCTGGCTCTGTCACTAACTGGCTATATACTTTTTAGCAAGTTAAACATCTTTCTGTGCCTCACTTTGTCCATCCATAAAACGAGGATCCTAAAAGTAACTACCAGATAGGACTGGTGTGGGGAACCCACTTCTGAGTTTCCAAAGGATTGTCATAGTTCTTGAGTGGGCATTTGAGAGAGGAAGAGGCCAATGAAGCTGAGAAAGTTACAGGAATCAGGAGGCCGCTCCCAATCTAAGAATGGCTTATATGCTGCCTTAACCTGGGGTGAAGGTCAGAGTCAGACAGATCTGCGTGCCAGCCCCGACTCTGCCACAAAGCAGGCCTTGGCAGGTTAGCTCAACATCCCACGCTCTAGTTCAGAGCCCCAGCCTCAGCCTTACGCAGTGGCAGGAGTCAGACGCGTCCCAGGACTGCTGACCTCCAGTCCCAGATGAACAACGCTGAGCTTGCCCATGTGTCATTTGGTTCTCAGGTTACACAAGGAGGATTCTTGCTTATGACCCTCAATCCAACAAATTTGTCAAATGTGCAGACATGAAAGACTGGAGGATGCACCATGGGGCCACAGTGATGGGAAACAAACTCTACGTGACGGGCGGGCGGCGGCTGACCACGGACTGCAACATTGAGGACTCCGCCTCCTTCGATTGCTACGACCCCGAGACGGACACCTGGACATCCCAGGGACAGCTGCCGCACAAGCTCTTTGACCATGCCTGCCTCACTCTCCACTGCATACCCCGCACATCTGGCCTCCCATGAGGTCGACAAGAAACCTTCTGCCCTAGTCAAAATGCCTTCTGTTGCCAGGGACACAAACCCAGCTCCAAAGGGCTTAACCCTTAAAGGCTGCAGGGAGAGCTCACAAGACTGAGGTACCAGAGTCGGGAGGCCTGGAACTAGGCATTGCATTGCCAGAACTCTCTCTCTCCTTCTCTGCTTCTCTCTTTATCTCTCTCCCCCACCTCCATCTGTCTCTGTCTCTCCCCCTTCTTTCTTTCTTTCCCCTATCTCTGTCTGTCTCTCTCTCTCTCTCTTTCTTTTTTTTGAGATGGAGTTTCACTCTGTAGCCCAGGCTGGAGTGCAGTGGTGCTATCTCAGCTCACTGAAACCCCCACCTCCCAGGTTCAAGCGATTCTCACACCTCAGCCTCCTGAGTAGCTGGGATTATAGGCATGTGCCACCAAGTCCAACTAATTTTTGCGTTTTAGTAAAGACAGGGTTTCACTATGTTGGCCAGGCTGGTCACGAACTCCTGGTCTCAAGTGATCCACCGACCTCAGCCTCCCAAATGCTGAGATTACAGGCGTGAGCCACCACGCCTGGCCTGTCTCCTTTCTGTCTCAGTTTCTGTCTCTCTTCTCTCTCTCTGAGTCTGTCTGTCTCCCCCTCTCTGCTTCTCTCTCTTCTCTGTCTCTCTGCCTCTCTCTGCGCCCCCCCCCCCAGTCTCCCCTCTCTCTTCCTCTCTCTCATCCCTAGGTTTTCCTCTCTCTCTAGCAATCTTCTTCATTTACCCACACAGTGTGTGGACAATGACAAATGATAAACCCAGACTCATTTTCCAGCTTTATATCTTCAGGAGAGAACTTTGCCATTATCCATATATTAAACCTAAAAAACAATGCTTATGGGCCTCTTTTGAATTCCATGTCTACCTCTTGAGCCAATCACTGTTGCCAGGACTGGCTAGTCCTGGACCACATCCCCACAGACAGAGGTGGGGTTACCTGTTGTCACTGACAGCCCATCCAAACTGCATATAATGGGTTAGAAGCATTTCCCCAAAGAGAGAAATCCAGACAAAAACCACATCTGCCCAGGACACCACTGAAATCTGGAACAAGAGGGCTGAGAGACCCCAGAGGATTCCTGGAACTGCTTGGTCCAGGTGGCAGCGTGAGAAATTGGCCCTGACCTTGTTTTTCTGCATTCTATGGATGTAGTACATTGAAATTCCAGAGATATATGCACAATTCAGTATCTAATGTTTGTAAAATTATCCTGCACTGCCAGAATAAAGTTTGTTTCTGGTGCCAAATGATGTTTTTCTGCAGCCTCTGGGGAGCTATAAACCTGCATAATTAATCAGGATGTTCATTTTGGTCAGTGTTATGAGGATTGCTCTTCTGGGGAAAGTCAACAAATTCCTTCAGTGCTTACAGCAGTCATTGCCCTCAGATGCCAGGGCTGACTATCTCTATAGCTCCCGTTATCTCAAGGTGCCTCCCACACTGGCTCAGTCCCAAACACAGGAATAAGCTGAAGTGGAGAACAGCAGTTCTCAGCGCTGCCTGCACAACACAGTCATCTGGGAAGATGTTTGAAAATGGGGCCAGCTCCATTGGAGAAAAATGAATAGGGATGCTTTGAGGCTGGGGGCAGAACACTGTATTTTTTGAAAAGCTTCCCAGATTTTTGAAATGTACAGTCAGGGTCGAGAACCACCGCTCTGGTCAGCTGTGAGCACGGAAGACCTGCATGGCTGGTTTCATTCCCCTCCTGTCATGGTCAGCCCGTCTGAGCCTAACAATGTAAGCTAAGTCCTCTCCCCACCAACGGAAGCATCTGCCATCAGTCTTGCTGCCCTGAGCCTGGCACCAGAGTTCACTCCAGCTGTAGCCTTCCTCCCCATCTGGCTCTCCAGGTTCGTGTTCTAGACTTTTCCTTCTTTCTAAGTTGTCTTTTTTGTACTTCAGATTCTCCTCTTGGGGTCTGAAGCTCTGCTCTGCTCCCCAGATCTCTTGGCTGTGGTTCAGAGACCCTGCTTGGATTGCCAGCCCTGCTCCTCAGCCTGGACAGTGTCCCCTTAGCTTCTGGCTGGCATCTTGTTCCAACCTAGTCTCTTTAAACCCCCTCTATTCAGGCTGTCAGTCCCACCTCTATTAATTCACAGGACAGTTGATTGTTTAAAAGGGCATGGAACACTTCCCCTCTCTTTTGCTCCCTCTCATGTGAAATGCTGGCTCTCTAATATTGTTTGGCTGTGTCCCTACCCAAATCTCATCTTGAATTGTAGCTCCCATAATATGAGAGGACTCTGGTGGGAGATAATTGAATCATGGGGGTGGTTTCCCCCATACTGTTCTCATGATAGTGAATACGTCTCACGAGAGCTGATGGTTTTATAAAGGGTTTCCCTTTTCATTTGGCTCTCATTCTCTCTTGTCTGCCACCATGTAAGACGTGGCTTTCACCTTCCACCCTGATTGTGAGGCCTCCCCAGCCACATGGAACTGTGAGTCCACTAAACGTTTTTTTTTTCATAAATTACCCAGTCTTAGGTATGTCTTTATCAGCAGCATGAAAACGGACTAATACACTCTCCTTCCCCCTCCACCATGAATGGAAGTAGCCCAAAGCCCTCACCAAAAGCAGATGCTGGTGCCATGTTTCTTGGACAGCCTGTATAACCATGAACCAAATAAACCTGTTTTCTTTATTAATTCCCCAGCCTCAGGTATTCCTTCATAGCAACCGAAAATGGACTAACACATCCCCTCTTTCTTTTTCACACTTGCTGTGCCCTCCCCTTGAAAACATTTGCCCCACACATCATACCCACATGGTTCACTCCCTCAACGCCCCCAGGTCTCTGCTCAAAGATGCCTTCCTTCCCTGACCACCCAGCCTTCACATAATCCATCAACAGGTCCTGTCTGCAACACCCCTGGGAAATAGATCACAAACACCTCCAGCTTCTCCATCTTCACTGGTGCTTCCCCAACTCAAGCCATCCTCATCTGATCAGCCTCCAAAATGTGCCCCTTGCTTCCACTCCTGCCCCATGAGCCTTCCTTGAGCAACAGTCAGAGTGATCTTTTTTTTTTTTTTTTTTTGAGATGGGGTCTTGCTCTGTCGCCCAAGCTGGACTGCAGTGGCGCAGTCTCGGCTCATTGCAAGCTCCGCCTCCCGGGTTCACGCCATTCTCCTGCTTCAGCCTCCCAAGTAGCTGGTACTACAGGCGCCTGCCACCACACCCGGCTAATTTTTTGTATTTTTAGTAGAGACGAGGTTTCACCATGTTAGCCAGGATGGTCTCGATCTCCTGACCTCGTGATCTGCCCGCCTCAGCCTCCCAAACTGCTGGGATTACAGGCGTGAGCCACCGTGCCCCGCCAGAGTGATCTTTTTAAAACACAGACCTGAGCATGTTACGCCCGTGCTTAAAATGATTCCATGGCTTCTCAGAGACCTTTGCATAAAGCCCCCAATCCTTTATGTAGCTTCTAGTTCATTCCCTAATCCAGCACCCACCTATCTCTCTGGCCTCATCTTTTGCCACCCTCACTCCTTGAAGTTGTCTCAGGCCCAGCCATCCTTCTTTACTTTACACCCTCCTCTCTTTCCTCAGGGCCTTGGCATGTGCAGTTGCCACTACCTGATACACACCTCTCTTACCTCTTCACCCTACATAATTTCGACTTACACCTTGCACACCAGATTAAGAGTCACAGCATCAGGGGTGTCTTCCATGCTTCCCCCACTCCAGTTTGGGTCAGCTTTCCTATTAAATACCCCTATCATTCCCCCTTTTGTTTTTCTTGTTGTTGCTGGGTTTTTTTTTTGTTTTTGTTTCTTGTTTTTTGAGATGGGGTTTCGCTCTTGTTGCTCAGGCTGGAGTGCAATGATGCGATCTCGGCTCACTGCAACCTCCACCTCCTGGGTTCAAGCAATTCTCCTGCCTCAGCCTCCCAAGTAGCTGAGATTACAAGCATGTGCCACCATGCCCAACTAATTTTGTATTTTTAGTAGAGACGGGGTTTCACCATGTTGGTCAGGCTGGTCTCAAACTCTTGATCTCAGGTGATCCACCTGCCTCGGCCTCCCAAAGTGCTTGGATTACAGGCATGAGCCATCGCGCCCGGCCCCCTATTCTTCTCCTTTGAGACTCTTATCCTATTCGTAATTATTTGATCTCTGTTTTCCCCTCTAGACTTCTTATTCTGTCCTGTTCATCTCTACATTCCCAGGGCTGGCCTCAGTGTCTGCCACATACATTATAGATCTTCCATAAACACATGATAAATGAATTAATGAATTAGTAAGTGAATTAATGAATTAGTCAATGAATTAATGAATTAGTAAAGGAATTAATGAATTAGTAAATGAATGAAGAGGCTGGATCTACATCGTCTCTGAGATCTCCATCACAAATTCAGAGGTAAACATGTTGAGGCACTAGTTCCCATGCCCCAGATCCTCTGCTCGGAGTCATTCTGTCCTTCCCTCTTTCTTTTCCCCGACCCACCCTGAACTGAGCCTGGCAAGTCTGGGGGGTACAAAATCACATGGCCCACCTGGGTCAAGCCTGGTGGGCAAAGGGCTTTATCCAGGGCACCCTATCTGCCTGGAATTAGAAATGGGATTCTTGTCTATAAATGCCTTCTGTGGCCTCCAAAAATCCTTCTGTTGGAGGCTTGCTAATCCCTTGACTATCTTTTCCTTTAGTCTCAGTCCAATATTTAATAAGGCGTCAGAGTCTGTGGCTACTTACAGCTTGTCCAAGTCACCCTGGGGTACAAAAGAACTACATAAATTGCCCCCTGGGATTTATAAAGAAAGATGGCACTAGGGCCAGACACATCGCAGGCCAGCTTTGTGTGTCAAAGAAGACGCCTGCATGGCCAACGAATCCACACACCTGGACATCCCAGCAGCCAAACCCATTATCTGAAATAGGTTGCAAAATAATCTGCAGAATATGAGGGCTCCTCTCCAACCTGCCAAGGACAATCTCAGCCCAGAAAGAAAGAGAGATGGTTTTGGCACAAGGCTTCATTGGCCTCACTGGCTGGGGAGAGAGTCACAGCTCATGGCTGAGGTCAAAATATATTTAGCCAGCAGCCGTTAAACTGAAACGCTCTAAGTGAAAAATGTCAAACAGCCTGGCTAATCATCTCAACAGGCAATGAGGGAAGAGAGAGAAATTGAAGTAAAGGGCTCAGCAAGAAAACACAAAGATCAAACACCCCATGCCAATGCAAAGCAGTGAGCAGAGGAGAAGGAGCCAGCAGAGAAAACAGCGATGGCAGGAAGGAACTGAAGCAGGGAGATGGGGCAGTGGGGAGCAGGACCTGGGGAGACTGTGGCATTCAGTACCGCACAACCCACCTGACTCCTAGCCAGCATCTTAAAAGAAGGCCTGGCTGTCCTGAGGCCTCCATCAGACCACTCACTGGCCAGGGCATGACCAGCTAGTTACTGCATCGGGTCATTCCCTGGCAGAAGGACATGGCCCCAGCAGGACAGAGTCACTGGAATCCTGGCTCCTCTCTTTGAGACAATTCCTGATACTCTGCCCTTTGAGACCCTCCGGATACTCTGCCCATAAGCAGTGGTGGCTCCTAGGGTGAACCCTCCCGGCCTGGCGCCTCCAGTACCCCTCCAGGTGGCCCCATCCTATGATCCTGCCTTAACCTCTTCAGTATTCACTCTTTCTGGTAACAGCACAAAGGCCCAAGTATCTACTTCTTAAAACCAAAGTCCCAGCATAGGCTGAATTTACCTTTCCCACCTATAACAAAAGCCTGTCATGTCCCAGGGGACAAGGACTGTGACTGGTTTTACTCAAACACGTCATCCTGCCCGGGATGTCTGGGTCCTCCCCTAGCCCCAGTAAACCACGCACATCATGCCTCTGTGCCTTTGCACGTTAGTCCCTCTGCTATGACGCCTTTCCCTGCCCTTCCTAGTGAACTCCTACTTGACCCTCACCTCCTCTGTGGAGCCTTCTCCAAACTTTCTACCCAGGATCCCTCCCTTGATTCTAGCCCCTGTCACATTGAAGCACAATAGGGACTTACTGAATCAGTCTGGAGTGGGAGCTCTTGAAGGGGGCAAGGACAGAGGCTTCATGCCGTTTGAACTCCCAGGACAGGCTCAGTCAGTGTTTGGCAGACGATGCTCACATGCTTGTAGGATGAATGAATGGATGCATGAGTGAATGGGTCCCAAACATCATCGGGGTGTCCAGGCTGCTAAGGGGTGAAAACAAGGGCAAAATTATCAAACAAACTGGGGGTTTAAATCAGATAGAAACCTAGATGTTGTCTAACCTTTAAAAATGATTGCAAGGCCAGGCGCAGTGGCTCCCACCTGTATAATCCTAGCACTTTGGGAGGCCGAGGTGGGTGGATCACTTGAGCCCAGGAGTTCAAGACCAGCCTGGGTAACGTGGTGAAACCCCGTCTCTACAAAAAAGATACAAAAATTATCCAGGCATGGTGGTGGGACCTGTAGTCCCAGTCACTCTGGAGGCTGAGATGGGCGGATCAGCTGAGCCCGGGAGGTCGAGGGTGCTGTGATTGCACCTCTGCACTCCAGAATGGGCAACAGAGAGAGACCCAGTCTCAAAAAAAAAAAAAAAAGATTGCAGTTCTATCTGAGAACAATGAAAAACATAGCCTAGAGTAGTAAAATATGACAGGAAGAAAATAATATGGATTTTTACACAGAGAACCTTATTCAAGACCAGCTGAAAGCATAGAGCAGATGGCCTTCGGATGATCAGGATCCCCAGATCTCTGCCAAGGTGCTATCTTCTTAGATCATTTTTCAGAGAATTCCTCCTCCAGTCCCCTGGACTTGGGAGACATTAAAGCCTTTTTCAGCCGAGGTACCCCAATTTCCCTTCCCAACAATCACTTATTGGCAGAAGCAGCATGTTGTACTGCAGAGAACACAAACTTGGGAGCAAAAGAGACCTGGGCTCCATTCGAGTTTGGCAGTTCTACCACTTACTGGCAGTATTACTTTTGACAGGTTTCACCTCTCTGCACCTCAGCTTCCACATCTGTAAAGTGAAGGAATTTTTACCTCCCTGATGAACTGTTTCAAGGACAGAGAGAAAGATCATGGATATTAACGGACACAGGACAGTGTCTACCATAGAGTGGGCAATGGACACAGCTCAGTTCTCTTCTCCTCCTTTCTATTTCGGCCCTTCTCCTTATCCTGATTGCTGCCTAGTCTGCACATCCCCAGTGCAAAACATTCCTAAATATCCACTTTTACCAAGGATCAGCCGTTGAAGCAGATGACTGAGAACAGCCCCTCCATGGCAGCGGCCATGGCTTTTCATGCCAGAGGACCCGCTTCGTGCAGCTTGGTCCGCCTTACAGCCCCTTTCGGAAGGTTTTAATTTTGCAGTTACCCTGACTGTAAGGGTGGCCCTTTTATCTCCACCAGCTAACTGGTCCACCCTTGTTAGTACTACTCTTCTACTTATTCATTCATTCACACACTCGGTTATTCATGCATTCAACAAATATTGGCCATAGACTCCTATGCGTCAGACATCACATTAAATGTGGGAGTGGTGGAGTAGGGTGAGGCTCTAACTACCCAGGAGCTCACAGAGCAGTGGATGTCTCCCAGCCTGATGTGCTGGAACAAGGAAAGGGGCAGGAAAGCAATGGTAAGACTCCAATGGCTCATCTCAGATGCTTCCATACTGTATTTGTTTCCTGGGACTGCTGTTACAAAGTACCACAAACTGGGTAGCTTGAAACAACAGCAATCGATTCTTTTACAGTTCTAGAGGCTAGAAGTTCAAAATCAAAGTGTCAGCAGGGCTGAGCTCCCTCTGAAGGCTCTAGGAAGAAATCCTTCCTCGCCTCTTCCTGGCTTCTGCTGGTTCTAACCATCTTTGACTTTCCTTGGCTTACCGCTGCTTCACTCCCATCTGCCTGAGTCCTCCCACGGCCTTCTCTTTCTGTGCCATTTTCTTTATGAGGACATTCTCATTGGATTTAGGGCCCCCCTTCCCAGCATGGTCTCATCTTGATTCTTACCTTAATTATATCTGCAAAGACTCGATTTCCAAGTAAGGTCACATTCTAAGGTTATGAGTGGACATGAATTTGGGGGCAAGCACCAGTTGACCCACCGCAGATGCTATCTGCCCCTAAGAAGCCATTCTTGGAGAGTCCTCAGCCCACTCTGCCCCAGGCTGGGCCACCATGACACTGACTCACCTCATGTTCCACATTTCATCAAGGGCATCTCATGGCTGAGGACTGTGTCTTTCATCCCTCTATCCCCCACTTCTTGCATGGGACCTGCCACCGAGAAGATGCTAAGCAAATATGTATTGAACCAAACTAAACCATTTCATAGGGACTAGCAATTTTTTAATGGATTCCAAGGACTACGGGCCAATATAGACAAAACATAGCTTCCAATTACCTTCCCAAAAGTCCAAGGTGAGCAACATTCACCAAATACCATTGGAGAAGGAATTAGGGTCCATGAAGAGAAGCCCAGGGCCAGGCATAAGAAATTTCATAAGAAGACTAATCTGTTGGCACAATGTTACCCACAAGGTCCCGTTCTCAATCTTGCCAACATACGCCTTTGGGGTGATGTCATGGGAGGCTGTATGTGAAAGCAGAAGCCAATGGGGAGGGTGCTGGGATGTGGGTGGGGTCTGGTTCCGAAATGTCAGCTCTCACGCAGTCTTATAGGAATTCTAGGCTCCTGTTCAAATACCACGTCATTCTCTTCATGTGGGGAATTTGGGTTTTGTTTTTCCTAAAGATATCCATGAGCCTCTTTTCCTCTTCATTTCACTTGTTTGATTTAATTAGAATGCCAGGGCCTGCGATCCAGAATTCCCCAGTAACCCTCCCATAACAAGTCAGTGGTCCAGAAAATGGTGCTTTGAGGACACAAATGGGGATTCAAGAATCTGAGGTGTTTGTAAGTGAGGAAGACGCAGGCATAGAGGTCTGTCCTATTCAAAATCAGCAGCTGTCTATGCCGTTTCCCCAAAAGACCTGTCAGCCCTGTCCACAGTCACAGGCAAGAGGGCCACCTCAGGGCAACAGCAAAATCAAAACCTTCTGAAAGAGCCTTTAAGGGAAGCAATGTAGCGACATCTATGCTGAAGATAAGACCAAGGAGAAAAGCAGAGGAATTCATTAGCAGGGCTTCTGAGACATTTATCTTTCATGGAGTGTTGGAGAAGAAAACAGAATTATTTCCCACTTTGCCTATGGATTTATTTGGCTTACTTATCTGAAAAGCAAAACTAAGAATGCTAATGGGGTTGAGGGAACCGAGATCATTCTCCACCTAGGACAGAGATCACTGGCGTTTATGCACACGAGCGTAACAATTAGCCCTCAGAAGATTTTTGTTGAATGAATGAATCTGTGAGTGACAATGGCTGACATTTATTGCCTACTTACTCTGCATCAGACAGGATGCTAAGGGCTTCCCTACATGACATTCAATCATTGCAAGACCCTTCCGGCACCTCTGCAGCACCCTTCCTGACCACCCTATCAAAAGGAGCCCCCACCCCACCCACCACATTATTCTCTCTCACCCCTTGTTTCTTTCCTTCATCCATTTTATCATCATTATTTATTGTTTATTTACTTTCTGAGTTTACTTAGTTGATGTCCCAAACCAAATGGAAGATCCATGCAGACAGAGAACATGTCTGCCTTGTTCATCATTCATGTCTGTTTCCCTGGTACCTGACACGAAGCAGGCAATCAGCAATACATGTTGAATGCATGAATGCATGAATGAATGAATGATGGCAGTCCAGGCATTTAGGATGCACAAATGAGAGAGAAGATGTGTTTGTAGGATGGCATGGGGAATGCATATGGGGAAGGGGTGGAATGGTCATGGCGACAGTCTTTGCCCCAGTGAGTGCTGCAGGCAGCTGGGGGAAGGATGGAGAAGCCTAGAGAGTGCGGATCCCAGCCATTCCCATCCCTGGGAGAGATGACGAGCTTTGGCCACTTACAGTAACAATGGGAAGCAAAGGGAGGAGAGGGGACCTGAAACAAGGAGGCAGGATTCACAGAGAATGGATCACAAAGTGGATCCAATTGACCAACTGGACATCACTGAAGGGGATTGGACATCACTGAAGGGGTGAAGCAAGGAAGCAAGAGGGCAGCTCCTAGCTTGGCTGACCCAGGATGCCCGCACTATCTGCATGAGGAAGGAGAAGTTTGTCCCAGGGCCACCAGCCAGGAGGTGAAAGAACCTAGAGAGCCACTGAAGAGTGAGTCATAGAAAAGTGTCTCCTGAGTCACAGAAAAGTGTCCCTTCCTGCAAGTGTTTCCCAAATCTCTCCCATCTTGCCTACAGTCTGCCTTCTCCCATTGGATCACAGGGGCCCATCTTCCAGAACCCTTTTTAAAACTCACCAGCCACCACTGAAAACAATTCGGACAATGGTTTGTGTGGTGACCTTTGATGTCAGATTCGGAGCCAATGTGCCTGGAGTTCAACCCTGGCTCTGCTCTTCACTGCTGTGTGGCCATGGGAAAATTAATCACCCTCTCTGTTCCTCTGTTTCGTAATCTCTAAAGTGGGGACTATGATAATACTTCCCTTCTCATAGCATTTTTCAGGGGATTAACTGAATTACTATGTCTGAGTGTGGTCAGGGTTAGCCATTATTACCATTACTGTTATCAAATACAGTGTACTGCAAAGAGCAATGTCCATGGAGCCCATCTCTGCCATCTGCTGACTGTGTAGCCCTGGGAAGGACCCTTCACCTCTCTGAGCTTCAATGTCCTTTTCAGTAAAATGGAGATGATGATGACATCACCCTCCACTGAGCTGAATGATGCTCCCTCCAAAACGATCTCACCATATTTGAAAAAAAAAAAGAAGGTCTTTGCAAGTGTAACTAAGTAAAGGATCTCAAGGTGAGATCATCCTGGATTACTGGGAGGACCCTAAATCCAATGACAAGTGTCTTCAGGAAAGCAGAGGGAGATCGGAGACATAGACATACATGTGCAGACCAAGGCAGAGATTGAAGTTACACAGCCCACAGGCCAAGGAATGCCTGAAGCCACTCAAAGCTCAAAGAGCCAAGGAGGAATTCTCCCCTAGAGCCTCTGGAGGGAATGTGGCCCACCAATACCTCGATTTTGGACTTCTGGCCTCCAGAAATTTGAGATAATCAATTGCTATTTGTTTTTAACAATCAATTGTTTTAAGCCACCAAGTTTGAGGTAATTTGTTACAGTAGCCACAGAAAATTAATACGCTCCCTCACAGGGCAAGGATTGAAAGAGGTAGTTGGCACAAGGTAGCCAGCACTCAGCAACTTGTAATGATGGCGATTATAATTCACTTCCTTCCTCTGGCCCTTCACTTCTCCACCTGTAAAAGGAGAATATGAGATGGGATGAAGATGTCCAAGTTTTTGCTACCTTGTGCCAGCTCCTTCACCACTCAACTCCTTCACAAGGTAGGCTGGGACCATGTGATTCTCCATCCCCCTTCCTCTCCCTCCTCTTCCTCACTCCAGGGATCCTTGGGAAAGAATGTACCAAGGCCTCATATCTCTGTGTCCATCACAGAGGGTATGGGCATTTGTCCTTGTCCCCAGCTCCTCACTAGAGGTGATGATGAGACCACACCATACTCAACTCCTTTGTAAGGTAGGCTGGGACCTCACCCAACCTAAAGCAGTTGCCTCCAGATCTTCCAACCTGAATAAAGATTCTAGGCAAGTCATCCAATGCCACAGAGACATAGTTGCCCAAATTACACTTCTGAAATTATTGTATTCTCCTCCTTCTCAAGGCTGGAGGAGGAGGAAACACCTAAGATGATCATATGAATGTTAAGAGAAATAATAAAGATGAATGGCAAGAGAAATAACATATAGAGGTAAAATGTATAACGATGGCAGCAGAAAGGATGGGAAGGAAGAGTTGGCACTGCCTCATGGATGCATTGGTTGGGGATGCAATGATCTCTCACCCAGACTATAAAAAGAAGCCCTCTCACTGTTCTCCCTGGCTCCATCCTCTCCTCTTCCAGCTCACTCTCCCCATTGCCACCACCAGGAGTATGGATTGAAGGGGCAATCCTAGCAGGGGTGGGGAGGAATAAACCCACTTATTTCTCTAAAAGACAGACCTAGCCAGATGACTTCTTTCTTTAAATCCCTTCAGTGGTTTCCCACCTCAAAGAATTCTGACTTCACTTCCAGATCCCTGAGTTCCCTATGTGTGGGGTTATAAACAGCCTCCACTTGATCAGACATCAAATAAAATGGAAGCAGAGGGTGCACCCGGTAGGCACTCAGTGGGACTGTGATTTTCCTTGTTGCCCCCACACCTCCTGTTGTCTTCAAAGGGCAAAAAGAACTCTCTTATGGCCTGTTAACAGTGCCTGGCTACTAGCCATGGCTGTAGATATATAGAACCAGAGACTAAATAAACCTTGGATGCTTGGCCACCAGCTTCTTATCCCATGGGAACAGAATGACTTGCTCTTCTATGCCTAAGGCTCTGGAC
The DNA here is from genome assembly GCF_028858775.2 of Pan troglodytes. NCBI lineage: Eukaryota > Metazoa > Chordata > Mammalia > Primates > Hominidae > Pan > Pan troglodytes. The sequence goes on along the minus strand of NC_072405.2, from coordinate 133,972,098 downwards.
ACTTATCCCCTGAGAGCTCAGTCCCCGTGAATGTGGCCAAGTGCTTTGTTTCTCAATACATTTTCAAGGAAATACTTTTGCCTTCAAAATTGCCCCCTTCTTTTTGTCTGCAATGATGATTAATTTCATTATTCAGTGACTGAAAATTCATGAAATTTTGTGGTTAAAGCAAAAATGTGTCACACAGAATGCCATATGCCCATGCAGTAGAGCTGAGAAAAATCTAACAACGAACACCATCGTTTCTCCTCCAGAGTTTAATGGGACTCCAACCTGTGGGGTTTTTTTTCAACTTATAATATTTTTATCTCCTCAATTAGAAGCATTGCTTTTTTTAAAAAGTAGTTCAAGATAAGGCTATATAAACAAAGATAATGGTCAAAATGCTGGAGTTTCTTGGATTCGTTTCAAGACTCAAAGGCAAATGTAGCATTTCCTAGTCATGAAGCTAGATGGAGGTCAGGAGACCAGTTGGTCCAGTCCAGAGAAGCAGTGTGGAGAAATAAAAATACCAGCAGGCCTCATGAAGAGCATCCAAGGACCTGGGCTTGCAGTCTGACTCTTACTGTGTGAGGCACAGCCCCTTGGGCAGGTCACTAAGCTATGATGTCCTTGCCTATAAAATGGGTAAATTTCATTTGCCCAACACTCTTGAGAAAACTGTAATAGTAAACGTGAAAGCAGATTGTGGTCTACAGTGGCCAAGGAGAAATATTCTCCTACATTCTTCACTTCATCTCTCTAGGCTCAAGGCCCATTTGGCCTGGGGAAGCAGGGGTAGAAGCAGGATTAGAGAAAGCACCGAACACATGTAACCAGCATCCAGGTCAAGACACCAGACATTAAAGGATCCCACATGGCCCCTTCACACCCCCTTCCTGTCACTAGACTCTCCAAAGGTAACCACTATCCTGACTTTCAACACCTCAGATCAGTTATGCCTATTTTTGAACTCCATATAAATGGAATTAGATTGTTTGAACTTTTCAAACTGGTTTCCCTTATGCAATGTTAAGTTTGTGAAATTCACCCATGATGTTGTGTGTACTTTTAGCTTGTTCATTGTTGTTGCATATAGTATTCAACTATATGACCATCCCACAATTCAGGTACCTGTTTAACTCTTAATGAGAGTTTACGTAGTTTCCCATTTAGGGTTATTATGAACATTCTTAGGTATATCTTTTAGTCAACATATATACATGTATCTATTGAAAATATAACTAGGAATGAAACTGCTGAGTGGTAGGATGTACCTATATTCAGCTTTACAGATACAGCTAATCAGTTTCCCAAACTTGTCATACCCATCTCTATTTTCACCAGCAGTGTATGAGAGTTTTGGTTGCTCCACATCCTCAACCAGACTTGGTATTGTCTGTCTTTTTTAATTTGGCCCTTTTAGTGGGTAAGAAGTGATATCACATTGCATAATGTATTTTTAAGTGTAAATCAGATTATATTATTCTGCCATTGGTTTCTCTTCACCCTTAATATAAAACCTAACTCCTTAACATGATCTATAAAGCCCCTGTTCAGTTATGTCTGACTTTCTCTCCAAGCACTCAGTCTACACACTGTTCTTCAGCTCCACTGCCCTCTTTCTAGTGTTCAAATATGCCAAAGCCATTCCCACCTCAGAATCTTTACATTTTTGTTGCCTCTGCCTATAACGTTCTTCCTCCACATATTTCTATGGCTGATTCCTTCTTGTTCATCAATTCATTCAACAAATATTGCTGAGCCATTATCAGGTTTCTTCTCAAATGTCACCTCCCTCCAAGGATTCTTTCCTGACCACCATCTAATGTTGTCATGGTAGCATACTGCAGCACCTACCACTATCTCCCATTTCCACTCTTAAGAATGTTTCTGCCTTATCACACTACAACATAAGCTAAGAGCAGAGACTGTGTGTTGGATGAATGGAAAGTGAAAGGGAAGCAGTTCACAGATAGCATTCTCAAACATAATTGTAGAATATTGAAGCTAATGGAGCCTCCTCTTCTCCCCAACTCAGTTGATAAAAATGAAGCTCAAAAGATAAAGTGAAGTGGCCAAGTTCATGGTCAGCAGCAGAAGTGAGGCTTGAACCCAAGCTCATGACTTTTAGTCCTGGTACACTGCATTGCCTACAAGAACAAAGGACAAAGTCTTATTCCATGTAAATTAGTTTCTAACTACTGGGTGTTGGACATTAGGAACTGATTCATCCTGGAGAAGTCCCCTCTCATGCCATGAAGTCTGACAACACATCAAGAGGACATGAGATGGGAATCACTTCTGGGTCCCCCAATCGTCCTTGACCTTGGTCCAGAAGAAGAGAAGGATGCTGAAAGGGTAAATATGAACAGAGGTGATGGTCAGTCCATCTTCCATTCTCCAAAGAGAAGAAAGAGAACCATCGTGGCAGGAACCATTTCCCTGGGCTCAAGGGCCTGAGGTCTACCAAGAGATCATGCTGTACCAGGTGCAGGCCCCGTCTCACATGTTTAGTTTGGGTGAGAATCAGGTTGTACCACAATGCGGGCCTCTGGGCCAGTTGCATAATTGGATGTGTAATCAGTACCTTAGAGAACTTCAGCCAAAAGCACTCCTGACACCACTTCGAACTTGCTGAATCATCTCCAAACCTCATGACTGGATGATTCACTGGTCTCCTCTGGGGTCATGACTATCAGGTGCCAACCCAGAAATGAGAGCTAAATTCTAAGAGGAGAGATCCTCTAATTGGAACTCTGACTTTTCCAGCACTTCAACCTACCATTCTCTGGGTTTCCAAAGAGTGAAGGAAGCCATGTTGGTCTCTTCCTCCTCAATCTGAATAAATGATAAAAGATCATCAGGGACTAACTAGAAAAGATAGAGAGCTAATGTTTGGGATGAAGCCAACCTGGAATTATAAAAACCACATATATCTACAATCCCTTGTCCCAAAATCCAAACAGCTCCAAAATCCGAATTTTTGGCTTATTTGTTTCTTTTTGTATACTTGCAGCAAATCCACTTGGCAGCAAAGCCTGACAGCAAAAACTGGCATAGAACTATTTGTAGTTTTAATTTATCCCACTCCAGATACATACTAATGAATCTGATGCAGAAATACTATTGTTTGACTATGAGGTGATGAATCAGATCCCAATGGGGTGTTGCGTAATATACATTGTATTGTGTATCTCATTACCTTTATAAAAGCTGAAAAATTCTTAATATCCAAACACTTCTTTTTTCTAAGATTTCAGTAAGGACAGTGAACCTGTAATTTCTCACTTATTTTTACTTAATCTTTGCAAAAACCCAGGACAGGCAGTACTATCTCCATTTAACATATGAGTAAACTGAGGCTTACAGAAATTAAATTACCTAAGTCCACACAGGAAATTAGTAGCAAAAATGGAATTAGAACCTAGGCATAGTACACAACCATCATTTTCCCTGCTGGCCTTCCATGCCCCTGTCTTTTTGTAACAGCGCCTCCGTTTTGCTTTAGAAAACTACCCGCATCTCCCCTACTGCTTGCAGACTTGGTGGGCCCCACTTTCCCCTAGGCAAGGGAAGGGCACATGCTCTAAGCTAAGTCAACCAGACTTTCACTCTCCCTTGAAACTGGGTCCAGAGAGGAGTTACTCAAGGACCAAAAAGAGTTAGAGCTGAATGGTCCCAGCAGTGGTTCCTGAAGAAGTTCTAAGTGTTGATTGCTGCCTGGACTTTCTGAGGCCTGACTCTATAGCTTGCACTTAGAGTCTAGGGCTTAGCCCATATCCTTCCAATAAACTCCTTTCTTGTATACATTGGACAGAGGTGGTTTCTTTTGCTTTCAGACAAAGAATCCTGATGAGATACCATATTATACACACAGCATGTATGCATTAGACTAAATAGACAGACAGATAAATAGATAGATATTAAATATATATACATACATAGAAAGTGCTTAAAATGGAATATGGAACCGAAAAAACTTTATATTTCAGAGTTTCTGTGAACATCAAAGATAAATAATGCAAAGTACCTAGTACCCAGTAGTTCATATTCCCAAGGGATACTCTTCTACCTCCCTGTCTTCCTCTCTATATACCATCTTCCCACCATACTTCCATACATCATATTTTTTTCTTTTTTTTCCAATTGCACTTTTACATACAAGTTGACCTTCCACTTAGCTTACTCTCATATCTATATGTATTTATGCATGAGCACTTCTTAGCCCTAGGAATAATATTAAGGCTTAAAGACGAATCCATGGCTGACCATGGATTTGAACAACCAAGCTGACATGTACATTGGCTTTTGGGACCTATGTTCTTGGGATCTCCAAAGTTTTTGCTCACACCTAAGGTTGAGCTTACACTCTCAGCCTACAAAAACCAGTCAAAACATAAACAGCGCTTGGAGGATTTGTAATGTTTTTGAAAACATTTTCAGAGTATATAGAATCATAAATACATAAAGTAGAAAAGTAATTGTAGAGAATTTGGAAAATATAAAACAGTTCAGTAAAGGAAATGATCATAATCTCACTCCAGAGATAACTACTCTTAACATTTTGGTATATTTATTTTATTTTATTTTATTTTATTTTTTTTGAGACCAGGTCTTGCTCTGTTGCCCAGGCTGAAGTGCAGTGGTGCAATCTCGGCTCACTGCAAACTCCGCCTCCCGGGTTCAAGCCATTCTCCTGCCTCAGCCTCCCAGGTAGCTGGGACTACAGGCATGCTCCACCACGCCCAGCTAATTTTTTTGTATTTTTAGTAAAGATGGGGTTTCACCATGCTGGAAGGCTGGTCTTGAACTTCTGACCTCAAGTGATCCACCTGCCTCGGCCTCCCAAAGTGCTGGGATTACAGACATGAGCCACCGGTTTATTTGTTTATACTTTATTGTCTCTATCATATTTCATCATATGGATATATGAAATAATATTGATAATAACTAATATATAAAGTACTTATGTATTAGTTATATAATATATTAAGTACTAACATATAAAGTATCTATTAATTAAGAGATTATATGCAAAGCATTTTGGAAGCATTGTATTATTTAATCTTTATAACAACCCTATCAGGTGATGTATTAGTTATCTATTGGTGCATGGAAGATTACTCCAAAATTTAGTGGCTTAAAACAATAAACATTTATGATTTTGCATAGTTTCTTCAGATCAGGGATTTAAGAGTGGCTTAGCTGAACTGTTCTCATTCAGGGTTTCTCATGAGGTTGCAGCTAAGATGCTGGCCCATTATCCGGCATGTTTTATCTGAAGACTTGACTGAGGCTGGAGGATCCACTTCCAAGACAGCTCACTCTTACAGCAGGAGGCCTCAGTTCCTTACCACATGGACTTTTCCATAGGGCTACTTGGGTGCCCTCCCAACACTGCAGCTGGATTTCCCCAGAATGAATAATTTAAAAGAGCAAAATGGAAGCCACAATGTCTAACTCAGAAGTCAGATTCCATCCTTTTCATAATATTCTACTGGTTACACAGGTCAACCTCTCCAATATGAGAGGGAGCTACACAAGGACATGAACACCAGGAAGTGCATATCCATGGGGGTCATCTATGAGGCTAGCTACCACAACCGGGTAATACAGTTTGTTTACATTTCACAGATAAAACTTTGAGCAGTTGGCCCAAAGTTGTACAGCTGGTGAATTGCAGAAGAGGATTTGAAGCCAGGCTGATCAACTCCAGAGCTCATACTTTTAACTATGACATAATACCACCTCCTCAATTTACCTGACTGTCCTACTAATGTTGGATATTTCAGTATTACTATAAATAACACCAGTGAATACTTTCTACATAAATCTATCTCCATGTCCCATTACTGCCTTAGGAAAAATGTCTAGAGACAGAATTCCTAGATCAAAAGATAAAACTTTGTTTTTAAATTTTTTGTAGAGATGGGGTCTATGTTGCTCAGGCTGGTCTTGAACTCCTAGCCTCAAGAAATCCTCCCACCTCAGCCTTCCAATCTTTGGGATTACAGGTGTGAGCCACCACACCTAGGATCAAAAAACAGAAAGTTTTTTAATGCTCTTGACACGTCCTGCAAAAAATAATAATAATTTCCAGAAAGAAAACACCAGCTCACAACCTCAGTGAAAGTTCATGTGGATACCTGTTTCACTGCATCTTTAAAATGACTGAATACTAGACCGGGCACGGTGGTTCACACCTGTAATCCCAGCACTTTGGGAGGCTGAGGCAGGCGGATCACGAGGTCAGCAGATCAAGACCATCCTGGCTAATATGGTGAAACCCTGTCTCTACTAAAAATACAAAAAATTAGCCAGGCGTGGTGGCGGGTGCCTGTAGTCCCAGCTATTCGGGAGGCTGAGGCAGGAGAATGGCGTGAACCCGGGAGGCAGAACTTGCAGTGAGCCGAGATTGTGCCACTGCACTCCAGCCTGGGCAACACAGTGAGACTCCATCTCAAAAAAAAAAAAAAAATGACTGAATACTATTATTGTTTAAATCTCTGTTGATTTTATAGGCTAAAAATACTTGTTTTGATGTGTATTTCTTAGAACATTTCTTTATTTGCTTATTATTATTATTTATTTGCATCATTTAGGGTTGTTGATTGTAAGCAATAGAATCTAGTTGATTAATTTTAATTGAAAAGGAAAGTATTTAAAGAATACCAGGTAGCTCTTGGAATTAAAGGGAAGGTTGGAAAACCTGAGGCCAGGGCTCTAGGCAACAGGAAGGGATGAATGATGGTCTTGCAAGCCACTATCACTGGGATAAATCGATTTAACCTTCTATCCATCTTTGTGTCAAAGAGCCCTAGCTTGGGTCACATGACTAACCTGGGTTGGGCAGGACAGGGCAAGGTGCCTTGATTCAACCAAGACAGCACTTAGTAGAGGAGAAGTAAATAAATTGCTATTAGCAAAAGAAAGGAGTACTGGATCCTAGAAAGCTAAAGAACAATAAATGTCTACTACAAGGTTTAATTTTGAAGGCTCCCAAACCCATGTTCTTTTCGTTAAGTTAAAAGTTCTCTATTCCTGTTAGTTGGTCAAGTAAAAGACGTTTACTTTGGGCTGGGTGCAGTAGCTCACACTGGTAATTCCAGCACTTTGGAAGGTCAAGGCAGGCGGATCACCGGAGGAAAGGAGTTCGAGACCAGCCTGGCCAATATGGTGAAACCCCTGTCTCTACTGAAAATACAAAAATTAGTTGGACGTGGTGGCACACATCTGTAGTCCCAGCTACTTGAGAGGCTGAAGCAGGAGAATTGCTTGAACCCAAGAGACGGAGGTTGCAGTGAGCCGAGATCACGCCACCACACTCCAGCCTGGGCGACAGAGTGAGACTCTGTCTCAGAAAAAAAAAAAAAAAAAGACTTTTACTTTGTTTTTACCTAAGAATTTCAGCATCATTAGAGTCTTTGCCAGGGATAAGACGAGGAAAAGTCTTCTTCATTTGGGTGAAAAGTCTGGAAATGCAGAAACGTGGAGATAAGACCCCTTCAACTTTGCCAAGTAAAATAACCAAGAACAAACGGATCAAGGAGAGCCCTTTATTAGGGGTTGGCAAACTTTTTCTATAAAGAGCCAGATAGTAAATATTTTAGGCTATTCCAGGAGGCACAGTCTCTGCCTCAACATTCAACTTTGCCGCTGTAACACAAAAGTAGCCACAGACAATGAGGAAACAGATAGGCATGTTCCAGGAAAACTTTACTTACAAAATCAGGAGGCCGGCAGGATTTGACTTGGAGGTCAGAGTTTGCTGACCCCTGCTTTCAACCAAACAATAGCAAAACATAATACTTCTGTTTATGGCTATTTCAATCCTGACTCCAAAATGCTAAAATTTCTCCTGTGATTTTGAAGAATTTGCCCTCAGTTCCCAACATTTAGGACAGTGTTCACTTGATTTAGCACCTGCATTTTAACCATAAATGATGTCAGGTGATTTTGGCTTGGAGAAAATATAATGACAACGATGAACTATTTATTTTGGTAGGAACTCAATATCTACATCAACGTCAAATTTACTATCCAATTAGATGGAGAAAAGTAAATGTGCTTATTCCTTCAAGAACAGTCAGCATGCATTTGCTTAGCACCTATTATGTGCCAGGGTCTGAGGCTTAATACACAAAATACACAGGCCCAGGCCTCAAAGAGTCTAAGCCTGGTGGAGAAACTTAGAATCTAGAAGAGCATTCATAGTTGAGTGCTATTCTAGTGGGTGATAGGTGGGTGTTACAGAGAACCAGAATAGGTTTGAATGGCAGTAACTCTCAAAATGGAACAGGCTGCCTCATGGAAAGGTCAGAAGAGCTCCAGCAAACGATGGAAAACCAATGCCCAAAGGTAGTTCCTAATTAGAGTAAGAGCTCAGACTAGATGATCTGTAAGATTCTGTAATCATCAGACATCTCTTGGAGTGCCTTCAGAATTTATAAAAACTCCCCCTTCAATACGAGTGGCCTCCTCAATATGCCAGCAGGAGTTGGTGGCTAAATCTGTACCATGTTTCTATTCAGATGGACCGACTGGACATGGACTGATGGATCCAGGGGTCAACAGCTGACCCAACCAGGGTATAGCAGAAAGTCTTCAAAGATGGCCACCATCGATTCCTTTGCTCCTTCTATGTATATGTTACTTCTTATATCAAAAGGTAAAGACTATTTTGCCTATGCTTGATATTAGTTGATCTTTTTCTGGACCAATGGAATATGGCAAAAGTGATGCTGTCTGACTCCTGACTTCAGGAGAAGTCTGGCAGCTTCCATCTTAGTCTCTCTGAACACTCACTCTTGGAACCCCGCTGCTGTACTGTGAGGAAGCCCAAGCATCCCCAAAGAGAGGCACTGAAGTCTGTCCACTGATGAGCCAGTTGAGACCCCAGCTGACCACCAGCACCAACCTGCTGGTCATGTGATTATTCTATCCAGGAAGTGAATCCTTCAGCTCTAGTTCAGCAGCCCCAGTTCAGAAGCCCCAGCTGATGCTGCATGGAGCAGAGATGAGCTACCCAGCCAAGTCCCGCCCAGACTTCTGGCCCATCAATCATGAAATCAAATACAATTTTTTTAAGCCACCAAGTTCTGGGGTAATTTGTTGTTCAGCAAGAGATAATAGGAAAATAAAGCCAATCAGACTTTCTCTCTTAAGAATTTGAAATCTGGGGTTAAGTGCAGGGGCTCAGGCCTGTAATCCCAGGACTTTGGGAAACTGAGGCGGGAAGATTGCTTGAGGCTAGGAGTTCAAGACCAGCCTGAGCAACATGGCAAAACCCCATCTCCACAAAAAATATTTTAAAATTAACCAGGCATGGTGGCCCGCACCTGTAGTCCTAGCTACATGGGAGGCTGAGATCAGAGAATCCCTTGGGCCTGGGAGGTCAAGGCTGCAGTAAACCATGATCACACCACCTACACTCTAGCCTAGGTGACACAGAGAGACTCTGTCTCAGAAAAAAAAAAAAAAGAAGAAGAAGAAGAAGAATTTGAAATTTTGGTTAGAGACAAATATTGGACATTTTGGGATCTGAGTCTCATTAAAAGCAACCTTTGTTGTGTATTAGAATCACATAAACTATATAAAATGTAAATAAATGCCTAGATCACCTCCCTACCCACCCAAACCTCTGATTCAGTAGGATTAAGGTGGAGCCCAGAAATATTTTATGCAAGGATTTTAAACATGCATTCCATATGATTCTGATACCATGTAATAAAACTATAATGCAGATGCTCAACTTAAAGAACAAACACACATGCACATTTAGACTTTCCCTCACCCTGTTCACTTGAGGCCGTGACAATCCAGCCTTGCTATTTGTAGCCTCAAATCTGGTTGAGCCTCAGGGTTAAGAAAAGCCTCTGTCAATAAAAAAGCTCAGCAGAAGAGATGGTGGTGCCTGGATCTTCATTAACCGTATAGTTAAATCTAAACTGAACTGGAAGACTTAATCATCTTCCTAATTTTAGAATCCTAAAATATCTGGCAGTGCATGATTAAAGGTCTCTGTTTCAAATACAATGTGAAATGTGTTATAAGCCTCGTTATATTTTTCCTCCAAAAGGAAAATCTCATCCGACACCTTGGGGATTTTTCTGGATTATATCACAGACGACAGAATTATTTCAGTAAGACAGGTCCCATGACTCTGCCATTATCTGCAGACAGAATTTCAAAGGGCGGGTCAGCATGCGTGAACTCCAGCTATGGCCAGTCGCCTTGAGGGAAGAGTTTCTTTGAGGCCCTCAGATAGGAAACCTGATTTCCAGGCACTGGACTCCCACAGTCCTGCTTTAGATAGACGTGAATCCTGTCTAGGTCTGTGTGTTCTTTCATGCTTAAAGGTTTATTTGGGAACAAGACAAAGAAAAAAAAGGTTTCTGGGAGTTTATTGGTGGACTATTCACCTCTTCCCACAGCCAGTCCAAATAGGCAAATACTACTTAAGTGGCCATTTGCTAGGTCTTCCAGTGACAGACCCGTGGTTTTCAAATGCAGAGTCAACGCTAGCAAACTTTAAAGGTGCTGAATTGAAATTGACTCCAACCTTCTCCCAACTCTAATTTTAGTTCCACTTCTCTCCTCCTTTTACTCTCTAGCATCATGTTGCCCTTCTTTCCCTTCGTTGCTCCCCAAACTAAGGCTCCCCATCTACAGGGGGCTTATTCAGGAAGAAACTTAGGCTCTGGAGTGTTTGCTCCTCTTTCTTCAACCTTTCTTTAACCAACCCACCCCTTGCATCAAAACATACCCTGCTTCTTCCTATTCCCTCTGACCCTTCCCAAGCCTCACCGACCTCATAATTCATTCTTTCCAGAGTTAATAGGTGGTAATTTTATTATTATCCCTCAGGCTCCATTTTTGCAATTTAATGGGGACCTCATAGAAGTAATCTCTCAGGGTAACTAGTGGAACCTTCATTCACCTGGCAGTGACATGGAAGGGTTAAAGCAATACATGTGCTCTCTTTCTACCAAGCAGGCTTAGAGACCCAGAGCAGCTGCAGGTACTACCCCCTTGGTTGCCTGAGAACGCAGGTACTGAGGAAAGAATAATTAATTCTTAATGTAGGTGTAATTAATATGTCTGGAGTTTGGAATAAAAGTAGCCTTTCTGTAACTCAGTGTATATTTATTCTTTAAATCTGGAAAATAGAACCACCCCAGGAATTAAACCAAAAAAAATGGAAACCTGAAACTCATCCTCCCAAGACATTACTGGCACATTTGGGACAGTGGTTTACATTCAAGGAACATCATAGCCTTTGGCCCTGGCTTGTCGTGGAGGAGAAGGAAGCACTAAATCAGTCCCTCTGACTAAAGCCACTTTCCAAATCACCTACCTTCACACCTGAGACTGGAAGGATTCTGGACTGGAAATCAGAAGACCCAACTTTTAACCCAGGTCCTACTGCTAACTGTGGGGTCTTGACTGTAACAGGAAAATGAAGAGAACAAACCCTGAAAAATTCTCTTCACCCTAAAATACCTAGGATTCCAAGACTAAAGGCTTCTTTAGTCTTGTACTTAAGATACAAACACATTCCCTAAATGCAGTGACACATTAGTCAACTATTACCCATTATCCTTTGGGTCAAAGCTAAACCCACACACCTTCCCACAGGTCCTAAAGGATGCCACAAAAGACCAGTCATTTAAACAGGGTGATGAAGAAGGAAGGATTTAGAAGATGGGGTCTCTCTCAAGAGAGGCAAGGAATCTGGCCGAAGACCACACTGGCCCATGGGGAGCATCAGGCTCCGAACCCCGAGTTTGGAGGCACCAAAAAGGAAAGTGGGGAATGAATGAGGCACAAAAAAACTCATTTTTCCCACTTTATACTTTTTCCTTGGCTGGGCCTAAATACAAATTGCAAAAAGTCTATCCTAATGAGAGCTTTTAAGACCTTTGCAGATGCTTATTAAATGGCAAATAAATAGAGTAATAATGATCCTAAGGACTTCTAATTTCATCACTGCCCTGACACGTGTCGAAATAGCCATTCCCTTTACTGTTCCAGAAATGAGACTCACTTTGTGAGGCGAAAAGGGATCAAGGGGGAGAGAAATGAAGAAAATAACTAACCAGTGCCTTTATTCAGCGTGCACTCTGCACTCAGCACTCAGCACTGTGCTGATGCAGGACATGGGTTCTCTTGTTGTGGTCTCGTGACACATTTGCAAAGGTAGTAGTACCATTCCCATTCTACAGATGGGAAACACTGAGGCTCAGAAAAGGTTCTCTTGCCCCACATCACCCAGCCAGTGATGGGCACCGCCAGGATTTAAATCCACATCAGGGTAACACAAAACCCATACTCCTTCCACAATGATCACCAAAAGTGAGTTTTAGCCAACAAGTTTTAGCTTTCCACTTCAGTGATAAGCAAAGTAATAGTGATGATGAGCATTTGATGAGTGCTTATTATTTGCCAATCACTCTGCTAAATGTCATCATTTATCCCGACATTTAATCCTCACTCTAACCCTACAAAACAGCTAATACTGTCCTCTTTTCACTGCTGAGGAACCTGAGATTAAGCAATTTACCCAGGGACACATGGTTTGATAGCAAAGACTCAGCCAGACAATCTGACACCAAACACCATAATCGTAACTGCTGCACACAGCAAACTTATTTTAGTTCAATCCCCCATAAATAAAAACTTGTTATTGCTCAGAGTATTAAGAGGGATGAGGATAAAGGAGATTTTAACTATGATACAGGCTGCTGACAGACCCAGAAATCGCTCTATGACAGCAGCTTGGAGTGACTAAGAGGTGGATGTTTTCAGAGTGTCAGGCCTGCCCTCAAAGCCATTCAGGCTCAAAACAAAACTTTCTCTGAGTCCTGATGTTTTTAAAAAACACAGGTCCATTTCAGTCGTACAGGGACACCATACCCCATCCTGCAAAAACAACACCCTGGCCCTCTCCCCTCAGGGCCTGGAAAATGTTTCTGGCGTCTTTGCAGAAATGGGAAACTGGAGCAGGAAGGAGGTAAGAAAGAAAGAAAAGAAGGGGAAAAACCCAGTGTCTATGTATGTGAAACGCAGCAGAGGGCTGAGCTAATGAAAGAACATATTTCCAAAATTGGAACCAAAACATATTTCACAAACTCTCTTGGCCTTGCAGAGGATTAGCTGCTAATGGACATGACCGTGGGTACCACTCTCTGTTTACAAGTTTCCTGTCTGCCCTGCATGTAGACGTGACTTTCTGTGTCCTCCATGAAGGCTGATTATCCAGTTACCTGGGCTGCGTAAACCCAAACAATTCCCAGAGTCTCTTGGATAAGACTCGAGGAGCAAAGTCCAGAGGGGCACTGGCTGTGGACATATTTTCACCATCAGCTCACAAATGTGTGTCCTCAAGGGTGTCACCACCACAAACAACAGGCCTGAACACCTCAAAAATGCCAGTGTCATGAAAGACAAACAAAGGCTGAGGAGCTGTTCCAGATTAAAGGAGATTAAAGGGACATGAGGAACAAATACAGCGCATGATCCTTGATTGCATTTGGAGGAGGGGAGTGGAAGTTTCTGTAAACGATATGGTTGGGGCAACTGGCAAAATTCAAACATGGAGTGTCTGTTAGATCACAGTGTTATGCCAAAGTTAAATCTGAACATGATCCTCGTACTGATTCAGTATACAAATGGACAATGGCCAGACCATATGTAAAAATAGAACTTTGACCCAAAACCTGCAGCAGCCTGTCCAGGAAACCAACCCCTTATCTACAATAACCAGCCCAGAAAACCAGCCTGCTGTAATTCAGACTTGCAGGAAGCCAGGTTTCTATCTCTAGTGACAATCCAGCAAGCTAAACAATAACTTCTGTAACAATCTACTCAAAATGGCCAGGACTCGGTTAGGAATGGACAACTTCCCTGATTTTTGCTCCGACTGCCAATTTAGGACCAACCAGAGAAAGCCAGAAAGGCACCCCTAACCAATCATAGAGGACACCTGGCTTCTAGTTCACTGCCTTCAGCTTCCCCAAGCCAACCCTTTTTTCCACCTGAAACCTTCCTGTTTTCCTCTTTATGAGCATTCCCACTCTTCTGCCTGCTTTTGAGTCTCTGCCAAAAGACACATGATGGTGCTGACTCCCAGGCTGTAGCAAGCTCTGAATAAACAGCCTTTGCTTTTCTCATTTGATTGGTCTTCATTTATTTCCACAGCACCGTGGTTATATGAGACAAAGCACTTGTTCATAGGAAACACACACTGAAGTGTTTAGGGGTAAAGAGAGCACCCTTAATCCTCAGATGGTTCAGAAATATATATACACACACACATCCAGAGAGGGAGGGAGCAAGGAAGCAAAAGTGGTAACCAGCTAACAATTAGTGAACCTGGGTGAATGGTATGGGAGTTCTTTATATCAGCAGTGCCCAGGGACCGGTTTCGTGGAAGACAATTTTTCCAAGGACCAGGGGCAGGGGATGGTTTCAGGATGATTCAAGCCCATTACATTTATTGTGAACTTTATTTCTATTATTATTACATTGTAATATAGAATGAAGTAATTATACAATTCACCATAATGTAGAATCAGTGGGAGCCCTGCGCTTGTTTTCCTGCAATTAGATGGTCCTATCTAGGGGTGATGGGAGACAGTGACAGATCATCAGGTATTAGGTTCTCATAAGAAGCATGCAACCTAGATCCCTAAGTTCACAATAGGGTGTGAGCTCCTATGAGAATCTAATGCCACCACTGATCTGACAGGAGGCAGAGCTCAGGAGGTAATGCGAGCCACAGGGAGCGGCTGTACGGAAGCAGCTTCACTCACTCACCTGCCCCCCACCTCCTGCTGTGCCGCCCATTTCCCAACAGGTCACAAACTGGTAGCAGTCCATGGCCCCACGGTTGGGGACTGCTGCTTTATACTATTCTTGCAATTCTTTTGTTAAGTTTGAAATTATTTTAATATAAAAAGTTTTTTTTAAGTGTCCCCAGCTGATGGCTCACGTCCTAACCAAACATTTTACACCTGCTCACCTAAGACACTGGACAATGGATTTGAGTCTTGTCCATGCTGCTTTATGTGTTTCCTTTTGCAGAACCGTGAATGCAGAAGCCCAGAATCTCTCAGCTTATCCCCTGAAAAATGATCATGTCCTCCCCACCCCCAGCACTCTCCTAACCCTTGTTGGCAGTTCTCTTGTTTGGATCACTGACAAGCATAGAGACAGCATAGAGAATCAGGGTGATCTTGAAGTCCCTTCTCCTTTCTTTCTGGGCCAAGAAGAACAAAGAGTCGGGGGGCTGCTCTCATTATCAGCTCTCACGTGTACCCTGCGCCGTGTGATGCCAATGGCTCACGAACTGGGATTGCAAGGATGTTTGGAGATTGGCCATCTTCTTAAGGCTAAGCTGAGTCCTTGGAACTGGCTGGACTTAACCATTACATTCCAAAGCTGTTGTATATGACGATTCCCCAACCTGGGCTTCTGATTCGTCTTTCTTCCTTGCAACATATTGAGGTGCCCTCTTAATTTTTAAGCCTCTCTTATCCCTTAACATAGAGTTTCTTAACTGTGGCTGCACGTTGGAATCATCTAGAAGCTTTAAAACAATACTGTGTGCCTTGCCCCAGCCACTCTTATTCAACCATTCCAAGGTACAGACTGGGACCGGAATTTTTTTTTTTTTTTTTGGTTTTGGTTTTGGTTTGAAGCTCCTCAGAAGATTCTTATGTGGAATTAGATTCTAATGTGTGCAGCCAAGATTGAGAACTACTGCCCTAACATATTGTTTGCAGGAAATGCACTCTACAATGTTTAGAGATAGAAGGCCAGGATGTCTGCATGTAACCCTCAAATGGTTCAGAAAAAATATATACATATTTGGAGACGGGGAGGGAGGAAGTGATAAAGCGTATATCTATGAAGCTCTTCCCTTCCAGATTTTCCATCTTTCTGATAACTTTAGAGAGATTCCTGATCATTTCCTCCAGGTTTGACCTCCCTGAAGCCCCCACTTAGGGGCAATTTCCCTGAAGTGGTTAGGATTCACTCAGTCTTTGCAAAAGGGATTTATTTGGAAGTCTTTCTCAACAACAAATTAAGGAAAGATGAGCCAAGTGAAAGCTTGCTCTGGTCTATCACAATCAAAGGTAATCATTGCAACAAGCAAACTTACCCTGTCTATATTTACAAGGTAAAAACCCCAGAAGCACTACAGCACACGTCCCCTTGTGACCCTACAAGTTGTTACAAAGCAAAAAACAACACATCATTCAGATGCAGTTATAAGATACTGAAAATACATGGGGCAAAGAGATGATGAAATTGTACCAGATTTACAGCAACAGGTGGCAGCTTCTCCTCTTAGGCATATACGTGGTCATCTGGCCTCTCGGTCACACGAAAGAGAGAACAAGGAGACCCAGCACCAGGAAGTCTGTTGAAAGATCTGTGGCCAGGATTGAAAACAGGTGGGGCATGAGACACTGGAAAAGCATGCATTTGCCCAGTTCTTAGTCCAAGTATTCATTAGAATCACACGGGGGCTTCTGAAAATGTCTATCTCCAATCCTCAGCCTCATTCAATTAAACTAGTATCTTTAGGTAGGGCCCAGGCACTGGTATGTTTTAAAGGTCCCCAGATGGTCTGAATGTGCTTCCCGCTTGACTTTGAATATCACCTTCACATGGAATTCTCTTATCTCGCCAGTCAGGCAGGCAGGACTCTTGAGTTCCTCATGCCTTCTGATCCAAGTTCTGTAGACACATCATTTTTCTTCCCCTACCCCCATCCCCTTCACTCTGCCTTCTTCTTGTCTCACCCTTTCCCTGTTACACACACGTACACACACACTCATATACACACACTCACACAACCACATACACAGGCCAACAGAGCAAAAATCCCAGCAAGCCCATTTGAGTCATTACAGCTTCATGCATACGAGCCATTTTCTCAATTACACTATGAGTTTCGGGGAACAGGTATCTCCCCTTATCCTGTGGGGCCCCTGGCAGCATCTAGCAAAGTCTCTAGCTCAGGTGGGAAGATGGCTTGAGCCCGAGAAGCCGAGGCTGCAATGAGCCATGATCACACTACTGCACTCCAGCCTGAATGAATGACAGAGAGAGATCCTGTCTCAAAAAAAAAAAAAAAAAAAAAAAAAGCAAAGCACCAATTGGCTAAAGGGTTGGTTGATCTTTTCAGCCAAAACTATCCAAAAACAGACTCACTGAGCCCAAAACTTGGTATCCTAGGGTACAGTCAGACAGCCACTGATTATTAAGTACCATGGACTGGATTTGAATTCTGGCTCCAACACTCGTGAGTTATGAGAGTTTAAGTAAATGACTCAAGGTGTTTTCTCTAAGCCTCAGTTTCTATACCAACCAAATGCGAATAATATTGGTATCCAACTTATAAGGCTGTTAGATAATATTAATACATGCAAAGCAATTTGCAACTTCAAAGTGTCTGACAGATAATAAACATTCAATACATGGCAGCAATTTTCAATAGCCACATCTGTGGACTGAAGTCCACAGAAATGACCCCCAAAGTCCAACTCAATCATGTGCAGACAATGGTTCACAAAAACAGTCTCCAGATGGTACAGGGCCCACTGCTTTGTGGTTTGCGCCAATATTCCAGTGTCCTGTCTGGGTGACCCTGCAGCTCAATTCTGACTATTCTCACTTTCAAGAAGCCACCCATGAAGTGTCAATCCATGACTCATCTGTTTCATTCTTCCCTTACAACAAGATACAGGGCAGGTGGGAAGACTATTGAGTTCAATTCTAGAAATCAGGCCAAGTCTCCAGATTCTTAGGGATGCCCATCGGTCACACAGAAGGTCTTATGCATGAATGAATCGCCTGTAGGACTTGCCACAAAGGCAAGGTGTGGGTTCAACTCCCAGATACTCTGTTTCCATGGATCTGGACTAGATCCTTGACTCTTCCTAACAAATGGGCCAGGTGATTCTGAGGCAGGCAGTGGTGGTGCCACTCCTAAATAAACACTGATCTTTCTTTTTTTTTTGAGACTGAGTCTTGCTCTGTCGCCCAGGCTGGAATGCAGTGCTGCAATCTCAGCTCACTGCAACCTCCGCCTCCCAGGTTCAAGCAATTCTCCTGCCTCAACCTCCTGAGTAGCTGGAATTACAGGCATGTACCACCACGCCCAGCTAATTTTTTGTATTTTTAGTAGAGACACAGTTTCACCATGTTGGCCAGGCTGGTCTCGAACTCCTGACTTCAAGTGATCCACCCACATCAGCCTCCCAAAGTGCGGGGATTACAGGCATGAGCACATGTGGCCAGAAATGTTGATCTTGTAGGGATGACAAACACAGAGAACTCTAAGAAGCAGCATGAGGTATGAAAAGAATGTGGCGGCTGGCATCAGGCACGTTAGCTTCAGTTTGGGTTCGTTACTACATCTCAGTTAGCATAAATTTCATCATTTGTAAAATAAGAGCAATGAAACACATCTCATGAGATTATTATGAGGATTAAATGCAAAAAATATGTATAAAGTACTCAATACAGTGCACAGCCCATTGACCCTCAGTACAAGTTTGTTCATTATGGACAGCCCATTGACCCTCAGTACAAGTTTGTTCATTATGGACTGAAGGACACACCACAAAAACGATGTGTCTTTCTAGCCTGGGACACCAAGAGACAGTGGTGTCCTTGACCAAAATGGCAGAAATCACTGGAATGAATAGGCTGGGAGCAGATGTAGGGGTTCCAACCCTCACTGACTTGCTACAGACCACACAGCCCTTCTTCTACCAAGAAAGAGAAGCCCAAGGTCACTTCTTTGTCTAAATGGGTGTTTTCCCTCCCATGCCCAGGGACTTCCTTTCTTTCATGATGTTGCCCCACGGCTTGCCTTCCAGGCTTTCCTTCTTCTGAGAATGACTTTGTGTCCCAACCCTTTGTTGCCCCCAAAGACAAGCCTACAAACCCCACTAAGCAACAGACAATAACATAGAGAACACAGAATGCCACAAAGTTCTTAGGCTCCTGACACTGGCTCCTCCCTGGGGGATGGTCTCTGGAAGCCTCTTCAAGCTCTTCAGTTCTGCTTTCATTCCTGAGGGTGATACTCACAGAACCACCCCACTTCTCAAGATCGTTCCTTGGATGAGACACAGCATCGTCTTCCTCTATGGAAGCCCCTCTTCTCAGCCCAAGAGTCCTGGGGTCAGATCACTCTTGTCTACTAATATCTCTCAGGTGCCAAGCTGTCTCATATTTGAGGAGCCCAGGCCAAAGCCAAACTCATCTCTTTGGGCCCTGGGCTCTGGGGACTTTCCTTCACATGAGAGGGTGATGAGCAGTGAGTCAACAATATTTACCAAGTATCCAGACGTAAGAGTCACTCATATTTTCCCAGCCATACTTGCCATGGGGGTACAACAGGGTCCCAAGGACAGCACCAACACAGTATTTGAGAGGCAACTTGTGACCCCTGTTGGGGCTCAGAACATAATATCCCAAAATATGGTGCCTTGTAACCCTCAAAGCACTGAGTACTTTGAACTAAAGGAGATTGGAAGGGCCTCAGCAGAAAGGTCTTTCTGACCTTCTTTAGTTATCTTGTCTCCCCCCTCCTCTTTCTCCTACAAAGTGAGTCATTTAGAAACCAGAATTCCTCTCCCCCAAGGCAGGTCATAGAAACTAGAACCCCTTTCCCACAAAGTAAGCTGTAAAACTGCTAAGGTCACTCCCTTCTCCCTTGAAGATCCTCAATCCAGAGGGGTCCAGCCCCATACCCAGGAGGAAAGAATACTCTACAGAGACTCCACGAAGAATCTGGGCAGGCCTTGTGTGCTTCCCCGCTCAGTCCATGACCATTAGATCACACCCCTCTGTCCAACCACACTTCCACATGGCTGTCCATTCATCATCAACCTAAGCATAAACACAGGCAATTTCCCTGGGTCCCTGGGTCTCCATTTCTGAAGGTTCCCACATCACCTAAAACTTGATTAAGTAATTCATTATGCTTTTCTCTTGTTAACCTGTCTTTTGTTATAGGGGCACTGGCTGTGACCCTTATGATGGGTGAGGAAAGGTATCCCACCTTTTGCCCCTACACCCCCTAACACAACCACCTCTACCTAGCTCTTTCCCAGGAAGTCCCCAAAAAGATGCTCACTCATGCTAAAGAAAGCCACATTCTGGGCTCTTGGTTGGAGTTTGTCTCCTGCCACAGCCATGTCCCCAGAGCTCCGGCTCCATCCAGAAACAAGGTGGTCTGGCCCTGCCTCAGGCCACGGTGTCCTGGCCCATTGTGTCACAAAGGCACAACATCCCTTCACCCACACCTCAGCCCATGCTCCACTGAGTGTGCTTCACAGAGCACTCCAGGCTTTTTGCTCTGTCCTTCGCAGAGCTTGATTCCAGCTCCATCCTGTAACCATCAGAGAGGGCATGTGCTCCCGAAAGACACTCCCTGCTGGGCTCAAAACCTCCTTCCTTCCAACACCAACCCTGCCCTTCATACCAACTATTTAGGCATCTCCACTTCCACTCTCTCTCACTCTCCTAAGGGACTTGTCAGTCCCTCCTGCTCACACTCCCTAGAAGTCTGGCCTCATTGGCCTCTAGACAAGCCCAGACATGTCTACGACCAACAGAAAACATAGCTCTTAAGTTTTCAAGCCAGGACCACCACCACCCATAGTTCCCTGAGGAATACCAGGGAAGTTTGGGGCCAAGAAGGATGTAGTCCTCAAGGGGTTGAATACCTAAAACGTAAAGGAGTACCACAGAAATGTAAGATGATAACATTAGGGGAAACTGAAACTGAATGAGGGGTGTATGGGAACTTCTGTACTATCTTTTCAACTTTGCTGTAAATCTAAAACTATTCCAAAATGTGAAGTTTATTTTGGAAACAAAGAGAAAAAGAAGGGAAGGAAGGAAAGAAGAAGGAAGGAAGGAAGGAAGGAAGGAAGGAAGGAAGGAAGGAGGGGGGGAGGGGAGGGGAGGAGAGGGGGAGGGGAGGCGGAGGGGGGAAGGGAAGAGGATGTGAAGAAAGAAGGAAAAAGACATTATCTTTCTGTAGGGGTTCAGATTAGAAAAGACAATATCTAATCAGGCCTATCAGTGATTGCTACAAAAAATGTTACATAATGAACTCTAACATCTTTAAAAACAAAAAAAGGGAGGCATGCCCTTCTTCCCGGCATGTACATTGCACCCTACTTCCCTACACATGCACACACACACACACACACACACACACACAACACATACACACACAAACCTACTACCATCACCACCCACCATCAAGGAATGAATTGCAGGCCCTTGGTTCTATCCTTTCAAGAGGGTTCAATCTTGCCATTGCCATTTGGAGTAACCAGGTATTTCTCGCCCTTCACCTATGGGGTCAGAAAGCACTTCCTGGAAATAGGAATGCTTTTACACTTGTGGGGGGAGTGTAAATTAGTTCAACCATTGTGGAAGACAGTGTGGCGATTCCTCAAGGATCTAGAACCAGAAATACCATTTGACCCAGCAATCCCATTACTGGATATATACTCAAAGGGTTATAAATCATTCTACTATAAAGACACATGCACACATATGTTTATTGAAGCACTATTCACAATAGCAAAGACTTGGAACCAACCCAAATGCCCATCAATAATAGACTGGATAAAGAAAATGTGGCACATATACACCATGGACTACTATGCAGCCATAAAAAAGGATGAGTTCATGTCTTTGCAGAGACATGAATCAAGCTAGAAGCCATCATTCTTAGCAAACTAACACAGGAACAGAAAACCAAACACTACATGTTCTCACTCATAAGTGGGAGTTGAACAATGAGAACATATGGACACAGGGAGGGGAATATCACACACCAGGGCCTGCTGGGGAGTGGGGGGCTAGGAGAGGGATAGCATTAGAAGAAATATCTAATGTAGATGATGGGTTGATGGGTGCAGCAAACCACCATGGCATGTGTTTACCTATCTAAGAAACCTGCACGTTCTGCACATGTATCCCAGAACTTAAAGTATAATTAAAAAAAAAAAAAGCACTTCCTAGCCCCTTTGTGGGAGGTACAGTCATGTGACCAGTTCCAGCCAACCAGGTGCAGCCAGAAGTGATGTGTTCCAGTGAAGCATTTGATTATGAGATCCGTCTCTCCAGAGTTCACTTTCCTTCTGTCTCCGTGATTACCCACATCCTGAGTTTGTGAGGAGACATGGAGGCTAGCCTCCAGGTGACTTACAATAGGTGTGTGATATGAGTGAAAAATCAACCTTTGTTCGTATAAGCCACTAAGATATTGGGACTGCTTGTTACCACAGCATAACTTAGCCTATCTTGACTGATACTCCCTCTTTTCTTGACAGATATTCTAGTCTTTCTCCCAACTGCTATATTAGTGAGCCAGTCATAGCATTCTGCCACGTGCTTTTCATTCTTCCTATATAGTCTTTAAATGCCTCTGAATAATGTTTTCGTGCCTTTATCTATTTCTTCAGCCTGAAATGTCCTTCCTCACCAAATGCTAAAATTGGTTTCATCCTTTAAAGCCCTGCTCAAAAAAACCCTGAAACCTTCTCTAAGTCCTGTGTTGGAATGAACAGCTCCTGCTGCTCCATGATTCTTAATTTGAGTCATTAGTATATATCTTATCACACCTCAGTAGAGAGGTGTGTCTTTCTGCTTCATGGACTATAAGCTCCTCCAGGACAAGACTAGAGCTAGTTCATCTCTGTATTTGCTACACAAGCACCCTGGACACAGCTGGCATATTCCATCATTATCATCTCCAGCCTTAGAATACACTGACTTTGAATCTGAAGAAAATCAAACTACCCACTTATTAATTTATCTTAGGCCTATGAACATTTATTGAGGGCCTATTAAGGGGCAGGCACTATATTGGGTGCTGGAGATTTAGACATGTGAATGCCATGACTCCTGCCTCCAAATCCCTCAATCTAGTGGAAGAAAAAGAGACATAAGCAGATAATTGTAATGTACATTTATATTCAGTATAACTTGTTTCATAGACTTAGGGTCAAATGCACTCATTTGATTTTATTTTTCCAATTAATAACTCATACCAGTATCAGCAGAAGGGCTGGTATACTCGTCTTTAGGGCCTCCATGCTTCCTTTCAGACATAACCCTGTTGGCTTAGTCCAGTGGGGTGGGAGTGGGAGCAGGGCCTTGCCATACAGGAGCAGAGAAGAGCAGAGTCATCTCCCAACACTCCCACTTCTTCTGATGTTGCTGTGGACTACGAGGCCTGCAGAGCCAAAAAGATGGTGCTCGTCTGCTGCGGCAGCCGGCGCCCACAGGTCCCGATCCCACCCGCCCTGCGGAGCTGCCATCTGAGTGGGTGTCCCTTTCTGGTTTCCACTCCTCCACTAAGTCATGGTTCTCCAAAGCCTAAGCTCTGGGCCCAGGTTCCTTGGTCTGGAGAAACTTCCAGCATCAACCACATTCAGAGCTGGTCTAGCCTCCTCCTCCAACTCTCAGACCCTTGTGTGGAGCCCAAGGCCCAGCCTAGCCTCCCATTTCCTTGAAACAATTTTATCTCATGGGACCTGTTGCCTGTTTCCAGCCATAAGCATCAGTCAGAACCATCCTGGTCCACCCTGAAAGAGCTTCCTATCTTCCACTCTTAAGATTGCAGAAGCTGGGGGATCAGCCCCTTCCCTCCCTGAGGACCCTGCTCATTATTCAAGTAGGGTGAGGACTGGGCCCTGCCAGCAAGGCCCTGCCCCTATTCCCACCACTTCTCCTAGAGCTTTGTGTGCCGAGGATAAAGAGGGTTGTTGCTAAAGTTTCCTGTGGCACTCTGATCTCTGGATCACTGGTGCCCTCTTGCCTTTCATTCACATAAGTAAAAGGATGACTGAAGTGACCCCTCGGGACAAAAAGGCCAGTGGTTCATTATGATACTATAATAGGACAAGCACCCAGTGCTGTGGAGCCCAGAAGAACATCTGATCCAGAATGGGGAATGGGAGCAGGAAGTCAAGGAAGGCTGCTTGTATCATTTACCTGTGCTATGATTCCCCAGCTTATGTCCATCTTACATGTCTGTGCCTTAGGCCAGGGAGCTGGTCTGAATGAACTCAGGTTCTCAGGTGTTTGTCAGTTTCAAAATAGGTGGAGTCTCCTTGGAACTGGAGCAAACCACAGAGCTGGGGAGGAGGTGAGGACTCACGATGAAGTAGAGGTGGGAATGACGAGACAGAAGTTTGAGGAGTCGGCACTCGAGCCCTAGTGCCAGCAATTAGTGATCTGTGACCAACTGTTTTCAAACACTGAACAGACACCGAAGTTCAGGAGCTTGTGGGCTGGGCTGAGCAAGGCAGACCCAGGGGCACAGGGCAGGTTTGCTGCTCAGCAAGGGCTCCCATTGAGGAATGAGTAAGTGCACAGAGGCATAGAAGCGAAGGCCCACCTCTTCCTGAGAGGGTTCAGAAAGGCTCTGTGGAGCAGACAATGTTAGAGGTGGGTCTACAGGGCCTCAGTTAGTCTAGAATATGACTGGACAAATTTAGAAAAGCCTTCTGCTTTAGGGAGACAAAGAGGAAAAATACACCTACTCCGAGCCAGACACATAGTCAATAATACTTGGTGAGAGGAACACAGGCTGGGTTTCAGGCTCCACTCTCTGCCCTGGACAGGTGCCTTGGCAGAGTGTGCAAAATGCAAACACAGTTAAAGTGACCCTGCCCAACAATCCCATTCCTGGGTATACACCCAAAGGAAAAGAAATTGTTTTACCAAAAAGACACATGTACTCGTATGTTCATAGCAGCACTATTCACAATAGCAAAGACATGGAGGCCACCTGGGTGCCCATCAACTAGATGAAGAAAATGTGGTACCTGTGCACCTAAGCACCCATAAAAAAGAGCAAAATAATGTACTTTGCAGCAATATGGACGCAGCTGGAGGCCATTATCCTAAGCGAATTAACACAGAAAACCAAACACTGACAGGCCGGGCACGGTGGCTCACACCTGTAATCTGAGCACTTTGGGAGGCCAAGGTGGGTGGCTCACTTGAGCCTGGGAGTTCAAAACCAGCCCAGGCAACATGGTGACACACAGTCTCTACCAAAAATACAAAAATTGGCCAGGTGTGGTGTCACGGGCTTGTAGTTCCAGCTACTTGGGAGGCTGAGATGGGAAGATTGCTTGAGCATAGGAGTTTGATACTGCAGTGAACTGTGATTGTGCCACTGCACTCCAGCCTGGGTGTCAGCGTGTGAGACCCTGAGTCAAAAAAAAAAAAAAAAGAACTTTTTCAGTGTTGGGAGGGTGTATGTGTCCAGGAATTTATCTATTTCTTCTAGATTTTCTAGTTTACTTGCATAGAGGTGTTTACAGTATTGTCTGGTGATTGTTTGTACTTTTGTGGGTTCAGTGGTGATATCTCCTTTATCGTTTTTTATTGTGTCTATTTCTTTCTTCTCTCTTCTCTCTTCTTTATTAGTCTAGCTAACGGTCTATTTATTCATTTTTTCCAAAAAACAGCTCTTGGATTCATTGATGTTTTGAAGGGTTTTTGTGTCTCTATCTCCTTCAGTTCCGCTCTGATCTTGGTTATTTCTTGTCTTCTGCTAGCTTTGGGATTTGTTTACTCTTGGTTCTCTAGTTCTTTTAGTTGTGATGTTAGGGTGCCAATTTGAGATCTTTCTAGCTTTTTGATGTGGGCATTTAGAAAAGGAAAGAAAACCTAATACCATATGTTCTCACTTATAAGTGGGAGCTAAACCTTGGGTACTCATGAGCATAAAGATGGGAATGATAGACAATAAGGACTGCTAGAGCTGGGAGGGAAGGCGGGGGACAAGGGTTCAAAAACTCCTATTAGGTACTATGCTTAGTACCTGGGTGATGGGATCATTCATACCCCAAACCTCAGTGTCACACAACATAGCCATGTCACAAACCTGCACATAGACCCCTGAATCTAAACTAAACGTTGAAATTATAAAAAATCATAATAAAAATAAAGTGACCCTGGCTTCGAAGAAGGAGTGAGAAAGTGCCCTGAAGAGAATGGAAAAGGCAATCCAGGCAGACGAACAACGTGGGCAAAGTCCAAGGGCTAAGGCAGAACTTGATCCCGAGACACCTTTAAACTTCCTGCCTCTGTGGGAAGTGGTCCCAGAGTGCAGGTGAACCAGGGTTTACAGGGATGAATCGTAAAACAATTGCCACCATTAGAGAGCAATAAAAAGGCACCACTATTAGAGATCAGTTCTCAATCTATGGAGGATAGGGATGAGAGTTGAAATGACGAGGTGGCTGTCATTGGCAGAGAAATTATTCAGCAAGCTTCAAATATGTGGAAAACACCTGGGACTGATCCATCCCTTCATTAAAAAAAAAAAAAGAAAGAAAAAATCCTTTCTCTTCTAAACTAGGATTCAGAGACTGAATCTCCAAAAATAACTATTCTTAGCTCTTCATTTTCCTTTGTGAGTTTGGAAAAGAACAAACACATTTTACTTGGCTGGTTTTGACCTTCTCTGCAGTAGACAAAGCTTCCCCACCAGCCCCCGCACCAGGGATGAGTCACTAGGAAGAACATTTTAATCAGACCACCACCATCCACAGACAATACAAGGAGATAAAACACCTGTGAGTGTGGACCATTAAAGCCAGTTCTTTATGAAATAAACAAGGCCATTTGCTTACTCTAGGTCTCCCAGAATTAGCCAAGTGAAAAGGTGGAGGAGGCCACCCCACCACAACCAATGGTGTGATTTGAGAGAGGCAAAAGGTTTGCTAACTCTACCTCAAAACAGTCAAAAGCCCCTGCCGAAGCTTTGCAAGTGCTACAAAAATCACTCTCAGAATCAGAAATGGCAGTCTTCTGTAGGTGCTATGGAATCTTCTCAAGAGGACCTGTCTGCACAGCAGCCATGCCTCCCTTCCCTTGCAATAGTACCCTGATTCCCAAGTACCCTCCCCCAGGTGTTGCAGGGGAGGCAGGTGCAAACCCCAGCTCTGGAAGGTGAGTCAGGATTGGTCCAAGAAGGTCGTGAAGGACCCGTTCCCCTTGCCAGCTTTGGTTTAGCCATGGGCACATGCCACAATTCCGGCCAATGAGCTATAAGGGGAAGTCTGTGGGAGACAGGGAGTGACTTAGAGAAAAGATCTCTTAGCTCTTACAAAGAAACACAAGGAAGGGACAGCCTGTGTTTCTGCCTGGGACCACGGGTGTGTATGGATGTGTTTTCTGAAATTCGATGTCAGTTAGACTGAGTGACACACACAAAGGGTGGTGAAGCCAAAAGATACCAAAAACCTGGGTGCATGATGAATCATGAAGCTATAGAACTAACCAACAAAGAAATGGTCCTTTTTAGGACTCTCGTTATATGAGTTAATAAGTATTCTTATTCTTTTTAGAGATTTTTAATTGAGAGCATTATGCAGTTCTTGCATTGCTGTAAAGAAATACCTGAGACTGGGTAATTTATAAAGAAAATAGGTTTAATTGGCTCGTGGTTCTGCAGGCTGCACAGGAAACATAGCAGCTTCTGCTTCTGGGAAGGCCTCAGCAAACTTACAATTATGGCAGAAAGTGAAGGGGGGAGCAAGAATAAGACAAAGAAAGACAGCAAGACTGAATCTTGTGTTTTTAGCCTGAATGATGTTGCCATTACCAAGATAGGAAACACTGACTGGAACAGTTTTGGGGAGTGGGAGGGTAGCAAGGGTTCCATTTTGGATAAAGTAGGGGCTTTTGGACTTCCTAGTGAGGCTAATCATCAGGCAGCTGGGTTTGTGAGTTTGGAGTTTAGAGTAGGTGAGGCTAGAGATACAAATTTGATAGTCATTCAGCAAATAGGAGGTGTCTAAAGTCAGGGGACCAGAAGAGAGGATCGAGAGAATGTGTACAGATAGGAGAGAAGATGGATCTAGGGCTCTACAACACGTTATAATGGGAAGAGGAGGCCCGTGCAGCAAATAGACAAAAGAATCCTCCAGAATCCAGGTGAAGGACATGTTTTGAAGCAGGAAGGATCAATTGTGTCGAAAGCTGTCAATAGGTCATGACAAAGACTCAGAATTGACCACTGGATTTGGCAACATGGAGGCAGCTGTTGACCTTGAAGAAAGCATTCCAAGATCAAAAATACTCTTAAAACATTGGAGCTGTTTCGAGTAGAAGGAGTGGAAGACAGTTTGCATTACAGGCAAAGCTGTGCATTCACATAACCCACAATCCAGCAATTCTATTTCTAATATCTACCACAGGGGAACCCTAGCACACAAGCACCACAAAACATATCCAAGAGTGTTCAGAATGACACTGTTCAAAATGGCCCCAAACTGAAAACAACCCAAATGTCCATCAATCCTAGAATAGTAGAACACATATGTAAATTTGAGTATTTTGATACAATAAATACAATGTAATACAATACAGCGAAGCAAATGAATAAACTTTCGGAGACAGCAACATGGATAAATACTAAAAATAAAATGCTGAGGTTTTAAAAGAAACGAGTCACAAAAGAACACATATAATATTATTCAACTCATATGAAATTTGAAAACAGGCAAAACCAAACTACAGTTGATCCTTAAACAACAAAGATTTGAACCACTCAGTTCCACTGGTACACAGATTTTCTTCCTCCTCTGCCACCCCTGAGACAGCAAGACCAACCCTTCCTCTTCCTTCTCCTCCTCAGCCTACTCAACATGAAGATGACGAGGACAAAGATCTTCATGAGGATCCACTTCCATTCAGTGAATCATACATATTTTTATCTCTTCCTTATGATTTTCTTAATAACGTTTTCTTTTTTCTAGCTAGCTTTACTATAAGAATATAGAATTGCAATATATATGACATACAAAATATGTGTTAATCAACTGTTTTTGTTCTCAGTAAAGCTTCCAGTCAATAGTAGGCTATTAGTGGTTAAGTTTTGGGGAAGTCAAAGGTTATATGCGGATTTTCAACTGCGCAGGGGGTCAGGGCCCCAGCTCCCATGTTGTTCGAGGATGAATTATATATTGTTTAAGGATGCATACGTAAGTGATAAAACTCAGAAAAAAGGCAAAAAAATATATTTTTTAACTTTTATTTTAGATTTGGGGGTACATGTGAAGGTTTGTTACATAGAAAACTTGTGTCTTGGGGGTTTGTTGTACAGATTATTTCATCACCCAGATAACCCAATAGTTATCTTTTCTGCTCTTCTCCCTCTTCCCACCCTCCACCCTCAAGTAGAGCACAGTGTCTGTTGTTTCCTTCTTTGTGTTCA
Source organism: Pan troglodytes (assembly GCF_028858775.2). NCBI lineage: Eukaryota > Metazoa > Chordata > Mammalia > Primates > Hominidae > Pan > Pan troglodytes. Next base: position 133,942,826 of record NC_072405.2, on the reverse strand, counting down.
TAAGTTCTCATCATTGAGCGTCCATTTATAAGTGAGAATATGTGGTATATGGTTTTCTGTTCCTCATTAGTTTGCTAAGGATAATAGCCTCCAGCTCCATCCATGTTCCTGGAAGAGACATGATCCCATTCTTTTTTATGACTGCATAGTACTCCATGGTATGTATGCACCACATTTTTTAAATCCAATCTGTCATTGATGGGCATTTAGGTTGATTTTATGTCTTTGCTATCGTGAATAGTGCTGCAATGAACATTTGCATGCATGTGTCTTTATGATAGAGTAATTTCTATTCTTCTGGGCATATACCCAGTAATGACATTGCTGAGTCAAGTGGTAGTTTTGCTTTTAGCTCTTTGAGGAATCACCATACTGCTTTCCACAATGGTTGAACTAATTTACACTCCCACCAACAGTACATATTTAAAGTAAGGTTAGTCAAAATCATTATTTTCTCCATCTGTGTCCGGCTACTTGATGTAGATAAAGAACAGGAGGAGAGTTGGAATTTTGTCCGTTGAATATAATGGAGAGAGAGAGTGCAAGGGTGTGGCTGACCTAGCAGGGCATGGACTCTAAGCTGGTCAATAAGAGAAGTACAGACAGTAGCAAACTTCGTATTCACTACTGATAACACCGTCTTCAACTGCCAATGTAATTATTACTGCCATTTGTGTTTTAAAGATATTGCAAGGGAATTTGTTCCAACAGGACTTGGTATTTTATCTGCTTTTGAAAATTTTTAATGTCTATAAAGATATAAAAGTCTTTGGGAAAACTGGGCTTTTAAAATTTGCCCTGATAGGCTCCTGGTTTTATCAGAAAACTGATAAGACACAGGAAAGCCTGGGAACCACTATCTCATGCAATCTTCCCCCAAGTAAGGGTACATTTCATGGGAACAACATGCTCTGCTGATTATCATCATAGGGCAAGGCAAAAGACAGATCTGACCTCTAAGCCCATCTCTATCCCCAGCTGAATTTGGCCAGGTTTCTTAGCCTCTTTCAACTTCAGTCTTTTCATCCACACAGTAGGGATAACAATAATATCTTCCTCCTAAAATTGTCATAAGGATTAAATGAGAAAATTCACATAAAGTGCTTAGCAAGATGCCAAGCACATCATAAATATTCAATAAAAAATAATCATAGTGAGTTAGAGTAAGTACTCAAAAAACGTTAGCTGGTTTTGTTTGTTGGTGGTGGTTCTGTTGCTTTTGAGTGATTTAACCCCTAATAAGGAGTTAAATGTTTGAATACCTCCAGGATAAGGAAGTTTCAATCTTACTGATATTCTATTCTATAGTTGGCCAACCTTAATTTGATTTGAGACATCCTGGAAGCACTTAGGTTCTTAGCACTGTTTTAAGCACCTTATATGTATATTTCACTTAATTTGCACAACAGGATTCAAAACCAGATCTTTCTGCTGCTAGAATCTATACTTTTTCCCCAGTGAGACACTCTTCTTCCTGACAAATTCAATCATTTTTTCTAGTTCTGCTCTCAGGAAGGACTTAGAGGAAGTCAGCTCCTCTCCTACATGGTGGTTTCCTCCAAATTGAATGGCAAACTCTCCAGAGGTGCTGATCACACTGGGAGTTTGTCTCCTCACCTGGTTGGGGCTATTGGGAAAGTCAGGGGCTGGCAGTGTCAGAATGGCCTCAGGGTTCACTGGCTCCACTACTTACAGCCAGAAACCTCTTCCCAGAGAGATCTTTAATCTAAAGTTATTTCCATAATGTCCAGGGAAGCAACTTTTCTGCCAGTAAAACAAGGATCTGCTGATCCCATAGTCCCAGGATAGAATCCTAATACATGACTTTCTGCCTCAAATGGATGTGCTGTCCTTTCTTCATTCAACCAGAGAGCTATTAGTATTTGCCAAGTACACAGGCACCCAGGGGAGTGTCAAGGAAATAGAAGGTCTGGTGCCTAAGAACATAAGGACACCTTATAAGGACACTCTAAGCGCCTATGTGGCCTCAGATAAATCACTTCACCATCCTAACCCTCAGCTTTCTCTATGTGAAATGGGGATAGGAATAATTCCCAATGCAAGGATTGAATGAGATGATGCTAGTGATTATTATGAAAGGTATTCACATAGATTCCCTTCTTCCTTGTCATCAGAACCCCAGTTTTGTTCAGGAAAGTACCTGCTCCAAGACTATGAATTAAAATATATCTGATATGGTTAAGACCATCATCTTCCTCTCCACCAAGATGCTCACTTTCCCAGCCTCCCTTATGCCTAGGGATCCCCATTTGATCTTGTTCTGACTAATGAGAGGTAAAGAGAAGTCATCTGGAAGTCTTCTGGGAAACTTTTTGGTTTCCTGTAAAAGGAACAGGCATGAAGTCATACACAGAAGTGCTTTCACCTCATCCCACCCCACCTACAAATACATACACTGTATCTTCTTTGAATTCAGATGCAATGCCTGGAGCTGGGGTAGCCACCTTATGACCAAGAAGCAGTAAGTTTGAAGGCAACAGTCAAAAGCTAAGTAGAGAGAGGCAGAAATGAAGAATGACCCTGGATACTTGACGAGACATTAGAGCTGATAAATCAACCTCAAAATACCTACCTCATAGTTCTCAAGTGAGATTATAAATGCTTGAGTACTTAAGCCACTAGTATCAGTTTTTCTGAATAATTGACTTGATGCTATCATCTATTGTTACCATTCACTCCAAGCTCCCATCACTGATCCTTCTATGACTTCGAGGGGTGAACCATGTCTCTGAGTACCAAAGGGACTTTTGAGGGACATTACTTTAACCAAGGCATACACAGTAAAGTCAAGCCCCTCTATTATTTTCCATAAAGTCCTCCTATACAAAGAACCCCAGCAGAGTCTGCAAATGAGGGGCCTTTAGTCCTATGTGGTTTACACAACGCTTCTCAGGGAGTATTCCAGTATGACACCATATATGCAGGCTCATGGGTCAACTGCATTCTCCATATGTCTCATATGTTGTGCTGACACCATTCTAGGTGTATCCTGGGCATTCTGCTCTGTTTCAATGGGAAAACTTCTCCTGACTCTGAGAATCAGTTTTCACAATTACCCATTGTATTAGTCCATTTTCACACTGCTGATAAAGACATATCCAAAACTGGGTAATTTATAAAGAAAAAGAAGTTTAATGGACTCAGAGTTCCATGTGGTTAGGGATGCCTCACAATCATGGCAGAAGGCAAAAGGCATATCTTATATGACAGCAGGCAAGACAGAATGACAACCAAGTGAAAAGGGTTTCTCCTCATAAAACCATCAGATCTTGTGAGATTTATTCACTATCATGAGAACAGTGGGAGGGAAACTGCTCCCATGATTCAATTATCTTCCACTGTGTCCCTCCCACAACACGTGTGAATTATGGGAGCTACAATTCAAGATGAGATTTGGGTGGGGACACAGCCAAACCATATCACACACGAAGACAGAGGAGGGATCTGAACATGGGAGCAAATGCATAGAAAATGCTCAGCACAGTGGCTGGTACCTGGCAGTTTCTCAATAAAAGGCAGCTATTATTCTCATGATGATCAGGACCATTCTCATTATAGAACACAATTGCTGTCACTTCTAAATTCAGCTACTCCACAAAGGGATCAACAGGCCCTGCACTTCCAAGTCCACCCACTGTCTGTGACTTGGATATTAGGATTATTTCTCACATAGCATGCTTCCAGAGCAGGAGGGGCCTGGCAGGTTGTGGTAGGTGAGCAGGTGCCTGAATAGGCTACACAGAGAAGGAGGCAGCACTTAGCCTGACCGTTCAGAAGATGAGTCAAGGCCACGGTAAAGAAATCATACACTGTCTTCCAAACCTAAGCTGAATGTCAAGATGAATTTTATATCATTCATCACCCAACAAGTATTCATTGAGGCACAAGGCAGGTGCTCAAAACTGTACTGAAAAGAAAAACCCTAAAAAACAAGACAGAGAGTGGGATGTATACTGCAGAGAGTATTTGTGGCTTGACTGAAAGAATTATGCCAGGAAAACATCCTCAGGTTTTAGCTGCTCACTTTCCTGGAATTCTAACTGAGTTACCAAGCTAGAAGATCCTGGAAGACACACACCAAGCTTGCCAACAGAGCGCTCCTCTAAAATACACCCTGCAGCTCTGTAAACAAGCCAACCCCATACATCCAAATGACCATGTGCTGAGACCATGTCTACGTGGTGCTTTCTGCCCATGGGGAGCCACCCTCGTGAGTGGTAGAGTGGGTGCACAGAGCGAAGGATGGAAACCAGGAGACATTTTCTCCACCAGCCCCCACCCCCCACTGAATTGCTGCCTGTCTCCCTGTGGATCACTGAGCCCCCCAGACCCCCATTTCCCCACCCATCAAGTGAAGGGGCTGGATTCCATGGCCCCTGTGATGATTAACTTTATGTATCCACTTGGCTGGGACGCAATGCCAGAAAAGTGGTCAAACAGTATGCTGTATGTTTCTGTGAAGGTGTTTTGTGGATGAGATTTACATTAAAATCTGTGGGCTTTGAGGAAAGCAGATGACCCTCCATCATGCAGGCAGGCCTCACCCAATCAGTGGAAGGCCTGAATAGAACAGACTGGCCTCCCCACACAAGAAGGCATCCTGCCAGCCGACAGCCTTTGGTTGGACTCAGACTGCAATTCTTCCCTGAGCCTCCATCCTGCCGGCCTACTCTAGATTTTAGACTCCCCAAGCCGCTACAATCATGTGAGCCAATTTCTTTTATATATATATATATAATACTTTTTTCTTTTATATATATTTATATATATATATAATACTTTAAGTTCTAGGGTACATGTGCACAACGTGCAGATTTGTTACATATGTATACATGTGCCATGTTGGTGTGCTGCACCCATTAACTCGTCATTTAACATTAGGTATATCTTCTAATGCTATCCCTCCCCACTCCCCCTACCCCACAACAGGCCCCGGTGTGTGATGTTCCCCTTACTGTGTCCAAGTGTCCTCATTGTTCAGTTCCCACCTATGAGTGAGAATATGCAGTGTTTGGTTTTTTGTCCTTGCAATAGTTTGCTGAGAATGATGGTTTCCATCTTCATCCATGTCCCTACAAAGGACATGAACTCATCCTTTTTTATGGCTGCATAGTGTTCCATGGTGTATATGTGCCACATTTTCTTAATCCAGTCTATCATTGTTGGACATTTGAGTTGGTTCCAAGTCTTTGCTATTGTGAATAGTGCCACAATAAACATACGTGTGCATGTGTCTTTATAGCAGCATGATTTATAATTCTTTGGGTATATACCAGTAATGGGATGGCTGGGTCAAATGGTATTTCTAGCTCTAGATCCCTGAGGAATTGCCACACTGTCTTCCACAATGGTTGAACTAGTTTACAGTCCCACCAACAGTGTAAAAGTGTTCCTATTTCTCCACATCCTCTCTAGCAACTGTTGTTTCCTGGCTTTTTAATGATCGCCATTCTAACTGGTGTGAGATGTTATCTCATTGTGGTTTTGATTTGCATTTCTCTGATGGCCAGTGATGATGAGCATTTCTTCGTGTGTCTGTTGAGCCAATTTCTTAAAATGTGTGTGTACCCCCACACATTCTGTTGCTTCTGTTTCTCTGGAGAACCCTGACTAAGACAACCCCCAAACTCCTTTCCCATTCTAAGTTGCTGGAAGACTGATGGCAGAAGGGAAGGTTAGGCCCATCTCTCAGCCTGAAGCTCCCCAGGGCGGAGATGTTAAAGTGATCGAGACAATGGCCTCTTTTAGGAGGACTTGTGCAATGGGCCTCCTCGGCACAGCAATAAATACCAGTAGTTCCAGAACTGGTACACCAAGTACTGTGGGGTGTGGGGTGAGATAAATTGATATGAACACAGCCAAGAGGAAATCCAAAATAGGAGGTTATGAAGACAGCCTCACATTCCACAGGTTTTGCCGTCCTCTGTTGGGAGCTCCTCATCCACTTGTCACTTGACAGCACCGTTATCCCAGAGGCAAGAAACAAGTTTGTTTTTTACTGGTGACTGATGAGGTCTTGTTACAGAACTGCAGAGCAGCAAGACACAATTTGGTAAAGATCTGGGAAAGAGGTAGAGCAGAGAACATCCTGATATTCAAATCCATTCGAAGATCACAGCCACTTGGAAGAGCCTGCTCCACGCCAGCTGTTCCTGGATGCCCTGGGACCTTTGCATGCCTGTCCTTCAACCACACTCCCAGCAGATCCCAGCCACAGCTTGCAGAACTAGAGAGGGCACAGGCGGGAGATGACGACTCATTCTCAGCCTCCTTTGCCAGCTTTTCTTCCTCCTTGAGTCCTGTGTGCCCCAGATTCCATCAAAGGCCCTCTGCTCTTCTCTTCCCTCCTACACGTTTCCAGGTTGTCCCACCCAGACCCAAACCTTCAATTCTCTCACTCCTGTGGATGAACCCCAAATCTAGATGTCCATCTCTGGCTGCTCTCCTGTGCTCCTGACCTGAGCTCCCCTAGAACATAAGCTTCATTGAGGACAAGGATGGGTGTCTCTTTTCTCTGATGTGTCTCCAGCTCCTGGAATATATTTGGTGATGAATAAATATCTGTTGAATCAATTAATAAATATGCATTCAGCCATGTTGAAACATCTCCACTTAGGCTCTCTTGGACTAAGCATACATAAAACCAAACCCATATTCTTTCCCCCCGCCAAAACCAGGCCTCCCGCTGTGTCCCTCACTTTGTGGATTCTCTGCACTATCCATTTCCTAGCTCAATTCTGAAATCTGGGTGTCCCCTCTCTCTCATTTGCTCGCCATCACCTCCCACTGCCAGTGAATCTCCAGATTCTATCCTCTTATGCCTCTTACCTGCTCAGTCTTCTCTTTCCCCACCTGGAGTGAGGAGTGAGCCACCTGTCCCTCTTATGGTATCATAGTCATCTGTTTACTTTTCTGCTTCTCCAATTAAACAAGGAGTCATGTAATCACAATGACCTAAGGTACTGACATTTACCTGTGTGTATGGGGAGGAAGGAGTCCCAGAATCTGAATCCCCCGCTTCTTATTTTGGGAAAATCCCTCCCCTGTGGTCATAAGCATGTGACCTGGCCTCACCCTCAGAAGCTTCCACCCAGGACTTAGAAACTGGAGGGAGGAAAGCCAAGAGGCAAGTTCCTCCAGAGCTTATTCATGCTCCGGCCATCAGGGTGGCTGTACCAGCAGGGTGGTGCCAGCTCTGAGTCCTCACCAGCAGGCTGCTCTCGGGCGGGCCCTGGGGCTGTGCTCTTGGTGGACCGGCTCCCTTTGTTCCTACCTCTTGCCCAAGCCCAATTCTCCAGCTTCCCACCAACTGTGAGAAGCGACCATTATCCTTATGTCATGGCTCTTTTTATGAGTAAGTTTAGTTAGGATCAGTTACTGGGCCTTGGAACCAAGAACTTTGACCGACATACCTGGTCTCACCTCTCTCTTAACCTCAGCATCTAGCAGGGTGCTTGTTATCTAATAGGTAATTAGTGTGTGAATAAATAAATACATGAAAAGAGGAAGGAAAAAAAGAAAAGGAGGAACAGAAGAAGGAGAAAAAAAACATCATTATTATTCTTTTTTCCCCTTTGACTATTCCCCAAGTAAGGTTAGAAGGAGGGAGAGAAGGGCTGGGAAATGATAGACCACTGAATGTGATGAGCCTTGGGTCATTTTCAGCATTAGGACCCTCCTCCTTCTTCACTGGCTGCATCTTAGAGTCCTGGAAGAATGTGAGAAAATGTGTCTTTCCCCGGCTTTGAGAAATCACTGGTACTTAGCACCCTCCACGTAGTAAGCTGACAACCGTGCTTTGCTTTCTAGAATGACGTGACTCCAACATGATGCCCGGTCTGACTTGGCAGAGCAAGGAAAAAAAAGGAATAGGGTCTGAGTGATTATGGAACGAAAGGTGAAACAGGGAGCTGGGAATTTGGGAAAGCACACAAAGCAAGCTTATAAAATTCCCATGCTTTATAAAAACCAGCTGATAATAGAAATTGGTTTCAGAAAATCACTGAAAATCACTCTGATAATCACTCTGGCATTCCCTTTAACCCAATAATTCCACTTCAAAGCATCTATCTTAAGGAAGCAATTAGAAATATGGGCCATGATTTATGTATAAAATAGTCATGTCAATGTTATTTATAACCGGAAAAAAAAAATTGGAAGCAACTTAAATGTCTCACAGTAAGAAAATGGCTGAGTAAAACATGTCTCATCAATACAATGGAATATTAGACAGCAGTTAAAAATAGTGTTTGCAAAAGAACTATGAGGAAATGTGGTGACATAATGTTGTTATGCAGAAAAGACAAGAGACATCCAAAAACATGTATATAGGAAAATGTCTGTATTTGAACACAGCCTAGAAAGAGACAAAGTTTTCACAGGGGCTGTCTTTTCCTGGAGGAGGAAAAAAAAATCATGGAATGGTTTTCTCTTCAGTAACTTTTCTATAGTTTTCTACAATGAGCAAATATTACTTTGTTGATCAAGAAAAAGAAAATATAAGATTAAAATGCAAGAGTAAAAATTACAACAAAATATGGAGTTGCTCTTTACTCAATAAATAATGTAACCATTTTATTAACCTCAGTTTCTTCTTGCAACAATATAATAAATGTTAGAACAAATCTCATATAAGTAATTTAAATACACTGTCACTAAGCAGTTATCCAGCCAAGTTCAACTAATCCTCAGTTCTGCTCCAGCTGGTTTTGAGTTGTACATCAAAGAGACTGTTGGTGTTAACTGCCTCGATAAGAAGATGAAGAGGATTTATAATAATAATGGTTCGTTATGTGCCAAGCACTGTACTAAGCTATTTCCTTTAATATTCACAAGAACCCACAGGTACTGAGTTACAGGGAGGCTGAATAACCTGCCCAAGATCACACAGCTAATAATGGTAGAACTGGCCTTGAACCCAGGACGTCTGCCTCAGAGACACCTGCACACTCCCACTGCTATACGTGCTGTTCCATCCCATACCCTCAACTGGGTCTTCAAAGGAATGATGGCTCTTACTGTCCCCCAAAAACACCACTCTTGAGTTTCTACTCTCACCGTCTTGAGATTCTGTTTTGTGACTCACAAAATTAATGGCTCTAAAACCTCATGCCTTCATGTCTCCCAGCCACAGTGCTTTTTATTTTTTCACCTTAAGTATCTGTCTCACTGTCTGTGATCCTTGATCATTATTTTTAGCTTTTTGAAAGGAACTTTTTAAAGTGCCAAATGCCCTTCCCTTAAAATGTTTTTTAATTTTAAAAAGTCTACCAAGAAGAAGCAGGATGGAATCATTACTAGGAGCTGGGTAAATGGTCAAGTAAACTATATTATTTTAATGAAGGGAAATTATTTTTATCAAGCCAAGAACAGGAATGCCTAGTGGTGGAATTTTGTTTGTTGGCAACAGTCTGACAAAAAAATATATTTTGGATTAGATTTTATTCTGGGGCAAAGCAAAACAAATCAAAACCAAAAAAATAGTCCTCTTGTCACTTTTCCAGGGTTGGAAAATGGGAACCCACTGAAATTTCTATCTAATGACTTGGCCTACCAGGAATTTGGCCAGTCTGCCATCAAAAGATTGCTGTCCTGAGTCTTGTCATGGTGAAGGTGATGACCATCAAGAAGTGGCTCTGAGACCTTCTAGTCAAAGATCTTTCCACTGTAGGTGAAGAGAAACACCCCTTTCACCAACATTTATTGAGCAGCTACAAGAGAAGACACAGTGCTAAGACTTGAGGTGCAGGAATGAGTAACTCCCAGGGCTTCAGATTAAGATTAGGGACAAAAATGGAAATGACTAACTATATGACAACACAAATGCAGTAACTGGCAAAATTCAAGTAAAGGACAATTTACTCAAGGCTATGCAGAAAGAAGCACAAATTTACAGGTGTGATCTCTTCCACTGGGATGGAGGGTGGTGGTGTCTGTGTTCTGAAAGGCACAGAATTTGAAATTACTTCCATTTTCCAAAAGTATGGGACCTGAAATACTCTCCCCACTCATCATCCTGCTCCAGCCAGGGTAGGTCAAATCAGAGCCCAGGAGTTCAAACACAAAGAGAAATCCTTTGCCTGCCTCTGCTTCAGTGGAGCTGGGTTTACCTTAGGGGCCAGAGGTCTAGAGGACATTTTTAGTTTCCTAGAGCCTAGATACCTGGAAGTCTGGGCTGACAAGTAATTTGAGTCTCCTAGAACCTAGATCCTCACTGAGTGCCTCGCTGCTTTTGCTCCAGCTAACTCCAGCAGCATCAACAAGAGAATGACGTGCTAGGCCTTAGCTGTCCTATTCTTTCTCGTGAAATGAGGGCTTTTGAAAACAAGAGGAATACAAATAGCCTTATGGATGTAAAAAGTCGTGGAAACCCCCCTAATAACCAGTAAAACATCGATCTGGTGCTTCCATTTTTTACTCATCAGATAGGCAAAATTTTTAGACTGGGAAAATCTGGTGTTCTTGAGGATCTGAGAAAATGGACCCTCATTCCCTGCTGGTTGGAGGATAAACTGACATTGCTGTTTGGTAGGGCAATTGGAAGCCTCTGTTAAAAATTTAAATGCTAATTCTTTAACCCACAACTTTGCCTTACAGACACATTTATACACATGCATAAGGATATATGGACTAAGATACTCGCACAGATGTTCACAATAGCAGAAAATTATGAATAACCTAAATGCCCATCAATAAATTATTAAATCAACTATAATGTATCCATACTAGTGAATATCATGGGCAGCAGTTTTTAAAAATGAGGTAGATCTCTTTGTCTTGTCATGGACATCTGATCATTGAAGAATGCAAGTATGATAAAAATACAGAATATGGTCTTATTTATGTTTTTCTTTATATGTGTTTGTGTGAATGCAAATATACAAGAGTGATTGCCTATCCTTTGTTATCTAAAATTCTACAATGCGTATTTATGTTTTACTTACTGAATTTTTTTAAAGTGAGAGAAAGTTAAAACATTTTAAAATACGACAATAGAAAGTTGAAAGAATTTTCAATTTGAGGGAGGCACACTAGCTGTCATGAGCTGTAATCAGGGAATTTGGCAGAGTCCAGATGCTGCTCATCAGCCTGACAGGCCGAGACTTGATTGCATCATTCTCCAAGAGGGGTTTGGTCTCTCGGCAGTAAATGCAAACTAAACTCGAAAGAGACTGATGGACATACTGGGATATCCATTTGTCATTTACAGTAGGGTTTCTCAACCTCAGTGCTACTGACATTTTGGGCTGGAGAATTCGTTGTTGGAGTGGGGGAGGGGCACCCTGTGCATTGTAAGATGTTTAGCAGCATCCCTGGCCTCTACCCGCCAGATGCCAGTGTCACATCCCTCCTCCAGTTTGACAAACAAAAGTCTCCAGACATTGCTGAATGGCAAGGACATTGCCAACATGGACCCCAATTAAGGACCACTGATTTACAGTGAGCAATACAACCGCCAAGAAGACCAAATGCTGTCACTGCTGGAAAACTACATGGATGACCAAATCACAACAGAAGGTTGCCAAAAGAACAGGAAGTCAGAACAAAGGCAGTCTTTATTAAAAATATGATTTAAATATTTGATGGTCTTGGGCTGTGATAGCCTAAAGCACCCCCCTCATTCCAGAGAAATCCCTGCCTTTGGACAAAACCTTGGTTAGGCACAACCAGCTTTCTCCTCTCTGGCCCACACTAATTCTTCCCCTTCTGTTTGTCACTTTTTTCCAAAGACACCAATGTTGTTGATTGTCTCAATGCTCCTCAAACATACCAACGGCCTCAAATGGCAAAGGATCATCCATGTGACCTCTGAGGGGGCAGAGCCCCAAATGCCCCATCGCAAGCACATCACTTCCTTAAAGTTGTGTTTCACCTTAAAAATCCACCTGATTTTGCTTTCTGCTCTGTATTATACCTATATATTTATCTTAACAAAAAACAAATAAATTTCCCAAGTTTTACGTCATAAACTTTGGGAAGGCACATAAGTTTATCCTGTGGCTTCATGCACTCCCAGGCACATTCCCAGATATAAAGAATAGACAAGTTCCCACTCTTCTTTCATCTCATCTGAGGAGATTATTTCCATGAGATTGAAAAAGGTTGAAAAAAATTTGGGGGGACCAGGTGCGGTGGCTCACACCTGTAATCCCAGCACTTTAGGAGGCCGAGGCAGGCGGATCACTTGAGGCCAGGAGTTAAGAGACCAGTCTGGCCATCATGGTGAAACCCCATCTCTACTAAAAACACAAAAATTAGCCAGCCATGGTGGTCTGCACCTGTAATCCCAGCTACTCAGGAGGCTCAGGCAGGAGAATCGCTTGAACCCGGGAGGCAGAAGTTGCAGTGAGCCGAGATCGCGCCACTGGCAACAGTGCCAAACTGTGTCTCAAAAACAAAAAAAGTTACTTGGGGAACCATCTATCTCTGTGATGCCTTCTGCGTGTATCTGATCCCATCGAGTGTATTACACACACTCCCAGGACAAAGAAGAGCCCTTTTACAGTCTCTTGTACTGAATGTCTTGCTGCTTTTGCTCCAGCTAACTCCAGCAGCATCAACAAGGGAATGACGTGCTAGACCTTAGCTGTCTCCTCGGCAGAATTCCAGTGAAGACGACTGAGCTGCTTGTTTTGGTTTCAGGCAATATAGCCTCCTGAGATTATTTTTTAAAGAAATTTCTCTTAGCAGGAAAGACATAAGGACAGAAAAAAGCGTGGGAGCCTCTATTTCTGAATCAGACTTCCTTGGGATTTTATCTTCTCTTATTTAAGGGATTTCATGTTTCAATGTGGGAGAAAATTTTAAATATAGAAGTATATTTCAGTAATGACTCACTTAAAGCATTTATCAAGACTGACTTTTGCAGGGGACAAAGGACTTATGGATGTGTAAGATAAAGAAAAAAAACATGGGGTTTGGGGGAGATCAAGACATTTTGATTGACCTGTATTTGTCTTTTGAAGTTACAGCATAGGATCCCGCAGTGCTGGGATTAGCTTAGTATTTTCTGAGACACAAACACTGTGAGGGTGAAGTCGGGTCTTCATGTACCTCTTTTCAGTATCTTTTGGAAGCCTTTATTTTTTCCTCATTCCCAGCTCCCCTCTTTCAATACCTTCATTAGTTAAATGCCAAAGCTACAAAATCTGAGAAAGGACAGAACTAGACACATCCCTTTCCCTCCGATTCTTCCCCAAACTGGGATGGAATTTTGTGTTTTTCTCTTGCTTTCCTTATCCAATTCTATATGTGATTCTGTCGTACTTTCATCCGTAGAGAGTTTCTTAGTAGAACAAGACTTCTTATGTTTACACTTCTCTGTAAAAATGACCAAGAAAATGGGCTCTGGAATTTTACTTCTTCCCTCCAGAGTCTTTTTCAAGGAATCAAATCTCAATCCTGGTATTCATCCTCAGTGCCATGATATCGAAGACCCAAAGTGATGATAAATTTGAAGCCCTCTTGAAAGTCAGGCTTGTGGAGAGAGAAATAGGGTGTTGGTTCCTGTAGTTTCCAGGCCCATGAGAAAAAAGCACTCAGGCTCACCAGGGACTATTTAACACAGAGGGGAGGCAGGGAGAAGTAAGAGGCACAGTTCCCAGAAATCATGTTCCACGTCAAGAAAAGCAAGGTCCAGCACCAGTTAGGTGGCATTGCCAGAGCAGAAAAATAATCCAGCCTACTTCAGCCTAGTAAGAGAAATCAAGCAAGCAAAGGTCGCACCACCACGAGGCCAGCATAGTATCAGCATTCAAGGCCAGCATAGTATCAGCATTCAAGGTGTTTATTTTGGAGACATGCAACTTGGGTTTGAACCCCAGCTCTGCCATTATATTAGCTGCAAGTTACTTAGCCTCTCCGTGCTTCAGTTTTCTCATATCTGACATGGTGATAACAGCACTACTTTATTCAACACATGTTTATGAACACCTAGCATATGCCAGACACTCTTCTGGGTGCTAGAGGAGGGGAAGGGCAGTGGTGAGAAAAACAGAAAACGTCCCTGCTGTTGGGGAGTTTACATTCTGGAGAGAGTGACAAACAAAAAATAAGTAGGATCATTTCCTTAACAGATGCTATTTAGAGATAGAAAGTGATGGGTGGTGGGGGGCGGGGGGTGGTGGCGGTGAAACGTTAGAAGAAATAATTGAGCTGATGCATGAACGGTGGGAACAAACCAGCCACATGAAGACGAGGAGAAGCACGTTCCAGGCAGAACCTGCTTCAGACGGTATTTCATAAGGATTTCATGAGATAAAGTGTGGAAAATATGAGTACAGGACCAGACACCGCAAATGTAAATTACTCAACAGATGTAGGCAACCATGATGACTCAGAGAGGGTGGAAGAGGTCCCTGAGTCAGGTCATGGGTAAGTTGGGAGAGGGAATGTCAAGGGTATCAGGGAGGAAATTAAGGCTGGAGAGTTCATTGTATGCCCTCGATCATAGGGGCCAATGGAACAAAGGAGCCATGGGAGGACTGTGGAGGTGACTGTGGAAGCTGGAGAGCTCAGGCCCCAGTAAAAGGGGCAGCCAGCTTGCCCAGTTCCCTCAATTAGCTGGGTCCTAGTGACTTGAATTTTCTGTCCTGGCCTGCCTATAGCCTCCCTGTCAGCTCATTCTACCCATGTACCCCCTCCTAATGCCCGTGCCGCCACCTCTGCCAGGACTCTTAGGCAGCATGTGGGCAAAGAAGTCAAAGAGCATCTGTCTAATCTCTACGTGTTATGAATAAAGAAACTGGGGCCCAGGCAGATTATGAGATTCTTGCAAGGAACCCAACTACTCAGGCAGCCTCCACTGAAGACTACACCTCTTCTAGTTGAGAAGGTTGTCTTCTTCCACCTTGGCTCCTTCTACACTTGTGCTGCAGCTTAAGAGGTGGCATGAACAAAACAGTATGACAGAGAGGGGACACCTGCCTAGCAATCCACCCTGGCCATCCATGGAGCCACAGATGTCACAATGGGAACATTCCTAAGCCCAAAGAAAGCCTGCTCCAGTGTACCTAGGCTTTCAGAAGTGTCAGAAGTATTTTTTGGCAGGGTGTGGGGATGGACAGGAGGCCATGGAATTATCACCGTCGGGGCACTGGTGGGGCAGGCCATCTACATACAGGGCAGGATGTTCGGGTGCAGCTCTGGAAAGCAACTCTGGTCAAATCAACAATTCAATAATCTAAAGAGTGTTGATAGTACAGCCTCAAACACAGAGCTACAGCAGAACCCAAGAGAAGTATGACACCCTCTTCTACCTGCAAATTGCTTTCACATTCCTTGTCCCAGCTGGTTTACAGAGGAGACAACCAAGCCTGAAGAGGTTAACAGAGACATTGTGACTCCTTCGTGCCCTGCTCTCATAGAAGTCAAAGCCCGTGATATTCGGGGATGCCTTCCACTCATGGGAAACAGGTTCCCATCCACAAACCAAAGAGAGAATAGCACAATATGCACAACACAACCACCAAGTCCCAACAGTCAATGCTCCAGACTTTTGAACAACTTGTAGTTTCTGGACAACACACCACGCCCTTTTCATCTGTAGGCTTCTGTAAATACCATTCCCTCTGCCTGAAATCCTATTCCCCACACTTCTCCCTACCATGACCTTCATCCACTTGGCAAATCCTATTCATTTTGTCCCATCTTAAGTATCACCTCCTCCAGGAAGCCTTCTCTGGCATCCATGGGTTGGTACCACATCCATGTGCCTCCTTGGCACCAATGCCTCTCTTAGAGCATCCACCAACCACATTGTCCTGTAATGGCAGGATTGTGTTCTGTCTCCCCCACTAGACTCTGTTCCATGATGGCAGAGGCTAGGTCTTATTCACTGTTATATCTTCTGACCTCAACAGGCACTTGATAAGTTGTTATTTACAAAATCATGAACAGGACCAGATCCCTGCTCTCTCGGAGCTTCAGAGCTCACCCCGCGGAAGGGAGTTCACTGCCCAGGATGATTATTCTATAGCTGACTCTGTCCTTAAGAGTTTCAGGCCTCTTATGGTTCTCTCTCTCTCTATCTCTCTCTCTCTCTCATTTCTACCCTCCCCCACTGTTGACAGTTTCGTGTTAGTCGGGTGAGGTCTGAATAACGCCAGCCCGTTCCAGAGCCAGCCAGCTTCTTTCTGCAAAATGGCACCAGTCCATTTGATTTTCTCCCCTCTGCTGGCATGAGAAGCTTAGAGGCAGCCAGGAAATCGGTCTTGGGAATATTTGGCCTTTCCAGGCCCTTGGGATTAGAGCCTAAAAATCAGATCCAGGGAGCCAAGCTACCAACCTATCCCCCTGTTGACTAGCGGGGGCTCCTTGCTTTCACTCAGCTCCCTGGGCCCACCTGTCTCTTCTCTCTTATTCTCCCCGCTCTTTATCACCACTCATAGGGCAATTTCTAATTTTGATAGTGGTTCTGTATAGGCTACAGTGAAAATATTTTGGGGAATTTGCCCATTTACTATGACTCCTTAGCTGTACCCCTTACTCACAAGGGCTCTTGGCATCTATATTTTTGCCTCATTTCCTGTTCTTTCCACAGTACTAATTGGACCAAAGCTGGATACCTGAACCAATCTGAGACCATCATATTCTCTTACCTAGGAACTGGTGCAACAAGGGTCTGGTTTGGCCCGAGCTGGTCTCTTAAATGAAAGTGATGTAAACTAAGGAGCTGTGTGGTGGCTTCTCTCACCTACAAAGTAGTCTGGGAAGCATAGAAGGCTGGTCTACAGAAAGTGAAAAAAGAACCAGAAACGTGTATAAGATGTCAGAGTCAGTTGTTTCATTCCTGGTTGCAGCTTCGTTCTAAGGCCCAGCCTCATCCCTTCCCACAGATACCTCCTTGGTGTTCAGCAATTATCCACCAAGCACCTAATATGTGCCAAGCATGAGTTTTTAAAGCACTTGGTCTAAGTGGTGTGAAAAAATAGATACAATCCACGTCTGCATGGAGCATACAACCTAATTAACCAAATACTCACAAAACTAAATACATACTCACAAATAGGTTTAACTGCTATGAAAGAAAAGTACAGGGTGACTTAAAAATACATCTAACAGAAAGACCTGATCTAGTCTGGAGAATTAAGGAAGGCTTTCCTGAGGGAGTGACATCTGGATGGATTTAGGAAACAGAGAAGCATCCATGGGCTGATAAGATGAATCCTAAACCAAACCAGTGCAGCAGAGGCAGGATTTCAGGGGCAGAGGTGACCACAAAATGCAAAATGAATCATCCACTGGGAGAATACTGGGCCTTCCACAAACTGAGGAATGGGAATCCAAGTCAATCTTATCTAGACCTTAAGAGGCAAGATGATACCTGGGCCTCATCTGATTTAATTGGTTGGGATGTAGCTTGGGCACTGGGAGTTTCTGAACTCCTCAGGTGACTTAACTGTGCAGCCACAGTGGAGAATCACTGACTATTGAACTGCAGTGAGAGCCTAGCTTGTGGCAGAAACCCTGACTTCATAGAAATACTGATCCTTGTAGTCACGCAACTTCCCCAGCATCATGGAGCGACAAATTCCTGTGATTTAATCTTACACAGTCTGTATCATAACTGATAAGGCCCCTGCCATATAGCATGCTGGGACCTTAGGCCAAAAAAAAAAAAAGAGAGAGAGAAAGTGACCCTGAAACAGCCTGAGGTATGATCTAGGCTCATCAACTAGGAAAGAGCTCAGATTCCAAGTAAAACAAACAGTGGTAAGGCCAAGGAAGAGAAAGAGAAAGAGAAAGACTGCTGGGCTGGCATAGAGCTCAAAGAACTGAGAACAATTCTCCTAGCCACTTTCTCTCAATGCTTGCCACAGAATGCCAAGAATTTGGGGGACAGAAAGTCATGCAATTGTACTTTTGGGGTCTTGCAGGACAGTGAAAGATGTAGTGTTAGTGGCCACAGCAACAGTGTGCTGATAAATATCTAACAACCCACTCTCTAGGGAGAGGAAAGCCCTGGTTTGCAGCTTTTGCCAATTACAGGGGTGTAAATATTCCCATCATGGCAGATTTCAAGTTACTAACATGACATCACTGAAAGCAGAGCTGGGAAGAGATGCACATGATTGGCTCTCGTGAGCTCGTGTGAATCATCTCCAGCACACCACTGGCCCCAGCAGGTAACCTGAATGAGTTTTGCAGGCTGGGGTCATCCAGGAATTCTGAGTATCTGGCATTCACGTTTAATTTTTGACATATATAATAAATAGCACTTTCTGTTAATTAACATTCTAAATGTGAGAGGGGAAATGATTATTTGTACTCTATTCTCCCTACCTTCCAAGGAGGGTGAATCCCAGAGAAGATATGTCTGGATTTCTGGAGAAACCACCAAAAGGGGTGGGAGAATATTTGGGGAGGGAGGAGTGATGAGGTTGCTAATGTTGACAGAGGAACTTTGGGGAAAGAACAGAGATGCCTTAAAAGGGATTTTTTGGGTCAGTTTTGCTGTGTGACACAGTGTTAAATCTGCTACTCCAGATTTCCTTAAGAAATCTTCAGTAAAGTCTGCATTTCTCATGAAAACTTTTGGCATTCAATTTGATTTAAGGAGGAATACAGTAAAGTGCTGAATTTGGTCCCATAGTGGGTATAAGCAAGAGAAGCGGCTGCCCAAAGGGATAGAGTCGTATTCAGATTAGATGGATAAGAGCAATAATAACCTGACAATAACAACCATCCTTGCTGAGCACTAACCACATGCCCAGTACAGCTCCACACATTTAATGAATATTCATCCATTTAATCAGGAAACAAATCAGTTCAAATCAGAACCCAGGCAAACTGGTCAGAGCCCAAGCTTGATTGGTTACTACATCATGTGACCTCTTCGTGTAGTGTATGGAATATGGAACACAATGTGTAATTTTAGGTAAATAGCATCTATTTCAATATGGAACACTTTGGATTTCTGTGGTTAGGATGTTTGACCTAGAATTCAGACATTCCTAGGAGACTGCAACCTTATAGTACTTCTGGCAAGCATCACCTTTGAAATGAATGAAAACCTTAGACAGATGATGAGGGGGGTTTCAGGCATCAGTCAGGGAGGTGGGTATTTTCTTTCTGAGGCATCTGAAGTGACTATAGAAATCCATTATGCACCCCTGCCTACAACTTAATGAAACAGATATTATTAAGCACCAATTGGGGTCTACAATGATAAGGAAGAGAGTTTCTCTTGCATCTCACTCATCCAGGAGGAGAGGGTTGGGAGTGGTGTAAAAAAGCAAGCATGGTGGCTCATACCTGTAATCCCACCACTTTGGGAGGCGAAGATGGGCAGATCACCTGAGGTCAGGAGTTCAAGACCAGCCTGGCCAACATGGTGAAACCCCATCTCTACTAAAAATACAAAAATTAGCAGGGTATGTTGGCGCACGCCTATAATTCCAGCTACCCAGGAGGCTGAGGCAGGAGAATCACTTGAACCCGGGAGGCAGAAGTTGCAGTGAGAGATTGTGCCACTGCACTCCAGCCTAGGCAACAAAGACAGACTCCATCTCAAAAACAAACAAACAAACAAAAAAAAACCGCAGTTTACCCTTAACTCTGTGCCACGGGACAGACATGAGGGTGCATGAGAAAGCAAATGAGTAAGTGCTGCTCAGGACCTCAGGACGTGGCACCGAAATCATGAGAATTTTCCCGGGCTGATAAAGAGTGGGTTCAGCTCTGAAGGATTCCAACAGGTACAGCTGGAGAGTGAAAGCAGTCCAGGGAGAGGAAAAGCCCAAGGAAAGAACAGGGCAGGGGCAGGACTGCACGCATGGGGAGGGAACATGAGGCAGAGCCCAGAGGCTATTTATCTGGGAGCTCACAGTCTCCTCTGGATTGTCTTATAATGAAAGTAGATAAAATTATAATGACATTATTATGAGAACCTGACAAATCAACAGGACTATTTTATTTTGAAAAAATAAAGAGTACCTTAAAATTTAAATAAAAGTTACTATACTTCCACTAATGCTAATTAATAACAATTAATTAATAATGAACCAGTTCGTTGAGGCTTAAAATTGAAAAGGCAGACCAGAGTCACTCTAGGCAGATCTGGGATGCAGTCAGTTTATAAGTACCTCCTCTCCTGTCTCCCACTCCCCTAGCTCAATGTTTCTATCCTCCCCCTTGGCTCAGTTCTTGAGGTTCCTTATACCCTCAGCTACCCTGGATCTCCTTCCATGATGTCCTTTTTTTTTTTTTTAATTTTACTTTAAGCTCTGGGATACATGTGCAGAATGTGCAGGTTTGTTACGTAAGTATACATGTGCCATGGTGGTTTGCTGCACCTATCAACTCGTCATCTAGGTTTTAAGCCCCAAATGCATTAGGTATTTGTCCTAATGCTCTCCCTCCCTTTGCCCCTCATGCCCCCGACAGGCCCTGGTGTGTGATGTTTCCCCTCCCTGTTTCCATGTGTTCTCATTGTTCAACTCCCACTTCTGAGTGAGAACATGCGGTGTTTGGTTTTCTTTTCCTGTGTTAGTTTGCTGAGAATGATGTCTTCCAGCTTCATCCATGTCCTTGCAAAGGAGATGAACTCATCCTTTTTTATGGCTGCATGGTATTCCATGGTGTATATGTGCCATATTTTCTTTATCCAGTCTATCATTGATGGGCATTTGGGTTGATTCCAAGTCTTTGCTATTGTAAATAGTGCTGAAATAAACATATGTGTGCATGTGTCTTTATAGTAGAATGATTTATAATCCTGGGCATATACCCAGTAATGGGATTGCTGGGTCAAGTGGTATTTCTGGTTCTAGGTTCTCGAGGAACTGCCACTCTGTCTTCCACAATGGTTGAACTAATTTATACTCCCACCAACAGTGTAAAAATGTTCCTATTTCTCCAGAGCCTCGCCAGCATCTGTTGTTTCCTGACATTTTAATAATTGCCATTCTAACTGGCATTGAGATGGTATCTCATTGTGGTTTTGGTTTGCATTTCTCTAATGACCAGTGATGATGAGCTTGTTTTCACATATTTGTTGGCTGCATAAATGTTTTCTTTTGAGAAGTGTTAGTTCATATCCTTTGCCCACTTTTTGATGGGGTTGTTTTTTTCTTGTAAATTGGTTTAAGTTCCTTGTAGATTCTGGATATTAGACCTTTGTCAGATGGGTAGCTTACAAAAGTTTTCTCCCGTTCTGTAGGTTGCCTGTTCACTCTGATGATAGTTTCTATTGCTGTGCAGAAGCTCTTTAGTTTGATTAGATCCCATTTGTCAATTTTTGCTTTTGTTGCAATTGTTTTTGCTGTTTTAGTCATGAAGTCTTTGCCTATGCCTATGTACTGAATGGTATCGCCTAGGTTTTCTTCTAGAGTTTTTATGGTTTGGGGTTTTACATTTAAGTCTTTAATCCATCTTGAGCCAATTTTTGTATAAGGTGTAAGGAAGGGGTCCAGTTTCTGCCGGTGATCTACATGTTCAGAGAAACTTTTCAAGTAACGAGCTATAGAAACGATCCCTGAAGGTATAGTCTTCATGATCAGTACTGTCTTGATTCTGTCTTTTCTTTTTTTTTTTTTTTTTTTTTTGAGATAGATTCTCACTTTGTCCCCTGGGCTGGAGTGCACTAGCATGATCTCGGCTCACTGCAACCCCTGCCTCTGGGATTCAAGCGATTCTCGTGCCTTGGTTTCCTGAGTAACTGGGATGCTGAGATTACAGGCACGTGCCACCATGCCTGGCTAATTTTTTTTATTTTTAGTAGAGACAGGGTTTTGCCATGTTGGCCAGGCTGGTCTTGAACTCCTAGTCTCAAGTGATGTGCCCACCTCAGCCTCCCAAAGTGCTGGGATTTCAGGCGTGAGCCACCACATCTGGCCTGCTACTGTCTTTTCTATCAAAAGTTACCACTTTTGTGTTTCAGGCCCAGATAACCTGAATTGAAGCTCAGATGATAATGGCTAATTGTGACCTTCAATGGAAACATATTGGCTTCTAAACCAAAAGTTCAGGTAGTCTGAGAATTTCAGGCCAATAGGAGAGATTAGGGGAGGGTCGTCCAACTCCCCTCAGATCATACCCAATAGGAGACTCCTGATTCCATCTACAGGGCTGGCAATCATTGGGGGAAATTCTTTAGGAAACCATAGGCCAAATTTTACAAAGGAAACAAAGGAAAAGGTAGAATGTGGCTAGAGGGTACTCTATGCCCTCTTATGCCCTGGTCTCTGTTTTCCTTCCTCCCCTGAGGAAACGCAGAGATGTTTTTGGAATGTAATTCTAGATAACTCAGGCTATCGAGTTGCATTTCATCTGGCAATTCAGACAGGCCTGATGAGCCAGCATAAAGGGAGACTGGAGGTGGGGGATGGAGGGGACAAAGGAAGGTGGTGACAAGAGGAGCTTATGGAGGAAAAGACCTGCAAATCTGGACCCAGCAGTTTCAGCCTATGACTGAGTCCAATGTCCGTCTGAAGGCCAAGAACATCGCCAACCACCCTATGGGAATCCCCAGCCTTTCCTGATTGCTTTGGCCAAAGTCCACGACTCTCACTTCTAGACATTTCACTGTTTACAGAGTGCTTCCCAGAAAGAGTATAAAGTCCTTGCAGTGGCCCTGGGACAAGGCCTTCTGCTGTTGATATGCCAATTATACAGATGAATACACTGAGGTTGAGAAGTCCAGCGATTTGCCAATGTTGTTCTGTGAGTGAGAACTGGGACTTCACTCTAGGTCTGCTCATTTTAAAACCAGTCCTCTCCCACCTGCTCTTCCTTCTCCATTGCCATGGCCAAATGACGATCCAGAATTCTCTTTGATTTCTTTAGTTGATGTCCTCTCAGCATTTGCTATGAACAAGCATCTGGTGCCAAACAATGTAGGGAAATAAAAAGTTGGGGAGAAAAATGTCCCCTGCCCTCAAGTTACAAGCATGAGAGATTTTGAAATAGCAGGTCAGAGACTTCTGGCCTATGTGCTTTCAAAAGCAACCATAAACTCCACTCTCCTTCAGACCTTCTCCCTGCAGTCAGCCATTCATTCAACAAATATGTATTGAGTACCTGCTGTGTCAGGCCCTTTCATAGGTGCTGAGGTTACAATGGGGACACAGCAGTTAAGGTCCTTGCTTTCATGAAGCTTACATTCTAGAAAATGGAGACAACTTAGAAACCAGTAAAAAAAAAATAAACAAGTGTATGTTGAAACTAAAACCAATGTAAACAGAGCTTCTGTTGGGAAAAAAGAAGCTCAGATCATATGAATGTCAGGCCGAGCTTCACAAATCAGCCTGCAACCTTCTAAATTAATACCAAGAGTTGGTTCTCTACCAGATCATATAAAAACAAATCTCTTTATTACAAAACCACAAAAAAAATATGAAAGCTCAGTCAAGAGTCAGACTTGGAGGGACTTTTGCAAGACCTAAGGAAAGATGTTATTGCTGATAAACCACAGTTCCATCTTCAAGGCTTGGTGGATGCAGAGCCTGATAAAACAGCAGATTTCATTCACGTGGGAATGAGCTGGGAAGATGACATTATCATGATGACTTCAGGGTCAAATTAGAGCCTCTTGTAAATCAAAATTAAATCATGCTTTCCATATTACAAGCAAGAAGTTCAGATTCCAGGACATCAATATGTGTTTGTTCACATGTGGCTTTTATATTTCAAAGGATAATACCATCTGAAATCAGCCCAGCCCACCCCACAGTGTTCTCTCTTTGAACCTAGTGCATTTGACATCCACTGTGCCTGTTTGGCAATTAACCACACACCACCCGTGAACTTGAATTGTTGTCTTGTATTGTTCTTTATCTCTTCCAGTGTTGAACTTATGCAGTGATGATTCATCCACCAACTGGTTCACAGGGATTACATCTGACCTTTACACTTTTTTAACCTTGAACGATGACAAGCTTTCATTTAATCCATAATTTGTTGAATGCCTACTATGTGCTGGCCACATCATTAGACACTGGGGATAGGTAGAAAAGGTCATGTGTAGCATCTTCTTGGAGATTAGAGGAAGGAAGAGACATTAGCCATCACTAAAATGAATCTATTGTGACAGACTGAGACAAATGTAATGAAGGAAAATAACTCAGTTCCATAAGAATGGCTCACATTCAGGAGACCTGATCTGGACTAGAGGGAATCAAAGGATTCCCTAAGGAAGTGAAACTGTCATTGAGAAGGAAAGCAGAGAAGGAAGAATGTGCAGAGACCCTGGGCAGGAGGAAACGTGCGCCAATATGTGCATTCGGCACATATTGCCCTGCAAACTGGCATTGGGGCCAGAGCAAAGAAAGCAAGGTGGGGAGTGAGGCAAGAGACTTAGGTGAGTCCTTGCAGAACTTTCTTAGAAGGAATGGGAAGCCACTGAGTGATATGCAAGACAGAGCAATGTGATCAAATTTGCACACTGGAAATGTCTCCTGACGGCAGCATGGAGCAGACTTCTCTAACCATTTGACTACACACCCTCACAAGTGATAAAGTTTTGAGTACACACCTTTGGTTTATGTAAATGTATGTTTATATATATACACACACACACACACACACACACACACGGTATAGTTTATGTACATTATAAAACATACAAACATAGAAATTTTTTTAAAGGGAGCTAACAAAAAATAGTTTTTGAAGTCTTGACAATGTGTTGATAATTGTTGAAGTTGAGTGATAGGCACATGAGGGTCATAATTATACCTTCTTTTTTTAATTAATTACTTTTTTTGAGACAGGATCTTGTTCTTTCACCCAGGCTGGAGTGCAGTGGTTTCACCCAGACTGGACTATATAACTCACTGCATTGATCTCTTGGGCTCAAGTGATCCTCCCACCTCAGTCTCCTGAGCAGCTGGGACTACAGTCACATGCCATCACACCCAGCTAATTTTATTTACTATTTATTTATTTATTTTTGTAGAGAAAGAGTCTTGCTATGTTTCCTAGGCTGGTCTTGTATGCTTGGCCCCAAGCAATCCTCCCACTTCGACCTCTTAAAGTGTTAGGATTACAGGCATGAGCCACCATGCCCAGCCTCGTGATTATATTTTCTATTTTATGTGTGTTCGGATATTTCCCTAGTGAAATGATTTTAAGTCTTGAAAATTATGACTGCATGTTATCACTAGTTAATATCACCAAGGACAATGTATACTTAGGGTAAGAGTTGTTACTAATGAACAATAGTAGATATTTGTCCACATTTCATCCGGTATTTTTGATTAGCTTCTTGTTGCCCTTTCCTTGCCTGTAGTATTACAGTCACGCTTAACATTCTGAGAAATGGGTCATTTGGCCATTTTGTCATCAAACATCATAGAGTATACTCACATACACCTAGATATTCTAGCCTACTGCACACCTAGGCTATATGGTATAACCTATTACTCCTAGGCTACCACCTGTACAGCAGGCTACTGTACTGAACACTGTAAGCAATTGCAACACAATGGTATTCATGTATCTAAACACAGAAAAGGTAATGTGTTGCACTACTACATTCCAACAGCAATGACTTCACTAGGTGATAGGAATTTTTGAGCTCCGTTATAGGTTTTTTTTTTTTTTTGCTTTTTTGCTTTTTTTTTTTTTTTCTGAGACAGAGTCCCACTCTGTTGCCCAGACTGGAGTGCAGTGGCACAATCTCAGCTCACTGCAACTCCTGCCTCCTGGGTTCAAGCAATTCTCTTACCTCAGCCTCCCGAGTAGATGGGACTACAGGCACATGCCACCACACCCTGCTAACTTTTATATTTTTAGTAGAGACAGGGTTTCGCCATTTTGGCCAGGCTAGTCTCGAACTCCTGACCTCAGGTGATCTGCCCACCTCGGCCTCCCAAAGTGCTGGGATTACAGACATGAGCCAGTTTTATGGGACACTGTCACTGTCACGGTCATAAATGCGGTCCATCATTGACTAAAGCAGTATTATACAGTGCATAATTGTATCTTTAATCTTCAAAAAGGATGCAGGAATTCTTTTACGTTGCTTGTCTATTTTTTTGGAAGTTCGTTTAATTGGAACTACTTAATGTAGTCCATGAACAGCATTCTCCTGGAGAAGATACAAACTGCAGTTCATTGCAACACAACGAGAGCGAACAAAACCACGCGGGCTCCCTGAGAACACGGTCATGTTCTGGAGTCCCCAGATACCTCTTGAACCAAACATGACTTTAGACTGGCTGACAGAAGAATTGGGCAAGGAGCCACAGTCAAGCCAGTCATTGAATGTCAGGAAAGCTTGCTTTCTTAATTTTAACATAAATAAAAATCAAAATACTAATGGCTTCTGCCTGCATGCCAATGGATCATATTGTGTGCAAATTCTTGGAGATACTGCAATAAATACTGGATTGATACTGAGGGGCCCAGAGAGGACATGGAGGAGGCCGCTGCAATATCCGGTATAGCAATGATGAAGGCAGTGGGACTGCTGGGAAGAGAAGTGGAGAGCTTCCAGAGCTATCTAGAAGCACAGCACGACTCAATGCTGGATTCAAAATAGGGGGCAAAGAGGAGAAAGACAAAAGGGTGCTCCTGCGTTTCTGTCTTGCACAGATAATTGTCTTATACAAAAAAAAATTATTTCAATGTTGAATTGTTAGCACATTGACATAAAATTAAAACCCATTTGCGCTATTTAAATGGACTATCTTGCCAATGGTGCTTATGGTGATATTTTCTCTGCATTGATTTTTGTTTTGTTTTGTTTGTTTTTGAGACGGAGTCTCTCTCTATCACCCAGGCTGGAGTGCACTGGTGTGATCTTGGCTCATTGCAACCTCCGCCTCCTGGGTTCAAGCAATTCTCCTGCCTCAGCCTCCCAAGTAGCTGGGATTACACGTGCCCACCGCCACACCCGGGTAATTTTTGTATTTTTCGTAAAGAAGGGGTTTTACCATGTTGGCCAGGCTGGTCTCAAACTCCTGACCTTAGGTGATCCGCTCACCTTGGCCTCCCAAAGTGCTGGGATTACAGCCGTGAGCCACCGCGCCCTCTGCTTTGGTTTTTAAGCCATTCTACTTTAGAGAAAGTGCAGTGGTTTTCACTTAGCTAATCTTACCTGCGGGAAGCTTTTGATTTTGAACCCTGAGCCCAGGTAGAGTCTCAGAAACAATAAAGCTTCACAGTATTCGACCTGCCTGTCCAAGCCCGTATAGTGCAGCCCACACCCCAGGGGCTTTGATTCCTCCTTCCCACCACCAAGAAGCAGCTCTTTCAGGCCTGGATCCGCCGGCAGGAAGTCCTCCCTGTGAGAGCACATCACAACCCCAGCGGCGGGCAAGGGGAGCCCTGGGCCTGGGCCAAGCAGATAATCATCTTCTGTAGGTTTACTGTTGGGGCACCAGGAAGACCCAGCCCCAAGATCCAAATTCTGTCTCCCATCTCCCTGGCATTGTTACCTGACAGCCCTCCCCACCGCCCTTGGAAATGAATTACTTTGCATTAAATATCGTCTCCTAGGCATTCCTCTCAGGAGTAATGTTTTACTCCTGAGAGGAATAAAACGTTATCACTGTCACCTTAATGTGAGTGGATTTAGCTACTTTTCTCAGACTCAGGAAAAGCCCAGTGTCTTAGTTCGTTTTCTGCTGTTGTAACAAAATGCCACAGACTGGGTAATTTCTAAAGAATAGAAGTTTATATGGCTTACAGTGCTGGAGGCTGGGAAGGCCCAGAAACGGTGCCAGCATCAGGCAAGGGTCATGCTACGGCAGAAGGCACCACATGGCAAGCAAGTGCACGAGACGAAGAGAAAAATGGGGCTGAATTCATCCTTTTTATCAGGGGCCCATTCCAGAGATAACTAACCCACTCCAATTATAATGGCATTAAATCCATTTATGAGGGCAAAGTCCCCATGGCCTAATTACCCCTTACTACTATTACAATGACAATTAGGTTTTCTTTTTTTTTTTTTTTTTTTGGAGTACTAAATATTTTATTTTTCCATAAGTTATTGGGGTACAGGTTGTGTTTGGTTACATGAGTAAGTTCCTTGGTGGTGATTTGTGAGATTTTGGTGTACCCATCACCCAAGCAGTATACACTGCACCATATCTGTAGTCTTTTATTCCTCGCTCCCCTCCCACTCTTCCTCCCAAGCCCCCAAAGTCCATTGTATCATTCTTATGCCTGGCAATTGAGTTTTCAACACAAACTTTTGGGGAACGCATTCAGGATCCCACAGAACACTATATGTCCTGCAAACATGGAAACTAGCATGCAGGGAAACTCCTGCTACAAACACCACTAACGTGCTCTTCCTTGATCTCCAAGTTGCAAGGGGCAGAAAAAGAGAGAGAGCCCCTTCCTTCCCAGAGCTCATTCCCCCAACTAGGGAGATTATGCAGTTGTAGAGGGGGAAAAAAGGGGGGAAGAATGACAATATTGGTAAGGATTTTAAAATTCTAATTTACTGAGCAATTTTTTGTGTCTGGCACTTGGAAATGCACTTTACAGGCAAAATCTCATGTACTCCTTACTCCTACTCCATGAAGTAGGTAACTCTTATTGCTTGCATTTGACATATGATTAAAGAACAGAGAGGTTAAGTACTTGCTTAAAATCACACAGTATGAGTTGATGAAGCCAAGATTATATTTCAGATAGCACGGTTTTTAAAAAACTGCCCCAAGAATCAAGAGCATGACCTTGGGTGGCCTAGGAGCCTCAGTTTTCTATTCTGTAAAATGAGAGGCAAGTTGATCTCAGGGCTCCTCCCAGCTCAAACATCCTACAAATATATTGAAACATAATCTTCCCATCCAGCCAGACACTCTCTCTTGAACAAAGTGTAATTAACAGCACTTTGTGCTGGCTCAGAGGCATAGACACTGTTATCAGGAGGCAACCAGGTGTTAAAATGGCTGTCTTTTTTTAATTCTTAAAAATGAAAAAGTTACTCTAGCACTAGTAAGATCAATACCTGGGCATTCAACGTGTTGGGTGGAAAAAGAACTATCAACCTACTGAGTGGATGGGGAAATTTGAAGTCATGCTGTTGTGTTATGGTATTGTGTTGCTGTAACCAAGGCTTGGGGAGGCTTAGTGCTTCAGCTGTTCCATCAGCTGGGAACTATTCATGTTTCTCAATTCTCAGAGCTATTGTGCTTTAAGCAGAATAATTTTCCACAAAGACACTTAACAGGTGGCCTAGAGTCCCTATTTGGTGCCCAGGAGAGTCATAATAACCAGTCTTTGCTGCAGACAACTTTTCAGAAGAGGAAGTGCCTTTCTTTATAACCTGGAGGAGACTTCATCTGGGACCTGCCTCTTGTTGATTTATCTTAAGTCTACTTTTATCATTCCAGGGAAGCTCCATAAATAAGCTGCTCCTGGCTGTGGCTATGGGCTCATAAATCTCACTTCAACACTTAAGAACACCACCTTGGCTAAGTCAACTAACACCTCCAAACCTCAGCCTCCTCACCTGGAAAATTGAGATTATGTTAGGCTGATGCAAAAGTAATAGCCATTTTTGCCGTTGTACTTTACAGGGTCACTGACAATATTAATTAAGGGATTTTTTATATGAGAATATACCCAGCATAGGGTTTCTATGCATTAAGTATTGCATAAGCATTTGTTAAATCTAAATAGTGAGTTGCAAATCTCACAGCCTGGAAGGGGAAAGTTAAAGTTTTTATGTCACGCAGAGGAAAGTTATTTTGGAACTCTATGTAGCCTCCAAAAGTAACTGGAAATTTCATCCCATTTATTCAGCAAGTCTTTATTGAGTATCTACTGTGTACCAGTCACTGTTCAAGGCATTGAGGATACAGAGATGAACACGACAGGCAAGAAAGTGCTCACATGGCACTTACTTAATGTAAGCTACTTGGAATTTTCAGTTTAAATCCCCTTGGAGACACAGTATCATTTAAAGCTATTAGGCCGCTAAGAAAATCCTGTCTCAGGCCGGGCACGGTGGCTCACACCTGCAATCTCTGCACTTTGGGAGGCCGAGGCGGGTGGATCACCTGAGGTCAGGAGTTTGAGACCACCCTGGCCAATATGGCAAAATCCCATCTCTACTAAAAATACAAAAATTAGCCAGGCATGGGAGCGCACACCTGTAATCCCAGCTATCAGGAGGCTGAGGCAGGAGAATCGCTTGAACCCAGGAGGTGGAGGTTGCAGTGAGCCAAGATCGCACCACTGCACTCCAGCCTGAGTGACAGAGTGAGACTGCCTCTCAAACAAAAACAAAAAAACAAAAAACCATCTCTGCCCTCTAAGCTTGGCTTCAGCAAAGGGCAGCCACATGCTATTGCAACACTTTTCTTGGTGGCCCTATCAGAGAGCAAATTCCTGGGCTGGAAGGATGGTACTCTCACCCAGTGTGACATTTCCTGTGTCCTCAGGTATCCTTTCTGGCCTCAGTGGACAGGCAGTGTGGCGTAACACAGCCTCTCTTTCCCAACATACGTTCTTCAAGGCATAACTAGATGAACCATGGAAACTTCCCACATAAGTTCAAGCAACAATGAATTGAACCAAGTTAAACAGGTTTCTTTGCTGCAGGCCTTCTCTGAGACTTTAGTAAGCTAAATTGCTTATGAACCTCCAAGAGAGGATTTGCAATGTGCAGGCTTCCCACATTGCTTTGACCATGGAATGTTCTTTATTACAGAGCACATGGTTCTTTATTCCAGAGCAATGTGGAATGTGGTTCTTTATTCCAGCATGTTCTTCATTCGAGAGCAAGGGACCCCGAAGGACTCTTTCAGGAGGAAGACTGGTCTTCAACAGCATACATTTGCAGGCTTGGAAAGAAGTCAGGAGCCCCGAGTTCTGGTCCCAGTATGACACTGACTCGCTGTATGACCTCAAGTAGGTCAACTTACCTCCCTAGGGCATAGTTTCCTCAGCTAGAAAATGTGTTTGTGCTGTTAAGGTGGGCTAGGAAGGTAATGAAGAGGAGGGAGGAGGCTGAACTACATCCCCAGAAGGTCTCTTCTAGGAGGAAGACTTCATCATCAGGGAGGCCACCAACCCCCCTGGTGTACGAGCAGGCTCAAGACTTTCCACGGGCCTCTGGGATTCAGTGAGCCCCTCACCACCAGGACCCTATGTTGGACTGGGCTGGATTCTCCAACCCAAGGATTGCTCCTGCTTCTCCGCTTCAAACCTACTAGAGCCTCTCCATCCTATGGCCTACTAGTTCTCCAAACCCCCTCCATAGCCTGTGCCAGCAGCCAAGTAGAGCCTTTAAGAGGTTCCCGGACAAGCAAAACTGAGCACAGTCCCATCTGAACTGTTTCTAGAAGGCCAGGTGAAAATTGTACAAATAATATTCATATTTCTAGCAGGATCAACCATGTACAAATAATATATTGATCTCTCCCCCTGGAGAGAGCTCTCACTCTAGGTATAGATATCGATGTAAATATGAATAGAAAGAGAGAGAAACCCTAGAGAAGATACAGCCAATACAATAAAATATTAACAGTGGTTTTCTTTGGGTTACAGGACAAACAACTGCTAATATTTTATTATTTAAAATATTAAGCTATTTAAATGTTTCTACATTTCCTAAATGACCTTTAATAAGCGTGTCTTATTTTTATGATGCAAAAACAAAACTAGCCCCTCCCCTCCCCCCTTTGTAAAAGTCATCTAGTGTAGGTCTGAGTGTGGAAGAGACCATCCAGCATTTTGTCAGGTTGCCCCAGCAAGAGTCCTCCGTGTTCCTGTCTCCCATTACCTTGGCTTACTTCCCTGATTCCTAATTTTCAACACCAACACCCAAGAAGTTTTTAATAGCTCCTCAACTGAGTTCCTGGCATTTCCCTGTGACCTCCTGCTATCGGCTTGTGCAAGCCCCAAGGCCTCAGGGTGGCCATATGTAGTTGTGTGGATTGTCCTCTGCACAACTGAAGGGGTTACAATTGGCATATGACAATGCGGATGGCACCTCCTGAGTTGTGCAGTGCACAGTCCACCCAACCATACATGGCAGCCCTGCCTGGTGCTCCAAGCCATTATCATGATTGTCTAAACATTTTATGACATGAGGTGCTACTCAGAAGATGAAAGTCACCGGGCTTGAGAGGTAGCACACTGATCTATCACAGCATGGGCTCCAGAATCAGACTGCCTGGTTTATACACTGCCTCTGCCACTTAACAGATGAGTGATCTCAGATAATTATTTAATTTCCCTACTAGCACAGCTTCAGTTTTCTTACCTGTAAAGGGAGATAACGCTAGTGCTTACCTCCTACTGTTGCTCTGATGATAAAATAAAGTTAAAAAAAAAAAACTCACTTAATTTTCTGTCCCATGGTAAGCATTCAGTATATGTTAGCTATTATAACCGATTCATTTCCTGTGAAGTCACACCCAGAGACCTAAGACAAGGTCTTCCATGCTAATTACATCTTGTATTTTTATTTAGCTTTCTCTGAGTGGGGCGTGGGGGCAGGCCAGCTAGGGTGGGAGTACATTCCATAGGACCAGAGCTGGCTCACCAGATACTCACCAAAGCCGCGCAGAGTCCAGAGAGCCAGGCTGATTCAGGGATGGTGAGGGTTGCCTAAGAATAGACACCAGCGCAACAACAAGAGGCAAGACAGAGACGAGGGCAGGGACGCCAAGACTGCAGCATCCAATGGGAAAGACACCGAGGGGAGCCAAGGACGGAGTCGACAGCTCCTGAACCACCGCCGGGAGACCCTCGGGATGCTCCTAGCTTGTGTTTGGAGACACTGGGTCTGTTGGGTCTCCTTAAATGTCACAGTTAAGGCCATTTCTTTCTACAGTACTTAGGGTTGGCTCCAGCTGTGAGTTTTGAAAACACTTAAAATAACTGGCATGGCTGGCGCAGTGGCTCGCACCTATAATCCCAGGACTTTGGGAGGCCAAGGTGGGTGGATCACTTGAGGTCAGGAGTTCAAGAGCAGCCTGGCCAATATGGTGAAACCCCATCTCTACTAAAAATACAAAAATTAGCTGGGTTTGGTGGCGCACGGCTGTAAGCCCAGCTACTCGGGAGGTTGAAGCAGGAAAATGGTTTGAACCTGGGAGGCGGAGGTTGCAGTGAGCCGAGATTGTGCCACTGCACTCCAGCCTGGGCAAGAGTGAAAATCTATCTCAAAAAAAAAAAAAAAGGCGGCTTGAACAAGATAGAAGTTTATTTCTTGCCCAAGTGAAGGTGTGGCGGTGGGAACCCCAAGGCTGGTCTTGTGGCTCTGCTCCTTCCGGGTCACGCCTCCATTCTCTTCAGGGTATGGCCTCATCCTTGTGATCCAGTTAGCATGCTTGTCTAGGCAGCAGTGGGAAAGAGAGATGAAGGGAGGGAGGTGGTCTAACACCGCCAGAAGCTGCCACACAACTGTTCCTCCTATGCCCAGAACTTAGTCGTGGCCACACCTGGATGCAGGAAAGCGGAGCAGTGTCCTTTTTATTTGGGACAGTATATTAGTTTCCTATTGCTGCATAGCAAATCACCACAAACTTAGCAGCTTGAAACAACACAAATCTATTATCTTACAGTTCCAGAGGCCTGAAGTCTAAAGTGGGTCTCCCTGGGCTAAAATCAAGGTGTCGATAGGGCTGGTTCCTTCTGGAGGCTGTAGGGGAGAATCTATTGTCATGCCTCTTCCAGCTTCTAGTGGTCTGCCCTTCTTAAGTCTTGGTCCCCTTCCATCTTCAAAGCCAGCAATGGCTGGGTGAGTCTTTTTCCCAAGTCCCTCTCTCTGGTTCTGCCTCTTGTCTGCCTCCCTCTTCCCCATTTAAGGGCCCTGTGATTACACGAGGCACACCTGCATAATCCAGGCTAATCTCATTAAGAACAGTTTATTAGCATCCTTAATTCAACCTGCAACCTCAATTCTCCCTCCCCACGCTTTCCATGAAACATAACAGATGCCTAGGTTCTGGGAATTAGGATGTGAACATTTTTGGGTGGGGAGGCAGGGGATTATTCCACCTACCACTGGCAACTGTGGCAAAAATTCTGTCACTGTACAGAAAGCAAGGACATCCCAGATTCTCCAACCAAGCTATGGTTTCAGAGACGGTGCCAATCAGAATTCTGGATGAAGCAATTGTTTCAAGAAACAGGCCTGTGGCCCAAGCCAGGTCAGTCATGTCATTCCTCGTAGTTGGGCTGGAATTTTGATATTCTTTTTTTCTAGGATCACCAGTTCTGAGAATAGTGAAAACAGAGACATACCAGTGGCCATCTTTGTCACCATTCAGAAAAGCCCCCTGGTGTTGAACCCAGTGCAGAAGTGAGCAAGGATCTAAAATGGAAAGAAAGAGACCGAGGCTCGGGACATCCAGCCATGCCCACAGCCCAAGATCCACCCCTGGGCTTTTCAAGCACATGGGCCAATACCTCTCCTCCGCGCTTGTGTTTTTCCTTAAACTAATTTGAGTTTCTTTCACTTGCAGCCAAGTGCCCTCACTAATACACTCAAGAAATATATGTTGGGACAAGTCACAGCTTCCCAGAACCCTGGAGTGTCTCCTAAATTCCAGATATAAAATGCTATCATTCTAAATCAATGATTAGGACTGTGAGTCCCTTCCAGCTTTTATATGCCCTAATTAATATTCAAATGTCCTTGACGTCACTTGGCCTAGCTCAGCCCAAAGGCATACACAATTTCTCCAAGTCCATTATTCCACATGGGAAATGCCTCATGTATCCAGAGGCCCCACCTGACAAACTTGCCTTCTCTCTTCCTTATGCATCTGCTAGGAACACTAACAAATACTCATGGGTAACTGCAGGTCTCCATGGCTCTCGTAGGACATCCATATGGAAACATGTGGCAGCAGGAAGAGGAGGACCCCAGAGGAAAGAAGAAACAGCTTGCTTTCTTTGAGTGGCAGCTGCAAAGGAATGGAGCTATTTCCTCTCTTCCTGAGCCTCATCCCTAGTGCAGCATTTCGTGTCCCAAGTCCCTCCCTAAAGTCCAGCTCTTGGCTCTGTTCCAAGTGAAAGTCACATTTTGAAAAGCAGCCTGAAGCAGGAATACTACCTTCCGGGAATTCAGCCATTAAGAAAGACAGTAAGGAGTAATAAACGTTACCTACCGATCTACTATGCAGGGTAATGTCAAAATCAGAGCCCCCTAGCGCTGCCAGAAGGGGCTGTGGAACTGAAGAATTTTCCAAAGCACTGAGAAGCCATGTTACTTATGTAAGTATCCCATTCCAGAATCATTCCCCTGTGGCTAGGGTCCCTGGCTCATAAAAGCAGGTGTGCACGTCCCTCCACAGACTTAAACATGTCCTGGTACCCTTCACATTCTCCCAGGTGGATGGGACCTTCTCTATCATGCACGGCTAGAGAGCCCTGAAGTTTCATCTGGATTCTGGTGGCTTAAAGGACACCAACATCCTTTTAGGTCACTAATTAAATTAGAAATTAATCCTCATGATCTTAATATTTTGACTAAAATTAAGTGTAAGATCATAGTAATAACCACCATTTATGCAGTGCCTCCCAGGTACCAGGCACTTGAAACCATTACCTTCTCTAAACCCAACTACAACCTGCCAAGGAGGCCTTATTATCCCCATTTTACAAACCCAGAGAGGGTAAGTTAGTTGCCCAGGGTCTCACTTACAACAAGAAGGTATGTGCTCAAAAATAACGCAATTCTATGGAATTAATTAAATTAATAAATGAATTAATTAATTAATTGATATTAATTAGTAAATTGATTAATTAATTTAAATTAATTAATAAATTAATAAATTTTATCTAGCAGGTAACTCAGAATGAATGCTTCATTGTAAACATATGATAAGATACAGCAGCTCCACATTTATTTACCTTCTATATAACTTTATTCTGAGAAAACTCCCTTGATGACATGGAGTTGAAGACTACTGAGGTTGTGCAAAGACCCCAGATCTTGGAGAGCAGGTTTTGGATATAATTCTGGCTCTGCCACTAACTAGCTGTGCAATTTTGGACAAATCAGGTGCTATGGTTTGAATGCTTGTGTCTCTTTCAAAATTTATATTGAAACTTAATTCCCAATGCAACAGTCTCAAGAGGTGAGGCCTTTCAGAGTGATTAGGCCAGGAGGGCTCCACCTTTATGAATGATGAGTGCCTTTATAAAAGGACTTGAGGGAGCAAGTTTGTTCCTTCCATCCCTTCCACCACTTGAGGATGCAACAACATGGTGCCATCTTGGAAGCAGAGAGTGAGCCCTTACCAGACATCAAATCTGATGGCACCTTGATCTTGGATGTACCAAACTCCAGAACTGTGAGAATTAAATTTCTGTTCTTTATAAAGTACCCAGTCTAAGGTATTTTGTTATAGCACCATGAAGAGAGTAAGCATCAAGTAAGCAAGCTGAGCTTCAATCTTACGTTAAAAATTGGAGCTACAAATACCCACCTCTCTGGGTTTTTGTAAAGATTTTAGATAATTTTTGTGAAATACCTAGCAATAAGCACACAGTGAGTACTCAATTGCACGTTATTATGAGAACTGAGATAATGATAATTGTTTGACCTGGGACAAAGTAACGCGCTCCATGTATGGGCAGTTGGTAAAGGCAGAGAACCCACTGAAAGAAAGCCTGGGAGACATACAGTTAGGGGACTGGATGGCCAGCCCAGAGCAGAGGTTACCAGACAGTAAGATTCAAGGGCAGGGAGGTGCAGACAGGATCAGAGGCTGTGGGGGGAGAGGTGAGAGTCAAGGAAGAAGTGGTTCCATTACCAACGTGCCAAGGACTCTATAGCCTGGAACTCAGGAGCTGGCTTCAGGTAAATCCCCCTCTAAGACCTCTCTTCCAGAAGGCACACTTGCTCAGATGCTGACCTAACACCACGACTCTTGAGTTAACTTCCTATGCAAAGGGGCTGAGGCTCAAGCAAGTTCACCTGCTCACTTGCTCTTCCAACATAAGATCAACAGCCCCTCTGCCTCCCCATCCCCTTCCCCCACCACCCTCCAGGAGGCTGAGTTGAAACATTCTCTAAAGCCACATTTTCTTTGCAAAGAATGGTGGGGAGGCCCTTAAAAAGCAAATATTCAGCCTCATAAACATGTCATAAATCCATAACCAAGTGTTTCTCTGTGATGCGTCTAATATCTTTCTATCCGTGACTTTGAACCCACATCTTCCAGGTTCAGGTTACTAAGAAGCGGCTGTTCACAGGAGATTTTATTACTATTTATTACTTTTGTGCGGATGGAGCAGTTGCTTCTTTTTTATTCATCTCCAAGAAAAATATATTCCCTGATGATCTCAAATAAAACCTATTAGATTTTCTTTCTTTTTTTTTTTTTTTGGAAGAAGTTCCTTCTACTTCTGGTAGGTTATTGTCTGACCTGGATTTTCCAGAAGCTGGATTGCCTTAATGGTTTTAGGGTGGTGACCATTATGTGGGAAACTATTAATACATCTACTTCCTTCCCTCAGAATGAATGTGCTCAAGACAAGTGCCATCTGATGCCCACCAGGCCCCTTGCAAATTCTGTCCATAAACATCCACAAATGACAAAATGCAGGGGAGTCAACTCTTGGTTAACCAGCATTCAACACACTCAAACTCTCAGTTATTCAAAGCTTTGTACTTGACTTCAGAGGAGAAGACTAAGAACATGGAAGAAGCTGATATTAGAAGGTTTGCTCTAGAAACCAAAATCTTCCAGTGGCTATTTTTTGATAACGGTCAATACTTACTAGGAGCTTATGGGGTGCCAGACACACTGTTAAGTAGCTTATTTTTTATTTTTTATTTTTTTTGAGACAGAGTCTCCCTCTGTCACCCAGGCTGGAGTACACAGGCACAATCACAGCTCACTGCAACCTCTCGCTCAACCTCCTTGCTCAAGTGCTCGACCCACCTCAGCCTTCCAAGTGGCTGGGACTACAGGCACACGCCACTACACCCAGCTAATTTTTGTATGTTTTATATATGTGGGCTTTTGTCATGTTGCCCAGGCTGGTCTCGAACTCCTGGGCTCAATTCAAGCCATCTGCCTTGGCCTTCCAAAGCGCTGGGATTATAGGCATTAGCCCCCGTGCCCAACCCACACACATGATATAATTAAATCCTCACAACCCTTGAAGAAAGTAGTGTTATTGTCCCCATTTTGCAAATAAGAAAACTGAGTCTTACAGTGGTTGAATAACTTGCCTAGCATCACACAAGTCTGCCCTTGAACCCAGGACACTGACTTCTGAGTCCACAGGCTTGACTTATACTCGATTGTTCTAGGAAATCAATAAATCCATGTCCAATGCCTACAACTTCTGCAGAGACATTTAGAGCTGATTGAAAAAAGCCTATTCACCTGTCTTTTTATAGTCGAGGAGACAGATGCCCAAATAGAGAAAGGAGTCTGTCTGAACTCAGCCAGCAACCACCAGAACCAGGATTTGAAACAAGTTCTTACCCACAGGGCATTGCCTACAGGCTCCATGTTTAGAAAGACGACAGTCTCCTGTCTCCCACAACAGCCTCCCCTATGGTTGCTAGGGTTCGTTAAAAATAGCACAGTGAGCTCTTATCTTTTGGACATATTTCCAATAAGAAAATTGGGAGGGGAGTAAGTTAATCACTTAATTACCCTTTTTAATTAACCAATTAAGTAGCAGAGCCTAACTGAAGTTTCCTTTGGATGTTAGATTCAACAAGCCAACATGATAGATAACAGCCATTAGTAGCTCACGCTTGTAGTCCCAGCACTTTGGGATGTCGAGGCGGGTGAATCACCTGAGGTCAGGAGTTTGAGACCATCCTG
This sequence comes from Pan troglodytes, assembly GCF_028858775.2. Taxonomy (NCBI): domain Eukaryota; kingdom Metazoa; phylum Chordata; class Mammalia; order Primates; family Hominidae; genus Pan; species Pan troglodytes. Next base: position 133,904,094 of record NC_072405.2, on the reverse strand, counting down.
GTGAACATGGTGAAACCCCTCCTCTACTAAAAATACAAAAAATTAGCCAGGCATGGTGGCACATGCCTGTAATCCCAGCTACTCAGGAGGCTGAGGCAGGAGAATCACTTGAACCCGGGAGGTGGAGGTTGAAGTGAGCCAAGATCACGCCACTGCACTCCAGCCTGGGCAACAGGGCGAGACTCCACCTCAAAAAACAAAACAAAACAAAAAACAGCCATGAAGTACACACAATGAGCCAAGTTCCATCCCAAGCAATTTACACGTTTTAACTTAGTTCTTCCTCACAGAGTTAATGAGGAGGGAGGAATATTACCCCCACTTCACAGGTGATGAAACTGAGGCACAGAGACATTAAGTACTTGCTCGAGTTCTGTTAACTTTACCTAATATCCATATAATAATGCTTCCACACATATTTTCTTATTTAACGTCATAAGCTTGAGATTCGTGGAGAAATATTTTATTATTTTTATCACCTCCATTTGTGGGAAACCAAAGTTTTTGCCTTGGTCCTGTCACTACTGAGCTAAGAAACCCTGAGCTTTTCCTCTCTAGGCCCCAGCGTCCTCCTCTGTAAAGTGAGAGGCTTGGAACTGGATTGTTTCTGAGGTCTCCCCAGTATAAATACCCAAGATAATAAAGAGACAACCTTGTTCTCTGGAATGTCCTTCCCTTATGGCCTGACAAATGTGAGGTTTCTTGGCTTAAATACAGGTAGGTTGGCATCCCCTCCATGGTTGTAAATAAGTATGTGATTTAATCATCCATGTGCCCAAGGGCAGAGGAGAGTGGATGCATTTTTACATTGATCTTATCAAAGCCTGTTTAATCCAGGATGAGGCCTCTCATCTGGCGCAACATCTCTGTTTCCACGAGCACTAGATGTATGGTCTGGGCAGGTTTCTCTTGAGATGATGATGAAGATACAGGAGTTTACTCATGAAAAGTCCTGGGGGCACTAGCCAAGAAACAATCCACATCTTTCTCAATATATTTTCCTTTAGGACAGAGGGTAGGAGAATTTTTGCCATCAGGCCACAACTCTCAAGGGCTAAGGCAGCAGGGAAACTCCCCACTCTCACATGCATGGCAAAATCAGAGGCTGAAGTCTTCGTGTTTGTTCTGAGTATTTTTGTTTCGGTTTGGTTCTTGCTTTTTAAGGCGATTAATTCTGCTTATATTTAAAAGGGCACTGTGTTCTGGCGGGATTTACTTTTAAAACAAAAGGTGAGGGATAGATAAGAAATTAATAGGCCCCTTGAGTACATGATGACCTGTCATAGCTTTGACACCTGACATTTGGATAGTGGGATAATGACATGGGAAATAATATGGTAAGCCTTTCAATTAATCAAAAGGTTCAGAGAACTGGGCATTTTGTCAGAACTGTCAAACAATTATAATGTGTCCAAACTTAGCTTTCCACCTATTACTAGAGTGAAGATTGTTTTTTCTGCCCAATACAGAACCTTCCTGCTCTACAGAACTCCCCCACACTGTGTCCTAGAGTAAGGCAAGCCCACTTCTACTATAGAAGCCAAAAAGACCAAATATTCACTTTCCTGGCTTCCCTTGCAGCTAAGTCACAGAAAATTAAATGGACTGATGGACTTTCAATCAGAAGCTGATGATGCAAAGAAGAAGGGCCAATGGAAGAGGCATTCTGGTGAGGCCAGCAGCAGTAGCAACAATGTCTGATATCCAGGGACCATGATGGCAGCAGTGGTACACTCGGTAGTGTCCTCTGTTCAGCGGGGATGCCAGCAGCATCCTCACTAGACTCTTCTCAGGTACGATTTTGGGCATAGTCTGGGCTGCCATCTTGCTTTCCTTGTTCCAACTCATGTTCCAATTCTGGGTCTTCCTGGTGATTATGTGAGCTTCCCGGTATCCTGTCAATAAATTCCTTTTCTGAAATCAACCAGAGTTGGCTTCTGTTGTTTATAATTAGGAATTCTAATGGATGTACTAGTTTTATGACTTGGATAAGTTATTTAATCTCCCTGACTCAGCTTCCCTGTCTGTAAAATGAGGATCATACTCCTCTGTCTTTACAATGGAACATCGTTCAGTCATAAAAAGAAATGAAGTACTGATACATGATACAATATGGATGAACCTTGAAAACATCATGCTAAGTGAAAGAAGACAGGCACAAAAGGCCACATATTTCCTGACCCCATTTCCAGAATAGGCAAATCCATAGAAACAGAAAAGGGATTAGTGGTTTCCCGTGGCTAGAGAGAGAGAGGGAATAGGGACTTCTAAAGGTTATAGAGTTTTCTTCTGGAATTTCCTTCTGGAAATAGTATGAGAGGCTCATCTGGGCTACTGGGGAGCTCACAAAATCACCAGGAAGACCCAGGCTTGGAACATGAGTTGGAATAAGGGAAGCAAGATGGTAGCGCAGACCATGCCCAAAATCATACCCGAGAAAAGCCTAGTGAGGACACTGCTGGCATCCCCGCTGAACAGAGGACATTACCGAGTGTATCACTGCTGCCATCATGGTCCCTGGATATCAGACATTATTGCTACTGCTGCTGGCCTCACCAGAATGCCCTTTCCATTGACCCTAGTTCTCTGCATCATCAGCTTCTGATTGAAAGTCCATAGGTCTATTTAATTGGCTTCTAATTTCCTTCTGGAATTAGATAGTGGTGATGGTTGCCCAAACCACTGAATTTTACACGTTTAAAGGGTAAATTTTAAGGTATGTGGATTATATCTCAAAAGAAGGCTTTCACATTTATTCAGTTCTTCATCACTGTTTCCCTTTATGCCCCACCTAGTTTCTCCCCTAACACTGATAGTTGTCCTCAGCACTACTAAGAAAGACTCTGGCAACCTTCCATGCATGCCCTCTGGCTTAGCAAGCCCATCAGACAGAGAACCTTCCTCTCTGGGGGTCTCCCTAGATCAATTCCACAGAAGACTCTGATTGGCCCTACTTGGGTCACATGCCCATCTATGGCCCAATCACTGTTCCAAGGGTAGGAACTGTAACTGGCTCAGCTTTGTTACCTGGCAACTCCTGTTGGTATTGTGGGAGGAGAGAGTACTGTGATGAGCAGCCCCACAAGAACCACATGGAAAAGGGAAAATTTTACCCCAAAGGAAAGGAGGTGTGGTTAACAAAAAAAAAAAAAAAAAGGAGGATGAGATGGTGTGCATGGCCACCAACATCTATCCTGATTCACCATGATCACTACAGAAACCAAGCCTGTTCTAGGGGTGCCAGCAAGACTCTCCTTGAGGACATCAAAGCTGAGACTTAGAGAATAAGTAGAATAGTGAAGTACCTGAGCAAGATTGCTATAGGTAGCAGGAATGCCTCACAGTAGGTAATATATGTCAAAATGCATCATCTACACTAACCCACTAAGTACGTTATTGTTATTATTTTGGAACCCAGGAATCCTGACTCCCAGATGAGGTCCCTTTTTACTCTGGAGAGCTGGGACTTAGAAAACACCCTGCCTCAGGTTCCCCTGCAGAAGCTCAACCCTGAGAGCCAACCCTGTCAGTAGAGTAACTGCCTAATTCTTGAAGACTCGCCAGCTGTTTAGGATCACAAGCACAGTAAATACCATTTCATGCCTAGTGTTCCAGCCCTCTTCTCACATAAAAGTTATAATCAGATATTTTAATAGTCCTTGCTTTCATCTAGGTAAAACTGCTGTAAGGGATGATAACATCAGCTCAAGCACATTGCTTGGATCTTGGAATGCTCTGCAGAGTGGACTTTTTTTCTCTTTTTTTTTTTTTTTAAACTGCAAAAAGGGAGAGGGGAAGATTGCAAGACTGGCCTGATACAGATTCATAGACTTTCTGGGGCCGGAAGAGAACATTAAAGTCAATCGCCTGCTCATCTTAAAGATCAGAAAATCAAGGAGAACTGACTGGAAGGCTTTAGTTGACTTAGTCAAATCCACACAGATGTTCCTGTCCCTTGAACTGCCCATTTCTGAGTTAGTCAAGACCCATTTGGTTGCAAAGAACAGAAAACATAAGACAAAGAACAGAAAACATAAAACAGGTGGGGTTGAATCCGTGGGCTCAAACAGTGTTATCAGGACACATTCTCACTCTCTCATTTGGGTTACCAACTGTCCTGGTCTGCCTAGAACTGAAAGGGTTCCTACAATGGGGAACTTTTAGTTTTAAAGTCAGGACAGTCTCAGGCAAAGTGGGATGCGTTGGTCACCCTAGTCTACATCTTCGGTTATGCTGTCCTCTGTTAACTCCATTCTCTGGCAGGTTCTCCTCTCACAGAGGCAAGATGGCAGCCAACAGCTACAGGGTTACTCCCCACCCTCTCAGGATTGCCTGTGGAAAGGGGCCTTCCCAGGCTCACTGGCAGAAGTCCTGCAATTGGCTCTGATTGGCCTGATTTGGGTCACATGCCCTGAACGCCCCACTGTATCCAGGAGGATAATTGACCAGGCTTGTGGTTACCCTCCTAGACCTTCCAGAAAAAGACACACAAGCCAACGTACTGGTCACCATTCCATCACTATAATTTTATGCCCATGTGTGATGCCTCTCCAGGATAGCAACCCAGAAAGAGAGAGACAGAGACCCTCCCTCTCTGGGGGTCTCCCTAGATCAATTGCAGTAAAGACTTGGGTCACATGCCCTTCTATGGCCCAATCACTGTTCGGGGGTAGGAACTGTAACTGGCTCAGCTTTGTTACCTGCCAACGCCTGTTGGTATTGTGGGAGGAGAGAGTACTGTGATGAGCAGCCCCACCCAACCACATGGAAAAGGGAAAATTTTCCCCCAAAGGAAAGGGGGAGCGGTTAGCAGAAAAAGGGAGGATGTATGAAACCATACACATATATGGTTACTCACCCTTTATTTAGGGATATTTTGATATTCCTAATCCAAAAATCCAAAATCTGAAATGCTCCAAAATCCAAAGTTTTTTGAGTGCTGACATGACATTCAAAGGAAATGCTCACTGGATTTTGGATTTCAGATTTTCAAATTAGGGATGCTGAACCAGTATATATATATAACCATATAAAAAGATATATAACCCGGGAACCCTATAGCAAGACGGCACTGATGACCCAGTGACAAATTGTTCCTAGAACCTAGATGTCAGATCCAGGTGACATAGCTTACAAAAGCACTTTTTGCAAGCACATAACACTGCAGTGATTTCAACAGGACTTCCTCTATCTGTACAGGCAGAATTCCATCACCATAAACCCAAATGTGTCTCCTACAAGAAAAAGGGGTGACGTAAAGAAGCAGTTCCCCCAAAACATCTTCCAGCCTGAAATCCTCTGGGGCACTTTGCTAAGAGTGAAGCCTCTGTGCTTCCCAAGTCAGTAAGATTGTGACATCTGTAAGATTCAGGGTTGGCTTCTCCGAACTTTCAACCCAGCCCTCTGAGAACTGTTTCACCTGGACCCCATCCCCACCCTGTCTCCTGCAGGGGGTCAGCCCACCTGAGGCATGTGTGTGAAGTATCTGGAAGGGGTGGTCCACCAAGGAAAATGGGGGTGCTGCCACCAAAGAAAGGAGGAAATGGATGTCAGAGTGGTCAAAAACAACACACCTCCACTCCACCATACCACGGCTGTTTAACCTGTGCTTTTTCACATTATCCTCCAGACTACTGTAAAGGTGTTGTGTGTAAACGTTGAAGAGCTGCTGCTTTAACATGCAGAGCAGACAAGGCAAGGGACCTGAACCAGGAATCTCCTCTTTATCCCTGACTGGTTGCACTGGGTATTTTCCATTTTCCTTTCCAGACCCAACACTTTGCCCTTCTCTGCCTCGGTCTGTGCCCCAGGAGGCTGACCCATATGGGCTGCATCAATGGGCTCCTTTGACCTCTAGCTTCTGGTTGGGCTTTGCCAGTGAAGACACTGGCAAGAGATCGATAGGCAGAAGGAGAGTGAGTTCAGAATATTGATATCCCTTTTGGCTGCGTCCTTCTACCAAAGGCCACAGCTCCTATCTGGAGGCCCTCCCCTATATCATAGCCCTTCTCTCCAGGGCCCTGTAATTTCTCCCTCTGCCTCCCGCTTTAGGCCTAGGGATGGTGGTGTACCTCCCCACGGCTATCGCCAGGGTGCCCCCCATTCTTTGTTTATTTCCCTTGCCCTGCCCATTCTACTGTAAACTGTCTTTTCACTAAACTATTCTCAATCCCCGCCATTTGCGAGTGCCATCTATTTCCTACGAGGACCCCAATTTGATATCCCAGCTAGGTGATCTAAAGCAAATTATTCACCTTCTGGGAACCTTAGTCTTACAACTGAGAATGAAGATAACTATACTTATGTCTCAAGGTCATTATGGGATGACATATATGGAATCCAGCACGTTGCGTGACCCACAGCAGACACTCTACCTGTAGACATATCTCCTACACTAGACTGGTCTGATCTTTCAGACCACAGATCTCATTTTATTCATCTGTGAATCAGTAGCACCTAACACTGAGCGTGGTATACTCTATGTGCTCAATAAATGTGATTTTACATATTGTTCTTCTCTTTTTGGCCCTTCTTCCTTGCCTTTGGTCCTGGAAAATAGATAAGAAAAATAAAGCAGCCCTTGACATTGATCCCTAATGTCCACCAATGCCAGAAGCTGATTCTTGTATCTTATATTTTTGATATGTTGTAAAAGGAAACTGATTTGGTCACATACAATCCACGTGCTTTCTCTAGAAGGAACCCGGCCAGGAAGGGATGCTATTTAAACATGATGGTCCTGTACCAATATTTGGAGACTTTGTACTTCAAGACAATACTCTGGACCCATTGGTTTCCCCTTGCTTAGGGACTTCTAATGCAGCTTCAGCCTTTTCAACTGTTTAAAGCACAAGAAAGTGGAGTGCCCCTCCCACAGGGATAGGCACACACTGGTTTCAACATGCCTCCAGTGTTCTAGGGTTGAACACCATGGGAGATGCTTACCTCACTCACATAGGGCTCTCTGCTTTTATTCTAGCTGAAGACTTCATATGGCAGAGGAAGATCTTCACAGCAGGCCCTAACTTGTCTTCCACTCATTCTCCGTATCTCCTTCCACGCAGCCTCTGCCCCAGCCAAACTGAGTTCACCACCTTTTCCAAAACACCGCAGATACTCTCACTCTTACATGGCTTTGCCCTCTCCCTGGAATGTCTTCCTCCTCAGCATTTGTCCAGTGAAATTGGGCTTCTCTTTAATTTTCATTTTTTTCATTTTTTTTTTTCTTGAGACAGAGTCTCACTCTCTCGCCCAGGCTGGAGTGCAGTGGCACAATTTCAGCTCACTGCAAACTCCACCTCCCAGGCTGTAGTGATCCTTCCACCTCAGCCTCCCAGCCAGCTGGGATTACAGGCGTGCACCACCATGCCCAGCTAATTTTTGTATTTTTTGTAGAGATGGAGTTTCAGCATGTTGCCCAGGCTGGTCTTGAACTCCTGAGCTCAAGTAATCCACCCATCTCGGCCACTCAAAGTGCTGGGATTATAGGCGTGAGCCACCACGCCAGCCACAGGCTCTTCTTTTAAATGTCACCTCTTCTATGGGACCCTCCATGATTTCCCCATAACATAATAAGTTCTTTCCTTCTCTGCACTCCCTTATTTGCACACGTATGCCATGCATTACATTTTATTGGAATGAGCCTATCTCCCCAATAGAGGATCATAATCTCTAGCATTTATTAATCATCTACTATGTGCCTACTGCTTCATTTAATTCTCATCTCATTTAATTCTCACAATTCTGTGAAGGAGATCCCTAGACCACAAACGCCATGACTGCAGAGACAATCTGGTAAGTGGGATTTATATTTGTTTGGGGTAGGTTTTATGTTGTTTTGTTGCTTTTTCTTTTTTCTTTTCTTCCTGTTTTGGAGGCTTTTTTGTTTTGTTTTGCTTTCTTTTCTTTTTGGGGATTTTTTCCTTCAGTCTTCTACCTCCACTGCCTGCATTGGCACATAGCAAGAATTCAGTGAGTAACTGTTGAATGAATGAAAGTCAGTATTATTTTTACACATGAAAACACTCTAGGCCTGACACGGTGGCTCACACCTGTAATCCCAGCACTTTGGGAGATTGAGATGGGTGGATCACTTTGAGCTCAGGAGTTGGAGACCAGCCTAGGCAACATGGTGAAACCCTGTCTCTACTAAAAATACAAAAATTAGCTTGGTGTGGTGGCACACCCCTGTAGTCCCAGCTACTCGGGAGGCTGAGGCTGGAGAATCACTTGAACCCCAGAGGCAAAAGTTGCAGTGAGCGTAGATCAAACCATTGCACACTAGCCTGGGTAACAGAGTGCTATCCTGTCTCAAAAAAAGATAAAAAATTTAAAAAGAGGCCGGGCGCGGTGGCTCATGCCTATAATCCCAGCACTTTGGGAGGCCGAGGAGGGTGAATCACCTGAGGTCAGGAGTTTGAGACCAGCCTGGCCAACATGGTGAAACCCCATCTCTACTAAAAATACAAAAAATTAGTTGGGCGTGGTGGCAGGCACCCGTAATCCCAGCTACTCGGGAGGCTGAGGCAGGAGAATGGCTTGAACCCGGGAGGCGGAGGTTGCAGTGAGCCGAGATAGCACCATTGCACTCCAGTCTGGGTAACAAGTGTGAAACTCCGTCTCAAAAAACAAAACAAAACAAATACAAAAACAAAAAAAGCAAAAAGAAAACACTTTAAAGCGGAGACTTGAATGAACTTGCCCATAGCCTCTCACACTGTGCCCAGCTTATTCCTGGTGGGCAAAGGCCACAGCTCAATTATCTTTGTTTCACCAATGGCACGGCCTTGGTGTGGCACTCAGTAACTACCAAATAAAGGCATGGAGAAGGAATAAATGAATGTTTGCTTACTGCAAATCCCAAAGGATTTTCATTTGATGATAGCCAATAGAAAAAGGTGAAGTAACAGCCAAGTTCTACCACATGTCTGTAGAAGTCAATTTTCTCATTTATGACATAGACATTTTTGTGATAAGTCTGCTAGGAGGAAAGTACATTTGCCTAAGTTTCTTAGATAAAATCAACTTTTAAAGTAGCCTCCTCTCCTTATTTTATGTGACTTCTGGCATGACTTCTTGAAAGTCTGCATATAAATCAGATGTTTGTAGAGCCAATTGACTTAAATATCACAGAGATTTGCGTTTTCAAAAAACGCTGTACATATCTTCTGGGAAAGTGAAGACTGCTTCAATAAAATGAAATCTGCTCCCAATTTGTATCACCTGGGGGCCCAGCAGGTTACAAAACTCTGTTCAAATGTTTTGACTTAAGAGATTTTTAATAAAGGGACCAGTTACAGAGGGGCAGATGATAGGGTTAATGGAAACTACGAGACTAGCATCTGCGGGAAGCTGTTGCTACCTCTGGGTCTTAAGGGACAAGGGGAGGAAAATGATTTCACAGAATCCAGTGACAGCTGAAATCAGGGCAGAGGGGCTGCCTGGCAGGAACTGAGGTCACAGAAGAACTAAGCCTTAGGTGCTGAAGCCTAAGCTCCTCTCATCTTCTGCTAAGAACCTTCAGCGACCAACATCAACTGGAAACCAGACAGCAAGAGAACCCAGGTGAGGTGGTTTGGAGGGCTCAGCCTCCTTGAGCCTAAAGAAGAATAGAGAACGGATTGGAGAGAAGTGAAGGGGTGAGATGCAGAGAATAACCTGCATGGTCCACCCCTTTTGTATCCACTCCACATCTATCTTGCCCCTCACTCAGGTGAAGAAACTCTCATCTCCAACATTTTCGAGACAGAGAGTCTTATATAGTGTCACGTCATGGTAAGAGATGTCAATACATTCATACTCTCACCTGGAACCTAAATTATAATGTGCCCTTCACACAACAGAGCAGAAAGGTGAGAGGTAAAAGAAAATTATAATCCATTAGATAAGCTGAGTATAACAGTTACATTCCATGCCTCAGTAGCCGGTCATGAAACGGAAGTCAACAGCCATAGCTTCCTCCTTCCAACACCCATTCCACCTCTCCTTACCTTCAGCATCTCAGATGGGTGGAGTTTTTACCTGATAGAATGACTCAACCCTTTATTTCCCAGGATCTAAGCCCTAGTGATCCTGTATTACTGAGTTGTCACAGTTTGCCATCAACCATTATGATTGCATATAGGAGTGCTAAGAAGTGACCCAGTGAGTCTTCTAGGCTCCTAGACATGGTTTTTCTTGCCATCGTTAGATAGCAGTGGCCTAATTTCCCTTAAGATCAATCACTCTAGTCACTACAGTAACCTTCTTGTCTGTCTGTTGGTTCAATAGCATGAGGATCTTAAAATGCCTAGGGGACAGTTTTAGCTTCAGATTTAATAGAAGCATGTCTGTGTTCCTAAGTGGAAATCAGATCCTCCAAATGCACCAACTCAGGGTTTCAAGGATGAAAACCCAAAAGGCTACATCTAAGTTATTACGCATAATAGTCTCAAAGCGAGATGGGGCTACACCCATTCCTTCCCCCCTTGATTCCAAGATCATGCATTCTGGACATAGGAAGAACAACACCATATTGACCTCCCTCTGTAGGGCAGTACCCCTAAATTTTTAGAATGTTATTTCTCAGCCGTTCTTTAGAAGGTCATTCTGCAGTTCTATAAAGCTTCTGAGTGATGAGTTACACAGTAAGATCAGTTCATTTCATCAATAAGAGCACAGGCCTGTACTTCTTTTGCTGTAACGTGAGTTTCTTGGTTATTTAGAGGTGATATTGTATGAGTTACCAAGACAATCAAAACTCCTCAGACTATACAATGGCAGCTATGAAAAACAAGTCAGCTGTGTCTTCAGTCCCAATTCTCATTTACACGGAAGAAGAATGTTCTTCTAAATTCTAAAGTCTCTCTCTCTGTACTTTTCTCCCCTGTTGACCTCATGAAATCTTTGAGAGGCAGAAAGTAGGATAGGTAGCTTTGGAGTCAAAAGTCCTGGATTCAAATCCAAGTTCTACCACTTGTGAACTGTGTGATTCTGAGCAAGTCACCTACTTAGTTTCCTTGTGAATACAACAGAAATGTTATACCTCCCTTGTAGGGTTTTAGGGTTTTGAGGTAAATTAAATAAACCAATGTACGGCCAGGCATGGTGGCTCATACCTGTAATAGCACTTTGGAGGGCCAAGGGGGGAGGATCGTTTGAGTCCAGGAGTTCAAGACCAGCCTGGGCAACATAACAAGACCCTGTCCCTACAAAAAATATAAAAAGTTAGCCGGGTGTGGTGGCACATGCCTGTAGTCCCAGCTACTGAGGAGGCTGAAGCGGGCAGATCCCTTGAGCCGAGGAATTCAAGCCAGGAATGAGCTACGATTGCACCACTGTGCTCCAACCTGGGTGACAGAACGAGACCCTGTCTCAAAAATAAAATAAATACACAAACCAATGCAGATGAAAGTCATTCACACAATAGGCACTCAATAAATGTTACTCCCTTCCTCCTGCCTTCAAACTAAATTTCATGTCTGAAGCATGAATTTTAGAAAATCGTTTGCAACAAAACACGTGCCTTGGGTACATTTATAAAATCTCACCAAATGCACTTTCTCTGGGCTCGCCCTTGCTGTGGTGATGATACTCTTGCCATGGTTTTAAAAGCGAAATCTACAGTTCTGAGCTTTTCAATGCCTCATCTTTGACTGTCACAGAGGGATATTTCAACATTCTTTTCTGTCTCAATATTTCTAAATCTGCCAGTTTTGTGCAACACAAAATCCTTTCTCTGGGCTTCAGTCCAGTTTTCTCAGCAGTTGATTTCTTTTGGTAAGTCCCAATACAAATCATTCTTTCTAGTCTAATTCAACCCTTGGCCCCAGTACACGCATAAGCATGTAAGATTGGAGGGGCTCTGGGGAGTAATGGGTGAAGGAGAGGGTGAGTGTGTGTGACCCTGTCTCTGGATACCTCTCCTGCATGGAAGGTCTACACTGTCAGGACCAGTTTGCAAGCAACAGAAACCAACTCTGGCTCGGGCAAAGATTTTATTAAAAGACTATTTGGGTACATAGTATCAGCAAGAGGCTGAAGACACAGACTTGAAAAATGCAGGAATTGAGAAAGCTCTGGAGGACCAGGCAGCAGGAACCACAGCAAAGCCCCCACAACAGGAACCATTTGTGGCCAGCACCCCTCACTGATGCTGGCAGGAATGCCCTCCCAACAGAGAACCCCCAACCTCCTTCCTTCACTCCCCCAGAAGAATGTGTCATTCGCCAAACCTTTAAGTCACATACCTGACCCTGGCTGGACCACAGCAGAGAGTGAAAAGATCAGGACTTTTTAGGTCCCGTTTTTGGAAGTGAGCATGACCTCCCACCAAGGCTGCACACAGTGAAGTATCCCCTAAAAATGAGGGGGCTAGCAGAAAATGGGTTCTAACCAGATGGCAAAAAAAATAAGATAAATTTTTACCATGAGTTCATTGACTTACTGATTTTAGGTAATTTCATTATTTGTTTGTTTGGTTAAAATAAAGTTTATTATAACTACTTTATAGAGAGAACTAGCACAATATATATATTCATAACATTTTTAAGGCATTTGAAAACGGAACATGTACAGGAGTGCTGTAACCACTGGCAGAGAAAGACCATCTTATTCAAGATGGGTCAGAAAGGTGAAGGTAACAAGAACAGATCCCTTCTGAATGTTGTTCCAAATACAGTTCCTGCCTCTTCTTCTGGGCAGGTCTGGGCAATTAGGAAGAAGTCCTTCCAGCAACACAGGCAATCTCCCCAGGGGCAGAGGAAGCACAGAATTTGTTCTGTTCTCTGCCCGAAAGTCAGTGAAAGTGAAGTCTCTCTCAGAACAATGAGACTGCAGTCCTCAAGCTTCCACTCAACAATTTATTTCTTCTTTTACCTAAACCAGAATCTTATTTTTTTGTTTTTTGTTTGCTTTATTTTTTTATTATACTTTAAGTTCTAGGGTACATGTGCACAATGTGCAGGTTTGTTACATATGTATACATGTGCCATGTTGATGTGCTGCACCCATCAACTCGTCATTTACATTAGGTATATCTCCTAATGCTATCCCTCCCCCCTCCCCCCACCCCATGACAGGCCCTGGGGTGTGATGTTCCCCTTCCTGTGTCTAAGTGTTCTCATTGTTCAATTCCCACCTATAAGTGAGAACATGCGGTGTTTGGTTTTTTGTCCTCGCAATAGTTTGCTCAGAATGATGTACCTAAACCAGAATCTTGAAAGGCCCTGCTTGGCACTTCCCTTTCCTCATCCCTTGCAAGGAGGCATTCAGGGTGTCCTGCAGTGTTTGCCTCTTAGGTGTGGCATGAGTCTGTCCCAGCTCTCCGTGGCACTCCCAGTTCTGCTGCTCATCAACTGTTGCCTGGAAACAGCCACATCCTCCTAACTGGTCTCTTGCCCCCTGTCACGTACTTCTTCTATCCACCTCTCTACTCCGCAAGAGAATCTCCCTACAGCACTATCTGCCCATTGGTGGTCTCCTGCTTACAGCTCTTCCATGGCTCCCATCATTTCAGACAAAGCCCAGGCTTTCCAGTAAGGCACATGGAGCCCTCTGCAATCTCACCCTGGCCTATTTCCCCATCACCAGCTATCCTCATGCCCTGCTCCACATCCTATTCTTCACCATGTCATATGCTGCTCCTCTCCTCTCTGCCATTGTTCCTACTGTCTCCTCTCCCCGGAATGCCCACCCACTCCCATCCTTACCTCCATTTGCTTGATTAATTCCTACCCGTCCTTTAAGACCTGGTTTGAGACCAACTCCACGAAGCTTCCTCTGACTATTCCAGGCTGATTAGATGCTTTATCCTCCTAAGTGCTCTAATGGTGCCCTGTATCTCTTTCTCTCTCTCTCTCTCTCTCTCTCTCTCTCTCTACCCCCCCCCCCACCTCCCTACCTCCCTCTTTTCTCCACCCCCTTCACTGCACATAGGCTCGGCTTTAGGTATACATATTAATGTCTCTCTCTCTCCTTACAGCCTGTACACTCGCTAAGGGTAAGTGTTCATCTTTGTGTTCTCAAAGCTGCTTTAGAAGAGCACCAGGATCATAGCAAGGGCATGATGCATCCCTGTTGAGACAATGAATGCGTAATAATTTGTAATATATTTTACCACCCCAAAAATGCTCTAAAACAGAACTAAAGATAAGCATTCCTATTGCTTAGCTGATAGAGGAGGGGAAAAAATCTAAGACATGCACCATCTCTTCAAAATATACACAGTTTCAAGACATTAGCAGAGGTTTTATGGCATACCATTTTTAGCAAAGCAGATGTTTAAAATACTAAATTATTTATTAAATTACTATCAACCGTGGTTGAAAATATTATGTCCCTTAAGGGACTGAACTTCTCAGGCTGTAGTTGGAATGAAAGAGAAAATGAACATTCTGTACTTCTTTTTAAATCACTTTCTTCTTCCTGAAATGAATGCAGTATTTAAAAGAAATCAAGGATTCATTTGCTTTTTATTCTTATTGAATCGCCTGAGAGAAGCAGTAAGACGGCTTGCAGTTGATGGGCCACAGTTGACACACACTGAAATCTCCTATGTGCCAGGAATCAGGTTTTTTTTTTTTTTCATAAAATAACCTTTATACAGGATTAGTAGATCTGTTTACATACAAAAAACAGAAAGGACCTCATTACTGTTAGATTTCACATAAATTACACATTGACTTTTAAAAACTACTATTCAACTTCATTTAAAGTCCCTTTTAAGGATAGCATTAGGAGCAATACCTAATGTAGATGACAGGATGATGGGTGCAGCAAACCACCATGGTACGTGTATACCTATGTAACAAACCTGCACATTCTGCACATGTATCCCAGAACTTAAAGTATAATAATAAAATAATAATAAAGTCCCTTTTAAAAATTTCATTTTTGCTGGGTACCGTGGCTCATGCCTGTAGTCCCAGCACTTTGGGAGGCCTAGGCGGGTGGATCACGAGGTCAGGAGTTCGAGACCACCCTGGCCAACATGGTGAAACTCCGTCTCTGCTAAAGATACAAAAAAATTGGCCGGGCACGGTGGCTCATGCCTGTAAACCCAGTACTTTAGGAGGCTGAGGCAGGCGGATCACAAGGTCAGGAGATCGAGACCATCCTGGCTAACACGGTGAAACCCCATCTCTACTAAAAATACAAAAAATTAGCTGGGCGTGTTTGCAGATGCCTATAGTCCCAGCTACTCGGGAGGCTGAGGCAGGAGAATGGCGTGAACCCGGGAGGCGGAACTTGCAGTGAGCCAAGATCGCACCACTGCACTCCAGCCTGGGCGACAGAGCAAGACTCTGTCTCAAAAAAAAAAAAAAAAGATACAAAAAATTAGCTAGGCGTGGTGGCGCACACCTGTAATCCCAGCTACTCGGGAGGTTGAGGCAGGAGAATCGCTTGAACCTGGGAGGCGGAGGTTGCAGTGAGCCAAGATCATGGCATTGCACTCCAGCCTGGGCAACAGGGCAAGACTCAGTCTCAAAAAAAAAAAAAAAATTCATTTTGAGGCCAGGCACGGTGGCTCATGCCTGTAATCCCAGCACTTTGAGAGGCCGAGGCAGGCAGATCACTTGAGATCAGGAGTTCAAAACCAGCCTGGCCAACGTGGTGAAACCCCATCTCCACTAAAAATACAAAAATTTGCTGGGCGTGGTGATGCATGCCTGTAATCCCAGCTACTCAGGAGGCTGAGGCAGGAGAATCACTTGCACCCAGGAGGTGGAGGTTGCAGTGAGCCAAGACCACATCACTGCACTCCAGTGTGGGCAACAGAGCGAGACTCTCTCTCAAAAAAAAAATATTAATTTTGAAGGCACAGTGCATGAAATAAACCAAAGACTGAAGTACTTGAGATGAGTGGGTGTTGGGCACCTCATATAAACAGCTATAGATTGTTCTAGAACTGGGAGCATCACTTGGAAAAAACTGGAGCGGTGAAAAGTTGAGCAGACTACAACTGCAGACTTTTGCTTTCTGTGAAAAAATTATAGACACAACAGGCAGAAATAGACAAACCACCCCAGAAAAAGGATAGGAGGAATTGTGTTTTTCTATTTCCTAATGAAAAATTGTCATTGCTGTTAATGATCATCCTTCAATCAATAATGTCAAAGATCCATACAACATGGCTGGGCATGGTGGCTTACGCCTGTAATCCCAGCACTTTGGGAGGCACAGTTGGGCAGATCGCTTGAGCGGAAGAGTTCGAGACCAGCCTGGGCAACATGGCAAAACCCTGTCTCTACAAAAAAAGAAAAAAGAAAAAAAAATTAACTGGACATGGTGGTGCACACCTGTAGTCCCAGCTACTTGGGAGGCTGAGGTGGGAAGATCACTTGAGCCCAGGAGGCAGAGGTTGCAGTGAACCAAGATCGCACCACTGCTCTCTAGCCTGGGTGACAGAGCAAGACTCTGTCTCAAAAAAATAAGAACCATACAACCACAACCATCTTTATAATGCGTGTGTGTATAAATGTGAAAACAGAACACCAAACAGGTTACATGACTTCTCCAGAATTCAACAAATCAAGAGCTGACTCATACAAGGAAACACACTTAAATGACTCAGAAAACGCTTCTCCAATCACTAGAGTCAACCAGTCAAAACACGCAGTGATGAAACAAACGTGTCCCAGAATAAGCAGCAGATCTGCATTTAATCTGGTGGTCAGGTAAGGACTTCCAGGGTGCCTGATTTTCAAATCTGTTGTTTCTCTAGGATTCTGGTTGACTTTGAAGAGTAATCGCTTTCGGGGCTTAAGTACCTGTTATTGTTTTTCTTGTGTTCTTTGGACTAAACTCATTAGATGAGAAGTCCTGAAAAAATTCAGTTACTGGAATGTGTAAATCAGATTATTTGCATTTTACTTCAAAATTACATTTCTCAGGGACATTGGTCAGAACAGTAAGTGTAATGGAATATTCTGTCCCTGCTGGTTTGGTCTCATGGTGCCCAATTCTGCTGCTACCAGCTAGCTCTGTGTACCTCAGTGAGTCTCTCTTCTGTGAGCCTTAGCTTTCTCATGGGTAAAGGAGGATTGGACTAGGTCACCTCTAAGATCTATTCTGGGTTTTTTAAATTTTGTTGTTGTTTTTAAGACAGAGTCTCGCTATGTTGCCCAGGTTAGTCTCAAACTCCTGGTTGGTCAAGCGATCTTCCTGCCCCAGCCTCTCAAGTCGCTGAGACTACAGGCATGAGCCACTGTACTCAGCTCCTGTTATGATTTTTAAGCAGACCTATGAGTAAGTTAACACATCTGAGCCTCAGTCTCTTCATCTGTAAAATGGGAATAAAATATCTACCTTGCAAAGTTATAAGAACACTGTTGATATAAGTAAACCACCAGACACATATCTAGACAAATTTCAGTCCAAGCTATTTTTGCATATGAAAAATCTCAGAACTAAAATTTGACACTCAGTCATCCAAGATACCGTTTGAAGGATTATTGATAGGCTGGTTTTAACCAATTTCAGGCACTAATATTGTATTGAAAGCTTTGCATCCATAACAAATTTAACCTACAAATCGACGGTAACAAATTTAACATCCTCACTTTAAATTCTTTTTGTAAAGATACACTAGAAATTTGGCCTATTGATGGGAATGTTGTGGTTTCATTCATTTCCTTATATTACACAAAAGTTAGCAGCCTTGTCTTCAAATTCTTTTTGCTATTTATTAAGAGAAAAAAAGAACTTTCATTAAAACTGAGCAATTGGCCTACAAAGGGAGGAGGATTACAAAATCCCCTTGACCCTCTCTCAGAAACAGAACCAGGCCCACATTTGAGGAATGCCAAATGATTCTCATTAAAGTAATGAGCATATTTTCAGTGACATATGTCTGACCGCCTTTAATTTAGTTGGCAGGACTTGCGGCAGCCAGAGACCCAAAAATAACACACAGCTGGCCATTCCTGCTCACACACCTAACAGACGTATTTCACACTGTTTCAGGGATGCCCCACCCTAGACAGATGGGGTTTAAGGTCATATGCAAATTGTTGTGACATTAAACATACATTCCTTGTGACCACACTAACAGGTTGAATTTAATACACTGAATTCCTCTAGCTCCTCCTTTATAAAATTCCCTCTAACTTGAACAGATTTAGTTGATTTCTGCTCCTGCCCTACCCGAGAAGCTAAAGTTATTTTTAACTTACAACTACTGCTGATAAGTATTTTTCACCAAAAAAAAAAAAAACCCTTTCAGAAAGAGAAACTATGAAAAAACAAAATATCATTGCACTTCAGTGAGAAGTAGTCAGTCCCTCAGCCAAAGCTATAAACGAATGTCATTTTGGTTTAGAAGCAACAAAATGTTTTTTTCACAGTCCTTTCTACAAACAATTTCTGTAAACAGTCTTATGAGGAAGTGGACGGGCTAAATTTGTGTTGTATGTGCCTTTGAAAATACAGTCTTCTAGCCAGGCACGGTGGCTCACCCCTGTAATCCCAGCATTTTGGGAGGCTGAGGCGGGTGGATCACGAGGTCAGGCATTCAAGACCAGCCTGGCCAAGATGGTGAAACCCCGTCTCTACTAAAAATACAAAAAAAGGCCAGGTGCGGTGGCTAACGCCTGTAATCCCAGCACTTCAGGAGACCAAGGCGGGTGGATCACCTGAGGTCAGAAGTTCGAGACCAGCCTGGCTAACATGGAGAAACCCCGTCTCTACTAAAAAAAGATAAAATAAAATACACAAATTAGCCAGGCATGGTGGCAGGTGCCTGTAATCCCAGCTACTCGGGAGGCTGAGGCAGGAGAATCGTTTGAACCCAGGAGGCAGAGGATGTAGTGAGCCTAGATCACGCCATCGCACTCCAGCCTGGGGGACAAGAGTGAGACTTCATCTCAAAAAAATAGAAAAAAAAATTAGCTGGGTGTGGTGGCAGGCACCTGTAATCCCAGCTACTCAGGAGGCTGAAGCAGAGAATTGCTTGGACTCCGGAGGTGGAAGTTGCAGTGAGCTGAGATCACACCACTGCACTCCAGCCTGGGCAACAGAGCGAGACTCCATCTCAGAAAAAAAAAAAAGAAAAGAAAAGAAAAATAAAATATTATCTTCCACATGTTCTACAGAATAAGGCCCATTTCCATAGTTCAAGTATAATAAATAGTAACTAATAAGATGCAAGGAATTATTTCATTATACTTGTACCCCAGTAGACACATTTGTCCCACATCTGGAAATTTGCTGAGTGAGCTACGCTCCATGCCCTCAAAACTTACAGTTTGATGGGGAAGGTGGACATGGCTTAACCGAGTAAAAGATGGAGGTGCAAACTTTGCATAAAGATAATGACAATAAAGACCCATTGTCATTGGCACTGTTAGAAGTTCTTCATACATATGATCTCAATAAATCCTCAAAACACCCTTTGAGGTAGGTACTATCATTATTTCCATTTTACAAATAAAGGAAGTATGGTACAGAGATGTTAAGTAACTTGCCCAAGATCACACAGCTTTTTAGGTGGGGAATGTGATTTGAACCCAGTGAGTCTGGCTCTAGTCAGGGTTAGAGACAAGCCTGGGTACCAGTTGGAGTCCCACCACATTTGCTAGGTGATCTCACGCAGGCTATTCAACTTTTCTGAGCTGAAGTTTCCTCATCTATAAAATGGGAATAGCAATTCCTAGCCCACAGGTTTATGAGGAGTATGTAACAGGATTCTGTTTGTGAAGTGACTGGCACACTGTCCTCAGCATGGCAGGCATCTATCATCAATGGAATAGGACATTAAAACATATTTTTTCTAAGATACCACCTTTTGACTACCTTCCCCATCTGCCTCACTAACCCGTAAAGCATCACTACTGGAGAATGCAGCTACACGAGGTAGGACTGGGGGCTGCCAACCCTCCCTTTGCTCCACCATGCTATGTCCCTAGAAGTAATAAAATGTCAACAGGTAAAGACATGGGAATAACAGCCTTCCAGGTCAGCTCAACAACATTTGTTGATTTTTTTTTTTTTTTTTTTTTTTTTTTTTTTTTGAGAAGGAATCTCACTCTTGTCACCCAGGCTGGAGTGCAGTGGCGCGATCTCAGCTCACTGCAACCTCCACCTCCCGGGTTCCAGCGATTCTCTTGCCCCAGCCTCCTGAGTAGTTGGGATTACAGGCACCCACGACCACGCCTGGCTAAATTTTATATTTTTAGTAGAGATGGCGTTTCACCATGTTGGCCAGGCTAGTCTCAAACTCCTGACCTCAGGTAATCCACCTGCCTCAGCCTCCCAAAGTGCTGAGATTACAGGTGTGAGCCACCGCGTTGGGCCCATTTGTTGATTTGTTGATGTAAATGTACCGTGTACCAAGAACCTTATTAGACACTGTGGCACTAAACTCCTAAGACACAGCCCTGCCATCAAGGAGCTCACAGTCCTAGACAGGAGAAGAAAACACAAAAAATCAAACACGCTGTATGTAATCTGGGTAATGTGTTATACAAAACAGTGCAGGAAAGGCAGTAGCTAAGTGTCTAAGCAATGAAACACACAGCCATGGTACATACATCGTGTACACTGCACACACCATTCGGCTACATGGGGTCCTGACCAGTCTGTGCTGTGCCTTGTGAAATTCTCTGAGTATCTATCTGTCTCTATGTCTTCAGCCTGAAGCTATAACACTGATGTTTTGCTTTTGGTGATTCTCAAATGCTCAGCTATGATAGGGCTTACAATCACAGAGTCTTTGCAAAGTCAAGCCCCCATCTGATTTGAAGGTAACTGTTCTGGACATAGCCTAGCAAGTTCTCTATCTTGAGGGGTCCAGCATTACAAAACTTCCCAGTAGAAACCATGTTTAAATAAGTGTCAGCTGAGCATGGTGGCTCATGCCTGTACTCCTAGTAGTTTGGGAGGCCAAGGCGGGAGGATCACTTGAGGCCAGAAGTTTGAGACCAGCCCGAGCAACATAGCAAGACCCCATCTCTCCAAAAAAAAAAAATGTTTTAATCAACCAGGCATGGTGGTGCACGCCTGTTGTCTTAGCTGCTCAGGAGGCTGAGGCAGGAGAATCACTTGAGCTCAAGAGTTCAAGGCTGCAGTGAGCCATGATTGCGCCGGTACACTCTAGCCTGGTTGATAGAGCAAGACTCTGTTTCAAAAAAAAAAAAAAGAAGTCTCAAATTAAATTTTTTTATGGTAAGAGAAATCTAAAACAGTCAATCATACTTCAGAAGAAGCCTGCATTAAGATATGATAGCAACAATTCTGTTTGTTTGTTTTAAGGAACAGAAAGCTGAAGGACTAGAGACAAACACTGAGGCTTCCTAAGATTAGTTATTAGACAAAAAGACAAGGACAAAAATAATTGTAATTTCCTATTTGTGCTTGAATTTTCGAAGTTAAAGAAACTTTCACCAACTTTGAGCCACTCAACCCTTTATAGTAGTCAGCTATCGACACAATAATGCTGTGTAACAGTAAATCACAAAAATCTCAGTGGCATCAACAAGACACATTTATTTCTTGCTAACACATCTGTGAGGTCAACGGGAGTGTCTGCTCCATGTGTCACATCCTGGGACACATGGATGTCACTCAAGCCACTCCAGGAGCAGTGGCTACACAGGGTATGCTCTTTTCATGGAGCAGGTAAACACACAAAACATCAAGACCAACCAGGCAAGTACATACATCAGATCCTCTGCTCACATCACATCCATCAGCATCCCATTGGCTAAAGCCAGTCACATGGCCAAGCCCATTGTCAAGAATTAGAAAAATACACATCACCAAAAAGTGTGGGCACATGACGCTACTGGAAAGGAGGGAAGAATGGGTACTAATAATTCAATCTACCACAGCTTTTAAACCATCCTGAAAGGTAGGCATTATTGGCTCCATTTTTTCTTGACAGTTAAGTAAATGGGGCCCTAAGAGTTTAAGTCATTCATCCAAGGGAGGACAGGTAGTATGCTGCTCCAGCAGAATTAGAATTCAAATCTTCTACCTTCTGGCCCTCTGTGGTCTCTACAGGTATGTAGCCAGCTTACTAATACATAACTAACACACATTGTTCATAATCACATCCCAGGCGGGCATGGTGGCTCACGCCTGTAATCCCAACACTTTGGGAGGCCAAGGAAGGAGGATCACTTGAGCCCAGGAGTTTAAGACTAGCCTGGGCAAGATAGCAAAACCCTATCTCTACAAAAAATATAAAAAATTAGCCTGGTGCAGTGGTGAGTGCCTGTAGTCCCAGCTACTGGAGACTGGGGCCGAGGTGGGAGGATCACTTGAGCTGGGGAGGCTGAGGCTACAGTGAGCCATGATCACTCACTCTAGCCTGAGTGACACAATGAGACCCTGTCTCAAAAATAATAATAATAATAATCACATCCCTTAATTATGCAGATACCAATTCCCTCCAACAGAGACCAGACCCAACACTGCCTCATTTGTTAGCACCATCACAGTGTTTAACATTTGTTTGGGACTTCTTCAATGTTTTTACAAGCTTTTTTTTACTATTACTACACTAATAAATTATTTACGGTGGGAAATCTAAATCAGAAAGCTCTGGCTACTTGAAAACAAACTTTATTAAAAACATCTTCCCAGTCCAACATGTAGCTTCATAGGGCACACACAATTTCTTTGCCTGAGCCTTAAAGATTACACCGAGTCAGTGGACTAGATGATATTGATGGCTGCAGAGAAAGAAGAATGGAAGAATCAAGTTTGAAGCTAATGCCTGAGTATGGGATTTTTACTCTGCTGCTGCTGTCCTGTGCAAACTAATTGCCAAATAGACCAGGCTGTAAAGCATCATAACTAGAGGTGATGAAGGGCAAGAAGCCACCCTCATGCCAGCAGCCTCCCGTATCCATTCACTTATTCACACAAATAGTTGTTGAAGGCCTGCACTGGGCCTGGCAGGGTGCAGGGGCTGAAATGCCTCCGGAACAAGACAGACCAGCTCTCATGGAGTTCCCACTGCAGACAGGGGTAGATTGTTGTAACAACAGCAAAAAGTAAAAGCAAACAGGGTAGTTTCAGATTGTACTGTAGCATTGGCCCTGGGTACATCATTTAACCCGTCTCTTAGAGGGTTCGGGTAGGATAGGGGCGCTGTTCTTTTTCTCCACTCCCAACCTGCGGGAGCCAGATACCTCCCAGGGCTTCCTCTCCTTCCCCTCCTTTGCTGCCCCAGGGGCAGGCCTGAAGGAGGACTGGTTAGTGACAGCTAACGGGCCCGGAGGGCTGGGAGGCTGTCCCTCCTCCCCGCTCCAACCCCCGCGCGCTAGGGCGGGGTTGGGGCAGTGAGCGAGGTCAGGAGGCTGCGCCCCCTACTCTCCGCCCGGCCGCGCGGTGCCGGCCCCAGCTCTGCGGACGGCCCGGGAGGCTGATCTGGCTGCGGAGGTCGATCCTGACAGCTCGGGGGCAGGAGGGGGGCTGGCCCTGCTCCTCACGCCCACCCCGCAGGGACCCAGACGCCGCTCCGGCCCCCTCCCTGCACCCCGTCAGCCCGGGAGCTGCAGGAGACCGGGGCGCATCTTTCCAAGCGCCGGGCCTCGCTCTGGGACAACGGTGTCCTGGGGGCGGGGAGGGCGCGCGGAGGTGCCAGGGGCGGCGGGGGACCCGGCCTGGCAGCACCGCTTCAAGTTTCCACCGGCGCGGTTGTGCAACCGGGAGGGGAGCGTGAGCCGCAGGCGCCTCGGAAAACAAGCCGAGCCCATAAACAAAGCCACGTGGCCTCCGGGCCGGGGGGCCGGGCTAAGAGCGGGCGGCTCTTCCGGCAACAAAGAGCTGCGGCCGGCTGCGGGGATAAATACTGCGGCAGCTACTGCCGCGCAGCACTCCCGGAGCCTGCAGCGCTTGAGATCCTCTCCGCGCCCGCCACCCCGCAGGGTGCCCCGCGCCGTTCCCGCCGCCCCCGTTGCGGGCCCCTGCACCCCGAGCATCCGCCCCGGGTGGCACGTCCCCGAGGCCACCAGGCCGGCCCCGTCTCCCCATCCGTCTAGTCCGCTCGCGGTGCCATGCCATTCCTCGGGCAGGACTGGCGGTCCCCCGGGCAGAACTGGGTGAAGACGGCCGACGGCTGGAAGCGCTTCCTGGATGAGAAGAGCGGCAGTTTCGTGAGCGACCTCAGCAGGTGAGGGGACCCGCTACCAACTTCCAGCCCCGCGAAACTGACCCGGGCTGGTCTGGGGGGCGCAGGGACGGCGAATGAGGGGCAGGCAGGGCTGGAGCGGGCTGAGGAGGGAGACCCTGACCCGGAGGGTGGGACTACGGGGCCCGATTTCTGCAGAGGTCTTCGGACCACCGGAGACAGGGAATTCGGTTTCTCTTATTGTTCAAGGTCAGTGTCTCCAAGTGGACACGACTCCTTACAGAACACCTGGTCCCTCTGAGAGTCTGATGACATTCGCGGATCGTGTCCCCAAACGTTCGCTCAAACTTAATCACACAGCTTTAGTGGTCCCTGCTTTAAGGACACCGGAGTCGCGCACTTTGCCCATGTGGGGGCGCGGGCGGGTGGGCTGAGCCCCTTCACCGCGGTGTGGCCCGGCTCCCAGCGCCCAAGCGCTGTGGACGCGACAGGTGACGGGATCCGACGCAGGTCCCGCCTGGAGCGCTTCCAGGCCCTGCCCAGGCACGGGCAACCACGAAGTGGCCGGGAGGATGAGTAACCAGGAAGGGACGGCCAGATGGTCCCTGGGGCAGCCGCTTACTGGGGGGACTTGCGAGCGGTGGAGGCTTGGGGCTGCAGAGGTGCAAAGGAGGGAAGCGGGCAGGGGATGAAACCCACAAGAGCTCTGCTTCTGGGAGGACAGGGCTCTTGCACCTGTTTCCTCGGTGGCCCTCTCGGTCGGTCTGCTTTGTATAGAGTGCACTCCGTTTCCAGGGGTGCCTGTCAGCTGCGAAAAGCCTGCCTGGCCCCGGTGAGCCTCTGGATTCGAGGCCTCACCTGAGCTCTGTGGTCTGGTGGGAAACCTGAGGTCCGCTGCGCTCCCTGCTCAGCTTGGCTAACGATGCCAGCGCCGGCTAGTACGCCAGGTAGCCTGGAATTTCTCAGCCCCTGACTGCGACAGTTGACTTTCAGAGACTCTCAGCATTTAGCCCGGTGAGGGGGGGCGATGAAAGTGATTCCAGAATGGACTGGTGCAGCCAGAGTCACCCTTGGGAGCCTTTTCCTGCCACCTTTGGTTAAAACCATGGGCCCCTGCACCCTTAAATTGACTTCAATGGAGAATTCTGTTTCTGGGCCAGGTTCCCGCTTACTGAGATTTACCAGTCGTTGCTTGGATGAAGCATTGGCAATAAATTTTGAGAAAACTATCAAGAAAATGTGGTTATTTTGGCAACTTGAACTCCCGTGCCTCCCATTTGTTTGTGATTTGTAATGCATCAAATTCCCATTGTCTCACAATGTAAAGAAAGACATTATTTAATTCTGGGGGTCTGTCCGGAGAGACTTGAGCGTATTAACCACCAGCATATAACCATTTATGTTGGAGTTACTTGGAGGCTGTCCCAGGGGAGTTTAGGGACCACCATAAGGAAATCTTATTTACGTAAAATCAGGTAATTTATTTACGGGAAAGTAAGACCAACTGCTATTGACAGACTATGTCTTTTATCGACTGGAGTTACCAATTATGCCTAAATTATTCTCCCTCAACAAAATGGGAACCTTCCTTCCTTCCTCCTTGTTCCTAAGGACAATGATCTAATATGTTGGTACTTTATTTCTGTATACAAGTTCAGGTTCTTTCTAGAAAAGTGCCGAAAGGGTCTGAAGAGTCATGTTAGAGCCGCTCACCCAAATATAATTGCAGGATGCTCCTCAGTGGAGAACAGATGATTGAGTTCAGCAGAAGATTTAAAATGTAGGGTCGTATTAATACTTACCCTACTCGGGAGGCTGAGGTGGGAGGATGGCTTGTGCCCAGAAGTTCAAGGCTGCAGCGAGTCATGACTGTGCCACTGCGCTCCAGCCTGGGCCACAGAGCGAGACCCTGTCTCTAAAAATAAATAAAAATTTAAAATTTGTTTTAAAATACCCTATACCGGCATCAGGAGAGAAACTGGTGTCACTCTCCTTTAGAAATAGTGGTATCTCTGTCTTCACAGTATGGAAGACCTGAAGATGGTCTTAACTTACCACAAAAGTTTAGACTGGGCTGGAATCAGGTGGTTTCCTGCACAGCCCCCCTCCCGTGTCCTGTTCATGAGCCTCTTTTTCTTCCCATTTCACACCTGAGCTGGAGCTGTCACATCCATCATCATTACCGCAAATAGTCATTGATATACTGACCACCTGTGGTCCTTTGAGTCAGCGTTTAGGAATCATTTGGTAGCCTCCTAGCAAAGCAGCTGGCTGTTTGTTTGCAGGGTATTTTTTTTTTTTCCAGCAACTGTAAACAATCCCTTCCCTGCTTAGCATGAGAAGCCTGCAACTTCTTAAAAGCAGTTGGCCTTCTGTGGTCTGGGTTTGTCATCTCAAATATCCTCACTGTTTTTGGTCTTGGTGATGTTTCCCCGTGATGTCAGGTTTGGACTGCCTGCCTGCACAGGTGAAGCTGAATGCCTCTCCTGTTATGAGAAAACAAAAGGCAGGCCCTTAAGCGGGGAGGGACCGTGAAACAGAGAACTACAGAGACATGGTAGACTGACTTCTCTAATTCCACAGACCATTCTGCAAACGGCCCAAACAAGAGCCCGGGATGAAGGATGCATTTGGTGGTTTTCAGCCTGGGGTTATTGTTTCGTGTTGACCAAGTCTTGTCCACACAGCACACCTATTCTGGACTCAGCTGGCCATCTTCTCTGTGGTCTAGGACTCCAACCTTCTCCAGTGTAGAATGTTACAAATCCAGTCCCAGCCATGTGTCCAGGAGTGAGATCATGGGAGGATTTAAGATAAGCTTAAAGCAGGACCCCTTCTCAAAAATGTTGAAATTATATAAAATAGAAGGGGAATGGCAATTGTTAAATATGCTGGGGCAGATTTAAAATGCAAGGAAAGAGCTTGGCGTGAATTGGGATGATCCAAGAATGCTTCAAGGAAGTGGTGGTTCAGGCACCCGCACAGCCCTCCTCAGCAACCACCCCCTCACCGCCCACCCCCAGGATGAGTAACCTAAGCTGTCTGAGCCTCTGCCACTCTTTTCTAAGCCTACACTTCTGTCATTGAAGACTGACTCAAATGTTGCTTTACTGTACGGCTGAGGCTGGACCCGGAAGCAGGAAGTTTACCTTGGTGCCTGGATAAAAATAATAGTTAAGATTTTATGAGTGCTTACTGTGTGCAAGGCACTGTTCTATGAGCGTTATACACTAGGCTGTTTGTTTCACCAGAGCATTCTGGGTGCTAGCCTTGTGAGTGTGGCGATCTAGAAATGCGTCAGTAAATTGGTGTAGAAATCTCTACTGGCTTTAATCAGGCTATATAACTACAATTAAACCTCTGGGGGCACGTCACAGCTTCTTAAATGGTTTTTATTGCAAATGAAATGAGAAATAGGGCTTTATTTTTTTTTTCATTCCCTTCTTTATCTGCTGCCAAAACAGACTTATTTATGGTCTGATTTTGAATTTTTTCTACATTTTTAAAAAGTTGCCTTAAAGTATCTTGGTATGTGGTAATGTGGGGCTGTGCAGTGGATCTTTTTCTTATTCTAGGCCTGTGCCTATAAAAATCAAGATTAGTAAATAGTGACTACAAAATAGCGACTTGCTGGCTATTATTGAATTTAGTGAAGAAAGCAGCCTCGTTGAGATGGTTTTGCTTATTAAAAAAAAAAAAAATCCTGTACTCCAATTCCTAAATGGTGGTGGTTTTTCTTGTTAAAAATTTCAGTTGTAATTTTCCATTGGCTTTGCATTTTCTTGAAAAGGACACGATTGAACTCTCAAAATAGCCTCTAACTGAATATATTATTGCTTAAAAGAAAACATATAAGTAGGCAACACAAATAAACCCCATAGCCCTTCTTTCCAGGCCCTTCCTCCGGAATCTAAAACCTAATACCAAGTGAAAATATAGGGTTTCTCTTTGGTTAAAACTTTTCTACATTCTACGGTGAGAGAACATCATCAATTATGTAAAATTCTTTCTAAACTAGCTTTTGAAATGAGTCACTCAGGCTTAAAGCAGGTTATTGTAGCTTCTGAGGAAAGTGAGTGCTCCAATTCCTTTAAAGAACGTTTTCAATTGGAAAAGAGTAAGATGAAATCTAAATATTTGAACTTGCTAAGTAATGATCACAATCTATGGCCCAGGCTCAGAAAATCTGCTACTGAACCTTAAATGTTGAGAATAAGACAACCTCATTTTATGATTCTCTACATGTGGAATTTATACTGTAGGTTTTTGTTGTTTGTGGGGGTTGTGTGTGTTCTTTCTAAGTAAGCCTTCATGTGGTATTTTTGCACACAAAATGTTCTAGCTTTGCTTTCTAAAGCTGTTCTCAGCTGTGGTACATCATGGACCACTCAAATGACCTTCCATCGTTTGCTGTTTTTCTCAACGTTGATTGAAATGTCTTAAGTTAGCCTCAGGAATTCAGTTCTATTCTTTGTTCTGTCCCTCTTTTCCTTCTGACCTTGGAGCAGATAATCAGCTGGTTAGTGATTCTGTACCCCTATAGTCATGCAAATAGACAGAAACACACTCATGTGTTGTACAAAGCCTGGCCCAAAATACTCATCCTTGGCTTGCTTTTGAAGGTGCCTCTGAGAGGACATTTCTGCAGGACTCTATCTGAAACCTAAAAATATCCTGTTTCCCTGAATGAAAAGGAGAAAGCTATTGAGTTTAGTAGGAAACTCAATAAATGGTATTAAGCACGGCCTTATGAAGGAAGATTAACAAATGATTATTTATCATGTTTGTCCTTAAGGGTCCAGAAAAGCAACACTGAGTATATTGTTGGAGATGTCACATGTAAGCATATTAGCAAGATACTTATACTAACCGAAGTGCTACTTGAGAGACTATTGTATTAATAACAAAAAGATACTAGAAGTTGCTTCAAATCTTTTCTCTTCTACCATTTACACAATGCCAAGGAAATAGAGAAGTGCAGATGTACATAATTGTACCCAACAGATGTATATCCGAAAAAGATGTAAATCAAGTTACATTTTAAATTCAGCAGAGAAACTCAGAACATTAAAGGAGTATAAAATAACGGTGGTATAGCAAAAAAAAAAAAAACCCTAATTTATGTTTTACCAGTTGGCATTATAAATCCTGTTTTACATACTTTGTGGGGGTTGAGGGAGTTAGGGAACCTATCTTATCATACCTCAGTATTTCTCCTGCATTCCTTCTGTGGAAATTATTCAGAGATTTACTTTGAAGTTACATTGTATAGTAGAATAGTTCATTACCCCTCAAATGATTGCTCAGCCCACTGAGGGAAGTAAGCATCTGGCCCGAGATGAGCCTGCCCATCCTTCAGTGACCTGTGAATTAGGCAGGTACATCCAATGTCTGTTCAGCCCTTATAAATTTATCAATTATAAGTTTACCTTGTATAGTCAAGACCCAAGGTCTTCACCTCACAGCATGATGCGTAGTGTGTTTTAGTCAAGGCACTACATAAAACCTAAGCAACTGGCACTACACCCAAAGTATCTCCTAGAAATGGAGTTTATAAGTCAGATTTTTGTAAACGTGATCGTGTTTTAAAGACGTGTTAGAAGGATGCTACTTAAAAGCAGCTTAAGTATACTTTAAATGGATGAATTGTATGGTATGTGAAGTTTATCTCAATGAAACTTTTTTTTTTTTTCTGAAGAAGCAGCAGCAGCTTGGGGTAGATACTTTTGCAAAATGAAGGCATTGTGTAGTACAGCGATACCAGTAATCACCCCTCCCCCCATTCGTCATTTTTGTTTAAAGTAATATGGTAATACTCTGCATTGCTCTTAGTTGAAGAGTGGAGTGCTGTGTGTCAAATTACAATGCAAGGCACTGTTAGGGAATTCAAAAGAAGTAGAAGCTCCCATCCCTGCCTTCCCCACAGATGTGAACATGTTTCATCCTAAAGGAGAAGCCTGTGACTGTATAGACTCTTTTTTCTTTGAGTGATCATTTTATTGTTTTATTTTGTTTGAGAAGCCTGTATGTTTGTTTGTCTTATAACTCAGTGAGTTATTTATAGAAACAGCTCAGGTTCATGTATAGCTGTTACAGCTCATCCTCTTTGTCTTCTGTTATTCATAGTTACTGCAACAAGGAGGTATACAATAAGGAGAATCTTTTCAACAGCCTGAACTATGATGTTGCAGCCAAGAAGAGAAAGAAGGACATGCTGAATAGCAAAACCAAAACTCAGTGTAAGCCATTTGTTTTGAACTTCAGAAAAAAGCTGTTTGAAGATAGTTATGATTGGTTCTTGGATGAAAAAAAAAATAACACCTCCCATGTCACACATCTGCCTCAGTGTTTTACTGTGTGTCACTGACAGAGGTTACTGAGATCTCAGCACTCAGAAACCTGGCTGTGCATTTTACAAGCAAGATTAACATGTTCTTTATAGTCTTGTTTGTAAGTCAGTTGCTAGTTGAGGGCCTTTTTTTCCTGCTAGTCATTTGTATTTGACATAGGTTATTTTACAGTGATGTGGTCAGCTGAATCAGTTCCAGTATATACTTTTATTTTGAACTGTTTTGAGGCTTTGAAAACAGATTTTTCTCCCTCTTTCCTTGTATAAATCTTATTAACATTTCTAGATACTATATGTAAGTATCAGCAGAGAATATAAAGTGGTATTAATAGCAGGAATTACAGGTTATTTTATCTGTAATGCATGTTTTCCTCATGTTATCTGTTTGATTTTCATGGACTTATATAAGTTTCAGGTTTGGCATTTAAAATAAACTTGTACTTGAGTATTAGGGTTTTGTTTTTTTTTTTGGTGTTTTTTGGGTTTTTTTTGTTTGTTTTTTGAGACAGAGTCTTGTTCTGTCACCCAGGCTGGAGTCAGTGGCATGATCTTAGCTCACTGCAACCTCCGCCTCTCAGGTTTAAGTGATTCTCGTGCCTCAGCCTCCTGAGTAGCTGGGATTACAAGCACCTGCCACCATACCCGGCTAATTTTTGTGTTTTTAGTAGAGACAGGGTTTTGCTATGTTGCCCAGGCTGGTCTCAAACTCCAGGGCTCAAGCGATCTACCCCCCTCTGTTCACAGCATGTAACTCAGTCTGTCAAAGCCTAATTTCATTTTTGCGGGGGGACGCGGTCTCGCTCTGTTGCCCAGGCTGGAGTGCAGTGGCACAATCTTGGCTCACTGCAACCTCTGCCTCCCGGGTTCAAGTGATTCTCCTACCTCAGCCTCCCAAGTAGCTGGGATTACAGGTGCCCGCCACCACGCCTGGCTAATTTTTGAATTTTTAGAAGAGATGGGGTTTCACCATGTTGGCCAGGCTGGTCTTGAACTCCTGACCTCTAGTGATCCGCCTGCCTCAACCTCCCACAGTGCTGGGATTTCAGTCAGGCATGAGCCACTGCATCTGGCCTGTAATTTCTTATGGCATAATGCTTTAGAAAAAAAAAATATAATAGTTTGGAGCTTTGGTATATGAAATCTGGCTCTCAAAGATTTAGAGTGCTTCAGACAAAGCAACTTATAGCCCCAGTATTTCTACACTGCAGAAATTAAGCACTTGAAACTTCTTCAGTTGTCAGTAGAGTCCTTATCTTTTTTGTCAAAACTTTTAAAACTTTGGAATAAATGAAATGAAATGTCTTAAATCTTGAGCATGTTGCAGATGTTAAAGCTGTGTATTCTTTTGTCTCTGTAGATTTCCACCAAGAAAAATGGATCTATGTTCACAAAGGAAGTACTAAAGAGGTGAGCATCCCATTCATTTACTAAGTTATACTGAACCTTATCCCTTCCTGATAGCGCAGGGAGGGATATGGTAGGGAGGGAAATTACTTCGGATCATGAGAGTCTTCTTGGATGTGGGAGATGGCAGCTATTAGTCTATTATTTAGCCAACCATCAGAGTTTAGAACACAGAGAGAAAGAAGCAAAAGTCACTAGGTGGACCCTCTAGTCGTTCAATGAGATTATGTATGTAAAAGTGCTTTATAAAGATTGACATGCCCATCTCAACCATATTATTATATTGTCCTGGGTTTTGCCTCAGGGCAAGGTCTCCCTTTTGTTCTAAGATCTCTTTGGACTTCAACTCAGTTAAATTTCAGTCCTGGAAGCGCTAATCACTAAATATAGTAGAAGTTTTCAGTGCCTGCTCAGTGTGATGTGGGAGGGGACAAGACATTGTAATAACTACATTTGTATGGTACTTTATAAAGCCCTTTTATGTATATTTTCTCTCTGCACAGGCATTTGCTAAAATAACTAGGATACAGGCAATATGAAAGAATTTCTATGACTGTCAGGGACCTCAGTGAAATCTAGTCCCCTCTGTGATTTGAGGTCCAGAGGGGGGTCACTGATATTCCCAAGACCACCCAGATACTCAGAGCAGAGCTGGGACTTTATACTCCCAATTCCCTCTGTGTTCATAGGTTAAAAGATCAAAACTTCTTTTGCTTCCTCCCAAAACCTTATAAACACTTCTGATGATCACAGTGAGAAAAGCACTATTGGTATAAGGCAAGGTGGTGACACAGTTGGTGCAGGTAGGTCTAATTCTCCTCCCAGGGGTACGTTACAGTCACCAACCATCATGGCCTCCCATGTCCCGTACCCTGCTCCCAGTCTTTCCTTAATAAGCAATTACTTACGATTTTTCCAGACTAATATGTGGAAAAATTATAAGCAAGGTCCCAAATGGTACAAGTCACGAAAAGGGGGTGTTTGACATGTGAGGGGCTGACTGAGGCAGCTGCTGGCTGTGTTACCCATCTTGGTGGCTCTCAAGGGCTTGTGGGTACAGGAAAGAAGCCAGTGCCCCAGGTCACCTAAGACAGGCATCAAGCTCATTCGGCAAAATCCAGTTGGGTTGTTCTAACTGGCTCATTCTTACTTGGATGACCTCTGCATGGCAGGAGTAACTTCTGTGCCTTTGTTTTCATGTTCAGCGCCATGGATATTGCACCCTGGGGGAAGCTTTCAACAGACTGGACTTCTCAACTGCCATTCTGGATTCCAGAAGATTTAACTACGTGGTCCGGGTAAGTCTCAAGTGCCTAAAGGCTCATCTAGGCTCTTTCCCAAGTTGAATCATCTCTTTGGGTTGTCTTGAAGTAGTTTCCCCAAAAAATTACTTTTTAGGACCCTAAGAATTTTGAGGCAAGCAGAAAACAGACCCCTCAATCTCCTTCTTCCCCAACGTACTTCAAGTTCTTAAGTGAGTCCTACTAGGATGTCCCTGAGATTGGCCAGGATGGGCAGGGGCCGCCATAATACCCCAGTGAGTCGGTTAAAGAGCCATTCTCTTCAAGTGAAATTTCACACCAGGCCCCTTCCGAGCCCACCCTGTGGATACATGGGAACATGTCACAGGCAACGCTGGCCCTGGCAACAGCCTTAGCAAGAGAGAATTCAGCAGGAAGCAAGCCCTAAAGCACTTTGGACTGTTTCAAAACCCTGCATCTCTGACTGTTCTCACTGTCTCCCTCTTGTCCTACTTCAGCTGACTCTGGGGGACCCCCAAGGCATTCTCAGATGAGGCCACAAAACTGAATGAGTTAAAGCACCTCCGTGTTTTGTGCCTGTGGTTCCCTTCCACCCCCATGTAATAACAGTATTCAGTCCCATGTCCACCTAAAGCTTAAAACTGCCTGTTTTGGCCGGGCGCGGTGGCTCACACCTGTAATCCCAGCACTTTGGAAGGCCAAAGTGGGCGGATCACCTGAGGTCAGGAGTTTGAGACCAGCCTGGATAACATGGTGAAATACTGTCTCTACTAAAAATACAAGAAAATTAGCCAGGCGTGGTGGCAGGTGCCTGTAATCCCAGCTACTTGGGAGGCTGAGGCAGGAGAATCGCTTGAACCCGGGAGGCAGACATTGCAGTGAGCTGAGATTGCGCCATTGCACTCCAGCCTGGGCAACAGGAGTGAGACTCCATGTTAAAAAAAAAAAAAAAAAATCTGACTGGATCTGTTGCTTTCCATTTTAAACCGTATTTTGAGAAAAAAAAAAAAAAAGGCTGGGTGCGTTGGCTCACGCCTGTAATCCCAGCACTTTGGGAGGCTAAGACAAGCAGATCATGAGGTCAGGAGTTCGAGCCCAGCCTGGCCAACATAGTGAAACCCCGTCTCTACTAAAAATACAAAAAAAAATTATCCAGGTGTGGTGGCGGGCGCCTGTAATCCCAGCTACTCGGGAGGCTGAGGCAGGAGAATTGCTTGAATCCAGGAGGCGGAGGTTGCAGTGAGCGAGATGGCGCCATTGCACTCCAGCCTGGGCGACAGTGCGAGACTCTGTCTCAAAAAAGAAAAAGTTAATGAGCAAAATATTAATGATGAAGGTAGTAAAGCAAATCAGCTTAACCATGACTGTCACATTATTATTTCTAATTGGTTTATTATTTTGTTCCCCCTGCCTGCCCTCCAAAGCTCCCTTGTGTATTTTTGTCAGCAGTCAACCTGGGAGGTAGCAGCTGTTTGGGTTTTAGGCTTAGAAGTAGGAGGGAATTTTCCCCCTGTGGGTGTGGTTGGTTTGGTTTTTATTTTCTTTTTCCTGGGTTGTTGTGCTTCTCGGTGCCATGTCACTGAGTCAGATGATTGCAGAGGCTCAGCCAGGGTGATGACATTCAAGGCCCCTTGAGGCCTGGATCCTTCACCTGTCATCTGGGCAGATGCAGGCTTGGCTGTCCAAAGTGACCTGATAAAAACGCAGGCCTGCAAGAAGCAGGTTAGGAGCTGTGAGCTGAGCCTGTGACCACATGAGCAGATCTATTCACTCTTCGGCTAAGCTCTTCTTCCAATCCAAAAGGGATAAAAATAAGAGACCTTCTTGGGTGAAATGTTCATGCCATTCAGTGTGACTCTGCAAGTTCACGGAGGTCACCTAGTCCTCCTAGGGCCCACAGACTAGTCTAGGCTGGTTGGAAATGGGCCCAGGATGATCTGGAAACTTCCATTGCTAAGAATACAAATAGTTTCCATCTTCTAGGTATTAGAGGAAGACACTTAGATCTGATGTCTTATTACAAACTGATCTTCAAAATGGTCAGTTTTTAGATGGTCTTCCTTTCTACCTGCTTTTCCTTTTACAAGAAATAAAGCAAGGAACAAGCATCATGATAGTGAAAATCTATTTCATCAATATGTTCATTTTCACCTTTTATCTTTTCAATAACCCTTTAAAATATGGGTGCTTTTATTATCTCTCTTTAAACAAATGGCAGTACAGTAAGATAAAATGACTTGTCCATGATCACAGAGGGATGAAATCAAGACTTGAAATCTGGGCAGTCAGAGTCTACACTTTTAACTGCTACCATGAGTTCTCTGTGAGCAGAGGAGCTGAAGTAAAATAGCCTGAGGGCAGGTCCCAGCTCCACTGATTTCAAACTGTCTCAGCCTCCCTAAGATGTGGTTTCCTCCTCTGTAAGAATGACTTACCTCAACTTCCCGAGGTAGCTGGGGAAACTCAGTGATATAAACAGAAGCACTTTGGACACTAGAATCTATCTGCTGTGCAAAGTCAGCCGCTAATGTTTACTGTTACCCACTTACCAAAATTGATTTCCCCCTAAAACGCTTTTCAGTTGAGTTGATTAAAATGTTTTCTACTTTTAAAAAACTAATTGGTGAATCTGGCAATTGCTTAAGACTCAGCACAGAGAACACGTATCTAAGAGTATCTAATTGTAAAATACATCATGAGCGCTTTGCTTTAAATAATCTTAGAGAAACTGCTGAATGCTTTCAAAGTTGTTAGGTTCAGAAATAGTGGAAAAATATTTCTATTTTGCAAAGAACAATTTTTCCCCATCACTATTAGAGACCTCTGTAATTTGAGGAATAATATGTTATTTTTATGAAGAACTTAAAACATTTTAATGATAGCCACCGTGTTTTGAGGTTTTCCTTCTTAGGAACTCAGTATACTTCTCATACATTCTTATCCTTAAACCAACTCTGCAAAGTAGCTTGCCAGTATATTATCCCCATCGTACTACTTTGACCTAATGGTGTTTAAATGCTACAATGATTACTGGTTTTGCTAAGGAGCTAAACTGATTTTAAGGGCCATTTGGAAAAAAAAAAAAAAAAAAAAAAACATTCAAAGCCTTGAGAGCTAAATACATTTTCTGAAAATCTGTTATGTTCATGCTGGTTGTCATCTTCCAAAAAAGAGACATGCAGAGGTAATAAAAGAGATGGCTAACACTGCTATCTCAAAATATTATCATTTTTATCACTCAGCATGAAAATTTCACGAATGTTTAGAGTCAGAAAATTTTTTACTATAACTTAGAAAGATGTTTATATAACATTTCTACATCATTTTCACTGGCTACAAGCTACATGCATTGGCCCTGCTCCCTCCCCTACACAGCCCCAATGACATAAAGACAGTTCTAGCTATGTGTTTGAAAGATTTCACATCTCTAGAAGCAGCAACTTACCTACTTATGGAAGGACATTTAAAACATAGTTTACCCTATACCTCAAGACCAACACATTTTGGAAATTCCCTTGAGGAGCTGGAAGGATTCCAGAGGCCGAGCCAGTCAGACTGGAAGTTTGTAACCATGAGTAGGTGAGTGCTGACTAACCAGGCCACAGAGAGGTCAGAGGATCGAGTGAGTCTTGGGCATCAGGTCAACCAGGAGAAGGTTTCGGAGACCATCACCCACGTAATGGCTCTGCAGTGAGCCTGCTGTGACCCCAGTGGTTCTCAGCCCTGGCTGCACATTCAAATCACCTTCGAAGCTTGTTAGACTACAGAAGCCCACCTCTGGAGCTTCCAATTTAATTAGTTGAAGGTGGTACCCAGGCATTGCTACTTTTAAAATATCTGCCTGCTGATCCCAATCAGTTTTCAAGTTTACAGACCAGCTCAGAAACTGCTTTGGGGCCCAGATATTATGTTTTGCATATTAATGAGAATTTTTAAACAAAGTGCACTGAGACGTTAAACTCTAGATACGACTTCTGGGGCGTGTACTGTGGTCCATCAGGAATTTAGTGATGGAAAGAGGACAGCCCCTCCTATATTCCAGCTCAAAGTTCGAAGCTTCTTTTTTTGTAATACTTTCTGCAAATCAATCATTTTACTTCTCTAAACTGTAAATCTAGGATAACCATACCTGTATTGAAGCACTTTTATGAGAATGAAAAAATAAAATGTAAAAATAAAGGCAGTGGGTGTGAAAGTGTTATATAAATTTCAAAATGCAATGTAACTTACTTTTCAGAAAGTTAAGTAGGATTTTAGCATATGCAACCATCTTTCCAGGGTGATTAAAACTTGAAGACTGAATTCATGGGCCAGATACAGTTGGGGACAGAGATTAGCTATTTGCAATGGAACTTTTGAGGTCCTTAGAATGGTCGTACATTTTTTAAATCTTTATATTCTCCCCAGTGAGGCTCAGTGACAGAAAACACCAACATTTACCCAAACAACTGCCCCGTTCCCCTGGTCCTTAGTGAGTTCCTTGAGAAACTGCATTATTGGGATAAGATGGAATTAAGATAAAAACTGAGCAGTACCAATAAAAAATATGACTTTAAAAGGGCATGAAAGCAACCGTTATTTAGTATCTGTTATTGCTGAATACAATGTAATATAGAACTTGAACTTGAATTCAAACTTACACTCCTCCAAAACCTGTATTATTTTCTCCAGGCCCTGCCACTAGCCAGTGAGGGAAATAGATGAAATAGATCTGACTCTACCTTGAAGGTCTGCAGCAGGGGTCAGCAAACTTCTAGCCCTTAGGTCAATAGCCTACCGCCTGTTTTTGTATGGCCCATGAGCTAAGAATGATTTGTACGTTTTTCAATGTTTTAAAAAATTGAAAGGAGTATAATGTTTCATAACACATGGAAATTATGTGCAGCTCAAATTTCAGTATCCATAAATAAAGTTTTATTGGAACACAGCTACGCTCATTCATTAGATATTGTCTATGGCTGTTTTTGTGCAAAATGGCAGAGTTGGGTTCAGAGTTGAGCAACAGAGAGCTTGTAGCCTGCAAGCCTAGAGTATTTACTATCTGGATTTCTACAGAAAAAAAAAATTATTGCCCCCTGCCATACAGTCTGACTGATAGCCTGAGAAGTATGCATTAAAAGAAGTTACCTACCCTGACACCATGAGAATGAATTTGAAAAGAACCAAGATGTGGTAGAGGCAGATAGGCTATGAAGTTTCAGAAGGGTAGCATCACTGTGGGCAGGATATTCAAGAAAGACTTCAAGGAAAATGTGGGGTTTGAACTGGTCTTGAGTAGGAGTAGAACTTAGGGGAACTGGTTTGAGGTAGGCAGCTGTAAGGTCTGTTCAGAGATCAGTGAGCAGAACATTCAAGTATGGACAGAAGTAGCACAGTGTGCTTTAGAATATAGGATCATGGGCTGGGTGTGGTGGCTCACGTCTGTAATCCCAGCACTTTGGGAGGCTGAGGCAGGCAGATCACTTGAGGTCAGGAGCTCAAGACCAGCCTGTCCAACATGGTAAAACCCCATCTCTACTTAAAATACAAAAATTAGCCAGGTGTGGTGGCACACACCTGTTAATCCCAGCTACTCGGGACGCTGAGGCAGGAGAATCACTTGAACCCGGGAGGCAAAGGTTGCAGTGAGCCAAGATCGCGCCACTGCACTCCAGCCTGGGTGACAGAGGCTGTTGTTTTAGAAACTCTGTCTCAAAAAAAAAAAAAAAAAAAAAAGATCATCGAAGGGTGTTGCCACAAGCTGGTTATTATGATCTTGGTCAGGCCTCACTCGCCCATCTGTAAAATGGAAATGATGACAATAGTACCCTGCTCCTAGGTAAGATGAGGACTAAATGAGATAAGCAGTTTATGAGTGTTAGTCATGTGTAGTAAGAAGTTTATAAACACTAGTGATGATTGTGCATTTAAATATGGCTAGAAAAGGACATTGGACAGACTTGAGAAGAGGCTTTGAGTGTGAGGCTATATTATCTAGTATGCAGGAGGAAGCCACTGGAAAAAAAACAAGAAACAGCACCTTGGCCAAGCAGTGTTTCAGAAAATCATGACTTCTAACAGGCTCTGGCATCCCCAGATTCCATCAACC
Organism: Pan troglodytes; assembly: GCF_028858775.2. Classification (NCBI taxonomy): domain Eukaryota; kingdom Metazoa; phylum Chordata; class Mammalia; order Primates; family Hominidae; genus Pan; species Pan troglodytes. The sequence goes on along the minus strand of NC_072405.2, from coordinate 133,864,936 downwards.
AGCAAATTATAAATCTGTTACTTTGTGGTTTACGAATTCCATCTTTGTATATCTACGTCTTTGATAAGCACAGTCAAGCTGTACAGTAGGCAGATGTTGTTAACCCATTTTAGAGGTAAGGAAGCAGAGGCCAGGGAACTGGGTGATTTGCCTGCCCAGGAAGGGACGTGGAATAAAGGCAGGACCTAAGCCTGGTTCTCCGACTCCTGCTCCAGTGTTCTCTCCTTTCGACTGCATTGCTTAGAGGGCAAAATGCAAAATGGAGCCTGCCTTTTATCACCACTAAAATATTTGCACACATGCACACAGGCTATCACAGGAGAGGTTCTTAATGCCAGAATGACCTTTGATCTGATTACTCCTAGCTCTCTCTGTAGAATGAGGATAAGCCCAAGTCTACAGTAACTGTAGCTACCGTTAACAGCCCAGAAAGGTCACGGAGAACTTGAGTACCAATTTTCTCACTGGAGTAAACTGACCCGTATGTGCTAGCAGATCAAGAAGGACAAATAAAAGCTTGCAACCCCAGTTTCTTTGTCCCTCTGCAGCAGAGCATCACAACCTAAACTGATGCACATTCTTATTTTTTTTCTGCGTTACCACCCTGAGTGCATTTGAATGTTTCCAGCAAGTTACTGCATTCCTACCACCCCTGAAAGCATTTTCCAAAAACATGTTTTAGTTTAAGTTGACTGGCGGTTTGGCAAACAAAAGGCTGGAATATGGCACGATGACTCAAATTTAAACTCAATGCCTTAAATTAAGGGCATGCTGTTGCCAAGCCCCTGGTGGGCCTTGATGTGCATCAGCATCCTGGCCCCTTCACACAGGTTCCTCTGCCACAGTGACCTTGGATTCACTTGAGGCTGTACATGCAGAGGCCTTCCTCTGATGGAGGGTGGCCTCGGCCACCTGGGCTTTAAACTGGTGCTGTCTGGGATGGAGAAAAGGCCAACCACTGCAGCAGCAATAAAGCCAAAAGAGCAGAGCCACGGGCCCATTTGAAAATGATGCACAGAGCCGGGCATGGTGGCTCACACCTGTAATCTGAGCACTCTGGGAGGCCACGGCAGGCGGATCGCCTGAGGTCAGGAGTTCGAGAACAGCCTGGTCAAGATGGTGAAACCCCGTCTCTACTAAAAATACAAAAATTAGCTGGGTTGATGGCACACTGCTGTAGTCCCAGCTACTCTGGAGGCTGAGGCATGAGAATCACTTGAACCCGGGAGCCAAGATCGTGCCACCATCCTGCAGCCTGGGTAACAGAGGGAGACTCTGTCTCAAAAAAAGATAAAAAGAAAAAAGAAAAGAAATGATGCACAGAAGTGATTGTGATCCCACCCTTCTGAAACTTCATAGCCAACTGCCTCTACCACATCTTGGTACTGGGGTCATTAACTTTGAGGGTACAGGGTGGGTCCTTCAATGACTGGTTAAACTGTTAGTGATTTCACAGGAGGAAATCTGTATCTCTTGGAATTTCTGGCCTTGTTAGTCATTATTATTAGCATTCAGACAGGCAGATCCTGTGGTGTCTAGGTGCCCACGGAAGTGGGGGACACTCACAGACAGGGGGACATGGCCACAGAATTGGAGGGGGCTGTGTAGAAAAAGGAGGCCACCTGAAGAAGTGGGAGATGCCCACACCACCCTAGATGTAGTAGGGTATTTGAAGAAGTAGGAGGGTACCCACAGAAATTAGGGTTCCCATGGAAATGGGGGAAGACTAAGACTAGAGCATAGACTCCTAATAGTATAAAATAACTTAAGCATGCACTCTCAATTTATGCATATTCATAAATTCACTTATAACTCATATACCTCTAAAAGATGCCAGTAATGATGTCTACCCTGCAGTGTTGCTGTGAGAATGAAATTGAATTTCAACCTGGTAAATGCTGTAGAACTGCGCCTGGTATGTGGTAACATTCAAGGAGTGTAATGGTTGTTGCTGTTACTGTCATCATCAACTTTAGGGACCTTATTGTGGACATTAGAAAATACACAAAATCAGAGATTAAAGATGATATAAAATACTGAGATTTCTGTTTTATTATTTTTCTACCTGATTTTCTTTCCAGTACCACTTCAGAGACTGCTGGATCAAAAGTGTGCCCATTTTGTATAATTTTTTTTTCTTAATGACTCAGGATCTAAACCTATACCACCAGCATCCCAGCAGTGTTTTCTTTCTTTTTTTTGTTTGTTGTTGTTGTTGTTGTTTTTGTTTGTTTGTTTTGTTTTGAGACGGAGTCTCACTCTGTCACCAGGCTGGAGTACAGTGCCGCGATCTTGGCTCACTGCAACCTCTGCCTCCCGGGTTCAAGCGATTCTCCTGCCTCAGCCTCCTGAGTAGCTGGGATTACAGGTGCCCGCCACCATGCCCGGCTAATTTATGTATTTTTAGTAGAGACAGGGTTTCACCATGTTGGCCAGGATGGTCTCTATCTCTTGACCTTGTAATCCACCTGTCTTGGCCTCCAAAAGTGCTGAGATTACAGGCATGAGCCACCACACCTGGTCAATGTTTTCTATTAAAATTCTACCTAAGCATCTAGGCTCTGTTGGGGGCTTATCATACCTTGGGATGTGCCAAATTGGGTAGGTGAGCTGGGTTTTCAGTGCCAGTCCCACAGACCTTGTCTCATCCAAGGAGGGATGCTCCCAAGAGTATTTATACTGTGCTCTGAGTATCTGGGACCCAGAATCTGAAGGCCTCATGAGTCCACTACAGGAAGAGGTCTCTGATGGCAAGGAGTGGGAATTGACGGCATCCTCCTGCTAGGTCTCCACATGCGGCAAATTGCTTTAAATGAATGCTTTTGAGCCCCTGAACGGGTATTTCTATTTCGGGCCCAAGCACCTAGTGTTGCCATAGCCACTTGAGAATCGTGTCAGACCTAGCCCCTGCTTGTCAGGTACTTCTGGGCTACTCTGGGGGACAAAGTATAACTATTCAAATGGCAAGTTGAATTAGTACAGTCTAGGAGCCTTGGAGATGGCTTCTTGAAAGAGGTAGAACCTGAAATTCTCCTTCCTTGAGGGACGGCCAGGATTTGGCCAGATGGAAAGGCAAGTGGAAGGCTTTGCAGGGACAAGCAATGTAAGCAGAACCTAGAAATGGGAAGGAACAAAAGTGAAGGGGAATGATTGTGGGTCAGGGGCCAATGGCGATGTGACATTCAGCCTATAGAACCATAGGGCAGAGGTGACAGTTGCTGGAATAGATGGGAGCTCAGTTTAAGGAAGATTGCCAAGCCAGACATCGCTGTTAGATGGATGTAATGGGGAATAAACTGCCATTGTCAACTCAAAAGTAACCAGGGCCAGGTGTGGTGGCTCACACCTGTAATCCCAACACTTTGGGAGGCCGAGGCAGGTGGATTACTTGAGGTGAGGAGTTTGAGACCAGCCCAGCCAACATGGTGAAACCTCATCTCTCTTAAAAATACAAAAATCAGCCGGACATGGTGGCAGGCACTTGTAGTCCCAGCTACTCAGAAGGTTGAGGCAGGAGAATCATTTGAACCCGAACGGCAGAGGTTGCAGTGAGCCAGCTCACACTACTGCACTCCAGCCTGGGCAGTAGAGTGAGACTCCATCTCAAAAAAAAAAAAAAAAAGTAACCGGGATGGGTAAAAGATGAAGAGGCAAGTATCTCTCTGCTGAGAATACAATTAATGCATGTAAACTTGGCTCTCCTTATTATTTTAACTCCCTCTGTTAAAAGAGAGCTGTTTCACTTGCAAATAATATTTATCCAATCTTGACATGCCTGCAGATTATTAATGTCGCTGAAATTTTTTTCTCTTTCAACCTGTCAGTGTTCAAGCTCAAAGTCAGAACAAAACTTTCCAGGTTTTTTATCTGTGTTATTCATTGAGTAAATAAGGGTCTTGGAAGTACCCAGCACTCAGAGCAGAGAGAGACACTGCCTAGTCTAACTAAAGGTTTATTATAGAAGATGCAACCTTCCTATAGATGGGCACCCAACTTGGGTATTGAGCATGTGAGGCATGGCAAGGCTGCTTGAGGCTGGGACTCGTTTCTGCCTTTGATAACTCTGGCAGATTTTCCAATCAGACACATACTTCATACTGTAACACCCCACTGTTATACGAGATAAGGAATTTGGGGATAAATTGTGTTCTTATTCTTAACAATTCTGTATGAGAATGATAGAGCATGCTTAGGCAACAGCCTTGTGGTTTTGTCCTTTTAAACTAACAGGTAGAGGAAGCTGCTATTTTTGTTGATGCTTCTGAAAGCCCAAGTGTTTACTGTCCCTCCAGATCTCAGGCTGCTTGCCCTTCTGGAAAGTGTTTGGGATATGTTTGCCTTGTAAGTAATTTACTCCTAGGCCCATGCCACTCCTGGGGCATCAGTCTGGAACTAGTCTCCATATAGATATCAGCCTGACCAGCCAGATGGTCCGCCATTGACCTTGATGTGTCATTTGGCCATCATGAGCCACCTCATCTATAGCAGAAGGAAATTCGGGTAAACTGTTTCCTGAGTCCCTTCCAGCTACAACACTCTTTGATTCAAAAAGACAAATGTATGTTTTAAAAAACACTATTTGTTGAGTGCTTACCATGTGCCAAGCTGGGGGTAGAGTGGGAAACAGGACAACACTTGCTGTCTTGAGGGTTCCATCCTAATTAGCCTATCAGCAAGTAAGTGAACAAGACCAATTCGGATATGCATAAATGCAACAATGAAGAACAATGAAACCACAGTAAGGTGAAGATGGCAACAGGGAGGTTTTTGCATAAGATGGCCAGGGAAGGGCCCTCTGAGCCTGGGGCAGGCCACGTTTGAACTGAGACCTGAGGGATGGGATGGAGCCGAGCATGTAAAGATGTGGCAGAGGCAAAGGCCCAGAGGTGAGAATAAGCTTGACCTATTCGAGAGACGAATAACCTGTGTAGCCGGAGCAGAGTGAATTTGTGCAAAACTAGGCTGGAAAAGGGGTAGAAACCAGATCAGGGAGAACCTTGCCAGTCATGGTAAGGAGCTTGAGTTTTTTCCTAAGCGCAAGGAGAAGCCATTTGAGGATTTTAAGCAAAGAAGTAACGTGAACTGATGGATTTTTAAAACTATGAATGCTATGCTAAAATAAACTGTAGGGAAGAAGACGTAAGAAGCCTGCTCTTGACACGAGAGCAGTGAGATAAGAGGGAAATCTCTCTTCTGCCCATTCGTCTTGCACACACCACTTCAAACTTTGGTTGATATCCGCTCTGAGATTTGCTATACGATATTGCTTGCAACTAGATTTGTCTCCTATTCGTTGCCTCCAGAACTAGCATGAGCCAAAGCTGAAGGGCAGGATGTGGTTTCAGCATGCGGTGACCACCATCCCTCCCTCCAGTAGCTCAGAGCCATTCCTGGTACTGCACGGCTCGTCACTGCAGATCATGCCGGATGCCCAGAGTGCCCACACGATAATGACACCACGGAATTCCAGAGGAGCCGAGAAGCCTCCTCCTCCTTTCCCTTCCCTCCCCCTGCCTCTCTTTAAACATAGCCACAAATTACTGGCACCTGGGCTAAAATTTGCCCAGTCAAAAACAAGCAGCCACTTCCAAACAAGACATTTTCCTCTGTTCTTTTTTTCTCTTGTGGCTAGGGGCAAAGAATCCAATTGGCTAAGTCATCCTGGTACACAGATTGCTAGATACAAACCTACTTTCCTAGGCACGCAGCTCTCTTAACACAAATAAAATAGATAAATTCGGGCTGTGCGCGATGGCTTACGCCTGTAATCCCAACACTTTGGGAGGCCAAGGCAGGTGGATCACCTGAGGTCAGGAGCTCAGGACCAACCTGGCCAACATGGTGAAACTCGATCTCTACTAAAAATACAAAAATTATCCAGGTGTGGTGGCGGGTGCCTGTAATCCCAGCTACTCAGAAGGCTGAGGCAGGAGAATCATTTCAACCTGGGAGGTGGAGGTTGCAATGAGTCGAAATCACGCCATTACACTCCAGCCCGGGCAACAGAGCAAGACTCTGTCTCAAAAATTAAAAAATTTAAAAATCGGTAAATTCTGCTCTCTTCACTACTAGTTCCATACGTCACTACCTAGTAGTAGCTCTGGGCCTATAGAGTGATGCTGATGTGGAAAGTAGACTCTGTGGTTTACCCAAAGCAGTTGCCTCATCCTAAATGTGCTGTTAGCACTTTCTCAGCATTACAGTGCCCTTAATATTAAAAGTTGATTACCAGTCACAACATAATATTATATAAAATTTCTTTTTTTTTTTTTTTTTGAGATGGAGTCTTGCTCTGTCGCCCAGGCTGGAGTGCAGTGGTGTGATCTCGGCTCACTGCAAGCTCTGCCTCCCGGGTTCACGCCATTCTCCTGCCTCAGCCTCCTGAGTAGCTGGGACTACAGGCACCCACGCCACCACATCCGGCTAATTTTTTGTATTTTTAGTAGAGACGGGGTTTCACCATTAGCCAGAATGGTCTCGATCTCCTGACCTCGTGATCCACCTGCCTCGGTCTCCCCAAGTGCTGGGATTACAGGCGTGAGCCACCACGCCCAGCCCAATATTATATAAAATTTTCTAGACTCTGTTTCCCCAGAACATAACAATAAATGGTATTGCTCCCATTTTGGAGTAAAATTTGGCCCTCCATGCAAATTGATTGGCCTTGACAAACTGAAGTCCTGAAACTATCAGAATATATGTTCTGCCAGGCACAGTGGCTCATGCCTGTAATCCCAGCACTTTACGAGGCTGAAACACGAGGATCACTTGATCCCACAAGTTCGAGGCCAGCCTGGGTAACATAGGAAGACCCTGTCTCTACAAATAGAAATAAAAAAAATTAGCCAGGCATAGTGCTGTGCCCCTGTGGTCCCAGCTACTTGGGAGGCTGAGGTGGGAAGATTGCTTGAGCCTCGGAGGTAAAGGCTACAGTGAGCCATGACTGTGCCACTGCACTCCAGCCTAGGTGACAGAGTGAGACTTTGTCTCAACAAAAAAAAAAGAAAATGTGTTCTCTGTTAGACATATCTGGGCTCAAGTCCTGGCTCCAGCATTTGCTACTGCTGGTATGGCTTTAGGTGAGTACTTCTCTGAGCCTCAATATCCTCAATGGTTAAACGGAGAACCTATCTCACTGGGTTGCTGTTAAAGATAAACAAGATTACAAATGTATAGTGCTTAGCTGCAGTTGCTGACACATAGTAAGCACCCCATTGTTATTGTTATTGTTAGCAAAATAAGACTCCATGGTAGAAAAACTATGCAAGTCATAAAATGTATCAGCATTAACTTTTATCAACAGATAGGGTGCTATTAAATGTATCACCAACATAGTAAAATGACAGAAAGGAATATTACAGTGTGAAAGCATTTATGCATTTGTTTGACAACAGCTACAATTGAAATACAGCAATTCTGAAGGTTTTTAAATGGGTTGTACTTTGCCCTGTTAACTCACTATTTCCTGATTGGCAATAATTTTACTTGGTAATGCTCTGTATTATGGTAAAAGCTAACAATAATAATTTATCAAGTATATTCTTTGTAGCAGGCACAGTTATGAGTGCTATGTGAATACATTTAATCTTCACAGCAACTTTGAAGTAGGTACTATTACTGTGCATATTTTGAAGATGGGAAAACTGAGGCAGACAGTTTGCCTCTGGAGCCCTCACTCTTAAACTCTTATGATATATACCAGAAACTATGACATAGCCCAGGTGCCAAATCTGGCCCTCCACCTGCTTTTGTAAATAAAGTTTTATTGGAATACACCCATGCCCACTCATTTACACATTGTCTATAGCCATTTCGGTGCTATAGCTTCAGGGTGGAGTAGTTGCTACAGAGACCACGTGGCCCACAAACCTTACAACACCTACTGTTTGGCACTTTGCAGAAAAAGTTTGCTAACCCCTGATGTCAACTTTAAACTTCACAAAAAGACTGGAGTTTAAAGGGAAAGAAATAATATCTTATAATAAAAATGCCTTATGTTTGGTATTTACTGTGGATTTGTACATATTTATCTTACTTAATTCTCATAGCAATCCTGTGAAGTAAGTAGTCTTTTTATTTCCATTTTAGAAATGAAGAATCAGGAGTTCAGAGGGATTAAATGACTTACACTGTAGGCTGAAGAGAAAACTCCATGAGTGTAGGGATCATGTGTCTTCATCATCATGTCCCTGTCACCTACCGCGATGCTAGCACAGGGTGGACGCTCAGAAAATACTTGCTAAATGAATGACAGTTACAAAGGTCACCCAGCTAGAGAATCCAGGTCTTCTCCTCTTCCAGGGTTCTTTCTCCTGACTCCACAGCTGTCTGACAGTTAAAAAAAAAAAAAAGGGTGGGGGGGACTTTCCCTTGAGATAGGATGAAGCACAGAATGGTTAACATGTCGTTATGCTGTCAGTTGACAAATTTTTGCTGCTATATTCCTCCTTCTCCTTAGAGAAGATAATCAGACCAAAGACAGTTCGTTTCTCCTCCAGTGCACGGTCATAGTGTTGAGAGTTTACTTGTCCTTGTGATTGGTGCATATTTTGACAAGATTAAAACTGACACCCTCATGAGATGGTAGTCACATGGAATCTGGGTTTTGGATGGATTTCAGGCAGAGCTCTGGCTGCCTTCCTCCCAACCCCTTGCCCCACCTCCTACCCAGTGATGAGTCACAGTGCACAGCCGACTGCCCTTCAAGAGCCGACCCGAGGCTTTTGTTTTCTTTCATCTGCTTCATGTTGGTCATGTGAGGATCAGGGTATTAATAGGCCATCATCTTGGCCTTCTGAATCTTGCTGTTGGTCAGGGAGGTAAATGAAAGGTTTGGCGAGTCCCTTTGTGCCATTTTCACTCCTCTCTTGACTGTCACGTGCTGGTTGGTGGCAAAGCTAAACCACAGCATTCGGTGTGGTCACCGCCCATGGCCATGGTCTCTACTGGTGTTTTGATTTCCCGCCTCTTTCAGCAGACACTCGGTGAGCTCCTGACTTCTAACTAGATCAACAGTACTAATTGCAACAAACCACCGCCTCCTCCCAGTCAGCTAGCCTCATCTCTCCCTGCATGTGGAAAAGATACAGAAGCCAGGGAGAAAAAGGAGTTTGGTTTGGGGGTGGCTTTTTTTAATATGTAAAGTAAAATTACATTCAGGAAATTAAAAGTCTGTGTGTGGTTTAACAGGCCTCTAAAGAGCTCCACGGGGACAAACATTTTATGCAAATGCCATGGAAGCAGAGGTGCTCTGAATTGCCTAGGCCATTGATCCAAAAGTTTCCATTCTCTTCTGCAATCCAATCTTTAAATTTCATTTTGCTTCTTCCCTCAGCCTTGATTCCAGCGCCCACCACAGTGTCGTGCTCAGTGTTTATTGATCTGAAATGAAGTTGGGCTGAGGCCTGGCCAGGAGATGAAACTCTCTTAGAAAGTTTCCTAGGAGCAGAGATTCTAGCTTCAGTGTAAAGGAGGGGTCTCGGTTCTCTGTGTCTAGTCTACTGAGTCTCAGGCTAGTTATTACCACAATTACTTTTGCACCAGCCTAATAGTTTTCTCTGGGGGCCTGGTGGGTTCTCATGAAGTTAATTACTTTCACTTTATATCAACCTCTTTTGTTTGTTAACCCTTTGAAAGCATGAAGTGTGTTCTTTTATTTTCCTGTGTTGAGAAGGACTCAGCTGAGTCCTCACTAGTTGTGGAGTGGCTCATAAGGTGGGTCTCTTGAGCCTCGCTTTGCTCATCTGTTAAGTGGATTGAACTAGATGGTCTCTTAAGATTCCTTCCAGTCTAAAGTTTCATTTTTCAACAATAGGATCTTTGTTTTTTATTTTTTAAGATGGAGTCTTGCTCTGTTGCCCAGGCGAGAGTGCAATGGCACGATCTCGGCTCACTGCAACCTCTGCCTCCTGGCTTCAAGCAATTCTCCTGCCTCAGCCTCCTGAGTAGCTGGGAGTACAGGCATGTGCCACCATGCCCGGCTAATTTTTTGTACTTTTGGTAGAGATGGAGTTTCACCATGTTGGCCAGGCTGGTCTTGAACTCTTGACCTCGTAATCTACCTGCCTTGGCCTCCCAAAGTGCTGGGATTACACGCATGAGCCACCGCACCTGGCCTTTATTTGTTTTTTAATCTTGCCATGTCAGTAAAGAATTTTGCTATAGAAGGTAAAAAAGATTGGACTAAGTATGCACTAACTTCAGTTATTATCTTCATTTATATTTGTCTGGCAATTATGGGGTTGGTAGGAATGGGACATACTTTTTCAACAAACAAACTGGTCGGGCGCGGTGGCTCATGCCTATAATCCCAGCATTTTGGGAAGCCAAGGCAGGTGGATCACCTGAGGTCAGGAGTTCGAGAGCAGCCTGGCCAACGTGGCAAAACCCTGTCTCCAATAAAAATACAAAAACAAACAAACAAAAAAAAACTGTTAGCCAGGCGTAGTGGCACATGCCTGTAATCCCAGCTACTCAGGAGGCTGAGGCAGGAGAATCACTTGAACCTGGGAGGCGGAGGTTGCAGTAAGCTGAGATTGCACCATTGCACTCCAGTCTGGGCAACAGAGCAAGATGCCGTCTCAAAAAACAAAACAAAGAAAACCCTTTATTTAGCACCTAATTAGTGCCAGGTACTTGCTGAGGGCTTTATGTGCATTCTCCTATTATCACTCACAACAACCTTGTATTATTGACTCTACCTTGTATTAAAGGTATTAAATACTCAACCTTGTATTAAAGACTCTAAATATTATTAGTATAGATGAACAAACTGGGTGGGGCACCAAGAAATATAGTAACTTGCCCATCATCACGGAGCTAATACATGTTCAAATCAAGACCTGAATCTAAGGCCAAGAGCTACAAGGATCCAAGTTTTTAGCCACAGTGACATCATATAAAATACATCTCTGAATTTCTCTCTCTTCCTGTGATTGGCGTCTTTCTACAGAAATTTAAGTGCAGTGAAAGAGTCTAATTAACAGACATGTTTATTGAACACTGCAGAAGCAGGAGGTATCAGGATAAGACTCTCCACTTCCATGGAAAAAGTGCACATGGCTGCTGAACATGGGCTTTAGGTGCCTTGCAAGCAGTCAGTGCCAATAAGGAAGGAGTTCAAGCGGGGGCAGAAGAATTCCCCCGGGAGGTGATTCTGCAGAACTCAGCCATTCACAGGTCATGGGAGATTTTGTTCCCTTCAGGGTACGTCAGCTTCACTTGCTGAAGTAGGACAAGTAGAATGAATTAGCCCTGGCTGAAGCCAAAATTCCTTATATTTAAAAGAAGAAAAGCAATTAAATATTCAACCCGATCCTGGGTTTTGAATTACCCCATTTATCTTTCACTCTGAGCATCTGCTTTTTATTGCATTGTGGCCCTGCCTGCCATTTATCTCTCCCCGTCAGTCTGTATCCACGTGTCATGGGACTCAAAAGTGAAGATTAGAGGAGAAAAATATCTCTGTATTCTAAGCCTGGCAACTTCTATTTTTATCCTCAGCTGTTGGAGCTGATAGCAAAGTCACAGCTCACATCCCTGAGTGGCATCGCCCAAAAGAACTTCATGAATATTTTGGAAAAAGTGGTACTGAAAGGTGAGCCTTCTCTCACTCTCTCACCCCTTTTTATAGGCATGGAGGTGGGCAGATGGATTTTCCAATGAAGTGGACGTGTCATTAGACTTAAAGACATGTGAATGGATGGAAATGAATAACTCCAGCTACATTTTAGAGACACTAAATTCCAGTTCGGAAAGGGGTACAACTCATCCTCATGGCAAAGGGTGAGACCATCACCCTCCTGTCCTTTCTTTGGGACCATCCACTTGCCCTACTATAAGCCTCGTAGGCTTCTCAGTGTAGACACAGGTCCCAACACTGGCTACCGAGCCTCCGGGTCCCAAATTCCTAGAAAATCGACATGTGTACAAAGTCAGAATAGATTCATAGACTATTCGAGCTAGAAGGAACCTTAGGTCTCTGGTTCAACTGACTCATTGTACACATGGGGAAACTGAGGCCCATGAGGAGAAGTGATTTGTCCATAATCACACAGAGAGTCAGCCAGACAGGATTAGAAGCCAGGCTCCAGACCCCTGAAACCATGCTCCTTTCACTGACTATCCTAAACGGGGTCACTTCTGGGCAAAAGGAGTGGCTTTCTGATCAGGTGAACCATGGCTGCTGGGAGAACAATGAAAAGAGAAAGAGGCTTTATAGAAAATGAGAGAGAAGAGAACAAAGAGGGACCTAGATAATGGAAACTCTACCCTTTAACCTCAAGTGCAGAAGCTTGGCCAAGCGTACAATAAACACTGGTGAGGAAGAAAACCATATCCCCAGAGGCAGTGCCTGGGTAACATGAGTGGAATACAGACAGAGAAAAGCTCATGTGTAAAATACAGGGTGTTCCAGTATCATAACTTTAATTATTTTTTTCTTCCCTACTCAAGTCCTTGAAGACCAGCAAAACATTAGACTAATAAGGGAACTACTCCAGACCCTCTACACATCCTTATGTACACTGGTCCAAAGAGTCGGCAAGTCTGTGCTGGTCGGGAACATTAACATGTGGGTGTATCGGATGGAGACGATTCTCCACTGGCAGCAGCAGCTGAACAACATTCAGATCACCAGGGTAAGCGGGCAGGCCCAGCCTCCTCCCGGCAGTGGGTCCCTCCACAGGGATACTGGACAGCCTCGCCAAGACTTTGAATTCACTCCTGTGACGGAACAGTCTGGTCTTTTCTGATCTGCTGCTTTGTCCTGGTGCTGAGGGTGGGCTGGGGGACCTCCTGATAAAGGGAGGTGGGAAGAAAAACTTGGCAAAACGGGATCAAAGTACATGAAAGATGACAGCCTGGTGAAATATTATGGGAAAGCTGGAAACTTGGCTTTTGGGGAGATGCTGGCCATCCTGCTGAAATCTCTAGTGGGGTTCAGAGATGTCTCTTTGCTCATTTCCTCCTAAAGCATGAGTTGTTTGCAGCCTTAGGTTGCTGTCTTGAATACAGTAGAGCTGGGAAGGCAGTAGCTTGGAGAACTGGTACCAGCCTTTTAAAATCCTAGTTCCGATTATTGGTAGTTATGACAAAGGAAGCCTTTGATTAAAGTCTGCGAACTTACATGTGGGAAAATGATGAGCAATTCTCAAAGCAAAAAGGAAAAGCCGTATATTACCAGTGAGGTTTGGCGATCTATAGCAGTTGTTTCTTTTGGCTTTCACAACATAGCTTGGCCCTCAGCTCTTGTCCTCCTAATAGTGAGCAGGAGGACCAAGGCACAAGAAAAAAAAAAAAAAAAAAAGGGAGGAAGATGCTGGTGTAATCTCTTAGGGCTCACTAAGGGACAGACACACTCAGGCGGCTCATGTAGCACTTTGCTTATTTATCTCATCACTGACTGTAACTGGCTTAAGTGGTTTCCGGGACCCACACTGATAAAGTTTGAGGTTGCTTCATATCAGGAGAAGGTAGCAGGAAGAAATCCTTTGGCTTCTTTTAAATAACTGTTTTACTAGATGAAGTTTTCAAAATGCATGTTCCTGACTTTACTGGTAATTACGTCTCTGTACCTGCACTTTTTAAGCTGTGAAACAGAATCATTCGAAGGCTCAGAGGTATGTGACTTCCTTAGAGCCACTTAGGCTACAACACCTACACGCTGCACCCACAGACACACACACAGAGCAGAGCACGGATGCAAGTCATCTTTCAGAAATGATCTCAAGTATTTGATTTTTTTAAGAGAATGTACATATTTATTATGAACATTTACCTGATTTATTCTAATAATTTACCCCATTCCCACATCTCAAGTGTAGGCAGATAGTCTGACCATGTGAATGTGAGGCCCAAGTTCCCAACTTATCTCTCACAGAAAACCCACATACACATTCTACCTGGTTTCTGGCATTCTCTATGGCCTGGACTGACTGACTGGGATTTTTCTAAGGCCAGGAGAGAACTGTCCAGCCAGTGATATAAACAAGCGGGTCCCATGTGTCCCAAGGGCACTTCCCTTCAGCAACTTCAGAACACCCATTTAGACGATCACAGTTGGCCAGGTGCAGTGGCTCATGTCTGTAATCCCAGCACTTTGGGAGGCCGAGGCAGGCAGATCACTTGAGGTCAGGAGTTCGAGACCAGCCTGACCAACATTGTGAAACTCCATCTCTACTAAACATACAAAAATTAGCCAGGCATGGTGGTACACACCTGTAGTCCCAGCTACTCGGGAGGCTGAGGCAGGAGAATCACTTGAACCCGGGAGTTGAAGGTTGCAGTAAGCCAAGATCACTGCTCACCAGCCTGGGTGACAGACTGAGACTCCATCTCAAGGAAAAAAAACAAAAAACAAAAAACCTCTAGATGGTCACATTTGCCTGGAGCTTGCCTCTGTTCCCTCTGTCCACTTCCAAGGACCCCTCCTGGCCACATCTGTCCACACACCCTGCACTGCCATAGGCTCACATGCTCAGAACCCTCCTTAGCTGATCCACAAACACTCTTCGGAGCTAGCTATTGTAGCTGTTGTTACCCCTCTTGGAGTGGAGGTGGAGTGGGGACCAGAGACACCCAGTGACTTTCTTAGCGATGCACAGCACTTAGGGCCAGAGCTGAGGCCAGAACCTTGGATTCCGTATTCCTAAAATGGCAAAGCTTGCTTGACATCAGTGGTTTCCAAACTTTTTCAATCCAGCTTTCTTCCAACTATTTATCCAATGATCCAGCTTTTTAAAAAACTCTCTTTAATCCAGTGAGATCCCATGAAGAAGAGATCAAACACTGAAGTTCACTCACTATCTCTTCTGCACGAGGAGCTCCAGCCAAGCCAAGCCATTCTCTGCACACTCCAAGCTTGGCCCTGCCTCAGGGCTTTGAAGCTTGCTGCCTTCTTTGACCATCCAATCTATGGACATCACCATCATATCACCTTCTTCCGAGCAGCTATGATCTGAAATTGTCTAATGTGTGTGCACTTTTCTGTCTCTGTCCATGGGCTTATAAACTCCACAAAGAAAGGACATTACCCATCTATTCCCTGTTCCTGGCACAGAGCCGGAGACAGTCAGTAAATCTGAGCTGAATGAATGAATGGTTGAAAGGGAGTCTCCTCCCATTGCCTGCCTGAGTACTCGTTCAGTGTTCAAAGGAACACAATTGGAAAACATGGCCCTGTATTATGAATGATGATAATAATTTACCAGCTGTAGGATTTCTTTTTTTGAAACAGGGTCTCTGTCACCCAGGCTGGAGTGCAGTGGTGTGATCTCAGCTCACTGCAGCCTCCACCTCCTGGGTTCAGGCGATTCTTCTACCTTCGACTCCCCAGTAGCTAGGATTACAGGCATGCACCACCACACCCGGCTAATTTTTGTATTTTTTGGTAGAGACAGGGTTTCACCATGTTGGCCAGGCTGGTCTCGAACTCCTGACCTCAAGTGATCCGCCTGTCTCAGCCTCCCAAAATGCTGGGATTACAGGCATGAGCCACCGCGCCCGGCCCCAACTGCAGGATTTGAGGCAAGTTATTCAGTCTCTCCATGCCTCACTTTCCTCATTTGGAAAATAGTTGCAATAGTGTCAACTCATAGCCACGGTATGAGATTTAATAAGTTAACATATAGAAAGCAGATGGCACAGTGCCTAATGCACAGTAAGTATTGTAAACGTATCAGCTGTTATTATTAAGGGCTGGCTCTGTGCAGGCCCTGTTCTAAGTCCTTTGCATGTATTAATTAACTCACCTAGTGAAGAATTGTAAATAGGAGTCATCACAGTGGCTAGCATTTATTGGGCACTGTACTGAGTGCTTCTATGCATTATCTCATCTGCCCCACCCAGCAACACTGTAGGATAAGCTTTTTCTCATGTTATAAATGAGAACAATTAGAACAAGTAGTTAAGAATAATTTGGCTGACGCCTTATGCTCAGTAGGATGTGGCACAAGAACTGAACCCAGGCCTGTCCACAGAGGCTGTGCTTTCAACCACTGTACCTTCCTCCCACTGTCCTCTGTCCCAACCCTCCTTGGCTCTGAGCTTCCTTATATTGAGAGCTGTACTGGAACCCACGGAGCCTTAAAGGGCTTTTCTTTTTTTGTTTTTGTTTGTTTGTTTGTTTGTTTTTGAGACAGGGTCTTATTCCCGTTGCCCAAGCTAGAGTGCAGTGGCATGGTCCTAGGTCACTGCAGCCTTGGCCTCCTGGGCTCACATGATTCTCCCACCTCAGCTTCCCGAGTAGCTGGGACTACAGGCACTCGCCACCACACCCAGCTAATTTTTGTATTTTTAGTAGGGATGGCGTTTCACCATCTTGCCCAGGCTGGTCTCGAACTTTTGGGCTCAAGCAATCCTCCCGCTTCAGCCTCCCAAAGTACCAGGATTACAGGCATGAGCCACTGCGCCCAGCCTCCACACAGAAGCTCAACTCTGCAGAGGAAAGAGAAATTGAGAGAGAGAGAAAGAAAAAAGACTTAATTACTTCAGTCTGGACTGTATTTTAAAACTTACTTTTTTAACAGTTTGGCCCAAAGAAAAGTACGTTATTATATGCAAATATAAAGTCAACTTTCGGAGTAAATGCTTTCTATTTTGCCAAAGTTCTGTCAGTCTCCTTCCAGCATAAAATTTTGTTTTCCTGGAAAATTTTTATATCTAATTCTATGGAGCCAATTTTTATTGGCAAAATAATTAATATAATAAAGAATGAAGGAAACAAATTAAGAGAACTGGGTCTTGGGAAAAAAATCAAATACAGTGACAGTATGCGGTGGGCAGGGCACTGTTTTGAAGCATGTGAGGAGTGACATAGACCCGAGTGGATGTTAGCCAAATGCTTGACTAGAGGAGCGAGAGTGACTAATTTTTCTTTTATACGTTTATATTCGAAAGGAAGAGGCATGTAAGCAGTTAACCACTTATCAGGAGGAAGGGCTTAGCATGGGGTCTGGGCAAGGATTTTGGAAAAGTTCAGGTTTGAAAATTTGACAGAGTGAACCCTGCCAAGTGGACTTGCCTTTAATAGGAGTTAATGTAATAATTGGCCTGGGAGTTTTAACCAAAAAAGTAGAGGCTTTGAAGTGTTGGAAACGAAAAGAAAATCTCATGGCAGTTTTATTAGCTCATATGATCAGCAGGAGATGATAAACGATAAATAGGTCTAGGGCCTTCTGCGGTTGGCAAAGACCTGAAGTTTGCAAACAATTGAGAGCTCTGCCCAGCAGCCTGGGGTAGAACCGAGCGGTATAAATTGTCAAGTCATAGATACTTTGAATGAAATAGGAGGCTGAAGTCCTTCTACATCTGAGATTGTTGGAGCTGGAAGGGATCTTCAGAGTCTTCTAAGCCATTCATTTTGGACATGGGGAGACTTCCCAGGGGAGCTGGGATCCAGATGTGCTGCCTGTCCATCCATGTTCCTCCCCTGCACCTCCCATTCTTCTCCATAGCTCAGCCTTCCCAAGGCCCCTTGCCACTGCTCCCTCCCCACCTCGTGCCTACCCTGCCTTGCTGGGGACACAGGAGAGAACTGCCCAGACCTAGTGTCTCCTGGACTCCTCCATGTGTTTAGGCTGCGATGTGCTTTGTACAGAGTTTGGCTCCTGTAAAAATTTGGGCAGGGAAATTGATACCCATCCTCAGGATATTTTCCCCTGAGCTAAGGAAGGGTTTCTTCATCCTGTATTATTTTTCCCCTGTGACCTCTCAGAGGTCACAGAACATTGATGGAAAAATGTGAGTAGTCCAAAATCAAGAGCTCACCCAGAACCAGCAGGGGCAGGACAAGGAACCGCAGTCCCAGGTGGTCTGTTGACTTATCTGGATGGCAGCATCCTGTTGCTGTTCAAGACACATCAGCAAATACATATGCGGATTCCCAGGTGCAGATTCTTCCCACAGCACTTTGTGCTTCCCTCCATGACAGCATTTACTGTATTATTTCATATTATTTTATGATAATTTGTTTCTGCCTCTGGGTCTCTCACCAGCCTGAAGAGCTCATTGCAGCCACTTCAGCACCAGGCCATAGTAGGCACTCAGGAGAGGTGGCTTGTGCTGGGCTAGTCTACAAGGGACATAAAATTAGACCCTGCCTTCAAGGATGTAGATCTGGGCAGGGTATCATGAGCTCATCAAAATTTAAAACAATAAAGGCTTAAATATATTAAGAAGTTCAGGGATGTACCAGAAGCTCTTGGAAAAGCTCGCGATTAATTGCCAAGGTATCATCCACAGACCAGCAGTTTTCACAATGCTCCATGGAGGCCTCGGTTGAAATAGAGAAGTCTCAAGGGATGGTGGAGCTTGGGCCAAAGGCTTCTGGACCTGCCATTCCCAATGTGCACGTACACACACACACACACACACACACACACACACACACACACACACCCCCTAGCACAGAGTCTTTGTGTTATTGTTTTCTACCTATTTAATTATTTGGGCTTCATTCACTCCACAGGTATTTGTTGAGCGCCTTCTATGTGCTAGGCACTCTTGTAGACACCCTGGACACAGTAGTGAAAAAAGAGGAAAATTCCTTCCTTCATAGAGCTTATGTTCCAGCAAGCATGTTCCTTTCAAAGTTTCTTTTAGAAAAAAAGCTCATGTTGCATGACAAAAAGAAGGATATTGCAAAATGTGTCTCAAAGAGATCCTAAGAATTCTAGGAAGGTGCAGTGAGTAAGGGAGTCACAAAAACAGAAAAGGCCTTTCAGAGGAAGTAGGTTTGAAACTGGATCTGAGCAGGATGACCACGTGGCCGGGCAGAGAAGACTGGGGAGGCGAAGGCATTGAGGTCAGGCTGAGCCAGGTGTGTTTAGGTGCCAGTGAGTAAACCTGCTTGGAGGGACCTGATATCTGGAGGGAGGCCAGAGAGATGGGACTTGGGGTGGCAGGCTGGGCCACTCCATCCAGGGCAGTGAGGCCTTCAGGAAAGCAGCGAACCTTGTAATTGTGTGAACTGAGTAAAGCACATGCGCTATTTGGAGAGTCTTTAAGAGTGAAAGTTTCAAGCTTTGGAAACGTAGGGCGATCCCTCTGGCACCACTCAGCTCAGCGCACTCCACACTTCATTGTGGGTCATGGCCATGGTCTCCTGTCTGCATTTAGGATGGGGAGATTTACTACTGCTTTCGACCTCTTATCAATAAACTGCCTTGAGGGTGGAGGACGGGCACAGCTGCATGCCTGGAGGGTGTGGCCTGGTGAATCGCTGCTCTCTGGCCCCCCCACCTATTGTCACCCTTCTCTCTGCAGCCTGCCTTCAAAGGCCTCACCTTCACTGACCTGCCTTTGTGCCTACAACTGAACATCATGCAGAGGCTGAGCGACGGGCGGGACCTGGTCAGCCTGGGCCAGGCTGCCCCCGACCTGCACGTGCTCAGCGAAGACCGGCTGCTGTGGAAGAAACTCTGCCAGTACCACTTCTCCGAGCGGCAGGTCAGCAAGGCTCAGTGGGCTTTCCTCCCACCCTCCTTCTCTGGCCCTCACCCCAAGCTTCCTTGGTGCCCTGCTCAAGCCTGAGGTCTGGGTTCCCCCTACTCCAGGTTCCCTGGTTTGACTGAAAAATGACAGTTGAAGGAGTTTTGTGATTTTGTTTTTTGAGACAGGGTCTCGCTCTGTGCCCCAGGCTGGAGTGCAGTGATGCAATCATAGCTCACTGTAACCTCAGCCACTTGGGCTCAAGCAACCCTCCCACCTCAGCCTCCCGAGTAGCTGGGACTACAGGCTCATGCCACAACACCCGGATAATTTTTTTATTATTGTTTTTGTAGAAATAGGGTCTCTCTATGTTGCCCAGGCTGACCTCAAACTCCTGGCCTCAAGCAGTCCTCCTGCCTCGGCACCCCCAAAGCTCTGGGATTAGAGGCATGAGTCCCCATGCCCACCCCGTCTGAGTTTTTAAATAGAGATGTTGTGTGTATGTGTGTTTCAGGTAGTTTTTATGGAAAAAATTAAACTTACATTCTTAACCTATTCTCATTTTACAACTCACTCAAAAAAAATCATAAATTGGCACCCATCCTTTTTTTCTATAACACAATAACTTACATTTTCTGAGTGCTTTACAGTACTTTTTGTTTTGTTTTGTTTTTTGAGATGGAATCTCACTGTGTCACCCAGGCTGGAGTACAATGGTGCAGTCTCGGCTCACTGCAACCTCTGCCTCCCTGGTTCAAATGATTCTCCTGCCTCAGCCTCCCAAGTAGCTGGGATTACAGGTGCACACCGCCATGCCTGGCTAATTTTTGTATTTTTAGTAGAGACAGGGTTTCACCACGTTGGCCAGGCTGGTCTCGAACTCCTGACCTCAGGTGATCCGCCTGCCTCGGCCTCCCAAAGTGCTGGGATTACAGGCGTGAGCCACCGCGCCCCGCCTTAGAGTACTTTTACAGATATCATTTCATTTTATTCTGATGGCCCAGGGAAGGATAGGCATTGTTGTGCCCACTTTAAACAGATGAAGGGACTAAAGCCACAAATGGCTAAGTGACATATCCAAATTAGTGAAGTAGCTCTTTGGGTGAGGAAACTGGCCCTGACCTTGAATTTGGGCCTTCAGACACCAACTCCAAGCCTGTTTCCCTTCATCATGCTGCCTCAAGTTTGTTGGTCTTTTTCCAGTTTCTTTATATGGATGTGTGAGTTCAACAAGTTCTGTTCGTGAAGCCACTAATATTTAGATATAAAATAGAGCCCTGGTGCCAAGCAGTTATTGCATCTCCCTGGAAATGATCACTCAAGTCTACAGCAAAGAAAAGATTAAAGTTGTTTACTGAGATCACCTAAACTTGAAAGGACCATCCAGCCACAGTTGAGTAAAGGTCACTAGTAACATGTCACCAGCCACCTGGTTTTTTTGTTGTTGTTGTTGTTTTGTTTTTTTAAGCTTGGTTAAAAGCTACTGTTTAACTGAGGAGAGCTAAGCAGGTACTTCTTTATATAGTGACAGTTTTCCTTCCTGGCTATTGTAGAGCTGAAAAGAGGGGGAAAGGGTGAGAGTAAACCTTTTCAGAACCGGAAAACCACAAGCCATCTTCTTGACAAACTCTCCTGCAATTTCCTTTATTCATTTGATTTTTTAGATCCGCAAACGATTAATTCTGTCAGACAAAGGGCAGCTGGATTGGAAGAAGATGTATTTCAAACTTGTCCGATGTTACCCAAGAAAAGAGCAGTATGGAGATACCCTTCAGCTCTGCAAACACTGTCACATCCTTTCCTGGAAGGTATGTGTCTCAGAGGTGGCTGCCACAGACCCCCAGCCCAGCCCCTAAGAGCCAAGAGTGCCAGCCAGCATGGTGAGGCCAGCGCCTTTCCGCCTCTTCCCCATCACAGCCCCCAGCTGAAAGTGAGGGTAAACTGATTCAGTGCCTGGGAGGGTGAGGGGGAAGGACTTTTATAGACCTCCATTTTCTTCACTTTCTTATGTTTACTTTTTTCTGCGTTCCACCCACTCCCCCTTAAATCCTCCTCTCTCTGTGTGTACGGGTACACACACTTACACATGGAAACACATAGCTTTTAGTTTTTCCAGACTTGTAAAATTTTTTCATTGATGCATAATAGATGTACATAGTTTCAGGGTCCATGCGATAATGTAATTCATGTAATTTGTCAAGATTAAATCAATGTACTTTGACACATTCATAACCTTAAATATTTGTCACTTATTTATGCTAGAACCATTCCAGTTCTTCTCTTCTGGCTATTTTGAAATGTTCAGTAGATTTTTTTTTTTTTTTTTTTTTTTTTGAGACGGAGTCTCTCTCACTCTGTCACCCATGTTGGAGTGCAGTGGTGGGACCTCGGCTCATTGCAACCTCCACCTCCCAGGTTCAAGCAATTCTGCTTCAGCCTCCCCGAGTATCTGGGACTACAGGCACATGCCACCACACCCAGGCTAATTTCTGTAATTTTTAGTAGAATGGGGTTTTGCCACGTTGGCCAGGCTGGTCTTGAACTTTTGACTTCAAGTGATCCACCTGCCTTGGCCTCCCAAAGTGCTGGGATTACAGGTGTGAGCCATCACGCCCAGCCTGAAATATTCAACAGATTATTATATACTACATTCATTTACTGATCTAACAGCAGGTCTTATTCCTTCTATCATACCGTATATTTGTACCCATTGATCCACTTCTCTGCATCCCCTTCCTTTTCCCTTTCCTGGCTCAGGTAACCACCAGTCTACTCTCTGTCTTCATGAAATCTACTTTTATAGCTCCCACATATGAGTGAGAACATGCAACATTTAGGCCTGGGGCATTATTGACAGAGAATTGTTGCTTTGAAGTTGGAAAATGCCTTATGGTGCTAAAAGCCAAAGAGAGGCCTCTGAGAACTTGAAGCTAACCATGTGTTCCTTTCCAGGGCACTGACCATCCATGCACTGCCAATAACCCAGAGAGCTGCTCCGTTTCACTTTCACCCCAGGACTTTATCAACTTGTTCAAGTTCTGAATCCCAGCACATGACAACACTTCAGAAGGGTCCCCCTGCTGACTGGAGAGCTGGGAATATGGCATTTGGACACTTCATTTGTAAATAGTGTACATTTTAAACATTGGCTCGAAACTTCAGAGATAAGTCATGGAGAGGACATTGGAGGGGAGAAATGCAGTTGCTGACTGGGAATTTAAGAATGTGAACTTCTCACTAGAATTGGTATGGAAAAGCAAAATACTGTAAATAAACTTTTTTTCTAACAATTTGCCAGCAAGACTATAAGGGCAATAATTCTATTTCAGCGGTGAAAATGGAGTCCTCTTAATGGTCACAGAAACTCCCTTATAGTTCCCTAGGAAGAAAAAGGCAAAACTCAAATACAAAATAGGACGCTTTGTTTACAATGTGAAAATTTGTTTAGAAAAGAAAAAAAGAAGAAGGAAAACTACATAGGAGAAATTCCTGGGCTTTGGGGTTTGATCTGGTGTTTGTTTTGAGAAGGCGAAGGAAGCGCCACCCATCCTAAACCTGCATGGGCACAGAGCCTTACCCTACAGAGATACCACACAATGGTCTACCTCTAAAAGCGTAGAGTGCCCTCTCTGACAACGCATGTGATCCAGTAGGCAGTGTCTGTTTTTCTCGTAAGTGTTTTCATCACTATAAAAAGTGATTTAAAATGGAAAGGGATATTGGAGGCAATCCTCTGGTTTCACACTTCCTTTTCAGGCAAACAGGGCCCTCCTTAGAGTTATCTGTTCACCAGAACAACCCAAAAGCACATGTTCCTTTTTTCCTGTCATGTTGTAGCTCATTTGGGGGAAAAGAAGGCCAACTTAAAACAGTCCCAGGGGAGGATTGCTTGAGCCCAGGAGTCTGAGGTTTGCAGTGAGCTATGGTCGTGCCACTGCACTCCAGCCTGTCTCCAAAACAAAACAAAACAAAACAAAAGCCGTCCCAGAGAAAGTCCTGCTGCAGAAAAGATGATAGAATTGGTCACCCAATCAATAGCTGTGAAGACTTCCTTATTCCTGCTGAACTTCCTTCCTTGGATATCTTCATGGATAAGCCTGTGTCTGTGGACAGAGTGGGGCCCAAGTGCTGAGGCTCGAAAGACAGGTTTTACAATCAGCCAATTAAACATCTTACCAGTTGCTGTACCCCTTGCCAAGGGGATGAGCTGAGGAGCTTCTTTTCTTTAGGTCCAACATCAAAATGAGTCCATCTGAGCTAGGGCTTTTTGCAAAGGTGATTAAAAATCAAGGCTGGAGTTCCAGCCAAATAGGGAGGAGAGGTACCACAAGTTCATCTTAAACTTGCTTCCGGGCTGGGTAGTTAAAACAGGAAGATCCCAAGGGGATCTTACGAGGCAAATATCAGCAGGTAACTGTGGAAGAAAGGAAATCTCAGGACCTAATGAGTTCGTTGTAAAATATTCCTGGGAGCAGATGGGGGATCTACTCCCAGTTTTTTACTTTTTACAGAATATTGTTGCTTTCCTACAACAATGTACATATATTTGCAGTTGTATATGCTTTTTTTTTTTCCAAATAAACTTGTCACCCTGCATGCCCTTGGCAAATAAGTGAAGCAGAAATAGGAACACAGTCCACATTCAAGTTGAGGAACAGTGTATCTTTAAGAGCTGACGTTTGGGTGACCTGGAAAGGGGGAAAGATGGCTAAGCATGGGGAGAAACGAGGCAAGAGACAAGCTATGATACAACACCACTTCAGCCCCTGCCCTCAATAGCACACAACCCACGTATCAGCTTTCTGAAGAGAAGGAACCTACTGTTTAGTGCTCCTCACTTTGCAATGTTTGTGCTACGCCAGAATTTCTCCAGTTTTTTTCATTATCATCCCCCTGAGAAAAAAATTACATTGAATTTAAATTTTCCCTAATAAGAGAAATTAAATATGAAAGAATAGGATTTTGTTGGGTAAGATTGAGCTTTGGAAGGTCACGAACCATTATTCTATCTAAGGTGTGTGTTTTGTTTTGTTTTGTTTTGTTTTGTTTTTTTGCAATCCCTCTCCCCCTGAACCAATTTCACATTGGGAATGCAGGACCTAGACTGCTGAATAAAAAGCTGCTTCTTCTATAATTGTCAGGTTCTCTCCAATTTCTCAGCTTCCTCAAAGACATGGGGTGGAGTTGGGTGTGCCATCACTGAGAGAGCTCTGGAACTTTTGACTCTTAGTGACATTTTTAGATTTAGGGGTTCATGGCCTTCCACATGTTGCCACCAACTGGTGATCTCTGCCCCTTCATGCTGATCAAGAAAGTAGAAACTCCTCGTCGCCTTCAGGTTTGCAGTCGCAGAAACATTGCCTGCTGTGGACTGTCAGCACAAAACTGGGACACCGGTCTCATTTAGACTGTCAGCAGTGCACATGATTGTACGATAGACTCCAGGCAACCATGTGCATCTGTGCAAGATGACCTCTGCCCCAAGAGAAGGGTTACGGTCTAATTAAATGTTTACCAAGATGGTACCAGTGGGCTCTCCCCGTGTCCTTTGGTGTTATTGGAGCTGGTGTATGACAGACTCAAGGAAATTTTTTAAGGAAAATGAAGAAGAAATCAACCTTTATGGTTCTCTTTCATTGGAAGAGGAGAATAAGGAAGGAAATGGCAGGTAGAGAGGGAGGGGGAAAGGAATAGAAATGGCATGTCTTTGATGCTGTGGCTTGTGTGGGGACAATGGGAAGAGCACAGCAGGCACAGCATATCTGTGTTAGTGCCACGTGGTATCTGTTAAGTATGGCCAGAGCCTCACATATAAGTGAAGAGAATTAAGACAATTCTTGCTCTTTGAACAATAATAGTCTATAGAATTTCTATTGGCAAACCATCCCAGACAACCTGACCTATCAAACAAAAGCAAATAATCCCTGTCTCAGAACTGCTGGTCTAAAAGCTAGAAGGGGCATGACAATGGAAATTGCTAGAAAAGAGAGAATGCTCTACTCTCTTTCCTGTGCCTACCTACCCCCATCCTAAACCCTGTAAAACAGAATTTCAAAATAGATGTCAAATATGAAGTAATTCAGACTTCCAAAGAAGGAAAGAGTTCTGCCCAGGGCAGTATGAGCAAATCCACAGGGATGTTAAGATTTGGTCCAACTCAAAGGTTTATGGGCAGTGAGCCTAGAGTCTCTTGAGAGTAAACCCTTGCATTTGGGACAAGGAGAATATGTGAAGTTCAGGAGTGCTCACACTAGAGCAAGATCCAGAAAAAAAAAAAAAATCCAATGGCATTTTAAACTAGATTGCATTATCACTCAATGCTGTTACTTTGAGCAGACAAATCAGTTGAATGGGAGGGCAAATGGCAGAAATGAACAAAAGCTATTAGGTGAAAGCATCCCCAATGTATCAGTTGTGAGATGATTTTTGTTTAATGATGATCAGGTTTACATTGAAGTGGCTTGGAAGACGTATTTCAGAGGGACTGAGTTTGTACTGCAAAACTCTGAACACTAGAGCAGGTTCTACTAGCACTTGGGCAGTAAGGTAGCGGGTGTGTATTATGCTATTGCCATAGTTCTCGTCTTTGTGGATTCACATACCCTTTCCCATGAGGAGCTTGCTACTAACAGCCTCCTGTTTCTGTTGTTTTTATATGGGAGAAGAGAAAGAGCTTGGAATTTCAATTGTCTAAACAATTGGTATGATTTACAAGGAGGCAAACCATTCAGGAGATGTTCAACAGTGTATCATTCTTAGCATTCAATACAATGTTTATTATAACATATACACCTGAGTTTATGTTTTTCTGCCAGGCTGAAGGGCAATAATGTCTTGCTATGCAAACACTCTATTTTATGTGTGAATTTTTTAACTGTAATTTTATGTGTGAATTTTTTTAACTAAACTCTGTCATCATTTTCTATGTTGACATCTTTTTTTTTTTTTAATCTGTTTCCAACTCTGAGTCTGTGAACTATCTCTTCTGACTGGATGCTGGCCTAAAATCCTATTAGTGCTTAAACAGACCTCAAAACACTCTGAACCTGTAGGCCAATACAGAGATGTTGTTCTTTGATATATCTTGGGTCCTTGATGGCTTCAACAAACAAGGTCATAATTTGTTTAAATTCAGTGTTTTCTGTAGATACCTTCTTCTCAGTTTCATTAAGAAGAGTAACCATCTTTGGTTTTCCAAAGAATGGAAACTCCTACCCCAGACTTTAGACTTAGAGCTTCTGCCTTTCACGATAAGTAAGAGATCCAGAATGTTTAGGGGATGTGCGTCAGCCCACCTGGTACTCAGTGGCAAAGCTGAATGCGAACTTGAGGCCTCCTGAGGCCTGACCTTCTGTGCCCCCAGCCCTGCACCCCAAGCACCTTTTGGTGTGGCTGGAAACACATGACATTGGATGTGATTTTTCTCAAGCCCTTCACTGTGGAAGGCATGGGAGACTGCCCAGCATTGGGCATGCGGCTGTTAACGTTTCCATTTCAAGTCCCTGATTCTTACTGGAGAAGTTAAGGAGCCACTTAATGTTTTCACAGACCTCTGATTCTGTTGTGAATGTGGCATTCCAGTGAGTACAACCTGCTTGCTATAAAGAAAGCAGCATATTTTGACAATTTTATTTCTTCCTTGGGTACTTACATTTTTATTACAAAAACGGCCGTTATAAAAAAAGACAGAAGGGCTGGGCAGTGGCTTGCTCCCTAGAAACTGAGATTCCGAAGCAGGTGTTTCCTCTCCCCTAGACTCAGAGGTACCTTTAATCCATCTTCTCCATTTCCTCCTTCAGGACCAGCTATGAGATTCAGTGCATTTCTAGCCCAGCGGATGTTCATTCTCCACTAAACTTCATCTTTTACTAAGCAAAGGGGGATTATTCCATGAGGCAGCCAGGAGCAAGGGGCCATGATATTCATGACTTTGTCTGCTGGGCATTTTTCAAAGTGTCCTTGAATTCACTCAGCAAACAAAGCTTTCTGGAGAATCTCTCAAAACTTAGGCCCTGCTCCATTTGGCCAAAAATGATGGCTGCTCCAAAACTCTGAACTTCTTAAAACTCCATCTGCTACATTATTTCTGGAGTTTAAACATGACTTTTTCTGTCTTTGAGTATAGATGTGTTTGTTTAATTAACGAAGCACAAGTCTGTTAAGCAGAAGGCTCCAAGCTGTATTCTATACTTGGGAATCCTTGGTGCCATCTTTATTCTACCAAGTGCCAATCACCATGGCTAAAGTGGGCGTATATTACAGCCTGTGTCCTAAGCTTAGAAGCTTTAATGTACTTTTTTTAAATGAAAAGTATTAGAGGGGGTTGAACATTGTAACTAAAGCATAAAGTTAGACCAATTACATGCAGAGATGTTTATTTAATATTGTGTGAGCTGAGTCCTTCTGTATAAATTATTTGCACACTTTTCTTGCATGATGAACTGATTTTTTATAGTTGTTTGTACCAGACGGTGGCATATTTTTGTAAAAAACTTTTGACACTGAATTGCAATAAATGTTTTTCCAACAACACACACTGGTGCATTTTTAGTATGTCCCAATTCAAGTTGGCTTTTTATCATACCAAATATGTTTATCTTTTGCCTATTTAGACTTATATTCCTTCTCCCAGAAACTTGTTACCATTTTTGTAAAATTTCTAGGAATCCATAGAAAAATAAGCTTGTTGCTGAATACCAACCTGAGTCCATAATACAGCATTATGCTTAAATTGAATGTTTTCATATACTGTTTGCACAGCAGAATGATTAGGGAATAATGAATTTTGAAGTCAACATCAATTTATTCATCAACAGGCATTCATGGAACAGCTACTATATGCTAGACCTGTGCAAGGCACTGGGAATAGGGTAGTGAACAAGACAGAAATTGTCCCTGCCTTTTGTGTGTGGTTTTGTTTTGTTTTGTTTTTTGGTGACAAGGATGGGATCGTCCTTGCCTTAATGAAATTTAGATTTTAGTAAGAAAGAGGGCTCAGGTGCAGTGGCTCACACCTGTAATCCCAACATTTTGGGAGGCCGACGCGGGTGGCTCACTTGAGGTCAGGAGCTCAAGACCAGCCTGGTCAATATGGTAAAGCCCCATCTCTACTAAAAATACAAAAATTACCTGGGCGTGGTGGCAGGTGCCTGTAGTCTTAGCTAATCAGGAGGCTGAGGCAGGAGAATCTCTTGAACCTGGGAGGCGGAGGTTGCAATGAGCCGAGATAGTGCCATGCATTCCAGCCTGGGTGACAGAGGAAGACTCTGTCTCAAAAAAAAAAAAAAAAAAAAAAGCCGGGGGAGAGCCGGGCGCGGTGGCTCACGCCTGTAATCCCAGCACTTTGGGAGGCTGAGGCAGGTGGATCACGAGGTCAGGAGATCGAGACCATCCTGGCTAACACGGTGAAACCCCATCTCTAAAAATGCAAAAAAAGTTAGCCAGGCGTGGTGGTGGGCACCTGTAGTCCCAGCTACTCAGGAAGCTGAGGCAGGGGAATGGCATGAACCTGGGAGGTGGAGCTTGCAGTGAGCCGAGATCGTGCCACTGGACTCCAGCCTGGGCGACAGAGCGAGACTTCGTCTCAAAAATAAATAATTAAAAATAAAAATAAAAAGTATTTTAAAAGGGGGGGTGGGGGAGAAAGCAAGTAAAAAAAATTATTTGTAATAACCAATATGAGGGGAATAAACAAAGGGTTGAGATCTAGAATAACAAGTGGGACCCAGTTAAGACAGTGAGGACCGAAGCAGCAGGGGCCTCTCTGAAGAAGTGGTGTTGAAGAAGCCAGCCCCAGAGGAATGAGGGCAAGAGCATTCTGAAAAGAGAAACAGCTTGTACAAGGTTCAAATCATGGTCCTGCCACTTACCTGCAGAGTGGCCTTTGTCACCTCACTTCACCCCTCTGTGTCTCAATTTCCTCGACTCTAAGAATACCTATCTCTTATGGCTCAGAGGGTTAAGTGAACTAACACATACAAACTGCTTGGAGACAGGCAATGTTAATGATTATTGTTATTTCCTGAGCAACAAGAGTCTAAGAATCGGGTTCAGAATTGCACTGTGTTTCCAGGAGGGTATGATTTATTCAGGTGACTGACTTGCGGGAGATTGGCTTACCTGATACTTTCACTCTGGGACGCCCTCCGATCTGACCACTAACTGTCAATCAGAAAATGACAGAAGGTACATGAGAGTAATTAGAGATCATTTGTTTAAACCTCCACCAGGATCACAAAATCTCACCATTCCCTAAATATGACAAGCCTTCTCTGCTCAGGTAATGTGCCTCGTTAGAATGTTCTTCCCCTACCATCTATCATCTGTCTGATTAGCACCTTTGGGCCACTTCCTCACTAAAGCCTCATCCAGCTGAGTAAATCCCATTTCCCATCACACTTCTTTGCCTAGGGACTTTGTTACATCGTAGTCTTACTTGTGGCAATTGCATAGTACCTAGCACAGTGCCAGGGCTGAATGAATTAATAGGACCATATATACCAGGGGTCCCCAACCCCCAGACCGTGGACCAGCACTGGCCCATGGCCTGTTAGGAACCGGGCCACACAGCAGGAGATGAGCAGCAGGCAAGTGAGTGTCACCACCTGAGCTCCACCTCCCGTCAGATCAGCAGTGGCATTAGTCTCATAGGAGCACGAACCCTGTTGTGAACTGCACAGGTGAGGCATCTAGGTTGTGTGCTCCTTGTGAAAATCTAATGCCTGATGATCTGACATAGAACAGTTTCATTCCAGAACCATCGCCCCCGCACCCGCCCGGTCCACAGAAACCAGTCCCTGGTACCAAAAAGGTTGGGGACCACGATATATACATTCAAACAATGCTTTTGAAAGTCTTAGGACCATATACCCACACTTAACTAGAACAAAAATTGGCATGAGTTTATGTCATAGACAGAATTATTTACAGCTTTTTGGTTTAAAATTAATGTCTGTTGATAAAGTAACAAATACAGAGACCCAGTTTTCATTAAAGTTGCCTTTAAATTCCACTAACAAATCTTGATATTTACAAGCCTAGTAAATTTTAATACAAAATAGTAGGACCTTTTATTACTCTTAATAAACTCAAATTTAATAGATCACAGTCCCACTAAAAAGTAATTCTCTTTTACAAACTTAATAAAAAAATCCTTTAAACATTTTGAAGCTGCAATTATAAATCTGATACATTTGATTTTTAAGCACTTCAATTATAAATTGAATGCATTTGCTTTTTAAAAAAACACTGCAGGCTGAGCGCAGTGGCTCACACCTGTAATCCCAGCACTCTGGGAGGCCGAGGCGGGCGGATCATGAGATCAAGAGATCGAGACCAACCTGGCCAACATGGTGAAACCCCCTCTCTACTAAAAATAGAAAAATTAGCTGGGTGTGGTGGTGCACACCTGTAGTCCCAGCTACTCGGGAAGCTGAGGCAGGAGAATCACTTGAACCTGGGAGGCAGAGGTTGCAGTGAGCTGAGATCGTGTCACTGCACTCTAGACTGGGGACAGAGTGAGACTTTGTCCCAAAAACAAAACAAAACAAAAAGAAAAAACACTGCAAATACCTGCTCAGATAAGCTTACAGCCTTAATAAGCAAAACATTCTCAAGTAAATAAGTTACAAATTTCACAAATTAAGCATAAATGTATTTTATCTCAAACTCTCTTAGAAACTCTAACATTGTTAAACAAGTGAAACTATCACATCTTTCCATTTAAAATCATATCTTACACTAATCACTTATGTTAAATGGAAATCATAAGGCCACCATGGTAGGCAAAATAATAGCTCTCTAAGGATGTCCACATCCTAATTCCTGGAACCTATGAATATGTTGCTTCATGTTAAAGGTAAAATTGCAGATGTGATTAAATTAAGCACCTCTAGATGTAGGGGTTATCCAGGACCATCTGGGTGAGCCCAGTGTAACTTCTTTTTTTTTTGAGACCGAGTCTCACTCTGTGGCCAGGCTGGAGTGCAGTGGCGTGATCTCGGCTCACTGCAACCTCCACGTCCCAGGTTCAAGTGATTCTCCTGCCTCAGCCTCCCGAGTAGCTGGGACTACAAGCACACGCCACCACGCCCAGCTAATTTTTGTATTTTCAGTAGAGACGGGGTTTCACCATGTTGGCCAGGATGGTCTCGATCTCCTGACCTCATGCTCTGCCCTCCTCAGCGGCCTTAAGTGCTGGGATTACAGGCGTGAGCCACCACGCCCAGCCTTTTTTTTTTTTTTTGAGATGGAGTTTTACTCTTGTCATCCAGGCTGGAGTGCAATGGCGCAATCTCAGCTCACTGCAACCTCTGCCTCCTGTGTTCAAGCAATTCCCCTGCCTCAGCCTCCCGAGTAGCTGGGATTACAGATGCCTGCCACCACGCCCGGCTAATTTTTGTATTTTTAGTAGAGACAGGGTTTCGCCATGTTGGCCAGGCTGGTGTTGAACTCCTGACCTCAGGTGATCCACCCATCTTGGCCTCCCGAAGTGCTAGGATTACAGGCATGAGCCAGCGCACCCAGCCCCAGTGTAACATTTATGGCAGAGTCTTTAAAAGTACAAGAGGAATGCAGCAGAGGTCAAACTGATGCAACACAAGGACTCCACTGGCCCTTGCTGACTTTGAAGGTGGAGGAGGAGACCACCAGCCAAGGAATGAGAGCAGTGCCTATAATCGGGAAAAGGCAAGGAAAGAGATTCTCCCCTAGAGCTCCCAGAAGGGAACAGTCTTGACGACATCTTGACATCAGTCCACCAAAACCTATGTCAGATCTGACCTGCTGAACTATAAAAATAACAAATTTGTGTTGTTTTAAGCCACTGAAGGTGTGATTTGTTGCAGTAGTAATAGGAAACAAATACAGTTAAGCTGGCAGCTTCTCTAGTACGTCTAGCAGCCCACCCCTACAAAAGCTTTTCCCTGCCAGTTCTGCCCCCACCCCAGACAAATTCCCACTGTCCCTACTACTGCATAGCCCTCAGCCCAAGCTGCGCAAGGATCTGTCTGAAAATAAAAGGCACAACCATCTTCACAGCCTAATTCAGAAGCAAGACTTATTTTGACCGCCAGATACGTGGCAGTGCAAAAGCTAGACAAGGGGTGTCAGCCTCTGTCCATGGTAGGTGTAAAGTTTTCTCCTTCCTGTTTTACGTAGGCTTAAATTGAGGCTGACACCAATCACGTTTCTGTCCAAGAAACATCACAGAGAATCAGTGTTGCAAATTGTCTCCACTGAGCAATGTTTATGAAGCAGCAGTGTCGTGGGCACTGGAGCAGCCAGGCAGAAGTGTGAGCTTAGCCCTTGCCCTCAGGGAACTTACCTGCTGGTGGAGGAGTGGGAGGGGCTGGAAAATGTGTTATCAATTACAATACAGGAGCCAAAGTTTTAAATGCCCAGAGTCAGTTACAAGGTACTAGAGGAGTTCAGATAGGAAGAAGAACTGAGTTCACGTTTTTGAGAAGGAGAACAATGTGGGATGAAACATGAGCTCCTTCATTGGAAGCCAGAAATGGCACTAGGGATCAAGGGCCAGAGACCAATACTTAACACTTACCAACCAAAGTCCATTCTGTGCATTGACAGATTTCTTGGGAGGGGAAAAAAAACTACTCTAAAGTTTGGACAGAGTTCCCTTTTAGAGAGAATTAAAGCTGTGTCCCCTGGGGTCTCAGTACCAGAGCTTTCCCAGTGTTCCAGAAAACTAACAGAAGCTCAAATGAACCTCAGCTCCCTTCAAGTGGTTCTATGATGGTTAATTTTATGTGTCAACTTGGCTAGGCCATGGTACCCAGTCATTTGGTCAAGCATCAGTCTAGTTGTTGCTGTGAAGGTATTTTTTAGGTGTGATTAACATTTACATCAGTAGACCGTGGGTAAGGCCTTCCATAATGTGGGTATACCTCATCCAATCAGCTGAAGGCCTTGAGAGAACAGAGTGACATCTCCTGAAGAAGGAATTCTGCCTTTAGACTGCCTTTGGACTCAAGATGGCAACATCAACTCTTCCCTGGGTCTCCAGCCTGCCAGCCTACCCTGGAGATTTTGGACCTGCCACCCTCACAATTGCATAAGCCAATTTCTTTTTTTTCTTTCTTTCTTTCTTTTTTTTTTTTTGAGACAGAGTCTCACTCTGTCGCCCAGACTGGAGTGTAGTGGCGCAATCTCGGCTCACTGCAAGCTCCACCTCCCAGGTTCAAGCAATTCTCCTGCCTCAGCCTCCCGAGTAGCTGGGACTACAGGTGCCCGCAACCATGCCCTGCTAATTTTTTGTATTTTTAGTAGAGACGAGGTTTCATGGTGTTAGCCAGGATGGTCTCTATCTCCTGACCTCAGGATCCACCCGCCTCAGCCTCCCAAAGTGCTGGGATTATAGGCGTGAGCCACGGCACCCGGCAAGCTAATTTCTTAAAATAAATCTACATACATACTGTATTAGTCTGTTTTCATGCTGCTGATAAAGACATACTTGAGACTGGGAAGACCTTGCTGCCGATAAAGACATACCTGAGACTGGTAAGAAAAAGAGGTTTAATTGGACTTACAGTTCCACATGGCTGGGGAGGCCTCAGAATCAGGCAGGAGGTGAAAGGCATTTCTTACGTGGCAGCAGCAACAGAAAAACGAGGAAGAAGCAAAAGCGGAAACCCATGATAAAACCATCAGATCTCATGAGACTTACTACACAAGGATAGCACAGGAAAGACCAGCCTCCATTATTCAATTACCTCCCCCTGGGTCCCTCCCACAACACATGGGAATTCTGGGAGATAAAATTCAAGTTGAGATTTGGGTGGGGACACAGCCAAACCATATCACATACATACATAGATGATAGAGATAAATAGAGATAAAGGTATACAGAGAGATCAAAAAAAATTTTTTTTTGAGACAGGGTCTCACTCTGTTATCCAGGCTGGAGTGCAGTAGTACAATCATAGCTCACTGCAACTTTGAATTCCTGGACTCAAGTGATCTTCCTGCCTCAGCCTCCTGCGTATCTGAGACTACAGGCACACACCAACACTGGGCTATTCTTATTTTTATTTTTTGTAGAGATGGGGTCTTACTATGTTGCCCAGGCTGGTCTAACTATCAGCCTCAAGCAATCCTCCTACCTTGGCCTCCCAAAGTGCTAGGATTACAGGCATGAGCCATTGTGCCTAGCCAAACATAGGTCGATTTTAAGGAACAAAATATTTTACTTTACCTAATAAAGTAGTTAAAAGAATAAAATATATCAGCCAGGCACAGTGGCTCACACCTGTAATCGCAGCACTTTGGGAGGCCAAGGCGGGCAGATCACTTGAGGCCAGGAAGTCGAGACCAGCCTGGCCAACATAGTGAAACATGCCTCTGCAAAAGATACAAAAATTAGCCTGGCATTGTGGCATGCACCTGAAACCCCAGCTACTCAGAAGGCTGAGGCACAAGAATCGCTTGAACCTGGGAGGCAGAGGTTGCGATGAGTCGAGATCATGCCACTGCACACCAGCCTGGGCAATGCAGCAAAACTCTGTCACAAAAACAAACAAACAAACAAAAAAACCCCAAAAAACACCTACCTATATAAGCATATATGGAGATGATAGATGATAGATAGATGGATGATAGACAGATAGAGATACTAGAGAGAAAGAGAGATTTAGAGACAGAGAGATCATATATATATACATTTATCAGTAGAGAGAAAGACATGTACCTCCTACTGGTTCCGTTTTTCTGAAGAATAATACAAGCTCCTAGAAAGAGAACAAGGGCAAGGGAAGTCTAGAGGAAGGTTTCAGAGGGCAGGGGGAAAGGGAGAAAAACCAGAGAGAGAATGGAATCCAGTGGCCACAAGGGCAGTCGGCCAACCACCACATCCTGAGAAATCATGCTTGGCAGATGCCAAAGAGTGCAACAAAACAGTCACTCCTGACCCACATAAAAGTGCCTGTGTGGCTCTCTCTTTTTTGTACTTTTAAAACGAGTATTCAAACGTTTTCATTATATTGTACTATTTAATCCTTTCTTAATGTCAAAAGTATCCCAAAGAGCCCCTACTTCCTTCAGAGAGGCGGCATAGCACAGTGGTGAGGGGCACAGAATCTGAAGCCAGCCCACCACTTCCTAGCTGTGTTGGACTGTGTGTTAAACCTTGACCAGCCTGGCCAACAAAGTGAAACCTGCCTCTACAAAAAATACAAAAATGCCTCAGTCCCTCCATCTGTAAAATAGGCACAATGACAGCATCTGCATCACAGAATTGCCATGATGAGTCATTGAGTTGGTGCGTTTTGCATGATTTGATACATGTTATGTGGTTAGAGCAGTGCTTGGCACATAGTAAGCTTTACATAAACATTTATTATTCGTATTCACTAAGTCCACTTTCCATTTTTTGTCTCTTAGATGCTTAAATCTGCCTAGCCCTATACCCAGTGTTGGGTTTTTTAGGGGGAGGGGGTTGTTGTTGTTGTTGTTTCAGAGACGGAGTCTCGCTCTTTCGCCCAGGCTGGAATGTAGTCACACGATCTCGGCTCACTGCAACCTCCGCCTCCCAGGTTCAAGCGATTCTCCTGCCCCAGCTTCCCAAGTAGCTAGGATTACAGGCATGAGCCACCATGCCCAGCTAATTTTTCTATTTTTTAGTAGAGATGGGGTTTCACTATATGTTGGCCAGGCTGGTCTC